>NC_141695.1:631428213-632058213 GCF_964263255.1 Lissotriton vulgaris
TATGTGTATCAGGGCAAAAGATTGTAACGCACACAAGTTTGTTTAACGGTGGGCGTTTCTTGACTTCTAGTAAACATTCGCGAGGTGTATACCTAGCTCGTTTAAAAGAATGTTTGAGAAGCTTTTTAGGGTAGCCTCTTTGTTGCATGTCAGAGCAAAAGGCACGACAATGTTTCTTGAAGTCTTGCACATCAGAGCAATTTCTTCTAATTCTAAGCAGTTGCCCAGAGGGCAAATTTGCTTTGAGATTTGTTTAAAATAATTGTGGTTTGGGTGAATTGGGTGTTGTACGTCTAGAAGCTGGCATGTCTGAGCAGTGAATGTGAATTGGCTGTCTGGCTTGTGATTGACTGGAGCTGGCTGGTGTGCCTGGCTCCAGGAGTCAGGATGGGTCTGCCCCGGTGGTGAATGGAGAGATCTGCATGTTGATAGAAGGGAGGAGTGCACCTGGGACCTGAATAGGGCTGGGCCTTCCCTCCACAATGCTGGCTCCACCCCCTGTGGTGCATCTGATGTCGCTAGCCTGGCCAGTGAAAGGGAGAGAGGGGCTGAGCAAAACAAAGTGCTCAGGAGTTCCCCTGAACCAGCTGTAGCTGGTTCTCCCATTGCCGGCACCTTGTTAACAAAGGGATTTTGTGTATAAAAAGGGGCTGTGATCCCATGAAAAATGTTCTTGTTTCCTACTTGAATCTACCAGGGGTGTGCTACTGCTGGGGCCCAGGGGGAAGGCTTGCCTCCCTGGGCCCTGCCCAGCCCCTGGATGCCCTGGAGCACCTTTCTTTGTTTAGGAGTTGTTGTGCTCCATCTTTGATGTTCAGGACTTCTTGGGGCCCTGTTTCTCCAGTTACCCTGTTAGACTGGGTGTTACTTGTTCCAACGCCTCGTGAGCGCTTTATTTTGAGCCTGGGAGCGTGGCACGTATTTCGCGACTTTGCCCAGGAGTCCTATTTAAATTATGACGGGTGCCCACCCCGCTTTTTAACTTGGGTCACGAGGGAGCCTACCCCTCGTTTGTCCCCAAGAATCACCACCGCGGCCCTCGCGCCGAAAACAGGAAGTCAGGCACCGTAGAGCCAACAGTCACTGCAAGAAACCTATACATGGTGCAGGCACACTGTCTACTCCCTTATTTCTGGGTTTTCTATACTTGCAGTCATTACAAAGTTTGCAAATTTGGTTGCCACTGCATAAAATAATTTAGTTCCAATGAACAATGAATCTGCCAAGCGAACCTGCCGGAAACTAGAGAAGAAACGGCACAATGAAAAGACACCAGACAGCCTCGCAGCCCACAAAGACGCCATCCGCAAACACCATCACCTCATCAGTTCTGCCAAGAGGACCTCCTTCAAAGACCACCTCAACAACAACGCACACAACAGCAAGGAGCTCTCCAACATCGTAAAGGAACTCTCCAATCCCAGCTCTAATACCAATGACTTCCCGCCGTCGCAAGCCCTGTGCGATTTCCTCGCCTCCTTCCTCCACGCAAAATCTTCTGGATGCTCCATATCAACACCCGGAGATCCGTTGTGAATGCCTTGGTAACCTTGAGGTTGGATTACGGCAACGTTCTCTACCTGGGGTCTGCCAAGGCCGTCACACGGCACCTTCAGCTAGTACAAAATGCTGCAGCACGGCTTCTCTGTGGTTGTCAGAAACGTGACCACATCACAGAACGCCTGAGGGAGCTGCACTGGCTCCGAGTTGAAAATCGGATAAAGTTTAAAGCTTTGAGTTTTATGCATAGGATTAAAATTGGAGTAGCTCCCCTCTATCTTCAGGCCTTAGTCAGTCCCTACATCCCTGTTCGTTCACTTCGCTCCTCATCCCACCATCTTTTCAATGTACCTAAGTTTAGACTCACCAGAATGGGTGGAGGCTCCTTTGCGAACTTAGGACCTAGACTGTGGAACGCACTTCCTTTGGACATTCGGATGGAAAACTGCCACATGCGATTTCGCAGAGCGGTGAAAACTTGGCTTTTTGACCTATAACACCCTTGCCTGAAGTCTTGTTGTATCTGTCTTTCAGCGCCAGGAAACCCTCATGGGTAGCTGTCGCGCTTAACAAATTCAATAAATAAATGAATTCAACACCCAGACAGCACCAAGAGACATCGACACTCCAGACTCTCCGCACACCATCGACCACGACCCCCTGCCAGCCTGGGCCAACGTGAACATCGATAACACCATCAAGACCATGAGCACTGTTGGACTTGGCCCTTTTGGCAGGTTCACCCCGAAACTTTTTGCATTTGCCTAGCCTGTTTCTGGAACTTGGTGGTGGTGATTTTAGGCCTCTGCACACTTTTTCACTGTGGTCCAGTGTAAAGTGCGTGCGCTCTCCGTGAATGTGTGGCGAGAGTGGCATGCCCTCCCATAGGAATGCAGGGGGAATATGTGTGTCCATGGTAGTTCCTGCTGTGTGGGGAGTGCAGGGTCGAGTTTGGTATGTGCGAACTCGTGTGATTAAATGCTGTGCGTTGATGTGCGCGGATTTATTGTGTCTAGTGTGGAAGTGCCACTTCTAAAAGTTGGCATGTCTGTGCAGTGAATGTGAATTGGCTGTTTGGCTTGTGATTGGCTGGAGCTGGCTGGTGTGCCTGGCTCCAGAAGTCAGGATGGATCTGCACCGGTGATAATGGAGAGACCTGCATGTTGATAGGAGGGAGGAGTGCACCTGGGACCTGAATAGGGCTGGATATTCCATCCACAATGCTGGCTCCAACCCCTGTGGTGCGTCTGATGTCCCTAGTCTAGCCAGTGAAAGGGAGAGAGGGGCTGAGCAAAACAAAGTTCTCAGAAGTTCCCCATAACCAGCTGTACCTGGTTCTCCCATTGCCTGCACCTTGTTAACAAAGGGATTTTGTGTATAAAAAGGGGCTGTGACCCCATAAAAAATGTTCTTGTTTCCTACTTGAATCTACCAGGGGCGTGCTGCTGCTTGGGCCCAGGGGGAAGGCTTGCCTCCCTGGGCCCTGCCCAGCCCCTGGATGCCCTGGAGGACCTTTCTTTGCTAAGGAGATGTTGTGCTCCATCTTTGATGTTCAGGACTTCTTGGGGCCCTGTTTCTCCAGTTACCCTGTTAGGCTGGGTGTTACTTGCTCCAGCGCCTCGTGAGCACTTTATTTTGAGCCTGGGAGTGTGGCACATATTTCCCTGTAAGAGGGAACCCCCAGTGTAGAGATTCCCTGCACTGGCTGCCTATTGCGGGTGCCACCCCGCTTATGTAATTGTTTTTATCCGCGCGGGTGCCCACCCCGCGACTTTGCCCAGGAGTCCTATTTAAATTATGACGGGTGCCCACCCCGCTTTTTGACTTCGGTCTCGAGGGAGCCTACCCCTCGTTAGTCCCCAAGAATCACTGCCGCAGCCCTCGTGCCCAAAACAGGAAGTCAGGCACCGTAGTGACTGATACTGGGCGGGACATCCGGTTTGGAAGGGAAGTCTCGCCCGCCGCCGCGCTGGTATTGGAGGAAGCCCCGGGAGAGTGAGGAGGTCGGTGCAGGTGAAGAAGCGAGGCTCCCATGAGCAAGGGGGAGCCCCGTGGAACCGGCCACAGGAGAGAGCCTGCGCGATGCCCGGGTAACGTGCCGCAGCAGCCAGAGAGGCTCCCCAGCGTGAGGGAGAGCCCCGCCCACTACACGACCAAGGCGCCCGGGAGAAGGAGCAGGATTGCCCGTGGGACTCCGGTAACGAAGACGGAGTCCCGCATGTTGCCCCGGTAAGTCAAAGCTGGGGCGGGTGAAGTGGGGGCAGTCCTGTTTCTGCTCCACGAGGGAGCAGATGGAGTTTTGTGGTGCCGGTGCAAGGCCCTGTGTCAGAGAGGCCCCGTGTGTCAGTGGGCCGCTCCAACGAGGAGTGTGGTTGTTCCTGGGTCAGGAGGGCCCATGGTTGCCCCAGTGGGGGGCTTATGTTGTTGCCAGCGTTTGGGGGCATCCTTAATCATTCAAGGGGCCAGTGTGCTCCAGGGGGCCTAGTCGTTCTTCAGAGCCTGTGCTTGGCTCCCACAAAATGGCCAGATGTCCTTAGAGCTTAGTTGGCTTCAGCATGGGGCATGTTTTGTTTCTGAGCCTGCGGGCTCCCACGATGGGCACAAGCATTAACTAGAGGGGCCAGAGGGGCCCAGGTTTCCCCCCACAGTTTTTCCAGGGGACATGCTTTTTAGAGCCTAGGTGGCTCCAACGTTTGGCACAATTTGTTTAAGAGGGCTACTGAGAGCCCTGGCAGCATTTGTCCATACCTCACAGCTGCCCAGCAAGTAGTGGGAAGCTGCACCGTTTAGGCGCAGTTCCAGAGAGAGTCCCTGGGAGGAACAGAAGTGGCACAGAGGAGCCAGGCCTTCCACAGCACTTCATGCCAGCTGCAGTGTTTAGGCCCTGTTCATGGTTCTCAGCTGCCCAGCAAGTAGTGAGCAGCTGCAACGTTTAGGTTTGCGCCAGTGGCGCACCCCTGACTGGCGCTGCAATGGCAGAGCGCCCTGACATTCGGGAGACAGGGAAGTTGAGCCGCTTCTTGAGATGGCCAGTTGGCCAGTTGGCTGGTTTATGGATAGGGCGCAAGGCACTAAATGTGATTGATGTGCTTTAAATGTGGTGCTAGGAAATGTAATGCATCTATTATGTTTTACGCACCCTGTGTTGATATGTCTAGAGATGGTTTTACCTATGGAGGTTTGTGTTAGTGAGATTGTACTTCACTGTGATTTACGCCCCTAAATGTGAGTTCTACTTAGGAGGTAGGGTCTAATGTGTTTAGACTAGTGAGGAAATTGCCTACTGTATTTATACTGGTTAGGCCTAATGTGATTTATGCGTAATGTGCAATGCCTTTATGCCTGTGATACCTCTACATGTGTTTTCATGCTTAGGAGGTTGTTTTTTCTAGTATCGTTTATACTAGTGAGTTTATGTGTCCCTGCGTGATCTATGCCTATGGTTATTAGTATTGCGTAGTGTATACCTACCTGTTACCAGTGGTTACTGGTTGTGGTCTATAATTGTTATTTGGTGTTACAGTTACTCTGAGTGCTATTTCTACTAAGTGCTGATCCTGACAGGGGCCCACGTGGCCCTGTCCGGTGTAAATAATCTCTTGTGAATATTGCCTGTGCCAGTTGGCACAATGTATATTGTGTGATTACTATCTGATGTGTTTTGACAATACAAAAGTTATTTTCATATAACTTTGTGTGGAGTTCCTTTTGTAGTGTGCCTGGGATGTTGTTGCTGTGTGCGTGCGCAAATGCTTTACACATTGCCTCCGGGATAAGCCTGTCTGCTCGTGCCAAGCTACCAAGGGGGTGAGCAGGGGTTATCTTTGGCGTGTAACTCCCTTGCCCTGACTAGAGTGGTGGTTTCTGCCTGGCTTTGGCGCAAGCCTTAGCCAACCAGAAATCCCAGTTCTAACAAGCACAATCCACTCTGGCTGCCCGTCAGACCCATTCCTGCACCACATCTTCAACAAAGCCAGCAGCTACATCACTCCCCACTCCCCACCTGCGCAATGTCATCATCTCTTCTTCGAGACCGCGACCTTCCCAGAGAGCTGGAAACACGCCGAGATCAACGCCCTACTCAAAAAAACACAAGGCGGACCCGAGAGACCTCAAGAACTTCTGGCCCATCTCCCTGCTTCCGTTCCCAGCCAAGGTCATCGAGAAGATCGTCAACAGACAGCTAATCCGAATACTTTGAAGAAAACAGCATCCTGGACACATCCCAGTCAGGGTTCCGCAGCAACCACAGCACCGAGACTGCCCCCATCGCCGCCACCGACGACATCAGGACCCTGCTGGACAGCGGTGAGATCGGGCCCTCATCCTCTTGGGCCTCTCCGCCGCCTTCGACACGGTCTGCTACCGCACACGCCTCCACGATGCAGGGATCCAAGACAAGTCCCTGGAATGGACCACCTCCTTCCTCTCCGGCAGAACCCAGATCGTCCGCCTCCCCCCATTCCGATCCGAAGCTTCCAAGATCATCTGCGGCGTACCCCAGGGATCATCCGTCAGCCCAACACTGGGCTGATCTACATGGCCCCGCTCACACACGTCGCCCGACAGCAATACCTCAACATAATCTCCTACGCCGATGACACTCAACTGATCCTCTCCCTCACCAAGGATCCCCTCACCGCCAAATCCAACTTCCGCGAAGGAATGAAGTCCGTCCCCGACTGGATGAAATTCAGCCGACTGAAGCTGAACACGGACAAGACGGAGGTCCGCATCCTCGGCTCCAACCCTTCAGCCTGGGACGACTCCTGGTGGCCAGCGGCACTGGGGGCAGTCCCAACACCCACCGACCACGCACGCAACCTGGGAGTCATCCTCGACTCAACACTCTCCATGACCAAGCAAGTCAACGCAGTCTCCTCCTCCTGCTTCAACACCCTTCGTGTGCTCCGCAAGATCTACAGGTGGATCCCGATAGATACAAGAAGAACAGTAACCCAGGCCCTCGTCAGTAGCAGAGTCAACTATGGAAATGCCCTATACGCAGGAGCACCGGCCAAGCTCATCAAATGACTGCAACACAGTCAAAACACCTCTGCACACCTGATCCTTGATGTACCATGCCACAGCCAGATCACCCCCACCTGAGAAACTTGCACTGGCTCCCTGTCAACAAGAGGATTTCCTTCAAGCTCCTAATCCATGCACACAAGGCACTCCACAAGACCGGCCCAGCCTACCTCAACAGGTGACTTTTCTTCTACATCCCCAATGGCCAGCTCCGCTCCGCCGACCTCGCCCTCGCCACCGTCCCTCGCATCTGAAGACCAACCATCAGCGGCAGATCCTTCTCCCACCTCGCCACCAAGACCTGAAACTGTTTATGCTTTATAAAAACTTTAGTGTCACCTTTGTGTTTAGAGCCTGATGTGATAGCAGGGAACTCTTGATGTAAGCATGGGGCTTTATCAGTTCCTGTCTCTTCACAGTGCTGTTGTAAATTCCATTTGGAGTGGGCTTTTCTTCTCTGACTGCTTCTATTTCACAGCATACCAGATTGTGTCCATGGTGTCCATTTTGAACTGTTTCCAGATGATTCAGCAGGATCGTTTATCCCGATTCCTGGACTCGGTTTCACCAATGGCTTTTTATTAAACTTTGCCCAAGAACCAACCTTTAGCTTAATTTGCAGCACACTTGTAGCACTTTTATTCAAGCTAAGGTGAGCTGAAGGCTGTGCTATATTATTCAGTATTTTATACTGTGAACCTTAGAAATAAACGATAAATCTATGAGTGCATCAGTAGCTGAAAATTGAATTATAGTAATCTTCATGCAGTGCTAAAATAGTTCATTTACAATATAATTAAAGTCACTTTTGAAGCAAGTGAGCCAATTTATCAAGAGTGTAATTATGTATGCATTCACGAGCCACGTAAACAGCTCATTAAAGTGGAATCAGTGATCCCTTTGCTTGCTAATGAGACAGCTAAATGTGTTGATTCTGATCAGTAATGCAAAACTTGTCCTTCTGGTGCTGTGTCTGCAATTATGGTCAGTATTTCTTGTGTCATGATGTATCTGCACAATAAACAGTCTATATGAAAAGTTGCACGCTGCAATAACAATAGTGCATGAACACAAGGAGCCATCTAAAGAAAGTTGTGGAGAACGCAGCCTTTTCAAGGGCAACAGTAATATAAACAGCAGCTCACACAAACTCTGAATAAAAGCTGATGAGAGTGATCTATCTGTCTTTGCAGCCTTAACTCTATGTGTCTTTCTTTTCTTCTTTCTTGTTGGTTTTATTGCCTTCTTTCATTTTCTTGCCTACCTTCTTTCCTTCTTTCTTTCTTTTTTTTCATTCTTCCTGTCTTTCTCTTTCTTCCCTTCTTTTGATGCCTTCTTCCTAATTTTCTATCTTTGTCTGCTTTATGTTATGTTATATGCCTTTTATATAGCGCAAATCACCTTCAGGTCTCTAAGCGCTTATAGAGAAAAGTGAGCAAGTCACTAGGGCAGATGGAAAAGCAGCATTGGTGGCAGAATTACACTGTAGTTAACACCTCTCTAAATAGGAACGTTTTTAATGGTGTCCTAAAAGTGAGGAGAACTGGTTCCCTACGCAGGTACTCAGGTAAGTTTTTCCAGATTTGCGGAAGCAAAACAGAGAATGCTCTGCCCCCTTTAGATTTAGTAGGTTACTTGGGGAGAGCTAAAAGGCAGGCCTCAGATGATCGGAAAAATAAGGAACTTATAAGGAAAAATAAGAAACTTTATTGCTTGCTTGTTTTTTTCTTCATTTTGTGCCTTATTTCTTTTTTTACCTTCTTTCTCAAAGGAAGAGTCTATCAGTAAATGCCAGACCGATTAATTGGCTTTTTTAGGTCTGTGTTTGCCAAGATCTTTAGATTTTATGAAAATTATATGTAAAACATGGCTACTTGTAGGAACTTTCAGACAGGCATCGTTCATTAGTCTGTGGCTGTAACATTAAGATGTTTCGTCCACTTACTCCACGGTGCATCGAGGGGCAATGTGTCAGGCCACTTCAGCCATTGGCTAACTTCACTATGAATTAGGGCATGCTCCTCTTTTACAATAAGCGCATCCACGCACAAAAAGTAGTTGCCCTCAGTACCAGGGAGTATTATGGTGGCTCTTCGACTGAACCTCAACCCCCAGACCAAGCACCAGTCCACCCCAACTAGCCCTCTCTCTCCCCCGCCCCTCCCCACCCCCCATTGCCTAGAGACCCTCACGAGTGAGTAGGCACACTATACAAACTCCTGATTGATTGATGGTTATTTGTGCTTTTTTGTGACCAAAAACACATTTATGCCTTTAGACAATGGTTTTTTAGAGTGATTACGGACCGGCATCTTCCCAAACAATACTCTTTTTTTTTTTTTAAACCATGGCAAAACAAAACACAAATTCCCAAAAGGCTGGTGGCTAATGCCAGACCTATTGGCTTTACCAATGCTTGTTTCAATCGTTTGACTACTTTTGTAGTATTTGTGATAGTATGCCTTTGACAAAAATGTCGGCAGTTCTGGACGCCTCCTTAGATTCAGAATGGTTGAACATGTAAGGGAAATTAAAACTGTTTCGAAATATGCCACTGCGCAGCATTTTATGCAGCAGGGCAACACAAGTATTTAAAATTGCATGTCATTAATCACACACTCCATGAGAGTCAACATGGCGAGGGACAAACTCAGAAAGAGAACAAGCAGTGTGGAGAGTTGTTACTTTCTCTCTTTTTCTCAGAAGCACTTCACAGGGAAAGTAAGCTAAATGTATTTCTGTGAATGCATGCTGCTTTTCATATACCCTAATTATTATCTTTATATTGTTTCAATGATTGATGATTTATGGAGTCCAGTTGTCATTTTATGTATAAAATACGCCATTCTGATTTTGCTTTAACCACAAGATGGAGCTATTCAGTTACAAAAATGTAAGTGAACCATATCTGAACACATTCTGTCTGCTTGACGATGTTGGATAGCAAGTATAAACTAATTTATCATAAATTAATCGATTCATTTTTTTTTAACACTGAAAAGAAGGACAGTCGTACTATTCCCTGAGGAAGTGATGGGGACCCGCTCTTCTTGGTAAGGAGAAGATGGTGTGATTAATGCATTTTCACTTTTCGAGTTGATGCACATAATGTCTGTAGACAAGGATTTAAATGTTTTTTTATGGGAAAATTAAATGTTTTTTTATGAAACTGGCTAGAGTTAACTGAAGTGGGACTCTTTTTTGAAACGCGATTCCAGAGTGTTGGCCTTACATGTCAGAGGTGTTTGGGCTCAACCACTTACCCCTGTAGTGGTAGCATCTCTTACACAGTTTTTTTATTCGGGGGTGCTGAGTATGAGCTTGCGTGTTGTGGAGATTTAAAAAGTAAGGGGCACATTTATAAGAGGGTTGCACGCGTTCGCACTAAGCAATATGGCACATAGGCGACACAAACCTCTAAAACTGATTTATAAAGCCACGCAAAGCCACTTTGCGTGACTCTGAGTGGCTTCATATATCTAGGGTAGTGCAAAGCAATGCAAATCTGTGCATTGCGCTACTCTGCCCAGGTTAGGGCATTCCATGCAACTCCTATGGATTTTGATACATTACAACTATACAAGAACTTGTAAACCTAGGAATGCGCCATAATCTTACGCTTTCTCAGGGGAGATATAACGAGGAGAAATTCCTTTCTTTCTCCTCGTTTCTTCCTCTTGATGTGTGCAGCATTCTATAGAAGAATATGCCTCCTAGGATTCGGTACCAGTCATTCGTATTAAGAAGTGGTGGGCGGGGAGGAGGGGGAATACAAAAAAAAGAATAAACATATAAAATAATTACACTTACCTACTCCGACGGCAGCCGCATTCCTCCCGATCCTTGCCGCCCGGATGTCTAGGAACTAGTGCACACTGCGAGGGCTCCAAGCTCCCAATCCCAGCGCTCGGTTCGTCGCTCAGACATAGACTGGAAGCCTTTGTTGGTGACTCCACCCAGCTGTGAAACACATTTAGGTGGAGAAAGGCTAAGTGTGCATGATGATATGGCCGGCCCCAGAGGGCCGGCCAAACCATCATGTGCACTAGGTAGTGCCCACCACTCCCCCCGGTGCTGCAGCATCAGTATGGGAGGCCACGCCTCTCCTCGGGTCACAGCCTGCAGGGCTAAAAATAAAATGATAATAAAAATGTTTTATTATAATTTTATTTTTTTAGGTTGCCTCTGCTGGCTTTCAGCAAGGGAGAGGAGAAAGTGGGGACGACGCACCTCCGCCATAACAGAGGAGCCGACCCTGCTAGGACTATTTTTGTTGGATGGTGTCCCTTCCTGCACAAAAACAATCCTGCATACAACACAGGCACCCTTCCATCATTGTGTAAGGGTGCGTGCATTGGTGCTTGGCAGCCAAAACGGTGCCAGCACAGGGGAAAAGGCAGGAATGTATTGTATCCTTTTAAATGCGGTGCATTCCTGCCTGTTCCCTATAACGCAAGATGACTTGCTGCACTACGTTGTGTTACTTACCCATAAATATAGGCCTAAGTGTAAAAAGTTTTGGAAGTAAATTGTCTCCCACGAAAGACATACATGGTTCAATAGTGAAGTTGAGTTGTTGGAGTAATTTTGATATTTAATTCTTCCTCAGACAACTTTAGTTGTACAGGAGTTGTTGGACCATATCAAAAAAAGTGAGCGCTGCAAGTGCTAATTTAAGACACTGACTTTTCCAGGTTTGGGCTGACTAGTTTTTTTAAGCGGGTAAGTGGATGGAACAGTACTACTTTGCCTCCTTAGACAGCGGAAATGCTTTACAAGGGAGCTTTAACCCCTTCCATGCTCATGACGAGCTCAGCTCGTCATGCAGTACACTGCTTGTGTGCTCATGACGAGCTGAGCTCGTCATGAACAATGGGATTCATAGATCATCAGCATAAAGGATGAATTGCTGTAGAATTGACAGTGTTAAAGGCATCCGTTCCTTTGCCTGCAGAATTTGTTGACAACAGAAAGCAACAAAACACAAAGAAACATAACAACACAATGAAAACATAATAGGGCACAATACAACAAAGCAGTCAGAAGAATGTAAAACAACAAGCACAGTGCAACGCATCATCACACTGCTATACTGCAGCACAAAAGATAACAGAACACCACAACAAAATATCACTGAAAAACGAGCACAAACATACTTGTCACCTGTTATCACCTGCTTTAATAACACAGTGGGGCTAAAGATGATTTCACCAAGCAGTGGCCGAACTCACCACTAAGGGCATGAAATAGCACTGTCAAAAATATTTTGTGAACAGGCCCAAATGTCAGGAGTACTTGAAATAAATAGAAGACAAGCACTTGCAATGCAATAGGTCTCGCAATTCGCAACTTTAAGCTATTGGCATTGTACATGAATATGCCTTTTATTTATGTTTTAAAAACGAAAAAAAAATAAAAGGCATTATCATTTACAATGTCAATAGCTCTAACTCTCATAAATGCGAGACCTATTGCATTACAAATGCTTGTTTTATCCTGTTTCCCTTTCACGCTTTTTTACTCTCAAACTAATTGTATTTCAGAACTATCTATTTATGCTAGCTTGTAGTGCCAGTCAAATGGCTTCATTACTTTAATGCTGTGTTGTGAGGTGTGCAAACTGCTTCCCAATAGTTTATTAAGATATTTGACACGGTGCTCCCCAGGGAGAGATACTTACAAGGATCACCTTAGGGTTTAGCGCCAGGGGGGGATTCCATGTTTTTTTAATAACGGGTATGGCAGCAAGGGACTCACAGACCTTGAAATTGCTGTAAAATAAGGTTTGTCTGAAACTGACATGCGCTCATGGTAATGGCTGGGGGCATCGGCTATCGCGTAGTTTTCAATGTAGCACAAGGTTTTGAAAGACAAATAAGGTATTCTAAATCCATTCCCCTCTGCTTGCTTGTTTAGCAAAAGCTTATAAACAAGCTGTCTCCGTGGAGCAGATGTTGGAGGGAAAGTGAAAGCGCGCGATGCACGCTGTGTAACACCAGCCCTATACGAAGACAGTTTAGCAAAAGCTTATAAACAAGCTGTCTCCGTGGAGCCGACGGGGTTGTGGGAAAGTGAAAGCGCGTGATGTGTGCGTTGTGTAACGCCAGCCCTACTCGGGGACAGGAGATGTGCACATCTCCTGTCGCCATGCGCATGCACATCACCTGTCCGGGCTCGCACATGTTTTGTCCCCTTTGCGCACCAAACCGACAACAATAGCCTCGCCAAGGTGAAGCAGCGCATGTCCTGCATTTGCTTGGCGAGACCTAAAAAAGTATAGATAGTATTGGGTCAGCTCCCTTCAGCATTTCCTGGTTTGCCATTGATTGCATGGGCTGTCCATGGAGTCCATGGCATTTTGTGGAAGGTTATGGTGCTGCAGTGCCCCATTCCTGCTCCAATCTCATAAAGCAGTCCTCCCTCACTGCTCCAGTCTCATGAAGTGGTTGTCCCTCACTGCTCTAGCCTCATTGAGCAGTCCTCCCTCACTGCTCCAATCTCATGAAGTGGTCCTCCCTCATTGTTACATTCTCATGAAGCGGCCCTCCCTCACTACTCCAATCTCATGAAGCACTCCTCCGTCACTGCTCTAATCTCATGACGCAGTCCTACGTCACTGCTCCTGTCTCATTAGGCAGTCCTCCCTCACTGTCACTGCTCCAATCTCACGAAGTGGTCCTTCCTCACTGCTCCAATCTCATGAAGCGGTCCTCCCTGACTGCTCCAATCTCATGAAGAAGACCTCCCTAGCTGCTCCAATCTCATGAAGCGGTCCTCCCTCACTGCTCCAATCTCATAAAGTGGTCGGTCCTCCCTCACTGCTCCAGTCTCATGAAGAGGTCCTCCCTCACTGCTCCAATCTCAAAGTGGTTGGTCCTCCCTCACTGCTCCAGTCTCATGAAGCGGTCCTCCCTCACTGCTCCAGTCTTATGAAGTGGTCCTCCCTCACTGCTCCAGTCTCATGAAGCGGTCCTCCCTCACTGCTCCAGTCTCATTAAGTGGTCCTCCCTCACTGCTCCAATCTCATGATGCGGTCCTCCCTCACTGCTCCAATCTCATGATGCGGCCCTCCCTCACTGTTCCAATCTCATGAAGCGTACCTCCCTCACTGCTCCAATCTCATGAAGCGGTCCTTCCTCACTGCTCCAGTCTCATGAAGCGGTCCTTCCTCACTGCTCCAATCTCATGAAGCGGTCCTCCCTCACTGCTCCAATCTCATGAAGCGGTCCTCCCTCACTGCTCCAATCTCATGAAGCGGTCCTCCCTCACTCCTGTCTCTCTTGCTATTCACCCATGTGTTCCCGTCACTCTCCCAATCCCCTGACATCCCCGCCACCTCCCTATTTTTCATCATACCCCTCCTCATTTCACTCTCTCACCCCAACTTCCTGAGTACTACAATATAAAATAATTCATCCGGATTATGTATGGGGTTGAAAAGACCGTGGCTTTTGCTTTGAGTTCTCCATCTGTTTAGCAGGTCTCACAGCACTACTAATCTCCTTCAATACACTTGTTGTTTGAGGTCTTCATCTAGCCAGTGCCTCGCTGTTTAACGTGCAGTTTTAAAAAACACACTGACTATGTTTGGACTTTGTTCCTCAGCAGATGTGATCGAGGCACTTGCACGCACACTCACGCCCATTCTTGTTAATACGTCATTCTGCTTATAAGTCACCTCATTGGCCTTTGGTCTTTACACAGAGATATTGTGAAATCTCTCCATGAGGCCATATGAAGGATAATATATCTGGTTTGCTTTAGACACCATTTCCTGTTCTGTAAACAGGGACATTGATTAGTGCTTTAACTGGAGAAAATGCCAGAAAAACGCAGCTTTCCACCCCTGTATCAAGGGTGCCGGGCAGGGCCAGCAGAAAGGCTCTCCGCAGAGGATAATACCAAAGCCGTGAAGTCCATGATTCAGTTCTAAAGAGAGTCAGGCATCACTAGTTCAATAAAACTATTTCTGAGGATATTTCCACAGCGTGCAGTACTGAAGCGTGTCTAGGGAGGGGCCACCTTACGTGAACCTTGCAGCTTTGAGCATCCATGGAAAGGCGGTTCCCGCCTTGAGCCTTGCAGCTCTAGCCCATGGCTGCGAGGCGCATTGGAATGCATCCGCTCCCCTGGGCCTTGACTGTGTGACCCAGGGGGAAGAGCTCTCCTGCTGGGCCTTGGAGCCTTTAATCATGGTGGCAAGGCCCAGGGAGGGGTCCTCTGGGCCTTGCAGCACTAGACCATGACTGTGAGGTCCAAGCAGGTGATCTCTTCTCTGGCACTGCAGCTATGACCCAGTGGGGGGGAGGTGGGGGGTGGGGGGGAAGAGGGAAAGAGGGAAAGAGAGAGAGAGAGGGAAAGAGAAAGAGAGAGAGAGAGAGAGAGAGAGAGAGAGAGAGAGAGAGAGAGAGAGAGAGAGAGAGAGAGAGAGAGAGCTCCCATGGACCTCATAGTGCTAGATCAATGCTGCGAGGTCAAGAAGAGGTCTTCGCAAACCTGGCTCTGGGCTTCGCAGCGCTGGATCATGGCTCTGAAGCGCAGGGGAGTTGGGCACCCTCTACTAGGCCTTGCAGTGCTAGCCCATGGCTGTGAGGCCCAGGGGAGGTGGTTTCCCTCAACCGGGCATTGCACAGTTGGCTCTGGGCCTCGCAGTGGTGGATCATTGCTACAAGACCCTGGGTAATGGGGACCCTTCCCCTCAGCCTTGAAAAGCTTGATAATGTCTGTGAGGTCCAGGGCTCTCCCGGCGGCCTCACACTGCTGGGTCACAGGTTTGAGACCCAGGTGAGGGGTTGCCACCCCCTCCGCATTGCAGTGCTAGACCATGGCTGCCAGGCCCACGGAAGGAAGCCCTCCCTCTCTTAGGTCTTGCAGCGTTAGACCATGGGCAATAGGCATTGCAGCACTGGGCACTAGTGCTGCAAGGCCCATGGAATGGACCCACCTTCCCATGGGCCTTGCAGCACTAGACTAGGACTGGGGCCCACTTCCATGGACCTCACAGCTGTTAGTCATTTGCTGAGAGGCCCAGAAAATGAGGCCTTCACTCCTGGGCCTTGCAGCACTAAACCATGACTGTGAGACCCAGAGGAAAGGTGCCCTTCCCTTGGGTCTTGCAGCTCTGGATCAAGGCGGTGAGGCTCAGGGAGGGCTCATCAGGGCCTTGCAGCACTAAACCATGGCTGCGTGGCCCAGGGAAGAGTGCTCCACTATCCTGGACCTCACAGTAGCAGACCACGGTGCTTAGGTGGGAGGTGATTTGCAGTTGCGCCTTCCCCAGCGTCTCAGGGTGAGGACTCCATTGCTGTGTTTCAAAGAGTTGTTCCATGGCTGTGTGTATGGACCCTTGACAGGAACATAGCTATCCATAGTGCTGCGGGGGCAGACCCCAATGCACCCATTTAATGGCTGTATTTTACTGTGCAGCCAGTGGGCATGGTTCGCTGGACTTTTATTTTGCACCAGGACACGTGGCACCATTGTTAAGGTAGGCACCTCTCTTTCTATCGCCAAGTAGCCTTGTTCCATTCTGCAAGGCCCATAAAAGACCCATCTTCCCCTGGGGCTTGCAGTCATGATTGAGCGTTGCAAGGCTCAGTAGGGGAGCTGCCTCCAGTCCCCATGGGTTTCACAACGCTGGACCACAGTTCTGAGACCCATAGGATGGTGCTCCTTGGAGTAGTGCAGCCGGTGCTGTGGCACCAGGGTTCAGGGATGTTAAGTACCTAATTTATTCACATTGTAGTTGTGTTTTACTGACCACCAAGAGGAAGGAGGACCAATTTACTTTGCGTGCATCAGGACCCAAGGTACCATTGCTTACCCAGTGGCCCTCTAGCATGGGCCTCACTGCAATGATCTGTTGCTGTGAGGACCAGGAGTGGTGCAACCTTCCTTGGGCCTGGAAGCACCTAGACTAAAGCTGTGAGGACTAGGAGAGGAGGCACTTCTGAGGGACTAGCAATCAATAGAATAGCAACTGCCGCAGCATGGTGGTCATCTAGAGCTATGGACCCAATGTACCCAAGTTAAATCTGTATTATATGGTTGAGCCACTTGACAGCGGGGAAGAGGAACACTTACCTTGCTTGCACCAGGGTCCATGACGCCATTGCTATGTCTCCGGCAGCCACTCTTTGGCCTTTAAGCCATAATCCTATGAGGCCTAACGAAAGGGGGCCCTGCCTCGGCCTCACAACACACAACGGAGGCTGCATGGCTGAGGAAATAAAGCCCCTTTCAAGGGTATAGCTATCAATAGTGCAGCAGAAGCAGTGGCACCAGAGTCCAGGGAGCAGAATTTTAGATGAGTTGAAGTTGATAGAGATTTTCAGGGACAGATAAATGAACAGCTTGATGTTATCCAGCCTATCTTGAATTAAGACTTTGACAACTCCTACGGGCCAGTTGCTGTCAATGTAAGGTAAAGGTTTCTTCAAGATCTTGAGTTGGTTAAAGTACATATCACACACTTTTGTCACTTGTGTTTCATGTGATAGGTTGGGGTTGAGATGAGTGCCCAGGATGCGCATGGTCTTTGGTGGGAATGGAGGTTGTTGGGTTTGCACTTCTTCCACAGCCAGTAGGATCACCATTTCCCTCAGGGGCAGAATCTGGCTTGGAAAGCATTCGAAAGATTATTGTTGTAAACAAATAGGTGGAGCTGTTTAAAAACTGTTTTCCAAAAGGTTTGCCAAACAATGGTAAAAGGGAGATTGGCTGAACATTGTTGCGACCTTATCACAATGGCAGATTTCCATGTGATGGAAAAATACCTTGTCCTAAATAACAGTTAAACAAGTCCAGGAGTTGAATTTTGAGAAAAGAGAAAATACATTTTATGAACTTAGCTAAGCATAAGCCAGTTGGACAACAGCCTGAACTAGCAACATCAAGAATGGCCCATAAATTGGAATGAAAGTTAAAAGTAATCATAGTTTGGATGTTATAAGTTGTCATAGGAAGATAATCAGGAGTACAATTTGTTTTTGCCTAGTGTTATCATGTATTGGTTTTATATTGTTTTGACTTGAATTAAGACATAGTTGTTTTGGAGTGTTGTAAGGTAGCTGAGAAAACTAATGGATATTTTAGTTCTGAGACAACATCAAATAATTCTTTACAAGAAAAGGTTGGAAGATATAATGAGAGAAGAAGCTTTTCTTGGATCCCTGATTCTAACTAAGGTGGCAAGTATTTTGAGGTATTTTGTTCTTTTATTTATCTCATATGCTTTACGCCATTGCATTTATATTGTACACAGTTCCAATTTGAGAGATTTTAATTTGTCGGAGACCCAAGGAATTTTTGTTCTATGTAGTTATATCTCAAGAAGCTATGTTGAGATTTTTGCTAATTTGTTCTGTTGACAAAAAGAGAAAATAACAGTAAGAATCACTGCATTCATCTCAGACACAGGTCATTACCTCAGCCGTGCTATGCCTTTCCTCATCAGTAATGGAAGCAACCCCAGACTTGTCTCTGCCTCGTTGGGCCACCTCAATGAAGTACAGATTGCACTTCATGGCCCAGGGAGCTACAGGACCCACACTTGTGCCTACTCATTGTACCATGGGCAGTTCATTGCCATGAAGAAAAAAGTGTAGGGTGGAATGCTTGAATTCATTTCAGCTCTGGATATTTACACAGCAAGCCTTCTAGGACATCATTGTTTTGCTCAGTGTGCTACAGAAAAGGACCAGAAATATACAAGCTTCTGCTTTAGACATTAAAATAGTAGTCATGCAGTAAAATACTGGCCAGGTTACAACCATAGAGGGCTGTCCTCTCGCCCCTGGGCTTTGCAGTGATAGTCCAGCATTCAGAGTGAAAGGATACAGTTAATTCAATCTGCATCATGCTAATTGATAAAACAAAATGTACTCTGGAGCTGCCTCAATCCATGCTAATAATTCGTTTTAGAACTTTTAAAGACCCCAGAGTGGGTTCATAGTGGTCTTGTAGCCATGGCTCAGGCCAAATGCCCCTGAACTGTTTAATCTACATAGCATTGTATTCTAGTAGTTTCACATTTAATAATGCAAGTTTGGGATGCAGAATCACAGAATGTTAATTATTGTCAGAGAAATACCTGAATTATAATGCTTTGCTTGTACAGAACTAAGACGTGTGCTTTATAATCCTTCAAATAAAAAGGTAAATGTAAGAGAATTCAGATTTATCTCACTACATTTCATTGTTTAGTTTTATAGTGACTTGAGAGATGCATTCAGTAGAAGCCATGTTATAAGAGACAGTAGTCCCTACCAAGAAAACATAAAGTAATTAACACAGAACTGCAATTAGAGCTGTGTGTGTATGTATCCAAATGGAAAGAATTGCATTTATTTACACATCCGATAAACAGAAAGAGCTCATAATGATATAATGCAGTGGGCGAAAGTGGCGTGGAATGGAAATCACCAGATTTCCAGACCTCAGTCATTTGCTTCCAAAGTGACTTTTAGTGATACAATTTACAACAGTCACAATGTAAATACATTTTGTGCTCCACGAAAATTATAAACAATGGTAGAAGTCAAGATGAGATTGTCGATGACGTTTCAATTCCAACTACTGTCGGAGGATCATCATCGGGGTGGAAGGATCTGAAAGCCTGAGAGGTAGCTGTCCACTGGATAGTGGGGCAAGCATTCTGAAATGGAGGTCAAGGAGCAATGTCCTACATGTTTTTGTGGAGAAAGGGAATAGAGGGGGGATAATTTTGTCTCAACTCATAAAACATTATAGGTATGACAAGGAAGACGTCATATTGAACACTAGTAGCCTGTCCCAACGTTGTCCGGGTATGAAATAGAATGTGTGTAATGTGTGTATTCAGATACGGTCATTCGCGTGTTCCCCCGCTTGAGGCCTAGCTGCAGCCCTGGTTCATGTTAGCAGGCACGTGTCCCCCCACTTGAGGCCCAGCTGCATGTTGGCAGGCGCATGTAATTAGTGTAGTGATCCGCCGCTTGATTGATGTTAGCAGTTGCGTGTAATTTTGTTTAATGAGAGCGTTAGCAGCCACGGGTAAATCTGTTTAATTTGAGAGTTGAGTGACAGCGAGTTTGAGAGGCTGCAGTAATTGTCCCCGCAGATACGCTCATTCGCGTGTTCCCCCGCATGAGGCCAAGCTGCAGCCTGGTTGATGTTAGCAGTCGCGTGTAATTAGTGTAGTGATCCGCCGCCTGAGCCCGGCTACAGCCCTGGCTGATGTTAGCAGGCGCGTGTAATTTGGTTTAATGTGATAGTTCAGTAACAGCGCGCATGAGCGGCTGCAGTAATTGTCCCCGCAGACACGCTCAGTCGCGTGTGCCCCCGCTTGATGGCCAGCGGCGACCATCTAATAATTAGAATTGTGTGAGTCTTGAATGATTGTTTCCCGCTGTTCTTATTTTTTTATGACCCCCACCGACGCTCTTCGGCCCAAGTGCTTTTTAGACGCACCCAGGCCAAGCCACACACTGCGTTCGGCCCTTTCAGACGCACCCAGGCCAAGGCACACACTGCATTCAGCACCCTCAGTATGCGTGAGACAATGGGCAGTCCCCCAAGGGAGTCCAGCGAATGGTTACTTACCACGCTTCGAGGTGAATGCCTTTGTGACGGCCCAGTATAAGAATTGGCTTGGTAGTTTGGTCTGCCCTGTTCCCATGATGCACTGGGCCAGGGACAGACTAATTTGCATGTAGCCAGGTTCTGAGCTGGGATGGTGCAGTGAGCTAAAAAATGGTGATAAGTATAAGTAAGTATAAGTATAAGCCCTTATCTGTTGACTGGGTATGAGTGTTCTGTTTAATTCAGATACTCTGTCCATCACCGCCCCCTTTTCTGAATCGTTTTGTCCACCATAAGCGTGGAAGGGTATACTCAGATGTGAGTCCCTTGCTCATTGCTCCATCAGGATTCAAGCAAGCCGGGCCGAAGACGGCTGTAATGCCAGAAACCGGTCCCCGGAAGCTTGTTTCCTTCCCAGTATAAGAATTGGCTTGGTAGTTTGGTCTGCCCTGTTCCCATGATGCACTGGGCCAGGGACACACTAATTTGCATGTAGCCAGGTTCTGAGCTGGGATGGTGCAGTGAGCTACAAAAAACGGTGATGGATCAAGCCCTGATCTGTTGACTGGGTATGAGTGTTCTGTTTAATTCAGATACTCTGTCCATCACCACCCCCTTTTCTGAATCGTTTTGTCCACAAAAGTGTGGAAGGGTATACTCAGATGTGAGTCTCTTGCTCATTGCACCATCAGGATTCAAGCAAGCCGGGCCGAAGACGGCTGTATTGCCAGAAACCGGTCCCCGGAAGCTTGTTTCCTTCCCAGTATAAGAATTGGCTTGGTAGTTTGGTCTGCCCTGTTCCCATGATGCACCGGGGTAGGGACAGACTAATTTGCATGTAGCCAGGTTCTGAGCTGGGATGGTGCAGTGAGCTAAAAAACGGTGATGGATCAAGCCCTGATCTGTTGACTGGGTATGAGTGTTCTGTTTAATTCAGATACTCTGTCCATCAACACCCCCTTTTCTGAATCGTTTTGTCCACCATAAGCGCGGAAGGGTATACTCTGATGTGAGTCCCTTGCTCATTGCACCATCAGGATTCAAGCAAGCCGGGCCGAAGACGGCTGCAATGCCAGAAATCGGTCCCCGGAAGCTTGTTTCCTTCCCAGTATAAGAATTGGCTTGGTAGTTTGGTCTGCCCTGTTCCCATGATGCACTGGGCCAGGGACAGACTAATTTGCATGTAGCCAGGTTCTGAGCTGGGATGGTGCTGTGAGCTAAAAAACGGTGATGGATCAAGCCCTGATCTGTTGACTGGGTATGAGTGATCTGTTTAATTCAGATACTCTGTCCATCACCACCCCCTTTTCTGAATCGTTTTGTCCACCATAAGCGTGGAAGGGTATACTCAGATGTGAGTCCCTTGCTCATTGCACCATCAGGATTCAAGCAAGCCAGGCAGAAGACGGCTGTAATGCCAGAAACCGGTCCCCGGAAGCTTGTTTCCTTCCCAGTATAAGAATTGGCTTGGTAGTTTGGTCTGCCCTGTTCCCATGATGCACTGGGCCAGGGACAGACTAATTTGCATGTAGCCAGGTTCTGAGCTGGGATGGTGCAGTGAGCTAAAAAACGGTGATGGATCAAGCCCTAATCTGTTGACTGGGTATGAGTGTTCTGTTTAATTCAGATACTCTGTCCATCACCACCCCCTTTTCTGAATCGTTTTGTCCACCATAAGCGTGGAAGGGTATACTCAGATGTGAGTCACTTGCTCATTGCACCATCAGGATTCAAGCAAGCCGGGCCAAAGACGGCTGTAATGCCAGAAACCGGTCCCCGGAAGCTTGTTTCCTTCCCAGTATAAGAATTGGCTTGGTAGTTTGGTCTGCCCTGTTCCCATGATGCACTGGGCCAGGGACAGACTAATTTGCATGTAGCCAGGTTCTGAGCTGGGATGGTGCAGTGAGCTAAAAAACGGTGATGGATCAAGCTCTGATCTGTTGACTGGGTATGAGTGTTCTGTTTAATTCAGATACTCTGTCCATCACCACCCCCTTTTCTGAATCGATTTGTGACGGCCCCAGCACACGGCCACAGCAGACAATCTGATTAATGTACGACCCAGATGGCATGAAGTGCGGAACGTAGCACACGCCCCCAGTGTTTGTAAGGCCCCCGCGTGCCCCTTGATGCAGCGCAATTGCGTAATTGGCGCTTCACGTGGCATGAAGGGCGGACACACGCCCACAGCGTTTGTCACGGCCCCAGCGTGTCACGCACCCAGCGGGCCCCTCGATCCGGTGCAATTACGACTCGCATGGCAAGAAGGGCGGAACGTACCACATGCCCCCAGCGTTTGTCAAGCCCCCAGCACAAGCCCACAGCAGAACGCAGACACACCCACAAGGGACTACTTTGCTGGCATGGTTCTTTTACCTTTTAAATGTATATTGTGGCCGTTTGCATAGCCTATGTCCTTCTACTGCAACTGCCTTTTCCAACGCTGTACTGGGTGTTGTGAATGGTGCTGTGGTTACTGAGGTTACCCAGCTCAAAGGTTTGGGCTCTCTCTTTATAATATTAGTATGGTTTGCAAGATATTAGACATAGATCTGTTGGCATTATTGGTTGGCAATGTTGGGACATCTAAATACTGACTATTATCACTCGGAGTATATTTCCTTTTTGTCTTGTACATTAATATGTGAATTATTGTGGTGATATTTATGTACTACAAACAACTGATCATAGGAGCTGTAATGTTATGAAAATTAATAAAAAATATGTTTAAAAAAAAGAGCAATGTCCTACCTGTGGTGCCCTAGGGCCAAGGCTCGCAATCAAGAGGCGATAAATGGTGGACCAGTAAGTCTTGTATTGGTGAGAAGAGATCACAATGATCCGGGAGCGGGAGCCCAGCAACATCCGTAGAAGTCAAGATATTTTCAGCTGTTTTATTTGCTACCATATCTGCCCTAAACGACTTCTGTGCCACACACTTTAAGTTGCACTGGGTATCTGGGAAACCATCTTGGAATTTTAGTCCCACCACCTCCCTTTATGTGCATCCTATATGCTGCAGCACACCTCATTAGGGTCTAAAGAAATATGACCACATCACCACACCCTGATTGAACTCCATAGGCTCCTCTTGCCAGCCAGCACAAAACTAACTGCTTCCTCTACAAATCCATCATGACTGGCAACCCTGCCTAATTGGATGACAAGCTCACCATCTATGATGGCTTGCCACACTCCTTCAGAAAGAGACAAAGAAGTGCAACAAAAAAAAGGCAAACAACATTCTCCATATTTGCACCAAGAACCTGGAATGATAGCTCTGTATCCCTCTGGAAAGCCCTAACCCATCATATGTTAATTAGATTGGCCTTGCATATTCCCTTGCAGCCATGGCCCCAAAAATTCTAGATTCGGGTGTTATATCTGTTTTCACAGAGCTTCACCTGGTCCCTTTTGTTGTTAAACCCATGTCCCATTCAGGGCCAGACTGGCTACCGGGCGTTTTGGCATGCTGCTGAACTGGGGGCTGATTTCGTTGATGGAGACCTTGCTGTGCTGAACGAAATTAGTTATGCTTTGTTTATTTCGAAGCACATGCAAGTCTTCATCAACGAAATCCGCCCACACCGCAGTGACATCAGCCCCCAGCTCGGCAGCATGCCAAAACGCCCGGTAGCCGGTCCGGCCCTGGTCCCATTCCATCACTTTGGAAACCCCATGTGTCCTCCAACTTTCTACTTAAAAGAGCTGGAGGCTTGGGAACAGATTTCAAAGGTATGCTGGAGACCCAAGGAATACAGGAAAGACAACACTCCCAGTGTTTTTTCATTGACCAACACAGACTGTGAATCTGTTCACCCCACGCATTGCTAGTTATGGGCACCTTCTTGCCTCAACAGGAAAGTATGGTTGTCAATGAGGCAACCACAAGTCACTATATGTGCTGTAAAATGCAGACTATACAGATTTGTTTAAACATTTCCGCTTTTAAAAATTAACATATAAAATTCAGTGAGCTATTAATTTAAATGCATTGTTTTTTACATAGAGACTTGCAGGTTTTTAAGCTAGCAGCAAATCCCTAAACACTATAATATAACACACTATTTGTTTGCCATTTCTTTTTTGTTTCTGAGTTATTGTTGTCAGTTGTGTTTATGTCTGGCTTGACAGAGCAGCTGTCACATTGCCTAAGTCACTGTACAAAGAGCTTTCAGGAGTACTACAGAGAGGAACTGTGGCTCCACACTTCTGTTGGTGGACAGGAGTACATGTTTTGATTGAGGCAGAAGTTGTGTGCTTCCTCAGAAATAATACTTCCCTTTCGTACAGCTGTGAATATTTTATTTGCTTATCCAGCTACCTGAGCCAGCAGTGGTATGGCTGTATTAGGGAAGAGTCTAACACTCAGAAAGTATCAAACTTAAATGCATGGAGTTTGATCCCCTTTTTGTGGCACACGCATGGCACCGTAGTGCTGCTAAAGTATCTTAAATAAGTAGAACATTTATGGTGTTTGTTTTTCTGGGGCAGCAGCAGGAAAGGGAGGAGGACAATCATGCAGAATGTCCTCCCAGTATGGGATTTCCAGGGCTACAATAATCTGCATGCATTATAGGTCTACCTAGACAGTGCAGACCTTATGTTACCAGCAAAAAAGAGCTTTTCAGGGTACTGAGAGGAGTAGGTTCCATACACATGTGGGTTCACCAGAGAACAGGATTTGAGAGGGTCAGCGATGTGTGCTTCCACTGAAAGAGTGCTTGTATTGCATGTGTTAGCTTCTGCCAAAGCTTACACTCAATACAGCAGGCCCAAGTTGGATATAGTGGCAAGCAAACAGTCATGGCTAAAGGCTGATCTGCTTATTAAGAAATGTTACGATAAAGGCAGAAACCTGATGTATTTATTGAGAAAAGCACATGTTAACATCAATCCTTTGGAGGGTGGATTATTATTTCTATGTATGAAAGCCTGCAGAGAATGATTTTGTTATATGAAATCTCATTGATTACTGTAGCAGGCTAGGACTTTGGTGTTGGCAACCCCTGTGACAAACAGGGGATATAGAAGATTTGTTCCGGGGAATACTTGTTAGGAGTTCTTAAAAGAGATTGCATTTTTACTTTGCCTCTAATAAATCCTGGAGGTTTTTACAATGATGACTCTTGTTAGGCTCAATTGAGAGGGGTTGTATATTGTTTTTCAAACTGTGTTCTTGTACATAGTAGTAATTTGATAGCTGTATGAATGATGGTTCTTATTTTATGTGCCCTTGAAAAGGCCTGTGTTTGTTATGGTGTCAAGCCAATAATATAGGTTTTCAGCCTAATTGATTCACTGGGAAAAGTTCCCTTAGGTGTGATCTGTTTACATTGAAAAGTTCTAAAAAAGCAAGGAGGCCCGACTTACTTACTGTGAAATGCGTGCATTGAAGACAAGGGGCGTTCAAGACTAGACTGTCATCATACTGTGCAAAATCCTGTAGGCAGGTATTTTGTTACACAGAGTCTCGCAGATTATCGCAGTAGGCAATGGTTTTGGTGTGGGTGACCCACCTGAAAAAACAATTGGGATTGAAGATTTGCCCTATGGTTTTTAGGTCTCGCATAAAAACAGCGCACATGCGCTGCTTAGGAGAGCCTTTAGACGTTGCTCTGATAATTTTCAAGCACACACTCGTGCTTGTGGCAGCATCCACCTTGCGGGAGCAAGCAGGGGCGCGCCACAAGCATGAGTGCAGTGCTTGAAAATGAGCAGACTGCGCACGCACGCACCACTCCCGGGCTTGTTTCTTTGGCAACTGTCACTTAAATGCAATGCCTCTCCTGCCCCATCATAGCTATCTTCTCACCATAGTTGTGTAGTTTGTTCACTTGGGTTCCCAAATACAGGAAAGGAGACATTGCCTCCTTTTTGTTGGCTTTAGTTCTTCGTTTTTTATTTATTTATTATTATTTTCTCGCTTTAAATTGCCTCCGATGCCATCAATAGCTTTGTCACTGGAAGAATAATTCATGCCAATCCCTTCTTCCCTGCCTCTGGACATATATATGCTTATTTGGAGCACTGTGAGGCTGTTGTGTGGTTTACTTGACTTGCCAAATATCGCTCCTATCTATACTACTATTATAAAGAGAGAACTGTGTCCTTTGAGCCAGGCAAACTCGAAAAGTACACCACCAATCCAAACACCCAAGACATATTTGAAAACCTCAGGGCAAGCAGAAGGACATAGGCTATATAAAAATAAAAAATATACGTTGTTTAAAAAATTTAGAAATAAAAATAAAGTAGTGCCTTGCAAGTAGCGCTCGCCGCGACGTCTGCGTGATGACATCGGGAGCGCGGGGAGGAGCGGCGTTCAGGAGCAACAGGAAGAGCGGAGGACATGAGGGCGGGGAGGAGCG
Source organism: Lissotriton vulgaris (assembly GCF_964263255.1). Lineage (NCBI taxonomy): Eukaryota > Metazoa > Chordata > Amphibia > Caudata > Salamandridae > Lissotriton > Lissotriton vulgaris. The sequence continues at coordinate 631,454,676 of NC_141695.1, forward strand.
GCGAGCGGCGGTCAGGAGCAGCGAGAAGCGGAGGAGAAGTGGAGCGGTAAAATCAGCAGCGCGGGGAGGAGCGGCGGATGAGGTAAGTGAAGCAGCCAAGAGCCGCGGGTGCGCACCGAGGGACGGGCGGGAGCCATGAGTGCACACAAGCCCAAAATGCTGCCCCGGGCAACGCCGGTGGGTGAGGTAAGTGAAGCAGCCAAGAGCCGCGGGTGCGCACAGAGGGACGGGCGGAGGGACGGGCGGGAGCCATGAGTGCACGCAAACCTGAAATGCTGCCCCCAGCCCCCTTCTTCCCCAGGCAACGCTGGGGCGGGCTGCTAGTGTATTATAAGGAGAGACGTCCGACTTCAACATGTCTTCCTTTTTGTCACAAGATCCTGCATCTGAGATATCGCGACTCCTGGTAGAAATCACTCTCCGGAGTTTGGCGGCCTTGGCCTTGTTGCTCACGTTAGCTCAGTCTTGTGGGTGATCCTAGCGACGCTTCTGACAATAGGCAGCGGAATATTGTAGTTGCCGCATCAGTGGGGGCGCTAATCTTCCAGTCAGTGTGATTGGCAGGCTTGGGACCGGGGGAGGTCGCGTGGTCTCCCACACTGCTCCTTCAGCACATGCAGTGCTGGAGCTACAAAGGATTTACCACTGGACCTGCACCCGGAACGGCTCAATATTTTGAGACCGTCTCTTTGTGGGGGTACAGAGTGAGCCATTACCTTCTTGGTTGCGCCAAAAGTCACAGCATCCACTTACCATGCATGCTATACGGCAGAGGGTTGAGCAACAAGGCTAATATTTACAAGAGTTTCTTTGGCCATGCAGTTACCAGCCCTGTTCTGCAGAGAGCTCTTTAAGTCTTCAACCCCCTAAGAAATGCCTCAGGGCAGGCAAACTAGATGTGTTATCTGTGTGCTGCAGTCAAGAAGAAGCGCGCTGGCTTGGTCATACAGCCTGGGTATGCATTCCACCCAGTAGATGAGAGCTGTAACAACGAGGCAAGGCAGTATTTTTCACTATTTAAGAAAATAGAATACTGAACATACATTTGATGAACCAAACATCAATTATGTTTCGTTTCACCAGTATTTTTTTCACAGGTTTAAATTACTGGAAAATACATTATAGAAGGAAGATGATCTCTACCAGAAAGATATACTTTATGTAATAGCAAAACTATCCCAAGAGACAAGTGTCGGCAAACAACATTTGAAACTCCTGTGTTGTCATATTTCTAATATAATACATCATGTGCACCTAACAGAGAAACATTCATTAACAAATTAGAAAATAAAAAGCATACTTGGAGAACAAAAATACAACAGTCACTCCTTTTAGATCAACATGTTCAGCTGAAATATGCAGATATATTTTTACAATATCTCAAAATGTACCGTTTTGAACTTTTTCATTTTTTTCCCAGCACTTAAAGTCGTTGCATCCCCTGTAATTATATACCCACCGACAGGCCTCATGTCACACCTTAACGTTTCAACCAGTGCTGTCTTTGTAGCAACCAGCATGTGGCATTCTTGGACATTTAATTCCAAAGGTATAATTGAAAACATAAAACTACAAGCCCCAGAAAGCAAGGGACCACTTGCTAAAAAGCTAGAACTGGCTGATGGTGCTGCACGTGACATGGTGCCACGTGGCAGCTCCTTAGCCATCATTCCGTGGTTTTCCAAAACAATTCACACCACGTGTGTGGAAAGCACAGGAGTGGCAATAGTGAATTATTGCTAAGACTGAACACCTCGCCACTCTGCTCTAAACCGGCGAGGAGCCAACACAATTAGCATCACAGCTTCTTAGTTTGCACGGTGTGACTTTACACAAGTGCTTCCGTTTACTCACCTCCTATAACTGGAAGCGTGCCTTCGGTGAGCAATGCAAGAAATGCAGAAATCCATGAAAAATTAAACAATGTAAAGTTTACCCAGCTAGCTCATGTTCCCATCCATGTTGTGAGTAATTCATTCAGGTCTGCTTGTAGCATTGCATTCTGGTACTTGTAGTATTGTTTTGCTTCAATATAAATAAAGGGCTACAGTTGACAGACTTACGTTAAAGTAAGTGTGGTGGGTCCCTTGCTAGCCCATCTGTGAGCAAGGATTTACAAAGTGTGCAAAATTCAGATATTTTAATTGAAATGGAATGCACAATATAATACAATATGCTAGGGTGAAAGAATGCCGCAATTCATAGCTGTACATACCCGAATTCACATCTAGTTATCCCATCTTCTGACTAACCCCATAGCAGGAGAACACAAAATGATCAATCCATCTTATAATATATGTGGAGGGTGAACTGAGATTCACACCTGTTATGGCGCCCCTGCTTAACCAAAACCACTCCAACCAGGACCGCCACTGACTTCCGGAAAAACAAGCATTGGCATAGCCAATAGGTCAGCGGGCATCTCACAAGTAAAAACAGCCACAGGGCTATTGTTTTTAGACTTTTAATTTTTGTGTTTTCTGCCTTATCAATTGATTTTATTGCGCCGTAAATAATTCTCTCACCTCCCATTCCTTAATGCAGCCTCAGTCCCTGTTCCGCCACGGCTTCTGCCGTTTGAGCGGAGGGACGGAAACAGGCTCTCATCAGCGCTCCCGGTATTCTAGCGCTTTAGATATCTGACTCTTGCAGGGCTACTTAAGGCAGGTCAAAATGGGACACGTGCAGTGACGCGCCGGCGGCAAGCCCGTGTGCGCTAGTCCGCGCCAGTTCGCCGACAGTCGACAGGACCCTATGCTCTTATCATTGCTCCTCGGGCTACGCTCTGGGTGAGTATGCAAAATGATTATAAAAAAATTCTAGTCAAGAGCTTGGAAGTCTTAATCTGGACTACCTGGAGCAGCTGGAAACCTCAGGAGACACTGATCATACATGTCGGCAGGTCTATATTAGTTCAACAACGCATGTATCCCCAACCATTCCTCAAGTACCATGTAATATTCATAATATAAAATCCCCTAGATTCTTAAAAGGAATGTATTTTAGTGCTCGCTCTATACCAAAACATACGGTGGAAATACAGGATCTCTTGGATGCAGAATCACCTGATATCTGCTTTGTAACAGACTCCTGGCTGCATGAATATGCTTCACCGGATGTAGCAATCGCTTTTCCATCACAATATGAAATAACTAGAGTTGAAAGGAAGGGGAAGAGAGGTGGGGGTCTACTTATAGCCCCCGCTCCTGGTATTAAGATAACCTCCTTGGAATCGATGAGTGCCGAACAGCTTGAACTATGTATCTTTAGAATTGACGGAACATCTCAAAGTCCATGGAGAGGAGCTCCGGTATACAGACCTCCTGGCCCTAAGAAAGACTTCACGCATATTGTGTTTGAACAAATAGCCCCACATGTACTGTCCAACGACCAATTTCTTTTGATAGGAGATCTTAATTATCACACTGAGATCCTGTCTGACTCAGACACCAACCAACTCATCACAGAAATGAACTCTCTGGGGTTAGTCCAAATGGTGAAAAGTCCAACTCACTCAGCTGGACACACTCTTGACGTACTATTCACCAACTCTTCAGGTGTTATAGTTGAAAACTCCCTCCCTCTACTATGGTCAGATCATACCCTTCTAAAGTTTTCTATCCCATTATATTATGGTAAAATTGATCACAGAGATGAATTAATATGGAGTAGGTCCTGGCGAAAGGTCACGGTCAGCTCTTTTTCTGCTCTCTTTAGGCCAGTCTCAAAAGATCAGGCTGAAAATATTGATTTGACGGGAACTACATTTGAGGAAGAAATAACTCATGCTTTAATTAAAATTGCTCCTCTTACTAAAGTAAAAATAAGATCCAGAACTGCTCCATGGTTTACAGAGCAACTGAAAATAATAAAACACTGCTGTGGAGTAGAAAAAACTTAAATGGAGAAAGAGTAAGTGTCCAACAGGAAATACAAATGCATCCATCGCAATTACATGGAGAGGATTAGACAGTCAAAGAAAGCGTTCCTACTAAACCCAATTGAAAAAGCAGCAAGCTCTAATAAGGAGCTCTATAAAGTCCTAACAAAAGAATTTAGGTCCCCCCAACCAAAGATTGAGGTTGCAAACTCGCAGGATTGGATAGATTCTCTTTCCAAATTCTTTGAAGACAAAATTATTACAATTCACAGCTCCTTTCCACTTCAAGAAGCTCCAAACAAAAACTTGGAAACTGACTCCACTTTACAAATAGGCTTCCCTCCTGTTCTGAAGGAATTATCTCCGTGTCATTCTGCTGAAGTGACAGAAGCCATGTTAAAAATAAAATCTGTCTCCTCTGCTGACCCTGTACCACCGCGTTTCCTACCAACTATTGCTCCCACACTCCTTGAACGTCTCACTGAACTATTTAATTGTTCATTAGCTCATGCAACAGTTTCCAAAATATGGAAAGCCACCAGAGTCAGACCTATCCTAAAAATATCTACTGCCGACCCAAATCTCCTGGTTAACTATCGACCTATTTCACTGCTCCCCTATTTTGGGAAGATACTTGAATCTATGGTCAATAAACAACTTGTCCTCCACCTTGACAGTAACCATCTGCTGGACCCCTCACAGTCTGATTTTAGGGCTACCCATAGTACCGAAACAGCATTGGTAGAGGTAATAGATAACATCAAACTATCACTAGATAAAGGACAATCTTCTTACTCATCCTACTAGACCTGTCGGCGGCTTTTGACACCATCTCCCACAGCATTTCAGTACAACGACTGGGGGAGATTAGTGTTAGGGGGAATGCCCTAAGTGGCTTAGGAGTTATCTAGCGGACCGAGTCACCACTGTTCAGGTTGGTGACATTATCTCCTGTAGCAGGCCAGTTTTGATGGGAGTGCCGCAGGGCTCCATATTGAGCCCCACGCTCTTCAATCTTTACGTGACACCTCTCGCCAGGGTGATCAGATCATATGGCTTTGACGTAATGTCATATGCCGATGATACTCAAATTCTGGTCACCCTTGGTCCGAACCCTACAGACACCAAGGCACGTTTTAAAGACAGTAGGATCCACATCAATAGGTGGATGAATGAGAAGCACCTACAACTAAATGGTGATAAAACGGAGATAGTACTTTTCATTTATGCGCAAAAACACTGGACTGATGACTGGTGGCCTGCAACTCTCGGCCCAAGTCCAATACCCAAGCAATCAGTTCGCAATTTAGGAATCCAAATTGATAATAATCTATCGATGAAAAATCAGGTGAACCACATAATTGGCTCCTGCTTTGGCATCATGCGCAACCTGCTCAAAGTTTCAAATGGATTCCTATGGAAGCCAGGAAACCATTAGTCCAGGGACTGATTATTAATTGCATGGACTATGGAAACGCTCTACTATCTACAATAAATGAGGACCTTTTATCCAGACTGCAGGTTCTACAGAATACTGAAGCCAGTCTGGTCCTGAATCTTCCGTCGGGCTCTCCCTCTGCTTTCAATCTGAGACAGCTCCATTGGCTGCCTGTTAGAAAGAGAACGCGCATTAAGATTCTTTGCTTGGGGCATAAAATAACGTACTGTAGGGGCCCTTGCTATTGGACAAAGAAGTTCAGTTGGTAACAGCCAAGCAGGACCCTTAGATCCAGCAACAGATACCTTCTTACCTCTGTCAAAATTCGTACAACTAGAAATGGTGGAAGATCTTTTTCTTTCCTGGCTCCTACTCTCTGGAATAAACTGCCATTACACCTTCCACTATTGTCTATCACTACCATTTTTGTAGGGAATTAAAAACATGGTCTTTTGACAACGGACCCCCCTCTTTCTTTAGCGTTTTTTTAGTTGGAGCTGCCTGTGAGCGCCATGAGACTTTCGGGTGATATGAGCGCTAAACAAATGCCCCTGATTTGATTTGATTTGATTTATCTCGCCTTTGGGACCTTATAAGTGTTTAGTTATCCAGCACAATATCCTTGGTGCAACAACATCAACTGTTGCATGGCTAAACACTTATAAGGTCCCAAAGGCCAGACCTATTGGCTATGCCAATGCTTTTTCTTAATAGGTTCTATTAGGAGAAATGTTATATTGTTTTGACAACTGTTAGCTTGTACATATTTCTAAGTTCACTGTAATATAGCTGGTGGTTGTCTTGTGAGAAAGCGTATGCCAAGCACAGTAGGTCTGAACTGGATAAGGTAACAAACCAATGACAAGGGTTGGAGACCTGATTATGTTTATTATGACAAGTTACAATAAAGGAAGTAGGCCTAACATATTGATTGTGAAAAGCATATGTTGAAGTAAATAAGCATTTAAGAGTAGATTTGTATTACTCTGTATTAAAGACTATGGCTAGGTATTTTGTTACATGTAATCTCACAGGTTACAGTAATAGGCAAGGGCTTTGGTGTTGGTTACTTTGCTTTGCTAACTATACTTTTGTATAGGATTGTAACTTTGACTACATGCCTGATGGTTGCCTTGAGGGAAGGCTTAAGATCAGAACATTAGGCCTGATCTGGTTATGTTGACAAGCCAATGATATCAGCTATAGGCCTGAGTGGTTGACTAGGAAAAGGCATTTCAGAGGCTGTAGGGCTGATCTGTATATTATGAAACATTATGACCAAGGCCCCTGGAATTATGTACCTCTGTGGCAGTTGTGTTTGCCGCATAATTATGGATTAGCTGCATTTGCCAGATAATCCATCATCATAATCTGCTGATTTTAACAAAAGAAAAATGTTGCTTCTAACTCAAATTGATCAAAAGTTGCTAAAAGTGTTGCAACACATGCCCCAGAGCAGTGGAAATCCCTTTGTACAGATTGACTGTTGATTTTTCAATTGCTTATTGCTGCATTTGAGTGTTAAACTGGTACTAACACAGCAACATCTTTGCGCGGAGTTACCATGCATACAAATCACAAATCAATGAAGTAATAGTACCACAAAATGTGCCACATACTACGCCTTTTCCTGCCCCATAAATAAGACAACCCTGATGCATGATTCTAGTGCCCCTAGTTATGACAAAGGCAGTAGTCCCGATTTATTTTCTATGTAACACATTTGTTTCAACCAATTGGCGTTCAAGGGTGGATAGTTGTTGCTGCATGTGAAAGCTTGCAGTTGAATATTTTTGTACATTACTTCTCACAGATTACCTACGTTGGGAAGGATTTTGGTGTTTGTTGCCCCCTTAAACAAGCAGTAGACGATGTTGCACTGTAATTATTGTTAGAATCTCTACAGAAGGCCTGTCAGGCTTAGCTGTCTGCTAAGATCTTGTAATAAGACAAATAACTAAATATTGCATAAATTCAGGTATATAAATATATCCAGATAGAATCATAGCAGGCTTTGGCTTAGCACTCTTCTATCACTGGTCTGTCTGAGTATCATTCACACTCTGCTTCCAACCATCCATGACAATGTACTGCATGGGGTAAAGGTACCAGTCATTGGCTCTCTTGCCCTGTAAATGAAGGGCAGCTTGGCCAGTCCTTTCGTTTTCAATTCCCTCGTTTCATAGTTGCCCTTTCATTTCTTTACTTCTCCTCTTTTTGTTTTCAGTTTTCTGAAGAGGATACTCCAGCTTTCCAAGCCCTGCTTGCTTGAGACGCATTTCACCTGTACCTGCATCTTGCGAGACCACTTCTTCTAAACCAGGTGACCATAATGGAATGCTATTGTGGTTATGGAATGCTGTTGCCATGGTGTATCATTGTTTGACCATTCGAACATGGCTAACGCGTCGACACTAATGACCCCCTGCTGGAACTTTAAAACAACAACAGACGATGTACAACACTACCGAGAAGACCGCAGGCCCCTGCTACAGAACTGAAACGGTCTACAAATCCACACAGCTCTGCCAAGCAACCTTCAACAATATATGCTGCCAACTATTTTTGGTTGCATAATTTAACAACTATCCACAGTAGTATCACAGTGCAAACACCTACGGGCTATTTACATATTCTTGTAAGTGTACACTTGTCTGCTGTCACTGCCTGCTGCATTATGCATGATAACGTTCGGGAACCGTGCCACACAGCCCTGCCGACTCGCCCCCTCTGGCTGCAGCCCCGCATAGAGCTTCGGACTTTATTCAAACAGAGCCCCCGAAGCAAGGGAGGCCTCTTTCTAGAGAGCATTTCCTTTCAAGTACCAAGGCCAGGAACGGGTTTGCCCGGGGCTAGATGTTCATGACCGTCGTTACTTCCTTATTTAAATATATAGTGCCTAGAAACTGGACGCCAGGCACTTGGTGCGCATTACAAATAATACACAAATATAAGCTTCTCACGCAGAGCTGTAGAATCATCAGCATTGTTGGAACTCTGGGAAGGCATCCAACTTTCAGCACCAGCTGTGGCATAGGCTTTAGGCTGAGGGTGGTTTCAGGACATGCTCCCAAGTGTCCTTCCAGGCTTTTGGGTAATAGTGTTGAATATTAAAGGCGTGGTTTCAGAAACATATGTACTTTTAAAGGTGTGGGTCATACACAGACATGTCAGAGCTCCTGAATCTGCCTTCTCTAACTAGGGGGCATATATCAAGGAACGGCGTTAAAATTATCGCCGCTAAAGCGGCAGGAAACTGCTGCTAAAACGGCGATAATGGGATTGATAATATGTCATAGAGAATTCCAATAGAAGCCCATGTTAACACCAGAACATGGGCTTCTATGGGAATTCACAAGGGCGTATTATCAAGCTCATTATCGCGCCTTTAGTAGCAGTTTCCTGCCGCTAAAGCAACAATAATTTTAACGCCGTTCCTTGATAATATGCCCCCACGTTGTTTTGGTGACGTGTTCTGAACACACAAAGATTTTGCCTTCTCTGTACTTAGGGTTCTGGGCTTCACTGATGTCTAGGACATGCAGAGCTTCCTAAGGCCCCGTGTTCTTCAGTTAAAATGGTAATCAGTTCTGCCTTTAGGGCGTGTAATCAGTGGTGGGGCGCGAGGCTCAGCGTTTAGGCGGGTCGCTTGTGCTCTGATTTAAATGACCATCTTCAATTTCCAAAATCCATGCGGTTGGTCATCCTGGAAATATAAAAGAGGGTCAACGGTGCTCACACGGTCATGGTAGTTCACTATTTCCAGAATTTTAAGCTATTACCCACAAACGGATCGATATTTAGAGGAAAAAGCTCAATTTGGCCACTGACTTATTTTGGTGCTAAATTGAGCCCTGTGTGAGTGCTTTTAGCGGGAGGTCGCGCCTCTCCCCCTCCCCCCCCTTTAACTGGTGCAGACGCTCACTGTCCCATTGCACTAAGTTAGCTGCTGCCACAGGAACTCTCTCTACCAGTGGCATAGCTGCCAAGGTTTCAGATTGCTAGGTGTGACATTTATATAATTGCAGTGCAATTATGAGTGACATTTCAACAACTATGAGTGGCACTTTCTCGCGAGGAAAATCAAGCAATGAAGATGAGGGAAACATAGAAATATCAGAAATTACAGCCATTTGAGCAACAAGGAAGATCTTAAAAGTGCTGCAAAGCACAAGAAATGGAAGGGCACAGGTTTGGGTGGCGGGAGTTATGGGTGACAGCAGTTGTAAAAGGATTGCGGATTAACAGGTAGCTGCTTATGCTGTACCTTTTCATGCTTGGGCTGAATAAACTAGAAGACTTAACACAAGGAGTACAGCGTCTTCTTCACAAAACTGTATTTCAAAACCGACTCGACTCAACCCTAATAAAAATCATTAACACAGAGCGGTCCACCCTGGTCGGTGCGCCACCAGTCCGGCCCCAGCCCCGCAGCCAGCGGCACAGATCACCACACCAGCAGGCTGTCAGAGAGCTACACCAGGCTCTGCTGACTTATTGATGCCTCGGATGCTGAAAAAGTAAAAGGATCGGCACTGCCCACCACACAGCCAGCAGGGCGGGACTGGCTGTAGCGGGCACCGGGCAATCCCCCGGTGCGCCGCATGGGTGGGGGCCGGTTTGGGTTTTTTGTTACAGGGTCGTTTTTGCAGCATAGCTGCAAAATCGGCCCTGTAACAGAACGGGCCAAAAAACGACCCTGGCAAAGAGCTCGGCGGCACCCACAACCCCCCGGGGGCAGGGGGGACCGGTCGAGCACTTTGCCAGGGCCGGTTTTGGTTTCCAGTCCAGCCCTGATAGCCAGTCACAGTAGCCAGGCTCTGCTTGTTATGCATGACTATGCATTTCAGTGCCGTGATGCGGACCACCACACTGAAATGTGCTAGTCTAACGCCTGATGTGTGGTACTTGGCAGGACTGTACCAGGCAGTGCCAGCCTCAGCCTATGGCTGCTCCCCTCCCGCAGACAAGTCCCTGACCCCATACAGAATCACTAGTGTGTGTGACACAGATGTATATGTGTGAGATGGTGACACATACCCCTCTGTCATTATGTTGCACCACTTGTATCATTATCTACAACAGCCTTAGTGGTATTACTGATTGCACAACGGTCAATATAATGTGGCACAGAAAAGCTCTACCAATGATGGCCCTGTACAAAGTGTATTAGCCTGTCCCGAACCTCTGTCTTTGAAAGGTTCTCACTGTCGCATGTCTCCTATGCTCCTTCTCACGTCATCAGCTGCCTCCAGCACTGTCAGCAACTCATATGATCCCAGGTAGCCTCTTGAGCAGAGTAGAGGCAGAAACCAGAATATTCCACAAAGAAGGAAAGGAGTCACTGCCAGACCAGAGAACTAGGCCAGTAGGAGCGGGAAAGAAATGAAGGAGTCTGAGGCTCCTATGCTAGGCTCAAGCCATCCTCTGGCTCTCTGCCTGTGTGTGGAGGACAGGTCAGCCATTCTGTGCTCTTCCCCGACCCTCGCCCACACACGAGCACGCCACCAATCACTGCAGTAGCCACCCCCTCTGACTAACCCTGGGCGTAGTTCGCGTAGTAGCACTACGTGTAGCTACGCGAAGTGCACTTCGCACTATGCGAGCTTCGCGTAGCTACGCGAACTGCGTAGTGCACTGTGCAAAATGCTGTTCGCACTGATTGCACAGTGCCGGATGCCTGTCCGCACTGTGCAATCAGTACAAACCGCATCTTGCACAGTGCAAGCAGTCGTTTTCCGCCGCTTGAGTAGATTTCTAGTAGAGCTGCAGCTTTCTCAACGCGGACTGGTAGTTTCTCTTCGCGAGCAGTCGTGAGCATACACGACCACTCGCAATGAAAAACCGGCCCTACCCACGTTGAGAATCTCACCTTGAGGTTTATTTTCCACGCTCACGACTGGCAACTTGATGTTGCTGATCGCGAACGAGGAAAAAGTCTCACTGGGATGTCATTTTGCTCGCTCGCGGTCGCCAACTTGACGTTGAGGACCGCGAGCAAGCAGAAAATTACTACTACGCCACGCGTGTTTGCACTGTGCTTTGTGCAATTCGCGTAGTGCGAAGGAAGGAGCACAAACTTTGCAAACTACGCGAGCATAACGTAGTACTTCGCCCAGGGTTACCTCTGACACGACAAAGGCCATCATGCAATTACTAAAGCTAACACGCTAACCCTGAGTAAGCTCCTGTAAGGTGAGTCAGAACACTTTAGTTTCGAAATGTCTTTGCTGGCTTACTTAATTTGGACATAAACAGGCCTCATTTTAAAATATCTTACAGGGTTAAAGGTACCAAAGATCTTTGTGGACCCAGCCCTATTGAGGTGGTAATAAGGCAAATAACTGTGGTGGTTAAAGGACTTGGCTATTTCTGTGTTTTGTGTAGTCACAATTATGACTCATCATAAAGTAGCAGAGACTTAATGTGCCTGCTACAAAGTACAAAGTGTAAAATGAAGACCACGGATTTACATTTTATGTAAAGAGTTCAGTGGGGTGCTGCTTTTATCACAGATATCCTTTTCGTGCAGTTCATAAATTACAATCGTTCTAATAGCACAGTTACCAGGCTGTGATCCAGCATCGAAGCGCTGCATGCAAACTGCAAGGCATGGGTTTAGAATCTTATTTTGTCCTCAATCTTTACATATATTCCAAGGATGTTAAAAAGGGTTCATTTGGTAAGTAATGCATTCTTATTAGTATAGACAGCACCAACCACCGTGTAACGTTTTAAAACCATCGTTTGTGTTTCTTCAGGCCAAATCGTCTTAACTTAATGCCTACCAGCATGGTTGGCATGTGACTCCTACTCCAAAAGAGACAGAGTCACTGGGCCGGCAATGCACCCTTGATATGGCAGGCATTAACCCATAAGGTTGGTGGACATAATATCCCCTGCCACCCTCAAGAACGGAGGGCCGCCCGCCAATCTTTGATAAAGAAGCATCATTTCTAGATGGTGGCAGCAAATATTATTATACAACTTAAAAAGTTTGTCATTTACAGGGAAAGTCACAAATGTGACTTTATTTTCATATTAGGTTTCTAAGTGATACTTGCAAGGGTTTTAAATTGCAACTTCAAAAGAATTTACTCAGAGCTGAGAAGAGGTTATGCAGTCATTTCTTGAGGTGATCGATCCCAGTACCAACGGGCAAATGAAAACAGAAGCTGCTCCTACAGATACCTCCCAATAAATAAGAATTCCACCGAGACAAACCACCGACCTGCCGACGCCGGGCCTACCCCCATGCAACAGTTACTATAACTGTGAAAGCGTAGAATATGGGCAAAGGAATCACCAACCAGTTATTTAGTTACTAACAGCCTGATTCATCAAAGACCCGTTTTGCGAATCTATAATAGCGATTCATGAGGAATCGCTATTACAGACTCGCAAAACGGGATTCATGTAGGAATCGCAAAATCAAATGCGATTCCTACACATTCCTTATTTGCGATTAGCAAATAGCTAATCGCAAATAAGGAATAACTCCCCATTCATTCCTTTGGGCCAAAAGGCCCATAGGAATGAATGGGGAGTATTCCTTATTTGCGATTAGCAATTTGCTAATCGCAAATAAGATAGCGATTCAAGGGTGCCAGGGGTGTCCAAAGGACACCCTGTAGCACCCCTTAAATGCACATTTAAACAGGTGTTGCGCACACACATGTCCAAAGGATATGTGTGTGTGTAACATGCAACTTAGAAAAATGCTTTTAAAAGCATTTTTCTAAGTTTTCGCTATTTACCACGAGGTTTGACCTCGCGGTAAATAGCAGCCCAAAATTGCGAATTCACAATTTTTAAATGTTTCAAGAATAGCATTTAAGGAATCCCTAATAGAGATTCCTTAAATGCTATTCCTCGCAAAATTTCGACTTCTTAAATAGCTACTTTTGCATTTGGGATGATGAATCCCAAATGCAAAAATTGCACTCGCAAAGGGCCAAATTCTCAGAATCTGGCCCTTTGCGAGCGCAATTAAGCTTGATGAATCAGGCTGTTAATTCTTAGAGTGAAATGCAAAGCATATACTGCGAGATAGTTGAATCCTAAAGTGCAGTACCAAGGAGACATTAATATTTGTGTGATTGTAAAATGGATATGTGTAGAGGCGATTTCCCAGACTTGAAGATGCATGACGTTTATGATGTAACTATGTATTTGCTTTCTAAAACGAAAATCAATAAAAGAAGTTGCTCATTTGCCCTTGCTAAGTTAGCTGAAAAGGGTTTAGCACATGCAGAAAGAGCAGTCTGAGAAAGCTCAAAGCACTCTGCACCTTTGGCTTTCTCCCAGGAATAACTATTCCCACACATTAACTTGGTGATACTATTTGTGCTTGCAGGAAGCGACCCAGCCATGCTGGATCAAAATAAAGCATCTGGGCCTTTCCTTCTGACCGTACCTCACCATTGACAACTCCCTCATACCATGAACATTTTGAAACAAGGAGTAGTTACCCAAAATTAGATCTTTCCTCCATGTTGGATTTGCAGGATAAGAGTCATAATTTTAGTGGTATGAAGTCAATTCTCAGTAGACTTTGCTAAAGTAACTAATTTTATAATTCTTTTGGAAGCGCTTGTTCATGGTCATTCTAAGGGTTGGAAGTACCACCATTCAAAAACAACATACCCCTTTGACGTGGTTCGTATTGACTGCTATAAGATTTGGGAAGCAGCTGTAGATATTCTATTGACTACAAGAGGATGTCCCTGTTAGTTTCTATCCGCATGTTTTATTTATCTATTTAACTATTTCTTTAAATTGACTTTTTATTTAGACACTTTTTTTGTAGAGATTATGATTCACTACATGATTTCAAATAAAGCTTATTCGACTTGACTTGACTATTCCCCTTTAAAGTACCTATCTGAAGTTTACTGACCTTGGTTGAAGCAATGACTTCTGAGGACTTTCCTGGATTCCTTCTGACATGAAGAGGAATGTATTGTTACAGTCGGAACCTGTCTTAGAGACGTAGAAATTACCCCTCTATACTTGCCCCAGGGAGCAGTTGGGCACTCTGCCCGGACTACTATTAGAGACCTTAATTCCAGACCTTAATTCCAGGAGTGGCCTGAATGTGTTAAAGCAAAGAGGCCACAGAAAATGCAGATGGACACTCCTGAAAGAGTGTCCCTGATGAGCCCACCAAGATCTCAAATGATATGCTGCTAATGAGCCCAAGGGCTTCTATAATACGCTGTCAACGAGCCCGATGCTGCTGGTGAATCCTCAATGCCCATGCTGTAGGGCTGATGAGGCCTGTAAATTGCTGGCGATGAACCTACAGTGCTTCCATAAACACCTGCTGGCGAGCTCAGCCAATTGCTGCTGTACGTTGCTAATGAGTCCACCCAGTACTACTGTGTGCTGATGGTGAGGCTAGATCTGTAATTCTGTTCTGGAGATTAACCAGGTCCTATTTTTGTACACTGAGATGAGCCCGCCCCGAGTCTGCTATAATGTGCTGCCAATGAGTCTGCTGCTGGCATGGCACGCTGCTGATGAGCCGATGAGTTGATGAGTTAGAACACCAGTTAGTGAGCCTGGTGATGTGTTATTATTTTCAGCTGAATGTAAACCAGGTGTCAGTGTAAACTGACTCCGATGTACTCTCCTATACCTGAGCCCTCTGTTTTTCTAAGGTACTCTTAATAAAGTCTGGTGGTCATTTGATCGGATGCCGGTTTGCCTGGCACTGGTATAATCTGCTTCCTGTGATCCCAGTACTGTAGTAAACTGCTTACGGCGAGTCAGGGGCACTTTTTCTTGAACCCATGTCAGCCGGGCGGGGGCTGTTTTAGTCTGCCCCTTTCGGGGGCTCCTTTTTCGACGGTGGGTGTTCTCTTGCACCGTATTACTTCCTGATCCCTGCGCAGTGAGTATATTGTTGTGTCTACTACAGCTCCGGGGTAATTGGGTGGGGGGAAGGGGAGTGGGGTCACAGGGATGCAACGAAATCTGCTCCCGTCTCTTCCTGGCAGGTGATGCTCTGAGCTGCGTCGCGTTTTGTTGTGAACCCTGGATCCCTGGCAGTGTCAATCACTACTAAAGCACGAAAACACACCAATTCACAGCCAATCCATGCCAACTCCAATATGCATGAAGCAAAAACATGACCTGAACCCTAAACTCCAGGAACCCTAGCCCACACCAACCATATGCTTAGTACATCTGGCCCTCCATATTAAAAAAAAAACTTGCACCAACTCTTTTGCAGTAATATTTTACAGTACATTTAGAATTCCAAATAATCCGAATTGTGAACACTGAATACCACAAGTGTATTTATTTTGATTGCATTTCAGTGGGTTGGTACCTTTGAGCTGGGCATCTTTTAGCAAGCAAGTCATATACTCAGTCCTATTAAATATAATTTGCTATGAATGCTCTTTTTGTTTTGATGTGCTCTTTGTTGAGCAGCGGATTGTCTCCTATACTAAAATGAAAATAGTTGGTTGTAACTAGAGCAGTGCCTAATCATGGCTTAAAAACCTCCATAATTCAGTGTACAAAATCGAAAACCTATATTGCATTCCCTCAGCAAACACAGAAATCAAAATAAACACCAGATGTGAACATGTATCTTAATTCTTAGAGGTTGGGAGTTTATCGTGTTTAGAAAAAAAAATTACGATGTTTAATTTTCTAATGGTTAAAACAAAATGCGTTATTAATTACAAATAAGCAACGCTCGAGTCTGTGCTTTTGGATTCTATATGCAGGTTTCTGATTCTCAAAGGAGGAACTGCAAACTGTGTACGCCTGCAATATAAGCTATTGTACCTTTTATAGATCACTTACTACACTTATATGGGGAGCTGAAGCGCCTGTTTACTTGGGTAAAATGCTACACCGTGCGGGGAGGGTGGTTTATTAGGTTTTGCCTATTATCATTCGCTTGCGAATGTAGTAGGCGAAAATTCAAGTGCTCGGTTCGACTGGTCAAACCACTGCGGTTTTTCCACAGTGCATGTGAGTCACATGACCACAAAAGCGGGTCACGTGACCACACAAGCACGCGCATCTTCCTAATCCGCCTGCCACACTTCTCCTCCCCTCGCTCGCATTCCCGCCCCCCCACCAGGCTCTCCCGCCCCCATCTGGCTTCCCTCCGCGCATCTGCCTGCCACACTTCCCCTCCCCTCGCTCGCACTCTGCTTCTCCCTCCCTCGTCGCCTCTTTCTCTCTATGCCTCGCTTTTTCTGTCCTGTGTCTCTTCCATTTGCTCTCCTGCTTTTTTTCACTCTTTCTTTCTCTCTCTACTCTCAGCGCGACTGTCTAGCTCAATCTGTTTCTCGATCTTATTCTTCCCTTGTCGCAATGTGTCTTTCTCTCTACTTCTCTCTCTCTATATTTTCCCACCACTGTCCTTCCTCTCTCTGTCTCTAATTGTCTTTCGTGTTCTCCCCTCGCTCGCATTCTTCTTATCCAGTGGTTTAGTGTCTTACTACCCCCAAAATTCTGCCTCTTCATTGTTCCATCTCGTGTCCTAGACTGCCCGTGGCCCCTGCTGCCACCTTTCATCAGCTGCATCATTATCTGCAGACTGCATTTGGTACGAGCGGGGTCTGATGTCTCTTACAGTTCTCCAAGGGCCAGTGGTCACATTGCGGGTTTCGAAGCCAATAAAACTTCCCCAACCACCCCCACCCCCACCACCACCACTGGCCTCCCTCTAGGGGTAGTAGCGCGGCGTAACAACTCACACAACCCTGGTTACTAGCACGCTACGGTGAGACCCCCAAACCGACGATAATAAAGATAGCGCCATTGCTCGCTGCCGTCTTCACACTTCTCGAACGTACAGCTTCTGCAGTCGAGGTCGCCACCAACGTAAATCTGGCATCTAAATGCCATTGTTCAAGAGCTTTGAGAGGTATTACACACCCAAACTCGCATTGATTGCAATTCATTTTAATAGAGGTTTATGCAGATTACTTGCTTGGAGCCTGATTGTCATTCGTTAGTGGACGTGACAGGTTTGTATTCTTGGAATTTTTTTTATCGTTATGCAGGGCGGGCGAGAAGATGCATGTCTGAATGAAAACAGCTCTGGTGCTCCAGTACGGGGAACCCCCATGTCATCGTATTTCACATATTTCTGGGAATGTGTCCCATGTGGAACGCTTATTTTACATCACCCTATTGTCACATGCATGACTGACGCTGACGTCATTGGGCAGTCACCCTGAAGCATTAAAGGAATTAGCGAAAACGATCCTAATTAAGTCAGATTTGTGAATGTGAAAATCCTCCAGCAGACGCTTCACATGTATCACTTGGGAAAAAAGAAACCTCCGTTTATAAAATCTGAGTCAGTGTGCAAAAATCATTAAATTGCATTCACTAAGAAACGTCCCACTGATCCACTAATTTAAGTAGCACGCTTCCTCTGCTCCACCATTAAATCTTAATAGCACTGTTTTAACCTACGCTGCACTTTTTCATAAACACGGCATGCTCTGATTCTAGACCTCTAGACAGGGAGAGAAAAAAAAGCAAGGGCTTAGCAGAGAACACTGAGAATTAGGAACAGATTTTGGCGCTGCTGTTATTCACAAAAGATGTTTCATCCGTGCACAGCACCGCAATTGTCTCTCCCTCTCTCCTAGATCCCTTCAACAACCCCTCCCCCCGCCCACCATCCCCATCACCAATCACAAAAAAAGTGAACGTGCGCAAAACAAAACAATTGCTTGACATCTGGGTAGAAGTACTGAGTCGGGGAGCCTTTCAAAACAAAACGGGAGCACGTGACTCCGGGGGAGGCACCCACTTCTAGGGAAAGTCCATCC
This sequence comes from Lissotriton vulgaris, assembly GCF_964263255.1. NCBI lineage: Eukaryota > Metazoa > Chordata > Amphibia > Caudata > Salamandridae > Lissotriton > Lissotriton vulgaris. The sequence goes on from NC_141695.1 coordinate 631,472,809, forward strand.
CTGCCTTCCCATGTATTGTAATGTCCAGGCTGGAAGACAGCGCGAAGTCAAGTTATGTCCCTCTGTCCAAAACACACATGACGGGACTAACAGAGCTGACTGATGTCTTATTACAAACGCGTTTGTTGCATGCGTGCACCAGTCTTCTTGCGAGAAAAAGCACGCGCAGATATTTGTTGCAAAGAGATATTGACTGACCAGCCAGAGTGGCACTGGTCGATATGGAGAATCATTAGGGTAAAAGGGGGGTGTAGACGTAATTAAAGGAATATAGCTGTCATCGCCAGCAATGTGTATCAGATACAGGCTAAACACGAGGCGTCAAAGACAGGCATTCAGGTAACAGGCAGACCATCTGCTTGTCCCCAGCCACGAAGGCAGTGACCGCCCCAGTGCGAGGGGAGCTGTTTGATGTCACCGCATAAATACAATGTTTGATGTTACCGCATAAATGCAATATTTGATGTTACCGCATGAATACAAACTGTGACTCAATGGCGCGTGACTCGTTTTAAACAAGCACTGGTGTTGCCACTAGGTTTCGCATTTGGAAAGTTGGAGCTATTGGTTTTGTAAATGACATTTTATATTTATATATCGTTATTGGCATTGTCAATAACAATATATAAATATAAAATGTCATTTACAAAACCAATAGCTCCAACTTTCCAAATGCGAAACCTATTGGCAACGCCAGTGCTTGTATATTTTGCTTCTTTTGAGGCTATGTGGGAAACATTTTTGTCTAGTGCCTGAGGGGTCCTCTTAACATGTCTTGCACTTGATGGTGGAAAAAAGTGTGAGAGATAAAGCATGCACAGTATAAAATGACTCAACGACCCTTTTAAAAACTGTTAAAGCAACTATGCGCGCCATACGTGTTCTATCCAGAAGTGAAGTAAAGCAAGCAAAGGGGCACTGTTAATCAGGCGTAGGTTAGTCTGAGAGGGGGGGGCAGTGGTCTCTAAGGCACGTGAAGTAGTTCATCCAAGGGATGCGCCTTCTTGTAATCCCGCTAGTCATTAGAGCAGACTCAGCTCCTCGGAGGTTCCATGCAAGGGCCTCTGTGTGCCACCCCATGGTTTATGCCTCCTTGGTGGACTCACTACTTGATGTGAAGTTACGCATCGAATCTGCCGCCTCAGGGCAGCCAGCAACCATTGGAGAATTCGGGGAATGCAGCAGACAAAGCAAGCCTTGGGAGGCACTGTGTGGCACTCTCCTGGCCCAGGCTAACCCATGGCCCTGGCTCCAAGTCAGCAGAGCGTGAGGGTTGCAGTCACCATCTTGCCGCACTGGCCTGGTCCATTCTTTAGCCCCTGTGAGCGCTGCGATGCTCCAGCAGTGTGCTGCAGCATCAATACACCCTTCCAGGCGCTAGCTAGCATCAGCAGGGCCACTTCGGTGGGCCCAGTCGGAGCATCGAGACCTGCTCAAAAGAACAACTTGACTCCTTCCCACACGTTTCAATATTTAGTAAGTAGATTATTTTAGTCACTAAGCCTTGATTGTACGGGGCTACATGTGCGTAGAGTTGAGAAAAAAAACGGGCGAGTAAGCACATACATAATAATCCAATTTGCTCTAAACCTGTCCCGCAGGCTCTTCCTTACCTCAGATGCCAGATTCAATCGTTTTCCTGCTTGCAGATTTACGCACAAGTAAGTCTGTTAAATAAAAGAGCGAAGCCGCGCCATATCACTCTCGATATTATTGGACGGACGGAAGAATGCACTGTGCTGTGCTCACTGAGCAGTGCTTTTCCCCAGGCCATCATCATTTATTATTCCCGAAACTGCGGGGCCGGCGGCGGGGCCCCCCTTAGCGCGAGGCCCTGGGCAGCTGCCCATAGTGCCCATGGCTAGGACCTCAGCAGCACTCTCTGTCCTCCAGCCAGCCTTGATTCAAAGGCGTTCATGGAATCGGTTTTTAGTGGGCGCTCCACATAGAAACCTCCACTTTCTGCAAGTGTGGCGGCTTGTGGTGGTAGGAACACGTGCTCACACGTGTGCACGAAAAAGATTCCCACACACAGGCGCAATCTGAGAACCTTGGGAGGAAGAGCAATTACAGAGGTAGGAAAATACTAACACTTCTACGGATAGGTAACTAAGAACATAAAAACACCTTTATGGGAGCCAGGAACGAGACCAGTTGAGAAGGGAGAGGGTGCAATGCTGCACTGAATGCCAACCCAGCTCATGAGATGACGTCAAGGCGTCCAGGAAATCAGTGGGTTTGGGATTTGTGGAGAGAAGCGCTGGGAGAGATATTTTTGTCAGATGTTTGTAATTCTTGCTTGTTTCTCGCCTTTCTCCAGACACCCTTTGAGAGGGGCGAGGGGTCTCAGGAGGCACATCTGGTAGAGCAGGAAGAAGGGAAAGGTGCAAAGGGAAGTGGGTTTGGCAAGGGAAGGGTTATGTGCAGAGGTGCCAGGAGTCCCACACGAAATGCAATGTTCCATGAGATCAATGTGCGACAAGTGAACGGACAGGTGTGCAAAGAAGAAAGGGTGTAGGGGTGCTGTCGTATGGCATGGGTCACAATGGAACAAAGATGGTACTGGTGCCCAAGATGGGGCAGAGAAAGAAATAGAGCTGAGGGAGGGACAATAAAACTATTTTAAAACGTGTGGATAAAGAGTGGGCATGGTGGAGTGGGGTTACTGGTGTAATGGAGTTGTAGGACTGGCTTAACAGGAAGGTGGCGTGTGTAGAGCTGCCAAAGACGAGTGTGTACAGGTGTTGTGGGGACGCGTTCTATAGGAGGTGCAGTGGTGGCAAAGGGGTTGTTGGGAGGTAATATGATGCAGTGTGCCCATGGTAAATACTTGTTGTCCATGAAGAGGTGCTTAACAGGATGCAGACTTGCAGAAAGATGTGTATGCGTAGAGGTGAGGTGGGCATTAGTGGGGTGCAGAGATGGGAGGACTGCAGAAACAGTAGGATGCCCAGGTGGAGGAGGGTTTCAGGAGATTAGAATCCAGAGGGCACTGTTGTAAAAATGAGGAGGGTACCTGGTGAGCGCTTGCCGGGAGTCTCTGGACGGTGGCAGGCCGCTGTCCTGTCCCAACTGCAAAAAACAGAGAGACCACAAGCATCCCATTAAATTCGTACAAAACAAGCACCCCATCCACAAACTACAGGAAAACAATCATATATTCCTAGCAACAAAATACCGCCACTTCATCCAGATCCTATAGGAAATAACTCGATCAGGAACACCCCCTCCCTCGCCCCTTCTCCGTCACAGATCTTTCCCAAGAACCTACTTTTCTAGTGACTGTCATTGAGATATCTATCCTGACACATCTCTTCCCTCTTTGGGAGACAGCCTGTCTCCACAGGATCAGCATGGAGCTTTCCCGTTGTATGTAATGCTTTCTATGTCACACATCTAGGAGGCCCCCTAAGCTGCAGTACCCTTGAGTTGTGTGTGTCTGTGAGAGCCCCCACGATTAGGGGGAGGTGCCAAGAAACAGGCTGCTGCGTCTATACGCGCAGAGCTGCTCAAGACGGTCAGCAGTTGCCTACCTGTTTGGACATCACTGTCTTAAAGTCCTGCCTCATGTAACTGAAGGAGCTTGTAGGCGTGTGAGTAAATGAGCTTGTAGGCAAGGCAGTAACATAGCAACTATCAAGGCGCCATGGGACAGTGGCACTGAGGAGTCGTCCGAACACAACTGATGTCTACCACCATCTCTGGACTCTAGGGTCAACCCTAAACTAACACCTTCTCTTCTGTGCCTAGCTGCATAATTGTTCACCATAGAGAGTATGATTGTGTGTCACTGTGGGCTAGAAGATAGACCATGTCTGCCATCAATTTACAGACATCCTTTGCAGCGCTCACGCCAGTGTAGATCATCTGTAGTGTAAGTGCTTGGCACAAGCAGCTCGGAGTCGTTTTTGGACCCATTCAGCCTTAAGCTCTAGTGAGAGGAGACTTGGAAGCTGAGATGGGAGATGGCGTTACGTGGGACGGTGCCACCTTACAAGAAGAGAGTGACTTGGACATTAGTCTCTCACTATCAGAATCCTTGGGCTGGTGAGGGGCTTGTATTATAATTATTGGGAAAAACAGGCCGTATGGAAGTACTGGTTGTGAGTAACCTCGATTCTGTCTCCAGCAAGGGGAAAAAGCCCCCGGAAATGACAAGGCACACACAGAACTGCCAGAAGCCCTCATGAGCACTCATACATTGAAAGGCCTTCTTCAACCACCGCTTCATTCTACTTGCGCGCCTCTTTCCAGGAAGAAAGTGGGGCCTCATAAGACGGTGTAGTTGGCTCTCCTGGATACTCAAGGGATCATTTCCCCTCATGTGCCCTCCTTTGAACATCGGGGGAGGAGGGCGACTGGACTAGCCTCGAGGCCACTCTCAGTCGTACTCCAGGTGCCCACTCGCCCTGTGGCAAATCCATCCCGTGCTTCGCAGTGAGCTCTGCTGCCAGCCTCAGGGACTGAGGCGGGAGTTAGACAAATAAATGAGTAAGGCTAATTAAAGGTGAGTAACCAATCTATGTTCCCCAAGTCCCTCCTGTTAATGTTCATCAACCATTTCTTTTTGGACTTTGCGTTTTGGGGCCGATTCTTTTTAAGGCCTCTCCTTTTTGTGGCCTCTCTTCTGATTTTCTTCACACCTCACCGCTACGTTTCCCTTCTCAGGTTACAGGCACCAGCTTCATGTCATACACAAGAATGCCAGTTTAAGCAACCTGTGGACTCCTTGCATCGACATCCTCTGGACACCAGCTGTAGGATGTGCTGTATTACCACAGGTAGAAAATTGCAAAAAACACAGTTGATGGACAGAATGTAGAACAATGTCATACATTCACCCCAGTACAAGGATCTGGGCCTAAATCCATTGTTTTTTTGCACTCCACACCACCCTGGGTTAGACACTGGCTATATGCAAATCAGCTCTGACCCTGTGCCTCATGGGAACAGTCCAGTCCGAACTACCAAGCCATGTCTTTCCCAGACCGGAATCAAGCATCCAAGGACCGGTTTCTGGCTATCAGCCTTCATCAGCCTGGATAGCTTGACTCCAGTGGTGTGGAGAGCCTGGGACTCACGTCTGAGTATACCCAGCACACTCGGGGTGAAAATTGCAAAAAACACAGTTGATGGACAGAATGTAGAACAAAGTCATACATTCACCCCAGTACAAGGATCTGGGCCTAAATCCATCGTTTTTTTGCACTCCACACCACCCTGGGTTAGACACTGGCTATATGCAAATCAGCTCTGACCCTGTGCCTCATGGGAACAGTCCAGTCCGAACTACCAAGCCATGTCTTTCCCAGACCGGAATCAAGCATCCAAGGACCGGTTTCTGGCTATCAGCCTTCATCAGCCTGGATAGCTTGACTTCAGTGTTGTGGAGAGCCTGGGACTCACGTCTGAGTATACCCAGCACACTCGGGGTGAAAATTGCAAAAAACACAGTTGATGGACAGAATGTAGAACAATGTCATATATTCACCCCAGTACAAGGATCTGGGCCTAAATCCATCGTTTTTTTGCACTCCACACCACCCTGGGTTAGACACTGGCTATATGCAAATCAGCTCTGACCCTGTGCCTCATGGGGTGACTGGGGTGAATGTGTGACATTGATCCACATTCGGTCCATCACCTGTTTTGTTTGCAATACCGCCATAAGTGCACTGGGGATGCTCAGACGTGGGTCCCAGGCACTCCACACCACTGGAGTCAAGCTAGCCGGGCTGATGAGAGGTGTTACCTCGAAACCGGTCCGGTCCTCGGATGCTTGATTCCGTTCTGGGAAGGACATGGCTTTTGTAGTTCGGACTGGACTGTTCCCATGGGGCACAGGGTCAGAGCTGATTTGCATATCGCCATTGTCTAACCCAGGGTGGTGTGGAGTGCAAAAAAACAATGGATTTGGGCCCAGATCTTTTGACTGGGGTGAATGTGTGACATTGATCCACATTCGGTCCATCACCTGTTTTGTTTGCAATACCGCCATAAGTGCGCTGGGGATGCTCAGACGTGGGTCCCAGGCACTCCACACCACTGGAGTCAAGCTAGCCGGGCTGATGAGAGGTGTTACCTCGAAACCGGTCCGGTCCTCGGATGCTTGATTCCGTTCTGGGAAGGACATGGCTTTTGTAGTTCGGACTGGACTGTTCCCATGGGGCACAGGGTCAGAGCTGATTTGCCTATCGCCATTGTCTAACCCAGGGTGGTGTGGAGTGCAAAAAAACGATGGATTTGGGCCCAGATCTTTTGACTGGGGTGAATGTGTGACATTGATCCACATTCGGTCCATCACCTGTTTTGTTTGCAATACCGCCATAAGTGCGCTGGGGATGCTCAGACGTGGGTCCCAGGCACTCCACACCACTGGAGTCAAGCTAGCCGGGCTGATGAGAGGTGTTACCTCGAAACCGGTCCGGTCCTCGGATGCTTGATTCCGTTCTGGGAAGGACATGGCTTTTGTAGTTCGGACTGGACTGTTCCCATGGGGCACAGGGTCAGAGCTGATTTGCATATTGCCATTGTCTAACCCATGGTGGTGTGGAGTGCAAAAAAACGATGGATTTGGGCCCAGATCTTTTGACTGGGGTGAATGTGTGACATTGATCCACATTCGGTCCATCACCTGTTTTGTTTGCAATACCGCCATAAGTGCGCTGGGGATGCTCAGACGTGGGTCCCAGGCACTCCACACCACTGGAGTCAAGCTAGCCGGGCTGATGAGAGGTGTTACCTCGAAACCGGTCCGGTCCTCGGATGCTTGATTCCGTTCTGGGAAGGACATGGCTTTTGTAGTTCGGACTGGACTGTTCCCATGGGGCACAGGGTCAGAGATGATTTGCATATCGCCATTGTCTAACCCAGGGTGGTGTGGAGTGTAAAAAAACGATGGATTTGGGCCCAGATCTTTTGACTGGGGTGAATGTGTGACATTGATCCACATTCGGTCCATCACCTGTTTTGTTTGCAATACCGCCATAAGTGCGCTGGGGATACTCAGACGTGGGTCCCAGGCACTCCACACCACTGGAGTCAAGCTAGCCGGGCTGATGAGAGGTGTTACCTCAAAACCGGTCCGGTCCTCGGATGCTTGATTCCGTTCTGGGAAGGACATGGCTTTTGTAGTTCGGACTGGACTGTTCCCATGGGGCACAGGGTCAGAGCTGATTTGCATATCGCCATTGTCTAACCCAGGGTGGTGTGGAGTGCAAAAAAACGATGGATTTGGGCCCAGATCTTTTGACTGGGGTGAATGTGTGACATTGATCCACATTCGGTCCATCACCTGTTTTGTTTGTATTACCACAGGTAGCCAGTGAGTAGACAACCCCAAAGGCAGGGAGCCATGGGGTCCGAAGTGTGCATTAAAGACGTCATTCGTTGCTCGGTGAAATTTACAGTTGAATTTCGGCACATTTCACACCCTGTGATCCTGTGCAGCGGGAATCTGTTTAGGACAGAATGGGCCTTCAGACGCATCACCTCTGTGACAAGTGCGGAGACAGGGGCAGTGCCGTATCTTCTCCTTAAGAGACTGATGGGTTTGTGAAGAGGTCATGTATCCTCGCTTCCCGTGAGATGCTTATGAATGGAGTGTGACTGACTGACCCTACTCGCCATATAGCTATCGGAATAGTCCACGCCTCTCCATGCAATAATAAGCACCGCCACTTTAGTGTTATTTTTATTTTATTTATTTTTTAACTTTATTTTTATTGCAGAATTAGAAAATATACAACCACTTGTTCCAGCTGTCCCGTTATCCAGAAATGTCCTGTAGCTATCATGAATCAAGCATAACACAGCCACTCAGCCCACATCCCGGAGGCCCCGGCGGCGACAGCAAGTCAGTGTCAAACTTGATGAATCATAAATGAAACAGCGATCACAGCTCAGCAGGATTATCTAGTATCTGCTTTTCTTTATTTCCCCGTCCCCGAACCCCATCAAATGACCAGTCCTACAATTCAAATGGTGTTTACTGGTAAGTAATACTAGCCTAACAAAGCGGCCTAGTGCCAACCCTCTAGTTCCCTAGAGTAATCCTCATTTTAGAACCAACTCTATTTACCACCCCCTTAGGAGGGAGACACTTGTCCGATTGTACCACCCCAAGATCCACACATTTAACACTTAGAGGTCAACCCCTCCTATATCAACAGTAGGAACCCCGATTACCCCAGCTAAACCCTCCCCCCCTCCTCCCCCCCCCCCAAACCCGCTGCTGGTGTGGGCCTTTGTTCAGTATCTCAACTCCTAAAAGGAAGAAACCTGTAGGATCCCAACTTTTCCTTCCTTGCCTTACATGGAACTGCCTTCAGAACCCTCCTTCCTTATTCCTCCACCGCCACTTTAGTGTTATGAAGCGACATATAAATACACATGCAGTACAATGGGTACCGTACCTCTCTTGGAAGCATCTGGAGCTCTCGGTTCTCCTGCGGAGTCCTTGCGAAGTTGCCAGCCTTGCGCTGCGTGCGCCTCCGAGTGACACCGCGGCTGGGGGAGGTTCTTGTGAGGCGACGTCTCTCTTGGTGCAGCCATAACTAACCTCGGCAGCGGGTTGTGTCCGAGCCGTCCTCTCTGCACACTGTGAACAGCAGAATGCAGGGTCACCGCACAGTTACTTGAAGAGGTGTGCACGCGTGCATGTATTGGCAGGGGGGGTGGGCAAAAGGCAAGGGGTGGCAGGAATCACACGGGGGTCTCACTTCTCTTAGTGTGGCACTCACAGCATCTACACGCAGCCACACTCTACACGGTCTGTGGGTCGGGGGATAGCTCTGCTGTTTAAGTCCTGGGCCTGTAAGATCTATGTGATCAGCAAATATCTTTCCTATTCCTGTCTGAGGCAGATCTTGCAAGAACTGTGTAACTTGAGGTATAACTCGGCTGTCTAAGGCCTGAGCTTGCAACATCTGTGTAACGTCAGTAATAGCTCGGCTCTCTGATGCCTGAACCTATGGAATGTGCATATCATCAGTGATAGCTCTGTTGTCTAAGGCTAGAGCCGGTGACATGTTTGTAATGTTGTAGATAGCTCTGCTGTTTTTAGGCAAACTTGCCTAGGTTTGTCAGATATGTGTTAGGCATGTAACCTTTCACTCAAAAAAATAGGTGTCAATTCGGATTTGGAAAAACCATAATAGGACTTTCCACATAGTCCCTGATAATGAGTTATGCGCAGTGGCAATTACTGCATGGCACGGTAAAAAGTACATGAATTTACAAACTCGCCTGATCACAAGTTAACAACTGCATGTGGTATGTATTACATGCTAAATACCACGTCTGTTGTCCACATGCACTATTTATCGCATGTGTTATTTATTGCATGCAACATTTACTACATTAGAAGAAGAACAGCTGTTAAATAACACCTTATTACAAGTATGAACGGTCATTGAATATCAGTGGAAAATACCACCTTAAAAATCCTTCGGTCAAAAGGAGGTGTGAAAAATTCCTGCAATTCTAGAGAATTAAAGAAAAGCTATACAAATAATGCAAAAAATTAAGACTCACTCACTACACTGCACACTCAGCAACAATACCAGCTCCGCAGTAATCTGGCATCGAAGCACACCCGGGACACATTCGGTGTCACTGTGGTGGGCCCGATGATGAAGCATGTCACCAACTATGTTGGTGGGTGAGGGCTTCATGATCAAACCTAATGGTTTGCCTGCACACGGATATAAATATTTATACTATATATATATATATATATATATATATATATATATATACACATGTTATGTACATGAAAGTTTTACAAACACTAATAAAAGTTGTTAAGTTCCAAAGAAGGAGCCAAATCCAAGATACATTTAAAGAGGTTTAATCTTCTGGAGCACAGTACTTCATACAGCCAGGTTCACAAAAAGAATGGTTTCAACACAGTTCTGAGTGATGTCATACACAACTGTAAGGCATGTGCCATAATTAAAGGAAAACAATATGCATAAAAGGGAAACAGATTTAAAAGGGAAATACAAAGAATGAAGGATATAACACATCTCTTTCCTTACAAAAACTATTCATTCATAAAACACTTGGAGACACGTCTCACATTCCAAACTTGACCATTTTGGGTAACAACACTATTCTTGTTAACTTTGACAATTCTCAAAGGTCTACTAAATCTTGCATCACCTTTGAGCAAGATTCCAGGCTTACGTTTTCTGACATACATGGTAATTTGGTGTTTTAACATTCATGCGAGAGTCATAATGGATTTTGCTTCTAGTCTGTTTATACTCTACAGTATGAGCAACATCATCCTTACTCAGCTGTGAACACGTATCCTTAACAACCTTCTGAAACCACCAAGGACATAGTTTAGAAACTGGATCTCTACCTCTAAGTAAACGGAAAGGTGAGACCTCAGTGGTGGTATGGGGAGTTATCCGATACAACCACAACTTCTCCCTTAATTTGTCTTTCCATTGAGCACCAAAGTTTCGCGCCCAAAGTATATCCTGCTTAAGAACTCTATTATACCTCTCAACTTGCCCATTTCCTTGAGGTTCATACAAGGGTGTGGTTATGTGAGGAACATTTTGTGATTTAAGAAATTCTTGCATTTCACAGGACTTCAACTGCACACCATTGTCAGAAATAATCACTTCTGGATTACCTTCCCTGGCAAAAACTTCCTTCAAAAACAAAATACCATTACTAGTTGTGACTCTTGGAACTAGTTTGACTTCTGGCCACTTAGAATGGTAATCCACCATAACAATGGCAAACCTACAATCTTGTGGCAAAAAATTAAAAGGCCCTGCAAAATCTACACCAATTTTCTGCCACGGAAACTCAGGCCACCCTACAGGAATAAGAGGAGCAGGACTGCATCTGAGAGATTTCTCGCTACTAACACACTCCGGGCACTCTCTAACCAACTTGTCAACAAACCTGTCAACTCCTGGCCACCAAAACAAAGATCTAATAAGTCTTTTCATTGAGGAGATACCAACATGGATTTCATGACTCAAATTCAAAATGGTATCCCGTAAAGAAACTGGCGGAATACACTTTCCTTGTCTGTAAATGAAATCACCCTCTATAAAAATTTCATCTGAGACTTTCCAAAATGGGAACAACTCATCTGGAACATCAATCTTAGAAGGCCATCCTTCATGACAGTACTCCATAACCTTATGTACAGCTTTGTCTTCTACCATACTTTTTTTCCGCAATTCCTCTGAAATATTTTCAAAATTCCCAGGCAACACATCAGCAATTCCAGCAACAATCTCAACATTGTCCAAAACTTCACTATACACACAAGGAAGACGCGACAAACAATCTGCAGTAACATTGACTTTTCCAGGAACATATTCCACAGAAAAAGTGTATTCTTGTAATCGTGACATTAACCTAGCAATTCTTGCTGTGGCATTCAAACTTCCTCCAGGAGACAAAATGGAAACCAAAGGCTTATGATCAGTCTTGATAATAAATCTTGCTCCCCAAATATAATTTTGCAAGTGTTCCACACCCCACACACACGCTAACAACTCTTTTTCAATCACTGCATAGCGTCTCTCTGTTGAATTAAGTGTGCGGGAGGCAAACGCCACATTCCACTCCTCTTTACCAGAAAACTGCGAAAGAACACAACCTAAGCCATACAGGCTAGCATTGACAGTAAGAACACATGTCTTTTCAACACAAAATGCTTTAAGAGATGGCGCAGCAATCATGTCTGCTTTAATCTTTTCAAATGCTTTTTGTTGACTATTTCCCCATTCAAATACAACATTCTTCCTTATCAATTCCCTTAAAGGTTCCATTTTTGACGCAAAGTCTTTAATGAACTTACTGTAATATTCACAAAGACCAGAAAAAGAAAGAAGTTTCTCTTTAGAATCTGGCGCAGGTGCTTTGAGAATGGCATCAACCAAAGATTTCTTTGGAACTACGCCATTTTTAGAGAGAGTATGTCCTAAGTATTCAACAGACTCTTGGAAAAATTTACATTTGTTTTTTTTCAAAGTCAGACCATAGTCCTTGAGGATCCCACATACACTTTTTAAATGCTTCGAATGACTTTCTACATCAGGTGAAAAAATCAAAATATCGTCTTGAAAACACTTCACACATGACTGCATTCCCTTGAACAGATGACACATTGATCTTTGAAACACTGACGCCGCAGAGGCAAGTCCAAATGGCATTCTTTTAAATTGAAACAGCCCCTGCAGCGTTATAAAGGCAGTCAAATGACGAGATTCCTTAGCCAACTCTATTTGATGATAGGCCGATCTTAGGTCTAACGTAGAGAAAATCGTGGCACCTCCCAGTGTACTAACAACCTCATTAACATTAGGCAAAGGATGGCAATCTATCAGAATATTAGCATTCAGGGCACGAAGATCTACACACAGCCTCAGGGAATTATCCGATTTGCGTGCCAAAACGATGGGCGAAACCCACTCAGACGATTCCACTTCTTCAATCACTCCCTCACTCAACATCCCATTCTCGTCGCCAATGTTAAGTTCCAAAAAAGGAGCCAAATCCAAGATAAATTTAAAGAGGTTTAATCTTCTGGAGCACAGTACTTCATACAGTCAGGTTCACAAACAGAATGGTTTCAACACAGTTCTGAGTGATGTCGTACACAACTGTAAGGCATGTGCCATAACCCCTTCCATGCTCATGACAAGGTCAGCTCGTCATGAGGCACAGTGGAGCTGTGCTTATGACGAGCTGACCTTGTCATGATCCATGGACTATTTCAATTTCCAGCACAGGAGGGGAAAACCCCTAGCAGCCAAGGTGTTAATTAAAGGAAAACAATATGCATAAAACGGAAACAGATTTAAAAGGGAAATACAAAGAATGAAGGATATAACAAACGTAAAGCTAAAAAGCCACCTGATTACAAACAGAATTGCTTTAAGTGTAATAAAGATGAGACCTATTGCATTTTTAATGTTTTTTCACTAGTGCCTTTAGGCAAAGAGTAAAGGGTTGGAGTAAGTTCGGCTGTTTTTTCAGTGTGAGTAGTAGAGAGTGATTAGAGAGTGAGTAGTACTGAGTAGTAGAGAGTGAGTAGAGGGTACTAGAGAGTAGTAGAGAGTGAGAAGACTGATGAATGGGGGGGTGGATGAATGATGGGTGGATGGCTGGATATAGGTGCCAAAAGGTGGATGAACAGACGGCCATGGCACGGGCATGGCATTAACTAGGATGACGTATGGTGACGTTTTTTGGTAATCCCGTGGTTTAAGGGGCATGTTTTTTTTAGCCAATAATTTAGTAAATCCTTAACCATTCTTTAAAGTTTCTCTTAAGCTTTCTCGGACCGCTGGTGGGAATTTATGTATTTTGTAAGCATGGGCGGAAAATCCGTTCCGCTCGCGGATTTTGCGGATTTTTGGTAAATTCGCAATCCGCGAACTCTCGCGAATTTACCGAAACTCCGCAAATTCGCACGCAGCGGATTTTTTTGCTTGGTGATACAATATTGCGGCGTGCGGCGTTCACTTACCGTCTTTCAGCATTTGCCGAGTTGTTTTTCTCGATATTTTGCGAGTGCTGCGCCATTTTGGATCTTGCTGGGGGTTTCCCGCGGGAGTTTGGCGACGCACCGCGAGAGTTCGCAATTGCGAACATGTAGATGCGGCGGGCAGCAACAATCTCGCACTCGCAAAATTACAAAATTTGCAATTCTGCACAAGAAATCCACCAGCAAGCAGCATAAACCTTCTGAAAATGATGATTTTTATCAGAATAACTCCTCAGGTTGACATTTGCCTGCACTTTTTTGGATTTGAGGCCTTTTTGACTTTCTTTGGATCACTTTTGGATTAGAAATCAACTTAAACAAGTAAGTTTGTTTGGGGCATTACAGTTGCTGTTCTGCAGAAAAACGAGTTTTGCAAAACTGAAAGCACTCAGCAGGTGCAAAAGTTCACTCATCATTAGTAACCATTCCCTGTAGTGCTTCCTGAGGGGCCCCTCCAGAGTTCAGTTGCCTACTTGCAACTATTCTATGACCCTGCTCTGACCCTCACAACAGGCTCATAGAATAGCTACAAGTAGGTCACAAAGGTCCTGGGAAAAAAAATTGCACTGCAACAGAAAGCAAATTACAGATAAGGAAGCAGGTGCCAGACAGGAAGTTTAAATTCAGTGACACATTAATCAACCCCAAATTAATTCATGTCAGTTGAAGCAGGGCAGGTGTGCTTGCTTTTCCCCCCCATAATCTACAGTGATGAATCAGAGGGTGGCAGTGATGTACCAGAGGGTGGCATGGGTGAATCAGAGGGTGGCAGTGGTGAAACAGAGGGTGCTGTGAACCTGTGATGATGAACCAGACGTAGAAACAACAAAGTCGCGACCGTTGCGAGCCGACAAGTAAGTTCGCAATTGCGAACTGGTACAAAAACCCTTGCGAACACAAAAAATAAAAAAAATCTGCAGATTCGCGAGAGTTCGCGGATTTTGCGGATTGCGAGTTCGCAAATACGCAAATTCGCGAACGCCAGATTCGCAAAATTCGCCCATGCTTAGTATTTTGTGCCCTGAGTTCTTTTGTAATGGGCATTTTACGTGATTCGTGAACTGATGTTTTTGGACCGCTTTGCTGAGCGCTCTCTCACCCAGGCGGTGCTAATCCCAGTGTAATAAAACCATAAACTGACAGCCATCACAATGCTAATTACTGCCAGTCTGAATTATTTTCTGCAAGCTCTGAAGGATCGTGATGGCGAGTTATCATTATAATTGCAAGTTATTATTTGTCATTCTTTCAAAAATCTCAGGTAATGAACTTGCATTTGGCTGGTGTTCAAGCAAGCGTGTCGTAGAATACAATCAACAACAACCACACACACAGGAAGACCTTACACACACACACAGATATACATGCACATACACATACAAATATTGTGTCTCTCTCGCACACACACACACGCACCCAGAAATACCTTACACACACACACAGATATACATGCACATACACAAACAAATATTCTGTCTCTCTCACACACACACGCACGCACTCACACACAAGCATTCAAATACACAGATTCATCCACACCCATGTACACGGGCAGGACTGCTGTGAAATCACGGGTCTCTCGTTCAGAGTACACAAGCCCTTCCGAGAAGATGTCTGGATGTCAGATGGGCACATTTTGGGAGGGGGTAGCGGCGAGAGAGGTTTCGGGCGCTCCCTCCCACATTTACCGAGATAGCTGATGAAAGCGTATACCCCGCATAGCTCTGCATCGGAGTATTAATTGTCTGGGTCCTGGTGTGGAAACACGCTTTTCTTCTATAGTGCTATTGGTTCTGTCACAGCTGCGATAATGTAGAGTACCGCTTTATGCATTTTAAAATGGCTTTCCCGATATGTCCCTTGTGTCTTACTTAAGGTCATGCAACAGCAGAGACAAGAAAAGGGCGGGTGCACCCTCGCTCCCAAGTGCTTGTGGAAAGATGGCTGCCCTGTACTACCGCGGGCGCTGCTTCCTGTGGGGCTGTTTGCATTGGGTGTTTGCGCTGCCTTGTACTCGGCACCTGAAGAGAAGTAACCCACAGTGCCAGTAAGTGTTTGTTGCTGAGAAGTGCCTGTACTCCCTGCTAGTCCTGCAACCTTTCTGGACTTCTCCCTTTGAATGGTAGAAGTGCAGGTAGCCAGGGCCTGGCAGCGTTGTTCTTGGTTTATGCTATTGTGCTTTGTAGCAGAAGTCTTAGGAAAGGCATAACTCCTTACAGTGCAGGCCAGGCTGAAGACGGCTGGAATGCCAGAAACCGGTCCTCGGAAGCTTGTTTCCGGTCCAGGGAAGACATGGCTTGGCAGTTCGGGCTGGACTGTTCCCATGAGGCACAGGGTCAGACTGATTTGCATATAGCCATGTCTGAACTGGGGTGGCAGAGTGGGCTTAAGAACGGTGATGGATTAAACCCATGTCTTTTGACTGGGTGTGAGTGTTTGATTGATTCAGATGCTCCATCCATCACCACCCCCTTTTGTACCGCTTTTGGCCGCAATAAGTGTGGCAGGGTATGCTCAGATGTGAGTCCCTTGCTCACTTTGCCACTGGATTCAAGCGAGCCGGGCTGAAGACAGCTGGAATGCCAGAAACCGGTCCTCGGAAGCTTGTTTCCAGTCCAGGGAAGACATGGCTTGGCAGTTCGGGCTGGACTGTTCCCATTCGGCACAGGGTCAGACTGATTTGCATATAGCCATGTCTGAACTGGGGTGGCAGAGTGGGCTAAAGAACGGTGATGGATTAAACCCAGATCTTTTGACTGGGTGTGAGTGTTTGATTGATTCAGATGCTCCGTCCATCACCACCCCCTTTTGTACCGCTTTTGGCCGCCATAAGTGTGGCAGGGTATGCTCAGACGTGAGTCCGTTGCTCACTTTGCCACTGGATTCAAGCAAGCCGGGCTGAAGACGGCTGGGATGCCAGAAACCGGTCCTCGGAAGCTTGTTTCCGATCCAGGGAAGACATGGCTTAGCAGTTCGGGCTGGACTGTTCCCATGAGGCACAGGGTCGGGCTGATTTGCATATAGCCATGTCTGAACTGGGGTGGCAGAGTGGGCTAAAGAACGGTGATGGATTAAACCCAGATCTTTTGACTGGGTGTGAGTGTTTGATTGATTCAGATGCTCCGTCCATCACCACCCACTTTTGTACCGCGTTGTCTTCAAGGAAGATCATGTAAAAATGATATTCTGGATTTAGATTTTCTCTGAGGCTATTGCAGCTGTTTGCACGTCGTTCAGTTCTTTGACCGCCGCGTTCATGAACTTAAATAACTGAGCTGGTAATCGGGTTGATGCCCTCGGACAAAACTCGACATCGTCTCCACAGCTTATGATTTTTAATAGTTTTAAAAGCCGGACACAGATACAATGTCCTTAGTGCTTGCAGTTTCGCACAAATACATATCATTGCATAACGATTCTGGAGAGGAGCTGCATAGTCTGGTGTACCAATAGGCTTTCAAGGGTATCGTTCAGAAATAGCCGCATAAATTGCTATTTCAGTTCCCTTGCTAATGTTTATTTTAAACCAAGTAGTATATTTGGGGGAGTCGCACAAAGTAACTACCATTCACAGATTCTTCATGTTCAAATCTGCGGGTATGATTTTAGCTTGCTTCACCAAAATGCTTGCGAAGTGTTTAGGAGGGAAATGTGTTCCCCAAATGTCATGCGCTAAATTGTCTATGGGAGTTGTGGGAGCAGTAGTTCGATTACGTTTTCTCGAATGTAAATAGCTGCCACGGATAGTGTACCATTGGTTGCCCGTTTTAATGTAGCACAAAAGAATCGTTTAGTACTAATTGCTGTCAAATGAATTTAATTTCCGAGCCAGGAGTCAAGACCATTTCTGAAGGCGATCTCAGTGAAAGTCAGTGTTGGCATCAATTTATAATCAATTACCTGTGCGGGAGCAGGTTGCGTCTGGACAGTTCAGATTCTTTAATGATCTTTGAAAATCGCCCTCTCATCCACCCGAATCCCTAAAACTATGTAGAAAGAATCCCTCTACAGTCTGAAAACAAATTAGCTGTTTTAGTTTACTGGTAAACCAAAACAATGCCCTTAGTTTTAGACCAAATAATTTGGATAGTGTTCATTTCGTTGTAACAGGCTATGGCCTCCAAAGATATCTGAAAACCTATGGCTGTCTGATCTAACAAGATTGTATCATCGCAATATTGTAATACTTGAAACTTAGCATCAGCTTGCGGTAATGGAAAATATCTTGCTTAATTATCAGTTTAATGTCGCCCAGATTTAGATGAAATAGGAGATAAGCTAGAATGCAACTGGCTTTGATTATTCCTACGCAAGTTTAATATGTAGCGTGTCACATTTTCCGGTTACCTTGCGCTTCAAAAGGTATCCGACTACAAGTTATTTCTGGCGTTTACTAGGGGCGGTGGAATTTCCTACTTAGAAGAACTGGCCCGCAGATGGCCTCTGACATTATGATATGTTGTAAAAACAATGAATGCGTCGTATGAATAATGGTTTCATAAAAAAAATTAAAGTTTATACAGAGTTTTAAGGAAAAGGCTATTTTAAAATTCTGTGAAGCCATCATGTTAGCTGACCTTACTCCAAGTTTAGGAGGGTTGCGGTGTTACATTAGAGATTATGTGGCACACAGTGTCTTGCAGAATGAAGTTACGGCATGCTGTATTGACGTTTAGTATGGCATGTCACGTCAATGTTTGACATTACGTTAACCTTGCACAGAAACGGCTGCTGCCTGTCCAAACTATGAATAATAGTATTTCTCGCTAACCTGATGAATGTATTCTCTCAAAACTGAGATCATGCCACCACAGTCTCCTCTCGTAGTACACCCAGCTGCAGCCTCGCTGGAGAACCAGCCTGCTCAAAGGAAAAAAAAGAGGAAGAAAGAATGTGAAGACAGAGTAGGGCGGGGTAGAGGACGCGGGGTAGAGCTCTTTGAAATGTGAAGCTCTCTGCGAGGGGGGAGGAGAAGTGAGCGGATCCCTTTGAAGCACACAGGGCCTCGTGGCCGTGAAAGAAGTGTGAACAAGCAACAAATGGCTTTCATGTGGTGATGCGAGGCAGACAGATAGAAGCGCGTTCACGAGACCACATGCACTTCTGGAAATCTGCATTTTTCAGAGCTTAGTTTAGCCCCAATAGTCTCGTCCTATTCATTCCTTGCCGAATGGAATAGGACGAGACCTAAAAATAACAGAACTCTTTCATCAGCTTGGAGAAATATATCTGATTTCACCATGGATTGAATTGTGGATTGTGTTAGGTGTACTTTTCCTCCTACTCTGGCTCATTTTAATTTTAAGCTTGGGAAGAATGATTGATGGAAAATATAGTACAATGGACACAGCAAGTCAGAACATCAACTTGGTCCTAAAGCCACACAAGTCATCTCATGTTGAAAAAAGAGACCTGTCATAAGTAAACATCACAGCCATTCCTATACCTGGTTGTGTAGCGTGGAACGCTACTGATTACAACATCTATGGCCCGGTTGAACTCTTGAAGTATCCACACCAGTTCAAGGTTTCATTAAGTGGCTTTGTCTCACCGAGCAGTTTCTCTGATGATTGGGGCTTTGAGACTATTAATAATATGATGTCTGATTTAGAAATGTCAGCAACATTTACAGATCATGACTATTTAGAAGGTTCATCTGATTATGAAGAAATGTATTGCTTTAATCATTTTGGCCACCACTATTTTCATAAATCTGCAAAACCTAGAAATGTTTTAACTTATAGTCAATGGGAACATTGTCCAACACCGCCAAAAGGCAGCTCGAAAACATTTTATAAGAAATTTTCATACTTCTCAGGGTTTAATGTCACAGATTCAGAAACGTTTTATTTAAAAAATGTGAATAAGACAGGAATGAAAAATATGTTAACTAATACAAAACTGACTTATTCTGCTAAATTTTATGAAAAATTGTCTACATTTGGTTTTGAATTCTTGAAAGATAACATTGAAACAAAAGCAATCTGGGGTTCAAAAGATTGGCAAGTACAGGGATTAGAATCATTATTCAGAACCTGCATGATCCCAGAACAAATAATGTTCCTGAATGACACCATTCAACAAACAACCTGTCTTGGCCTAGCTAAGATAAAAGATTTAAACAACCCGTATATACCAAAGCCTATGCCTGATAGAAATAACCCTACAGATGAGGGGTTAGACGTGTCCCATATTTTACATCAAAACCGAACTAATCCTGATTGGAAAAAATGGTTGATCTGGCCCACAGACACTAATAACTGTCAAGATAGATTCCTGAACAAAACACAGGGGTTCAAACAGAACAGGCCAGACCCAAGATTTTTCCAGAGACAACATCCAGGGATAATAATAACATACAGTGTAGGAAAACTATGCCTCGAGTGGCTACAGAAATCCACACTACCTGAAATTAAGCAACACTTGACTTTAATTAAAGAAGGTACTGACTTGCTTGATTTCTTATTGAAACGTTTCATATACGCCGGTATATATTCTGCTTACAACAAAGCTTGGAAAGTGACGCAAATTGAAACTGCTGAAAAAATACGAGAAATTGATCGTATTAATTTAGAAAAATCACTGTCTGTAGTGGACAATGGGTTAACGACTCTGTTCTCCAGAATTTATTCTTTGGACAGCATTGTATCATCTGCTATTGATATAATAGAACAGGATATGCTAATGTTACAACATGGCCAGTCCCAATTACCTTCTATTGTACAGTTAGGCTGGATGTCACAAAATCTGCGTTAAGGCTACGTGCCTTGGCGACTAATCAACACAACTTCATTATTTTCTATCTTTAACCTTACTGATAAACAAATCACTTTGGCACAAAAAGGAGCAGACTATACGGTGCTGAGCATTGAAAAACTAGAAAGATTACCATTAACAGTTTCCGAGAAACCTGTCATTGAAGAGATAATACATGGTACCATAACAATACCAATAACGAGATTCCAGTTTCAATACTGCCTACAGCATATACCAGCGGGCCTGTATGAAAGGTTGGGTAAAGGATATATCCAGTAAACCTGGAATTTACCTTATACACATAGATGTTGGAGTGGGAGTAACAAAGAGGTATTTCTTAGTGGAAAAAATTGTGAAAAATCACTAAGTGGTACACTTCTGTGTCAAGAAATTAATTTACATGGAGCCTGTGAGGGTTCATCTAATTATCTTTCTTGCCACTTGCACGGCACTCCAGCAACACAAATAGAACCTGCTTTTTTAGGCAACTTTCCAACAATAGCTACGTTATATTAAGTGACCACAGCTGTTGTGGCATGTTGCCAGGAACGCCCTATCTAGTCAGTGTTACATCCAGGGTCACTTGTTGTATGCAAGTATTGTATCCAAACAGCAAACCAGACAAGGAGGCAATGATTTGGCCTTCTTTGAATATCTCTTCTATTCGAATTGATACATTAAGCAGAATGAAAGCCATTCTTTTACAAAAAACTGTGCCTTTGACCTCGTCTAGAGAAATGTATGATCTGCAAGTTGCAAGGACTTCAGCAGAGATACATACATTATTATCAACAAACTGCTCCGTACATTTTGTAGAAATGTTAGGTCAAATTTTAAACATGTCAGATACCAGTGGTATCTGACTGCTTCAAAGGGTGCTAACAGTCCCGAAAAGACACTTTTTTCGGGACTGTTAGCACCCTTTGAAGCAGTCCTGAGCATTTTCCCGAATTTCGTGCACTCTGTGTTCGGCGGCCTGCCTCTCATTTTGGGACTCGTAGCAGGAATTCTATTTTTGTTCCTTCGGCTCCGCTATGGCAAGTCCTGTCACCAGCGATGCCCAGGTTACCATGGAACAAGCGATCCAGGCACTGCGGTACTGAAATAGGATAACACAGGTTCTCGGCTTGGCTTGTCTAAGAGATCTGAATACCACATGGTTTCTATCATTCAGACCAATCTGGCAAGATTGCATCTTACCTGTTCTACGATGCCTGCTCTGCGGAGAAGAATGCGTGTTAGACATCTGTCTCTCACTTCCATCAGCAGTACCTATGGATGTCGATACTTTGCTTGGTTCGGTAACGACTCATGCAACTTGTTGTCCCCAGCAGCTACCAATTCTGATGACGGCATTCGTTGAGACCTCACCATTACGATTAGGTGGCGTGAGGTACGAGATGAAAGCGGCACACAGGTACAACCTTCTGTGAACATTGCTGATCGAGATAACGCTGACAGTAATGCAACGAGTTCTTAAAGACAACCAGCCTTCAGCAGCCCGGGAATTTTCCCTGCTTCAGTATTGATTTGTCCCAGAACTCCTGGAGCATGTAAAGGACTTCGAGTTCTTAGTGACGTTATTATGTCCACCCTTAGGTCAAACTCGGCACCTTCCAGGTATAAATATGCCCACATCTGCCCTAACAAACACACAGTGGTTTTGGAGCAGATCGACTAACTACTTGCCCGATGCCCTGCTGTATGCGAGTGCCGAAGGAAGCCGACCCTCCCTGCTGACGCACTGAGAGAGACGCTGTCTTTTCTCCTGCCGAGAAATCCAGCTCCAGTGTTTCCCTGCTACCCTTGCGGGTTACTGGGAGATCGAGTCCTGAGAGAGAGATACAAGACCTCCTTCATTCTATAGCCAAGGTACGGAGCTGATTAGACCCTTAGAGAATTCTTGGATAGATTCTTGACAGAAACTATTTAACTCAAGCTACACCTCACTTACTTCTTCCCTTGTACTAGACTTAAGTTAGGTACACCGGGGTGGGCGTATTTTAGATGCACCAGTTGAGTACTTTTAGTCATTATTTATCATTGTATGTATTTTATCTATTTTATGTATCTTATGGCTTAGAAACCGTATAAATGCTTTTACAGTATTATTTCATAATACTCCTTTTACTGTACGCACTTTACTACATAGCAAGTATTACGATTGTAGCAATTCACTTCTCTTGCATGAGAAAGCAGACTGCTCAAAAAATAACCTTTTTATTGAAAACGCCAGTCTCTCTATTTCTCTGCACTTCTGGTGAAACGAAGCATGCACGATTGACTGAGTGAAATAGACATCTATTGTTTCCGCGACTCTGGAGATATATTCCTTATTTCAGGGGGAACAAAGTTGTCAGGTTATATGGTTGTCAGAAGCTAATCCCTACTTGTGTATTCAAGAAAGTTTCTAGTGACCTCTGAGCTAGCTGACACACACAATTAAGTCTAACATATTCAATAGAGACCCAGTCGACTTCAGTCCTACGTCTAAACTATAGTTTATGTTATTCCAATGCACAGAGCCTATTGGGAATATAGGAACTACACTACAGTATTCTGCACGTTTTTGGGAGGGTAATGTGGGGTGTTCTAGATTTTGGGGAGTGATACTGTCACCTCTGAAACTGAAAGTGTTATTTTTGCACTACACAGCGTACCTTATATTGTTTTTAATCCGTGGTGTTTTTATCACTTACTGTTGTGTTTTTCCATCAACAATTACAGGCAGGCTTTTACCATGTGCCATCGAACGATGTAATCAGGCAGGCAGTGTACAGTGTGTCTGGTCACCAAGATTGATCGACGGAGCATCCGATGGAATGAGGGAGTACAGCGAATAAGAGGAATGGCTGGATGCATCAACTTCACACAAATTCAACAGGACAACTACAACATACAGTTACAGTATCCTCTTAAATTCTCCTTATCTTTTAAATGATATTGTTGTGAACTTGAATTTACTTCTACGAGTGTGACTCTGTGCGTTTGTTTGATCTCTGCCTCAAATTCATCCCTCCAGCTATTTGATACGTCTTTGCTATTTTTAAAACTGATTTAATATTCTAATAATAAGTCTTTATTCTCTCTGAGGGCAGAGAGGCAAGTGAAATTGGGTAATTACTGCAGCCCTGTACTGTCAACTTGTTTCTTCGTAGTTACTAGTAAGTTGCAGTAAGTAGTAGTAGTACTTTTCAGTAACCTAACCATCCATTTAGCAAACAACTGCATGCATGCAGTAGTGCACTTCCTTTATGTCCCTAAGATTTATCAATATCTTCAAATCCTAAGATTTGTTTCTCTTCATTTGTTGTTTGCCATGCTGTGTTTTATTTTCCTCTCTACCAAACTTTCCCAAAAAACCCAATTCCCATCCAATTTGCAAACCCTAACCCTCTTCCCCCGGGCTGTGTGGTATTTCATTGAGGTGTAACTGACAACAACAATAAATTCCACACACTTGCTGGGGAGGATAAGGTCAAAGCAACCGAAATCATTCCAATCATAAGTTCATGTGCACCATCGTGGATTGATGGTCATCAAGAACATCCTCCTCCTACACGACGTGAAGAATCAAATGCTTAATGCTTACGTTACCTTGATGTGTCCTTTGCCTTAATTTCTTATAGCAGTCAAACTCCACGCAACTACTACTTATATTTACATTAATTTAGCACTGCTTAGGCTACAATTTATGGCACTGTTCTCTACCGTACTATCTATTGTACTGTTTCTAATGCTACGCTCAGGCCACTCAATGTTTCATTTCCTTTTTTTTCATATGCTGCTACTGCCAGTGTGTACCACTACTGCTACCAGCACAACAATGATATTGCATCCGTCGAGGATTCAAGTCAACAACCAACCTTAATCACCATTTGCAATGCAGGCAGCCCTGTGGCTACCCCTATTCTCAAACACGAATCACAGGTAAGTTAAGCATTTCAGAGAGGTAGAATAATGGGCTAGGACTGGGAGGAGAGCAGAGACTGACAGTACTACTAGTAAAGTACAGTAGTAGGGATACAGAATTCATTAACTCGGTTACTTGCATTTTGGTACATTTCAGGACTAGATGTTTCATTCATGCTGGTAAGTTTGAAGGAACCAAACGTCCAGTAATATGAACGCGTATACTGTGTTTTGGTATGAAAAATATAATTATTAAGAAATATATATTATTGATGTTGTTGCCACAAAATAAAATAAATTACCCCAACTCACCCCCCCTCACTAACCAAACCAATGTCCAAAAGTCCCTTTCCCAAACACCCAATTTCCACCCCCCCCCCAACAGTCTTTAAAAAAGGGGCAAGGGACAGTCACTTCTTCCGGTGGCTTAGTGTGGACAGCTGGTGCTGCACGTCCCGCAGCTCTTTGCGGAGGTCCCGGAGTTGGCGCTGAAATTTTTCGTCCAACCACTCCAGGTAGTCCACTCTTTTACGGAGCCGGCGCTGACGTACCATCCAGGATCTGGGGGGGGCAGCTGATTTTGTTGCTGCTGTGCAGCGGCGGCGGGAGGCTGTCGGGACACGGCTCCGTTTGGCTGGAGGCTTCTGGCTGGTGGACCTGGGGGCACTGGAGGAGGATGTAGTGGTTGCTGTCTCCTCCTGCTCCCGAGCCCACAGCCGCGATACTCGGCACAAATAGCCTCCAGCTTACAGGCCCTGGCCCGGACAGCCATCTCCTTGCGGGTGAGCTTTTTTGGAGTAGCATCTATGAAGCAAGAAAGAAAAATACTGTAGCCAATAGTCTTTAACATAAAGTTAAAATAATTCAACGGAAAGTTGACTCTCAGTAATACCAGCAAGTAGCAAACACAGTATAAGATTTTGGCATGTATCTTTTCGCCGTCTTTGTAAGCCGTGACATTACTGGGAGTTTCAGGAATTTCACTAGCAGCACTATGGGTGGACTCACTACTACATACATAGTCAGAGGGTACTAAAAAAAGTCCTTTTTTACTTTTTTCTCTTGTTTTGCAAAAGAAATTACTAGTACGTGAACTTGTGATAGCCGACATAATGGCAGCTCACTCAGCTTGCACCCAAGAAATACAGACACAAGCCATGATGACGCAGACTCGCAGTACTTTAAGCAGTACATGCAGGTGGGGATAGGAAGGTCTTACTTTTCTATAGGGGTGGCACTTCCACTGGCCATACTTCATCCACTCAGTGTCTGCTCTGCTACATCATACACCTCGGCAATCGATGACGGAAAAGAAGATAACATCCAGGCTTCCAAAGTACGTCTATGATTCTTCTTAATGTCTCAAATGTACCAAAATTTCTTTTTGTCAACAACCAACTAACACCCTTTTCATTATATTTTGGAATCCACCGTCTTCTTATCTTGACTTGCATTAAAAAAAAACATTCTTTACAGTCATAAATATTAAGACTCGCTCGTCCTTCGTTTCACCCTTCTTTCACTTTTCGTTCTGCACATCCCTAAATTACATCTGATATGACTTGCCTTCACAATAAAAATTTGCCAGCTGAGTTGAAGTGTAATAGAGGGGGCCATTGCTTACCCGAGAAGTACCGCCGCTAATGCTATTACAAGTCAAGGTTGACTGTCTTCTCCGTGATAGCCCAAAAAGTAGTTCTAAATTAGTAACTGTTCTTAACAGTACAGTGTACTTATACTAGTGTACTGTGTACTACTGTACAGTACATCATACACTCCTTTGCGAGCCTACTCAAAAAAATTTCAATAAGTAAGGAGTATAATAACTTACCACCGTCCGCCGCCGCTGAGTCTCCCCCCCCCCAGCTCCTCCTGTTGGCGCCGCCGCATCCAGCCCTAGAGTGGACCCCTCCGCACTGCTGGCCCGGCACTGGTAGTCATCTGTGCTGCATCAGATGGTGTGACGTCTAGGAAAAACATGTCATATTTTCAGATGCCATACACAACCCCCTATTGTGTCTCGTAATGAAGAAAATGTTACATAACACATTTTTTATTACTGGGATTGAAAAAAAGTAACGGTTTTGGGGAGGGTGTTAACCTTTTACATGCTTATTCCATTAAATGCTACACTTCTTATGACAACTGATGAATGCTTGCTTAATGTGCACCATTTTTCTAATTACAGAAAGAAGATTCCATTGCCCTTCTGCCAACAGGACGATTCACCAACTACTAGTAAGTCATCACCAGCAGTACTTTAAGTACTTTAAAGAAGGTGGGGGCTCCTGAACAGTTATTTAAATAATTTCATGTGTCTGTTAACTATTATTAAGTTTGAGTAATACTAATTTCATGGGAATGTTGTTTTAACGTCATCTTCATCCATTGCCATTGCTCGCTCCGAATACTACGCTATTAAAATTAAAGAAATAATGTTTTCATTTCTTAATTGAAAATAAAACTTTAAAACTAGCAAACACTGTGTGGTTTTTGTTAGTGAGTGAGCGGAAGGGCTTGAACTACTGCACTTGGCAGTCATGTTTCAGTGACTCAGATAGGCCGGGACTCAGCGGTAGTCTTCTTCTGTTCTTCTGGGTCGTAAAATCATTGGTCAGACCCACTAGAAAGTCGGTCAGGGGATTGGGGGTTCAACTTCTGTTCGGACTGAGGTATGTCGAAAGTCAAACTGCATCTATCATCAACAATGTCCTATTTCTCTTGTCCATACTTCTTTATGTGCAGAATAGTCCCTGAAACACTAGCGGTATGGGATGTGCTCCTCTCAAATCAAAAAGGCAACTGCTACCTTTTACTTGGTGTAAACAATGACATTTTGTTGTTGGAAATTGTCAAAGCACTTACATTAACTCCTTCCATGCTCATGACGAGCTGAGCTCGTCATGAGCCACGGCGCTCCAGTGCTCATGACGAGCTCAGCTCGTCATGAGCTGTGGAACGCTCGCATGCGGGGATAATTCCCCTGCTGTCCTGAGCGTTCCACGGGAACGGGTGTGGTCATGATGAGCTGAGCTCGTCATGAGCACAGGAGCGCTGTGCCTCATGACGAGCTCAGCTCGTCATGAGCATGCGGGCGCCGTGCGCGCCCCCTTACCCCCCAGCACAGCGGGAAAATAACCCCCGCAGCGAAGGAGTTAAGAAGACTGGAATAGACAGCAAGGGCAACCCAGAGGACTGCACTCAGTGCCTAGAGCTATTGCTGGATCAGAGTTTTGTTTAACACTGTTTGCCGACTGGGCAAGCTTAGCTACCTACACAGACCGACTCATAATCGTAAATAGCAGTAGCACAGAGAGTGATGGTAGAGGCAGGATAAGAATGTAGAAAGTAGTCTAGATTAAAAGAAGATCAAAGACTATTTTGTAAAACATAGAATTAGGAAACAGTTTGTAATGAATAGGAGCTGTAAAAGTTAGAGAAGTATAAGTATTAATATAACAATAGAACAACTTACTGGGGCCAGCAGAAGAGCCTGCAAGGGACTGATCCTGTCCACCTTCTTTCACCAGAGTCTCAGTCGCCTTGCCCCTGGGAGGTGCTGATGATCATGAAATAAAGAAACACAACATGGATGATTGTTTTTTTTAAATATTTGATTTCTTTGAACACAATCTAAAATTATCTTGGGGAAACAAATTAACAACAATTGCATCTGATCTGGTCAACTAGGAGGATAGTAGTACAGTATTGCAGGATTCGCAGACCGTCTAATAGGAAAGTTATGTAATTCACTAACTACGCCAACAACAAAAAGGTTCTACTATGACTGCCATCACTCAGCAGCACGAGACGTTGCGTGACAGACACAGTCCGTCATCATGATTGCAGACCACTAACAAATGTCCTATAACAAGTAATAAATAATATACTCAACGTATCAATCCACCACTATCTCTTCAAAGTGGCAGCAGCAGGAGTACAAAGAAGGACTAGACTTGAGTCTACTGTCTCTAGCATTACGCAGTAATGCTCTCAAATGAGCAAAAAGTTGCAAACAAGTAAGCATAGTAGCAATGCCAATAACCAGGCGAGCACCTGCAATGACAGAAGCTATTTAAACATTAATTTACCTGCAATGTAATCGAATCAGCAGCATTCGTACTCTTCAGGAAAAAAATAGATTAGCAATATAAAAGAGCAGAAGAATACAAAGTAGTTATTAAATAGCTACTCACCAAGGCCAGGGATCTCAAATCCTAGCAGGTGGAGCATGTCCTGCTCCCGGTCGAGAATGTCAGACCACCGGTGCGTCGCATTCTGGTAGGTGCGCCGGACCCCAGACTCCCTATGCATGGCCCGGCACACCTTCTCCCACAGCTGGTGACGCTCCCGGAGGTCATAACCGGAAGCAATCCTCCCACCTGCTGCCACGGTCTTAGGGAGGTGTCGCTGAACATAAAATATCAAGGCGTACACCTCCACCGCAGAGAAGATCTCCCTGGCCTGGACTTCCTCCCCCTCAAACGCCTGCAAGGGAGCCGGCTACGGGGTGCTGGGCCCTTCCCCTTGCCCTTGTCGGCTCCCTTTGCCATGGTCCTGGGCACAAGAAGTAAAGAATAGGTGTGAAAATGAAATAAAATAAGAGAGAGAGCTAAACAAATAAAGTAGGTAATAAAGTAACAAAAAGTTGAAAAAAACACAAAATATAGATGTAGGAAAATCGAGAGATAAATAATAAGCAAAAAAGTGCAAAAAAAAGTTCAGAAATACAAAGGATTGCAAAGATTAGAGATCGATTAAAAGGATAGCATGCCCAAAACCATAGCAATGAATGAAAATCAAGATGGCTGCGCCCATAGAGGACCGCGTGGGTAAGTTCGCACGATATTTCCCCCGCGAGCACGCAAAAACGCCTGCGAACCCGTAAGCGCACCACGCGCACAATGCAAGCATGCAGCTAGCCCCCGGAACCGGAAATACGCAACGATACCTAGATGGCTGCTCCCATGTAAGACCTCTTGGGTAAGTTCGCGGTCGATATGCTGCAAGTGGCCCATGAACACGCAAAAAGCCCCGCGAACAAGCAAAAAAAAATCTGCAAATTCGCACGAATTCGCGGATCATGCGGATTGCGAGTGCGATTTCGCGTGAATTCACGGAACGCGAATTCGCAAATTTCGCCCATACTTAGTTTTAACCATGGTTTACTCTTGCAACAGAACCACTAATGTTGCTTGAGACCGGAGCTTGGCTTTAGCCGTGGTTGCAGGGGTGTAACACAGGCCCCCGCATCCCCCGAGGTGCGAGGGGCCCCCCAGCTGCAGGTGGCCCCCTCAGCACTCTACTCAGGTCTAAGCGATCCGGATGAAATCTGGAGCGGGGGGCCCTCTGTGTACATTGTAAGGGAGCCCTTTAACTTTCGGTACGCCACTGCCTGGTTGGCTACGCTCTACGGTGCCTCCCCATGCACTGAGCATACATAAGATCCTAGAAGGCCTGTCCATTGGCAGCGTTTCTGGTTATATTACTTTCTCTTTGTGTGGGTTGAGTGGGGCACTGGCCGGCAATTGGGGTCCTGCTCCCGGTAGAGAATGTCAGACCACCTGTGCGTCGCTTTCTGGTAGGTGCGCCGGACCCCAGACTCCCTATGCATGGCCTATTACTTTCTCTTTGTGTGGGTTGAGAGGGGCACTGGCCAGCAATTGGGGTCCTGCTCCCGGTCGAGGATGTCAGACCACCGGTGCGTCGCTTTCTGGTAGGTGCGCCGGACCCCAGACTACCTATGCATGGCCCGGCACACCTTCTCCCTCAGCTGGTGACGCTCCCGGAGGCCATAACCGGAAGCAATCCTCCCACCTGCTGCCACGGTCTTAGGGAGGTGTCGCTGAACATAAAATATCAAGGCGTACACCTCCACCGCAGAGAAGATCTCCCTGGCCTGGACTTCCTCCCCCTCAAACGCCCGCAAGAGAGCCGGCTACGGGGTGCTGGGCCCTTCCCCTTGCCCTTGTTGGCTCCCTTTGCCATGGTCCTGGGCACAAGAAGTAAAGAATAGGTGTGAAAATGAAATAAAATAAGAGAGAGAGCTAAACAAATAAAGTAGGTAATAAAGCAACAAAAAGTTGAAAAAAACACAAAATATAGACGTAGGAAAATAGAGAGATAGATAATAAGCAAAAAAGTTCAAAAAAAAGTTCAGAAATACAAAGGATTGCAAAGATTAGAGATCGATTAAAAGGATAGCATGCCCAAAACCATAGCAATGAATGAAAATCAAGATGGCCGCGCCCATAGAGGACCGTGTGGGTAAGTTTGCGCGATATTTCCCCCGCGAGCACGCAAAAACGCCCGCGAACCCGTAAGCGCACCACGCGCACAACGCAAGCATGCAGCTAGCCCCCGGAACCGGAAATACGCAACGATAACAAGATGGCCGCTCCCATGTAAGACCTCTTGGGTAAGTTCGCGGTCGATATGCTGCAAGTGGCCAGCAAACACGCAAAAAGCCCCGCGAACAAGCAAAAAAAAAATCTGCAAATTCGCACGAATTCGCGGATTATGCGGATTGCGAGTGCGATTTCGTGTGAATTCACGGAACGCGAATTCGCAAATTTTGCCCATACTTATTTTAACCATGGTTTACTCTTGCAACAGAACCACTAATGTTGCTTGGGAGCGGAGCTTGGCTTTAGCCGTGGTTGCAGGGGTGTAACACAGGCCCCCGCATCCCCCGAGGTGCGAGGGGCCCCCCAGCTGCAGGTGGCCCCCTCAGCACACTACTCAGGTCTAAGCGATCCGGATGAAATCTCGAGCGGGGGCCCCTCTGTGTACATTGTAAGGGAGCCCTTTAACTTTCAGTACGCCACTGCCTGGTTGGCTACGCTCTACGGTGCCTCCCCACGCACTGAGCATACATAAGATCCTAGAAGGCCTGTCCATTGGCAGCGTTTCAGGTTATATTACTTTCTCTTTGTGTGGGTTGAGTGGGGCACTGGCCGGCAATTGGGGTCGGTATGGCAAGGGGGTGGATTTGGGTTCACAACAATGTGTTTATTTGTTTTTTTGGCTTTTGATCCTTCTGTTTCATGCTGACTAATGGTGTGGGTACACATTCCTAGCATTATCTGTTTCCCTGTCAGATTTATAGTTCCACAGTTTCTCTGTGACATGAAGCGTACATATTGTCAAGTTACTTAGATGGAATGTCCTTGCTATTAATAATAGGTGCAAAGCCAGACAGGTGTTGGCCTAAAAAACCTGTTGCATTTGCTCTGAGGAAAGTTGTTGCTGACACATTGAGGTGGGTGGTTACCCTGGCAGTAACAGGCAACACTCAAACTCTACTGTTTGTCAAAATGTATATGTCCCGAACATTGATGACCCTGACTTCTTAGATGGCATTCCTGCTTAAAAGTAACAAGTAACAAGCATTTGCAATGCAATAGGTCTCGCATTAATAATAATAATAATCCACATTTGTAAAGCGCACAATCACCCGTAAGGGTCTCTATCGCTGGGGGCCATCGGGAAGATTAAGCAAGCTATTGCCCAGAGTCACATGGTGCTGGGCTAATCTACCGCCGGTGCCGAGGATCGAACCGTGATCCCCAGGTCAGTCGCACTAGCCGGGGTGCCACACCTATCCGCATTAGGAAAGTTTGAGCTATTGGTATTGTAAGTGACAATTTTTTTATTTATGTGTTGGTTTTGAAAATTGCGAAATTAATAGCTTTGTCATTTACAATGCCATTAGTTATAACTTTCGCAAATGTGATACCTATAGCATTTGTAATGCAATATGTGTTGTATTTACGTGACTTACATGTATTGCTATTACAAATAACAATGACTTTTAATTTTTCTTAATAATTAAGATTCAAATAAAAGTTATTGTAATTTATAATGGAAATAGCTTAAACTTGTAATTAACTTTTGTGGAGATTATGTTCAGTCTATTTTATTGTGACGAAAATCCAAGAACAGAAGTGAAATATTAACATCCTTTTGTGACATTTGTAATAAAGCTTGAAACATGGAGAGAACATATTTGAACCAGTGATGCTGTGGTGGTGCTGAGTGATGCTGTGTTGCGCTGAGTGATGCTGTGGCTACGCTGAGTGATGCTGTGGTTACAATGAGTGATGCTGTGGTTGCGCTGAGTGATGCTGTGGTTGCGAAGAGGGATGCTGTGGTTGTGCTGAGTGATCCTGTGGTTGCGCTGGGTGACCCTGTGGTTGCGCTGGGTGACGCTGTGGTGGCACTGAGTGACGCTGTGGTGGTGCTGAGGGATGCATTCTTGGCCCTGAGTGATGATGTAATGTTGCTGAGTGATGCTGTAGTGGTGCTGGGTGATGCTGTGGTGGTGCTGAGTAGTGCTGTGGTGGTGCTGTGGTGGTGCTGTGGTGGTGCTGTGGTGGTGCTGCGGTGGTGTTGTGGTGGTGCTGTGGTGGTGTTGTGGTGGTGCTGAGTGGTGCTGTGGTGGTGCTGAGTGATGATGTGGTGGTGCTGAGTGGTGCTGTGGTGGTGCTGAGTGATAATGAGGTGGTGCTGAGTGGTGCTGTGGTGGTGCTGAGTGGTGCTGTGGTGGTGCTGAGTAGTGCTGTGGTGGTGCTGAATGATGCTGTGGTTGCGCTGGGTGACCCTGTGGTTGCGCTGGGTGACGCTGTGGTGGCACTGAGTGACGCTGTGGTGGTGCTGAGGGATGCATTCTTGGCCCTGAGTGATGATGTAATGTTGCTGAGTGATGCTGTAGTGGTGCTGGGTGATGCTGTGGTGGTGCTGAGTAGTGCTGTGGTGGTGCTGTGGTGGTGCTGTGGTGGTGCTGTGGTGGTGCTGCGGTGGTGTTGTGGTGGTGCTGTGGTGGTGTTGTGGTGGTGCTGAGTGGTGCTGTGGTGGTGCTGAGTGATGATGTGGTGGTGCTGAGTGGTGCTGTGGTGGTGCTGAGTGATAATGAGGTGGTGCTGAGTGGTGCTGTGGTGGTGCTGAGTGGTGCTGTGGTGGTGCTGAGTAGTGCTGTGGTGGTGCTGAATGATGCTGTGGTGGTGCTGAGTGATGCTGTGGTGGTGCTGAGTGATGCTGTGGTGGTGCTGAGTGGTGCTGTGGTGGTGCTGAGTGATAATGTGGTGGTGCTGAGTGGTGCTGTGGTGGTGCTGAGTGGTGCTGTGGTGGTGCTGAGTGATGTTGTGGTGGTGCTGAGTGGTGCTGTGGTGGTGCTGAGTGATAATGTGGTGGTGCTGAGTGGTGCTGTGGTGGTGCTGAGTAGTGCTGTGGTGGTGCTGAATGATGCTGTGGTGGTGCTGAGTGGTGGTGGTGGTGCTGAGTGATGCTGTGGTGGTGCTGAGTGATGCTGTGGTGGTGCTGAGTGGTGCTGTGGTGGTGCTGAGTGATAATGTGGTGGTGCTGAGTGGTGCTGTGGTGGTGCTGAGTGGTGCTGTGGTGGTGCTGAGTGATGTTGTGGTGGTGCTGAGTGGTGCTGTGGTGGTGCTGAGTGATAATGTGGTGGTGCTGAGTGGTGCTGTGGTGGTGCTGAGTGATAATGTGGTGGTGCTGAGTGATGCTGTGGTGATGCCGAGTGGTGCTGTCGTGGTGCTGAGTGGTGCTGTGGTGGTGCTGAGTGCGGCTGTTGTGGTGCTGAGTGGTGCTGTGGTGGTGCTGAGTGATGCTGTGGTGGTGCTGAGTGATGCTGTGGTGGTGCTGAGTGGTGCTGTGGTGGTGCTGAGTGGTGCTGTGGTGTTGCTGAGTGAGAATGTGGTGGTGCTGAGTGGTAATGTGGTGGTGCTGAGTGATGCTGGTGTAGCGCTGAGTGATGATGTGGTGATGCAGAGGGCAGAAAGGCACAAAAACGAGTCTAACAGAGGGCAGAAAGGCACAAAAAAACGAGTCTAACAGAGGGCAGAAAGGCACAAAAAATGAGTCTAACAGAATGCAGAAAGGCACCAAAAAACGAGTCTAACAGAGGGCAGAAAGGCACAACAAGTAACCGTGTGACTAGATGAAACCAATTATTGTGACAAAACGATTTTTGTCAGGTGAACAATGGGGAGAAATGCGGGTACAAACCAAATGAAAACAACTCTTGTGAACGGAATTCTGCCACATCTAAACATGGTATTCAAATCATGATAAACGCAGAGATGTGAAACACCATACGAGAAGCTAAAAACAAAAAATAAAAATAACTATGGCATGCTACAAGTGTCGAATTATACAAATACCCAAATCGTTGCTTGCCAAAGTGAAGTGTAAGTTAAATGTGCAACGCTATGTGGTTCTCGGCATGCAAACAATTTCGAGCTTAACACCTTGCATGCTCATGACGAGCTGAGCTCGTCATGATGCACGGTGCTCCGGTGCTCATGACGAGCTCAGCTCGTCATGGGCCGTGGAACGCTCAGGTGCGGGGAGAATTTCCCTGCTGTGCTGAGCGTTCCACTGGAGCCAATGCACCTGTGACGAGCTGAGCTCGTCATGAGCACAGGAGCACTGTAGCTCATGACGAGCTGAGCTCGTCATGAGCATGCGGGCGCTGTGTGCGCCCCCTCCCCCCAGCACAGCGGGGGAATTACCCCCGCAGTGAAGGGGTTAAAGAGTGTGAAAAGAATTACCTTCATGCTTTCAGATGCTGCTTATGCCGATTACGGAACTCGCGACGACTGGAATGTAACAAAGACACCGACTGACTGACTCCATATTTACCCATAATTGTGAAAAATGAAAAGGATACTTCCGCCCAGCTAGAGCGGTGGCCATTTTGAAGTGGGTGAATAATTTAGACATGTATAAAAACAGCATGAGAATCAAACTTACATGGATGTGTGGAGGTGTACAAAGCAAAAAGGTTGAGAGAAACAGTCATAGTGGGTACGACATAAATGCATCAATGATATTGTGCATGCAAATAAAATGTATCCAAGACTAAAAAGTAAGCTTGTGTATCAAATATGTCAATATACGTAGGAGCACCTAGGAAAAAAAGAATGTATTAATGACATTACATGAGTACGCAATAAACAAGTGTAGAGGCTGCAGCCATAAGGATGATAAGAAGAATAGTAAAGAGGATCAAAAATAAAAATAAAAGTACACTGGGAGGGGGGAGGATGTTGAAAGAGACACGGCCTGGCGGCCGTGAAAGTGAAAGTACGGCCGTGGGCAGCAACAGCAGGGGTGAATAATTTGGGGGGAGGAGAAATGCCTGAGGCGGAGCGCACGCCGGGGGAAGCTTCAGATGCCTGTGGGAGGGAGGCTGATGGCTTTGATTTGGACGCGCTTTCCGCACGAGTGCACCACACGAACTGTACGAAATCTGCGATGGTTTAAGACCTTGGTTTGCCCACTATACTCTTGTCTATTATCACTTGCGGGATTAATAGGCGAGACCTAAAAAGACTGGCCAATGTACCGGGATGGCAACTTTAATCTCTCTGTGTCTGATTACATCAATAGATCTACACATGCCTACAGGTCATCCCCTTAAACAGCCAAGCCCCTTTGACACAATTTGACCTAATTGTCGCATGGTGGGCCCTACACCCAACAGGTTAACTTCACATATTATTCTACTGTGCATGGTACGTTCTCATGCATTCATGTATGGCTGGGAACAGTCCTAAACAGCGATGAAACGCCTGTCCATTATCTGTCCGAGGACTCTGTTGACCACTCCCCGTTGCTATTGCCCTTGTTGACCCCCCCCCCCGCCCACCCACTTCCCTAGTTGGCGTCTTGGAGGCTCTGAATTATGTGACGGGGTCTTCAGCACTGACGTCTGATTGGCGATAACGGAATTCTTCAAGCTAAATGAAGGCTCAGATACGGAGATGGACACGTATTCGGAGGCCTTTAAGGTGTACATGAGAGGGATGTGTATATCTAAAAGTTCTGGTATCCTTCACTGCTTGTGTGGCACCTACGACCTCCTCAAGACTGAGATCAAGTCACTGGAACATACCTACACTCAGGCTCCACGTGCTCCCTGCCCTACAGGAAAAGATGGGGGAGTTTTGTGGCACTTCCAACCACAAAGTCCTCTACTTGGGTAAGAAAACCAGGGCTTTGTGTTTTGCGGGGGGCTGCGGGGGGCATAGAACAGAGGGAAGATGTTGGCATGGGTATTGAGGTCGGAGGGTGGTCATTATCGAGTCACTAGTGTTATGTGTGGGAACGGGTAGTTATCTCCCTCCTCGCCAATATTCTCGAGGCGTTCCAGGATTACTATGTTGACCTCTATACCTCCAGGGCCGCAGTGGTTTCACAGGCGCTCTCAGCCTACCTGGAACATGTTGGACTGAATATAGGGTACTGCGAAAGAACTCTTGAATTCCCCCATTAGGGTGGAGGATGTCAAACTTGCTCTGCATGCCCTATCCAATGGCTAGGCTCCGGGTGACGATGGCTTGCCTGTGCCCTTTTACAAGCACTGTCTTGATCTGCTAGCTCCATGACTGCAGGTGGTCTAACTGGGCACAATTACTGTAGGTCACCTCACTCCATCGCTGCACGAGACTGCTATAATGGTGCCCCCCAAACCTGGCAGAAACCTCACCAAATGTCCCCCCGTAGGCCTCCATCTCTGTTAAATTGTGTCAACAATATCCTGACCAAATTTTTGGTGCGACGGCTCTACCTGTTAAATCAGTTCTTGTTGCTATCTGAACAGTCAGGATTAGTCCCACAGAGATCTGTAGTGTTTAACTTACGTACCCTGACGGCAGCTTTGCATCGACTCGATTCTGATTTGCCAGCAGGGGCGATACTGTCGAACCCGGAAAGGGCGTTGAATGAGGTGTTTAGATGTATGGGCCTGAGCACCCACTTCTTGCAGAACATGCGGCTTCTATACGGGGCACCGTGCCCTAGGCGTCGGGTGAGTGGCCAGTATTCACAGACTAGAGGCACGCGTCAGAGCAGCCCCCTGTCCTACACTCTGCGTGTGGGATACGTATATCGGGCCAGCCGCTGATAGCATCCTTATATGCAAACATAGTACTGTATATTCAAAGTCCGTGCGAAAACCGCGCTCCGGTCATTAGGGAGGTCGTCCAGTGTGGCAGTCATTCGGGGCTCCACATTAACTGGAATAAGTCAGAAGTCTACACTCTGACGGGCCTTATGACCCCTACGACCCTGGAATTGCCATTGGCATAGACTCTGAAGGAGTGACATATTTCATACTTCAAGCAAACGTACTAATAAACGCAAATTCACATATTTATTGTTACAATAGAAACTCGTGCAAAGTTCATATTTGAGTTTATTACCACAGTACTGCACAACTGGCAGGAGGAGTTCCAGATTACGGGCGGCAGTGGGCAGATACCTCCATCAGATGCACTTACATTGGATTGCCCGCCGCCTCAGGCGTTCTGGGCACTTTCTGCAGCAGAGAACTGGTCCCGGACAGAAAAGGGCGAATAAACGCATTCTAGTTCACATTTTTCCTATACTATAATATTTTTATTTTTAATCGCAGTCATCCATCCGTAGCAAATGAAAATATATGCGTTGGAATTTCCAGACCATTCCTGCGACTTTCAAGTAATTTTAAATTAGAGTTCCGTTGAACAACAGGCTCGTCTCGTTTCACTTGTTCCTAATACATTCTTCTTGGCTGTGGTGCCGGTCAGAGCCCGGTTTAATGCATACCCTGGACTGCCATGCCTCTGCCAGCAATGCTGGTAATTAGACGTGGCTCCAAGCATGGATAGGTAAAGAGGAGCGTGGCACAGCTTCAAAGGACAGTCAGCACCCCGCCGAGGGCTACAGGGCCCGTTTCATCACACCCTCTAACTGCTCCCTCCAGGTAACACACGTGCAAGAAGCCTCTCTTTAATATTCTTAGCCGTGCTCCCACAATGTCCACACACATTCAGAGGCCCTCACATACTGGCAGGTCCGAGGGCCTGCTCGAAGTGCTCCTCAGCTCCTCTAGTGGGCAGAGCTGAGCAGACCAAGGGCAAAAGCTTTACTCTGCTAGAGGTACCCAGGAAGACACACATTAGAATGTTTCTGTTTATTCTACCTATAAAGCGCAAACAAATATCAGAGAAAACTGGTTTCAACAAAATAAGAGAATATTAACAAATATTGTACCTAAAATACAATTAGAGTAAAATCAATAAATTCCAACAAACATAAAGAACAGGCATGTAGTTATTATGAATACTCTGAAAGCAAGTACATCTTCAGTTTATATCTAAAGTAGTTGAATGAAGTAATAGGCGGACACAGGTTCAGGTGGATTGCAATTAACTTGCAACAAGCACTGGTAAAGCCAACGGGTCTCACATTTGAGACCTGTTATTAGCTTTGCCCATGGTTTTAGCAATATATTACTGTATATACATTGCATATTTTACATAAGTAAAATATGCAATGTATATACACTAGGATCTAAGGCTTGCAGGGTGTGAGCAAACGTACGCTCCACTCTTCTATTAAAACTTGTAAATCGCGGGGAGAAGCACTTACCTGCACCAAGGCCACACGAGGGGCCACGAACGCCGCCACCGCCCAAGAGTCATTTCCTGCTTTGCATCGCGCCGCCGCCCCGGGACCACAAGTCCGGGAACCCTAAGCGGTGGCGCGCACCTCTGACCTCGCGCCAGCGCCCAGAGGCGCTTTAAATCGGCGCTGAGGTCGGCGGATCTTGGGGAGAAACACTTACCTGCACCAAGGCACACGAGGGGCCACGAACGCCGCCACCGCCCAAGAGTCATTTCCTGCTTTGCATCGCGCCGCCACCCCGGGACCACAACTCCCGGAAGCCTCAGCGGCGGCGCGCACCTCTGACCTCGCGCCAGCGCCCGGAGGCGCTTTAAATCGCCGCTGAGGTCGCTCTGCGGGACGCTGGGTGAAGCCTGGGCCAAGGGTGGGCCCGTTTA
Organism: Lissotriton vulgaris; assembly: GCF_964263255.1. Taxonomy (NCBI): domain Eukaryota; kingdom Metazoa; phylum Chordata; class Amphibia; order Caudata; family Salamandridae; genus Lissotriton; species Lissotriton vulgaris. The sequence continues at coordinate 631,511,848 of NC_141695.1, forward strand.
AGCCCGTTAAAGAACGGAAAAGGACGGGACGGGCCACCCCTCTAACGCCTGCTCTAGGACAATAAGGTCGTGTCACTGGAAAAATCGTCTGTGATTCAATATATATATATATATATATATATATATAAAAATCGTCTGTTTGGCACCGGTCCCAAATACTTGACCAAAAAATTCAACCTCTATTGTCCAGGACGCTCTTTGCGTTCCAGCAACCAGCAGCTACTAGAGGTTCCCAGAATAAAGAGAGCCAGACAAGGAGGCCGAGCCCTCTCTTATAAAGGCCCCATTCTTTGGAACACACTCCCTCTCGCCCTTAAACAAACCATCAACCATCTGTCTTTTAGGAAACTTCTACAAACCCATTTATTCTCCACACCCTAAAAGGAAGAAAAAAAGGAAAAGATCAGCTATATCATAGCGTAAACATTATGTTAGACTCTATTTGGTAGAAGCACAAGCGCGGAGATACCCCTACGGGGGTCGAGTCCGGCGCTATATAAGAACATAAATAAATAAATAAATATTGTTTGATCGAGTATCATCCAGTCCATAGCGGGGATGCCTACCTCCCCGTATCCAGGCCATAGCACCAGTAAACCAACGGGAGGGTCATTAATGGGTACCCTAGACAATTTCCTTATCAGGGTTTCATCTTCCCTGGGACTTCTGGCAGGAACCAGATCACCGGCACATTTACAAACTGATTCACAGGGTACGCTTCCTCCGTCTGGAGTGGAGGCTCTTACCCTGTCGCCTCGGGCAGTAACCATCTTGAACATAAGTGACAATTCTTCTTCAAGAGAGGTGGCTCCTGCAATTGAAACGGGTAGAGCCCCTTCACCTAATATTAAAACTCGATCAGCTGGCCAAGTAAAAGCAGGACCGGCCTAACAGAAAGGAAGGGAACAAGAAAAAAGAAAGCGCCCTGGGCCCCAAACATCTGTAGGGGGCAAGAAAGCTAAGTCGGATGTTAACTCTGTTCCTACCAATGACCCAGTAGTAAGGCCACCAATTAGCCCTATACAACCTCGATTGGTGGATAAAAACAGTCATGGAAATCACCAGGACATTATAGGGGAGGAACTGAATCGGGGCTTGGGCCCTTCTTTTTGAAAAAAATTGGAGGGCACTATCAAGAAGATATGTCACCCATTACATGAGCATTTGGAATCAATTGAAAATAGATTGGTATGTCTTGAACTTTCATTGGCAGCAGCACAGAAGCAGGCAGCAGCAAGGCACAGTGCGAACAGGGTAAAATCGCATGTAGCCCTAGATCCAATTGGTCCCAGTAGTGGTCCCGGGACAGGGCAGGGCAGTAGGCCTATTTTGACAACTGATAAGGCGCCTACTGCTAACTCACAATCTTCTGTTCCGATAGGGGTGGGAAATTTAGCACAGGCTAATGGGGTTCCCCAATCTACTCTGGCCCCGGTAACTACACCCTTGGTTCACAATCAACCAGGAGCTGGAGGGACATCTTTGAGCAAAGGGAGAAATCAGGGAGGTGGCACTAAGAGGGATGCTAAGCAGCAAAACTTAACTGCTTTACCTAGTGCTCATAGCGAGGTTCCCTTGCCTTACATCGATCTTCCTCCCCAATCAGCCCCATTTGTGGTAGTCTTGGTAGGGGTCCCATCACGTGTCCAGGGGAAAAGAGAATCATCATTAGACCTCAAGCATAAGTGTATTTCTGGCTCAACAAGTATCGCCCATTACCAATATATATGCGAGCTGAAATCATGGGGGTTAGGAGAGTAAACTGGATAGGCAGGGGATGTAAGACGGTGTCAGGAGACTGTATCATCATTAATTTTAGAGACCAGAGATGCGTTAATTTCATTTGCAACTGGCCTCAAAATGATCAGTCAGATGGGATACAAGTGCTACCTTTAGCCTACTTTTATGGTCCCCCAACTTCGGTCTCCTTTGAGAGGGACATGTTTTCACAGGGGATTGTACCAAACTACTGCCCATTGGGGAACATAAGGTTATTCAATAGATTCCAGGCCCTGTCGGGGTGGGGGATTGCGAATGACAGTGCGAACCCCTAAGTACCATTCCGTGTAGTAGAGAGAGAGGCTTAATGGAGGAGGCAGTGATTCAGATTGGGCAAGATATCACCCAGAGTAGAGGGAAATTAGGGAAGGATGAGGTGGGTCAGTGTAACATGTGTGATGGTAACACCGAGGTGCCCAAGGTAGAGGGGTTATTGAAAAGATAGAATCACGTATATCAAGGTTAAGGGGGTCTCCCTCAAAGGAGTGGACTGGATGTAGCATCTGACGGACCGTCATGTCAGACATCCCTTGTCTCATGGAATGTGGCGGGCTTGGGGTCAAGACTAAAATCGCAGCCATGGTTAGAATTCATTGACCACTTTGACATTTGTTTGTTCCAAGAGGTTTGGGCGGTCGAACCAATGTTTAGAGTGGGTTATTTGAATTACTTTGTTCCAGCTGTTAAAAAAGGTCCGGGGCGTCCTATGGGGGGACTAGTGATATGGGTTAGGCAGTCCCTGAAATGTTATACACAGTTGCTCCCAGTTGCAAATAATGATATTCTTGGAGTTAGGTTTAGATTCCATGCTAACTTAGAAATTGATATCTACAATGTCTATGCTAGGGGCCTTCAAGGTGGCAAGAAATCTGATGCTGTATCTGAGCTGGATATGTTAGTTCAGGCTACCCCTCCTAACACCCTGACAATGATCGGTGGGGATTTTAATACCACTTTTGATCCCTTTGGGTTGGATGATGCGCACTTAACAGAGGATGAGGACGCAAGGTGGGGAGTTCCTCAGCTTGGTACTAAACCCATAAGGAAGTGGACCGAGGCCGCAATTCAGCTAAAGTGCCTCTGTTTGGGAAACCAGCTGAGGGCGGCCAACGGGCGCACATTGTCAGACAAAATGGGAAAGGAAACTTTCGATAATGGTGTTAGGGCAATCAACATTGACTATTTATTGGTCCACCTTGGCTTGTGGTCTACCCTTCAGGATATGGAGGTGGTGACCCGTATTGAAAGTGACCACAATCCCTTGACTGCATTGTTTAACCTGGGTTTACAGGAAGGGGTTGAGGTTCATAGGGATCTCTCTCCTCGAGCTCTAGTTTTGGCAAATGATGAGCGCCACCTTAAGTGGTGTCAAGTTGTTGAACATCAGGAAATTATCTGCAACATTGAGGGAGATTTGGAAGGGGCACTAGGGGCTCTGGAGGAAGCTACCCGGAAGGGGTTCCCCTTCAATCTACTCTTAGAAGCTCATAACAGGTTTTTTATCAAACTTAAATCCTATTTTTGTAAACCGAGCTCAGGCAAAAGAAGAAGTTTGACAAAGGAAGTGGAGAGTTGGTACGATGGTTCGTGCCACCAAGCTAGGGGAGAGTTGAGACAAACCCTAAAAACTAAAGACATGGGCACAATAAGGTTGGCCCGTGCGAATTACAGGCTCAAACAACACATAGTCAAAAGGGACTGGGAAGAGGCCAAGTGGCAGGATCTCAAAGTGGCATGTAGTGCAAAGAACCCAAAACTCTTTTGGGAAATTTTTAAATGGGACAGAGGAGGGAATCGTGAGAGCCCCCAAAACAATGTTGACCAAAACGCCTGGATTGCTTTTTTTAAGCCCCAATACGCTAGTCGGGCAACGGGGAACAATGTGGGAGTATTTGATCATACATTCTATAAGGAAGCTGTCTTCACTGTGGGTGATGTGGATAGGGCGTTCGACCTTGTCACAGAGGGAGGGGCTACCGGCATGGATTGTGTCCCCGCAGATTTATTTTTAAATAATAGAGGACGATGGCGGACCTATATTTTATATGTGGCGAACGCCATAGCCCAAGGGATGGAAGTCCCTAAATCATGGAAAGGGGCTGAAATAGTGCCGGTCTATAAAAAAGGGGATAAGTCACTTGCAAGTAACTACAGGCCAATTAGTCTGATTGACTGTATGCAAAAAATTATGGGGCGGCTGGTTTTGGGCCGAATCCAGAACTGGATGGATAAGAGGTTACAGAGCCATTCCCGGTGGAGCGGGGAGTGAGGCAAGGCTGCGTTATGGCGCCGACCTTGTTCTCGCTCTTTGTGAACGGGGTGGCGGATTACCTCTCCCCGGTCCTGACCGATGCCCCTGCAATGGCTGGTGAGCGGGTGCCGATCCTAATGTTTACGGACGACACCATCATCATTTCCAAAACACCTAGTGGGCTGAAGAATGCGCTGAAGCGTTTTGAAGATTTCTGCCTTGATAGGGGCCTAGAAATAAACACAGAAAAAACAAAATTTATGGTTCTTACTGACCGCAAGACGCAGGGGTCTGCCAGACCATTCAGAGGGAAGATTTATATGAATGGGTCCCCGCTGGAGCGGGTGGATGCATTCACCTACCTGGGGGTTACCCTCCGGAATAATCTGGGATGGTCAAGCCAATTGGACATTGCAGTGCTTAAACATCGTCAGCAGGCAGGCACTCTTCTGACAAAATTCTCCTCATCACTAACAAAGCCCATTATCCCCTTAATGGAAGTTTACGGGTTGAAGGTGCTAAGTTCGGACCTTTACGGAGCCGAACTTTGGGGATTTGAGGATTTAAGAAAGTTGACGCTGGAAGAAAACGAATTTTTGCGCAAAGCTACCAGTGTTCCCATAAGTACCCCGCTAATTCCACTAATGTGGGATCTCGGAAAAAAGGCGGTGCAAGATCAAGCATTCCTAAGGCCATTATTGTATTGGCGCCGCCTGTGGACTACGGAAGAATTACAGCATTACGCTTTGGGTCTGAGGGAGATAATGGTTAAGAATTCTTGCCATAAAATTCATTGGCTGAGGACCATCCGGTCTCTACTCCTTAAATTGGGTATGAGGGAGCTATGGGATGACCCGGAAAATGCCTTATTTCCCTCTAAAAATTTTTTTAAAGAAAAGTATTGGGAGATGGTGATTACAGACATGAGGGTAAAGGGATTCTCCTCGCAATTAACAGAACGGTTCTTGGAAATTAAGGATCGACCAAAGCTGGAATTATACTGGGACATTATTGGGAAACAGTTGGACCGTAAGCTCTATTTCCAACTTAGAGTAGGTTCCCTCCCAGTAAAGTCTTTTACAGCTAAATGGGCAGGGGAAAACAGTAATGATAGATGCCTTAAGTGTGGGGAGGAGCAAGAGTCACTAAGCCATTTCCTATTCTTCTGTCCTTTGTATACTGCTCCTAGATCGTTGTGGATCAAGCCTGTATGCAAACTATTAGGTATACAAAGACACAGGGAGGCTTTAAGAATTTTATGTACAGACCCGACACCCCTAATTGCTCTGGCTGTGGCCAAATTTTTTAAATGGGCTTGGGTAATCCGCAGAAAACATATAGCGGTAGGCATGTGACTTCTAAACTGTCTATACCCATAAATATTGGGGGCTATTGATATGAGATTTTTGTTTAATACTCCTCTGGCCCCAAATGTATTTTATCAGATTGTTTTTAGGATTCATGAATTATTGTAAAATGATATTCGGCATTAGTCTATTGTAGTTTAATATCTTTTTAATATTTATTGTATATGTTTTAATGGATTTTTTAATCAAAACTGTGATTTTATGTACACTTTTATGACCTAAATCGTCGAATAAGGTTTATAAATTGAAATTGAAACTAAAATACAATTAGAGTAAAATCCATAAATTCCAACAAACATAAAGAACAGGCATGCAGTTATTATGAATACTCTAAAAGCAAGTACATCTTCAGTTTATATCTAAAGTGGTTGAAGGAAGTTATAGGCGGACACAGGTTCAGGTGGATTGCAATTAACTTGCAACAAGCACTGGTAAAGCCAACAAGTCTCACCTTTGAGACCTGTTCTTAGCTTTGCCCATGGTTTTAGCAATATATTACTGTATATACATTGTATATTTTACATAAGTAAAATATGTAATGTATATACACTAGGATCTACGGCTTGCAGGGTGTGAGCAAACTTACGCTCCACTCTTCTATTAAAACTTGTAAATCGCTGTGACATTTCTTTTTAAATTTGTCTCTTGTAAAGTGCTGTGACACTTGGCATTTTAGCGGGGGATAATGTGGGCATTTTTAAAACTCGGCACACGATTCACTTACCAGCATCGCCTATCCTCCCCGGTCCACCGCGACGTTGTCGTTTGAGTGGAGGGAGGATATGCCCCACTTCCGGCGGGAGGTTAGCGCTAGAGCGGCCTGACCCCTTAGAACCTGATGTGTTATAGACCGCGCAGTGGGCGCGCCGGCGGCGTGCCAAAGGCAAGCTCGTCAGCGTCCCGGAGGCGGGCGAGGCGGGAATCGCTGCCGATTTTACTCGAAAAGTAATCAGGTATGTGTCCTGACATGGTTTTTGGCTCTATTTCTGAGTATTGGTGACTTTAAGCTTGCTAACATCTTGAATCTGTATTCTTGCTTTGTGTTGGTCCTTTTAAGCCCTTTTTCCAGACCTAGAAGCATAAACTAGAGGATAGCTGCTTTATATGATGATAGATCCCTTATTCTTGACTCTAATCCATCTATTGCCTATTGGCTTTGACATAATTATGTGTCCTTTCATCATCCTACCTATAGTAGAGGGTGGATCCTGTAGTCCTGACTTTATATTACATATTGGTATGGTTTGTGTATGTACTCTGACAAAGCTAAGTGTTATTTCATCCTTCTCAGGCCTACAAGGCCCAGAACTAGAGAGACTCCATTTTGCTTTCTGTCCCTGAAGAACTGAGATGCTTGCAGGGTAAAGGTGATGTTTTAGTTATAAGGTGTTGTTCGCCCTAAGCGAACTGGAGAGGACCGGCCAGAGCTGAATCTAATCAGGAAGTGTCTCTGGGCTCAGGTCTCTAGACGAAACAAGCAACTGGTCACTGTGGGAGCATCTAGCGCAAGGAGCCTGGTACATGGAATCGGTGGGAGAAGGCTGCTGGCTGGAACTTTCCATGAGAAGACAGCATTCCATATTAGTGAAGTGCAGAGGCGGAGTCAGTTAGTTGAGTTGGATTGGAGCAGAGGAGAGGAGTGCAGTTGCAGGAGGAGTGGAGAATCAGAAAGAGTTTGAGCTGGAAGTAGTTGAGTTGGATTGGAGCAGAGGAGAGGAGTGCAGTTGCAGAAGGATAGGAGTTGGAGCAGAGGAGAAGAGACAGAAGATGCTTGGAACAGAGAGAAGACAGACAGACAGTCAGTGAACTAGAACCAGAGAGAGAAGCCAGAAGCAGTTGTGAGCAGATGGTGTTTTGAACAGAGAGAAGTGAGACGTTGTTTGGAACTGTAGGAAGCAGTCAGAAGCAGTTACTTACCAGAAGGAGTTGTGAACAGCTGGAGTCTGAAGTAATGCCTTTTGGAAGAGACTGAAGTTATATCGTGGATTAATCTGTGGGAGCAGCTGGAGTGAATTGGACATTGGAATAGAGACAATTAGACAGAGTGAAGAAGCTAGTGGAGCGAACGGTTATCAGAGCGGCAGAAACAATTAGGCTGAAGGTGGAGAGAGTTTGTGGGGGAGAGGAATCCAGTGCAGAGTGATCAGCGCAGATGTGTGTCCAAGAGTGCAGGAGAGGATCTAAGATGAGCTAAGGCACAGACGAGAGAGGAGCCCAGATGACAGCTAGAGCAAGACTCCATACTAATCAGGTGATATTGGTCCTTAATCTTTATTAACCTCGTCCCTATTATATGTCTAATCCTTTTTCTTTCAGCGGTGTGCAGTCTATTTACAGTCCCTGTTAGTTACATGTGGGTGTGCAGTCTATTTACAGTCCCTGTTAGTCACATGTGGATGTAGTATAGTAATAAAGCTTTACAGAGACCCCGCAGATCTGTGTAAGTGTCTATTCCCATTTTATTGTTATTGTAATAAAGATACCCCAGTTCTTAGTGAACCAGTGTGCATGTGTTGTTCTTATGATAGAGCTAACCTTTCTTCTAACCAGATGCTGTATAGTAACTGATGGATCAAAAGGAAATAGGCGTGCTTAAATCAGGGAATAACTTTTGCATACAGTGTGTGCCTCTTGTTCTTATAGTGCAGGTAACCTTTTCTTCTAGTCAGGTGTTACAGCAGGTAAGTAGCAGCTGAATAATTAGGGAGAGAGAGGAGCCCTTGAGCTAGGAGAATAAGTTATACACTAAGTAATTCGGCCATTCCATAATATTATTGTAGTAGTGAACCTCTAGTGAATAGTGAGAGAAACTTCCCAACATAGAGAGAGAGAGAGCTGAAGGTATTCATAGGAAAGTGATCGTCGTTGTGTAGCGGCGTTAATGAGAGCACCGGGTGGGATACGGTGTGTAGTGAGATCGCTGCTAGGGAAGGTGGCGTTAGTGAGAGCACTGATTGTGGTCAGTGTGTTTACCCACAGGATTGTGGCTTGTGTTTGTAGTGAGAGCACTGGGGGGATACAGTGCCTATCTTGAGCGAGCACTGGGTGTAACCGGTGTGTAATGGTAAATAATCAGAACTGCCCCAGGGTAGATTAGTCTGGGCCCATGTGGTCGCTAGACTATGAGGTATGAGTGTGGTGTAGGGCATGGACGTCCTTAGTAATCAGTGAGTATTCCTAGTAATCTCTATAGATTTAGTGGTGTTTCTGATGATATGAGCTTGTATATTGCGAGTTCCCCATCCTCAGGTAGGTACCCAGGTGCCTGGATAGATGGGTCCTGAGGAGGGAGGTGGTTACGTTTCGGCTGGGTTGGTGGTGCTCTGGTGAGCTGATTCTATCTGGTCTGAAAATCCGGTCGCCACATCTGGCGTCACGAACATGTTTACGTAGCCTGTGTGCGCTGTATTGTTTTTATCTTGTTGGTTTGCACTCGGCACGAAAATTGACCTATGGGCTTGAACAGTTGCACTGTAAGGAGATTGCAGTACATCATGGCATTTGACTTATGCAGGGTGGAAGAAATGCTTTTCATCTTGGTGTTTGAACTGTCAGGCTTGAAGGGTAACTGTATGTGAGGGAGCAAATTACATCTTGGTGTTGATGCAGTTGTACATATGTGTGTGAAAAATGCTTTTAAATTGCCCATTAAATTGCTTGCTGCATTTGCTTATGCTGTGCAATGTGAAATGTATTCAATGTAATATGACTTGTGGAGTTCCTTGTAAATAGCTCCTTGTAAATATGGCTTGTGAGGAGCATGTTCTCATTTTGACTTGCTGTGTTCCTTGTGAATTGCGCCTTGTATATATGCCTTGTGAAGAGCATGTCATTATTTGGACTTGTTGACTTTCTTGTAAATATGGCTTGTGAATAGCGCCATGTGCATATGGCTTGTACAGAGCCTGTTATCATTGCGTTAGGCAGGAGAGAGCTGGATCTCTTTCAATTGCTTGGAGAAAATGTTTTGCAGATGTGCGCACGTGTTATATGAAAACGTGGAGAGATTGGGGAATGATTGTGTTTGAGCTGCCCAAGGGTTAATATCTTGAATTGAGACGGCAGTACTTATTTTAACATGCTGTTTAACATGCATGGTTACATGAGCTGACAATAAAAGTCGGTGACTGTTTAGATGAATGATGGTTTGATATTTAGTTGCTGGGTTCGCCTATGTGCTTTGTCAGCTTGCTGACAGAATGGTAACATCTTGCATGGAGAGAAAAAAGCAGTGTTCATTTAACATTCTATTTGAAATGCGTCCACGAGTTTGTGTGGGTTTGCCTTTGAACACATGATTTAATGTGTCTGACTCGGAGGTCGGAAAGTTATAAATCAACCAGTCGGATTGAGATAAGGGTTTTCAGCTGAGCACGGAGGGTGCTTTACCGGTTGAGAAGTAAAAAATAAAATAAAACAGACCCATCATAGAATGTGCTTTAATTAGTGAAATGTAACCGTGTGCTTTTAAAAAAAATGTTCTAGAAAATATACATGTTTATTTCCCTAATGCAAGTTGCCCTTTTGTCTAAAGTTCTGTATTTTGCACATGATATGTAGCAGACCATCATGTGAGTAAACCCACTCAGTTAGAAAAAAATGGCTATCTGAAAAAATGAATCTGGCCCTTTTAATAGGTAGAATAGAAAGGCTTGCACACTAAATTATGAATTCTTGGTTATGCCCCTTGTTTAAATTGCACATGTCATTTAAAAAAAAAATGTGTCTGCATGCAATGTTGTTCTAATATTTTTTCCTTTTCAGCAAGTAGCAGTACATTATGACAGAATTATTTTAAAATGCTAGCATGTGTCTAAGTTACAAAAAATATGTCTTTATTGATTCCTGTTTTTAGGATGCTTTTTACCACGTTTAAATCTGCTTCAATTAGTTTGACATAATGGTGCAGTTTTTCTGGCCTGGGAACAGCTGTATGTTTTTAGTTAGAAAGAATTTGCTTTGACCTTGGCTGATATGAGTCAGGCATCTGTTCGCGGCTCAGAGTTTGGAAAGGGTGGAGGACCCGTGGGTGATTTCTGAGAGCAGAGAGAGCCAGTTTGTTATTTTTGGCTATGTTACAATTTCTTTCCGCGGAGAAATGTTTATATAAGGGGGGGTCAAGTTGCTCTTCCTTACAGTCGGCGCAGACAGCTTCATTGACTTCAGATAAGGGATGCTTGCAAATGCAGAATAATTGGCAGACGCTTGGCCCTTGGAGTTAGATAAATACAGTAGGCCCAGAAAGCTTCCCTGACTAGAGATTAGAAGATGCTTAAACAGAATAATTGGCAGGAGTTTTGCTCCTGCAATGAGATCAGCATTTGGCAGTGATTCAAAATTACATCGCAGTGTAGCCCGGCTCCTGCTTATTATGGTTGGAGCTGATTCAAAACTCTGAGCGCGAACATCTTTCTAGAGGGAGGGGCTGTTTCTCAGAGGAGTGAGGAGTAGCTAGGCCCCAGCCCTTCTGGCTGTGTATGACAAAATTCGATTTTGCCCAAACAAATTTAAAGAATATGGTATAGGTAGACTGTTTAAATCATTCCTTGGATTTAGAAGAGTTCTTTTCATGAATTAGGAGGTTTCTTTCAAAAATAAAAAGCACCTGGGGTGCTTTTTATATGGAAAATGTGTTTTTGCAAGATTGATGATGCGTGTTTCTCATTTCAGATGGCTATTTTTGTGTGGGGGCCCTGGATGAGTGTGACTTTCTTATTTTGGAGTGATGAGCTTTCTTATTTTCTGAGTGAGTGGCCCCTAACCCCCAAAACCCCCCAGGCTGAATCCAGGATTAGAAGCAGACGTACCAGGCTGACCAGACTGGAGGGTGTGCTTCCTTGGCACCGGATACAGATGAAGATGGAGAATCATGGCCTACAAGAATGAACTGTTTTCCTAAGGAGAAACCAACTACAGAAGATACCTTTTTAAAGTGACTGAACTTTTTTTTAATTTACTTGACAATCTACAGTTGGCTGCCTCAGCAGTCAGGTTCAAATCCCATATACTCAATTTAAAAAAAAAAAAATTCATTGACCTGAAATGTATTTCCTTGGCCTGCATTCTTGAATCTTGCATTTTTTCCCATGTTTCTATTTCAGATGGACATTATGCCACTTTTGCAGTTACCATATACAGGCCCCACTTGAAAAAATTCTCAGTCCTGTTCATGGTTTTGATGTTTCAGTTTAAAAGATGCAGTGCCACATTTAATAATTTGATCTTTGGTTCAATTACTCCTTTTACTATATGACATGATATGTTTTGATTTTAGTATGCTATGCTATTTCATTATTGATACACTTGTTTATCTTTCACCTATTTTATAGTTTTCCGGTTTTCTGCAAAACAGTCTTGTCACTGGAAAGAAAGCAATGTTTTAAATGATGGTGCACACATGTGTTCCACAGCATGATACAGAGGAACTAGGGGCAAACTGTTTCCTGAGTTAGATGACTTGTGACCTTTACCTATTGCCTTTGGCATGGTCTACTATTAAGTCTATGATCTTTTAGAAAAATATATACACCATACTTAGATAACTTATTTGATTTATTGCTTGATATGCATAGTGCTACACCAGCTGTTTTGTAGGAATGGGGTTATCCTTGTTTTCCTGTTATTACACTTTCACTTTGATCCATCAACTCTTATTTAGAACAGTGGGATTAGTTCCAAGGGTGGTCACCCTAGACTTTAAGTTGTCCTGGGAGGTGTGTCTTTTAGTCAGGTTTTGTCCTACATCTATTAGTAATAGTTGCCCAGACCTTGAGGACCCTTTGTCATGTTTATTTGTCAGATTTTACCAAATCCTTTCTTAAATTGACCGAAGTAGGTAGGCCTCATTTAGGCCCTTTGTTGTTTTCATTTCACAAACATGTCCCTACACCAATAGATTTCATGAGTTATTATTAGAAGTTGAGGTACATTTAGTTCTTAAGTTGACCGAAGTAGGTAGGCCCCATTTAGGCCCTTTGTTGTTTTCATTCCACGAACATGTCCCTACATCAATAGATTTCATCAGTTATCACTAGAAGTTAAGGCACATTTAGTTCAAGGGTGCTTTAGTTAGTTTCTGTTGTTATCAGATCAATCTTAGTTACATTTCAGCATTCAGGTCAAGGGTGCTTTGATTTGTTTTCAGTTGGTTGTTAGATTTGCATTCCCTACATCAAGTTTTAGGTGGTATTTCCTTACGTTGTCATTTATTTTAGGGAGTCTTTTGGTTTTTGGTTTTGTTGATAGATTATGTTGATGTTTGATTATTAGTTTGTTGTTGTTTACAGATGTTAGCAAATTAAAGTCAAGGGTGCAATGTCCTGACATGGTTTTTGGCTCTATTTCTGAGTGATGGTGACTTTAAGCTTGCTAACATCTTGAATCTGTATTCTTGCTTTGTGTTGGTCCTTTTAAGCCCTTTTTCCAGACCTAGAAGCATAAACTAGAGGATAGCTGCTTTATATGATGATAGATCCCTTATTCTTGATTCTAATCCATCTATTGCCTATTGGCTTTGACATAATTATGTGTCCTTTCATCATCCTACCTATAGTAGAGGGTGGATCCTGTAGTCCTGACTTTATATTACATATTGGTATGGTTTGTGTATGTACTCTGACAGAGCTAAGTGTTATTTCATCCTTCTCAGGCCTACAAGGCCCAGAACTAGAGAGACTCCATTTTGCTTTCTGTCCCTGCAGAACTGAGATGCTTGCAGGGTAAAGGTGATGTTTTAGTTATAAGGTGTTGTTCGCCCTAAGCGAACTGGAGAGAACCGGCCAGAGCTGAATCTAATCAGGAAGGGTCTCTGGGCTCAGGTCTCTAGACAAAACAAGCAGCTGGTCACTGTGGGAGCGTCTAGCGCAAGGAGCCTGGTACATGGAATCGGTGGGAGAAGGCTGCTGGCTGGAACTTTCCATGAGAAGACAGCATTCCATATTAGTGAAGTGCAGAGGCGGAGTCAGTTAGTTGAGTTGGATTGGAGCAGAGGAGAGGAGTGCAGTTGCAGGAGGAGTGGAGAATCAGAAAGAGTTTGAGCTGGAAGTAGTTGAGTTGGATTGGAGCAGAGGAGAGGAGTGCAGTTGCAGAAGGAGAGGAGTTGGAGCAGAGGAGAAGAGACAGAAGATGCTTGGAACAGAGAGAAGACAGACAGACAGTCAGTGAACTAGAACCAGAGAGAGAAGCCAGAAGCAGTTGTGAGCAGATGGTGTTTTGAACAGAGAGAAGTGAGACGTTATTTGGAACTGTAGGAAGCAGTCAGAAGCAGTTACTTACCAGAAGGAGCTGTGAACAGCTGGAGTCTGAAGTAATGCCTTTTGGAAGAGACTGAAGTTATATCGTGGATTAATCTGTGGGAGCAGCTGGAGTGAATTGGACATTGGAATAGAGACAATTAGACAGAGTGAAGAAGCTAGTGGAGCGAACGGTTATCAGAGCGGCAGAAACAATTAGGCTGAAGCTGGAAGGTGGAGAGAGTTCGTGGGGGAGAGGAATCCAGTGCATAGTGATCAGCGCAGATGTGTGTCCAAGAGTGCAGGAGAGGATCTAAGACGAGCTAAGGCACAGACGAGAGAGGAGCCCAGATGACAGCTAGAGCAAGACTCCATACTAATCAGGTGATATTGGTCCTTAATCTTTAAACATTAACCTCGTCCCTATTGTATGTCTAATCTTTTTTCTTTCAGCAGTGTGCAGTCTATTTACAGTCTCTGTTAGTTACATGTGGGTGTGCAGTCTATTTACAGTCCCTGTTAGTCACATGTGGATGTAGTATAGTAATAAAGCTTTACAGAGACCCCGCAGATCTGTGTATGTGTCTTTTCCCATTTTATTGTTATTGTAATAAAGATACCCCAGTTCTTAGTGAACCAGTGTGCATGTGTTGTTCTTATGATAGAGCTAACCTTTCTTCTAACCAGATGCTGTATAGTAACTGATGGATCAAAAGGAAATAGGAGCGCTTAAATCAGGGAATAACTTTTGCATACAGTGTGTGCCTCTTGTTCTTATAGTGCAGGTAACCTTTTCTTCTAGTCAGGTGTTACAGCAGGTAAGTAGCAGCTGAATAATTAGGGAGAGAGAGGAGCCCTTGAGCTAGGAGAATAAGTTATACACTAAGTAATTCGGCCATTCCATAATATTATTGTAGTAGTGAACCTCTAGTGAATAGTGAGAGAAACTTCCCAACATAGAGAGAGAGAGAGAGCTGAAGGTATTCATAGGAAAGTGATCCTCGTTGTGTAGCGGCGTTAATGAGAGCACCGGGGGGGATACGGTGTGTAGTGAGATCGCTGCTAGGGAAGGTGGCGTTAGTGAGAGCACTGATTGTAGTCAGTGTGTATACCCACAGGATTGTGGCTTGTGAGAGCACTCGAGGGACACGGTGTGTAGTGAGATTGCTGCTAGAGAGAGAGTGGCATTAGTGAGAGCACTGATTGTGGCCAGTGTGTATACCCACAGGATTGTGGCTTGTGTTTGTAGTGAGAGCACTGGGGGGATACAGTGCCTATCTTGAGCGAGCACTGGGTGTAACCAGTGTGTAATGGTAAATAATCAGAACTGCCCCAGGGTAGATTAGTCTGTGCCCATGTGGTCGCGAGACTATGAGGTATGAGTGTGGTGTAGGGCATGGACGTCCTTAGTAATCAGTGAGTATTCCTAGTAATCTCTATAGATTTAGTGGTGTTTCTGATGATATGAGCTTGTATATTGCGAGTTCCCCATCCTCAGGTAGGTACCCAGGTGCCTGGATAGATGGGTCCTGAGGAGGGAGGTGGTTACGTTTCGGCTGGGTTGGTGGTGCTCTGGTGAGCTGATTCTATCCGGTCTGAAAATCCGGTCGTCACAGTATGATAGAGTGGAACTTAAGAGGTAACTGCCACTATATAACTGTGATAACTGTGTTGAGCTTGATGGAGATAGCAGAACCCTCAGTTGCAGCATGTGTAACTGGACTAGCTCCACATATATAGCTAAGGAGCTCGTACCCTTGGCAAATGGGAAACAAGGGGACGCAGGGAGGCTGGAGAGCATTAGAATTTATTTACTTAATGTTCGCTCCCTGAACAAAAATGCCCAGCATATCTCCGACCTGATTTTAGAGTCTAACCCAGACATAATATTCTTAACAGAAACTTGGCTCTCGAAAAGCTCTAACACTACCTTGGCGATCGCAATACCACCAGGCTATTCTATTGTGAGGAAGGACCGTATAACTGGGAAGGGTGGGGGCATTGCAATGATCACCAAAAATGATATTTTGGCTAAACTCATCCCTATGAATGAAGTTCAAGGGGCGGAAAGTTTGGGATTTCATTGCGTTATATCCGCCCATCAATCATTGGCTGGAGCCCTGAACATTAGACCCCCGGGTTATGCAGGACCCTTTTTAAGGGGGCTGGTTGATGCATTGGCACCACTTACCCTCAGATTTAATCATTGCCTACCCCTAGGAGATTTTAATGTCCACATGGACATGCCTGAGAGCTCGGAAGGTCCGTCACTCTACGAGGCTTTAGCATCTTTGAATATGCTACACCTCATAAATATTCCTACACTCGAAAAGGGTCACATATTGGACCAAGTCTTTTCAAACATCCTGGTCCAAACGGAAGAGCCAATTCCTCTTGTTTGGACCGATCATTTTTTGATAGGTTTGAAAATTGCTAAAATCAGGAAAGTCAGACTCATTTTTAAAAAGCACCCACCTTTTAAATCAAGACCTTTCCACAAAATACTCCCCGAAACATTGAACATTGTGTTGGCAGCACAACCCCTCTCCAGAAGCAATGAGTTAGAGGTGGACACAGTGAATTTGGAAAATTGGATAAAGCAAGGCGCAGAGCTCCTAGCGCCGGAGTCCATACGTCCGCAACAGACTTTAAACCGATCTGCCCCTTGGTTCAACGAAAATGTATGCAAATGTAAAAGTGCCTGTAAACAGCTGGAAAGGGCGTGGAGGAGAAATTTTAGTCATGATAGCAAAACATTATTTAAAAAAAACTAAAATTGTATCATCATAAAATTTTGGAGGAAAAGAAATTGTTCTTTGGTCACAGATTGAGGAATTGGCCAATAAGAGCAAAGAAATCTTTAAAATTGTAAAACAGTTCACGTCGCCCGCAGCAATCACCTCCAAAGGCGAAGCATCTGAAGGCTGGACACACCAATTAGCTTTGTATTTTCATTAAAAAAATAGCTGATATCCAAACTCTTTTAAACTTTCCCTCTAACACATTGACTAATCCTCAATTCTCGGGTGCTAATCCTTCATGCAACCCCTCCTTTCTTCAGTTCCCTCCGATCACCTTGGAACAATCCCTCTTGATTATGAAAATTTTAAAAACAGGCTCCCCATCAGATACCTGTCCTGCTAAAATTCTGGCGAAAGTGGCAGATGTTATTAACATTGAGGTCAACAGTGCTGAATATGTCTTTAAGCAGCGGCCAGGTTCCTTCCATTTGGAAACAGGATAAAATCCTACCACTGCTGAAAAAACCTTCAGCGGATCCATTAGTAGTCTCGAACTATAGACCCATCTCACTTCTGCCTTTTTTCACCAAAACAATTGAAAAATATGTGAACCAAGTCACCACTGAATATATTGAACCAAATAACCTCCTTCACATGAGCTAATCTGGTTTCCGCGCTAATTTTAGCACGGAAACGGCTCATCTTGAGATCTCTGACTCCATCAAAGGGACTCTCGACGGAGGCGGAAGAGCAGTTTTAATATTGTTAGATCTGTCCGCCGTGTGTGACACTGTGCCCCATGATAGACTCCTTCAGAGATTGAGGGACTGCGGAGTGGGGGGCACGGTGTTGAAATGGTTCTCCTCCTTTCTGGAAAACAGAAGGCAGGAAATTTGGAACCCGCCTTTCTCTTCCTGCATGTCTCCTATGAAGGTTGGGGTACCACAAGGGTCTATGTTAAGTCCTTTAATGTTTAATTTATACATGACCCCCCTCTCTCCTCTGGCGGAAGAGGCAGGAGCCAGAATATTATCTTATGCCGACGACACTCAGTTACTGTTGAACTGGAGAAGCTTTTAACGTCGAGAAAATCAATAACTGCCTGAGGAAAATGTTCTCCTGGTTTAGTCTTGACCAGCTTCAGTGTAATTCGGCAAAGTCAGACGTGATTCTCTTCGGGGCCTCTGATCCAGATGAATGGAGTCAGTGGTGGCCTTCCAATATGTCCCCCCCTCAGTCCTCGGTGGGAGTAGCCAGAAATCTTGGGGTACAAATGGATGATTCCTTGGATATGAAGAAGCAGGTTCAATCAGTGGCAGGAACCTGCTACGGAACTTTGAAAACACTCCGTAAATTTCTACCCCTTCTGTCACCTGCCCACAGAAGGACAGTAGTCCAGGTTCTTATTACATCACGTCTGGACTACGCTAACGTCCTCTATTTCGGTCTTCCAGAAAATCTATTAAGTAAACTCCAGGTGGTGCAGAATACTGCAGCTAGTGCCATCCTCATGCTGGGCCCCCGTGCTCACATTTACTCCCACCTCAGGAACCTGCATTGGCTCCCTATCCAGCATAGAATTCAGTTTAAGGCCTTGACATTGGCTTTTAAAGCTTTGCATGGCTCCGGAGCTCATTATAACAAGAGAATAGTGAGCTTCTACTCGCCTGGCAGAGTCCTAAGATCATCCCATCTGTATTTAATGAGTGTGCCAAAATTTGCACGCTCTCCTAAAGGTGGTTGTTCCTTTCAGGTTTAAGTAGCCCACTTGTGGAATAAACTGCCTGCCACATTGAGGGAATTATCTGATATCTGGCTTTTTAGGAAACAGCTCAAAACGTAGCTTTTCCAGCAATAATTCTCCCTCTCTCTACGAGCTCCATGGCTGTTTATGAAACATCTCAAAACATGGTTATTCCAGTAATAACTGCTCCCTCTCTCTACGAGCTGTCTCTACCTGTTTCCATTAAACGTTGTGCTCTGCTAGCGCCGGGACACTCTTGTTGAGTAGCTGCACACTCTATAAATACGTTATAACATAACATAACATAAAGACTTTCAATTTGTTACCATTTGTAAACTCATTTAGCGTTAGTGCAAATATGCATTGTAATTAGAATTTACTTCAGTATGTACTGGCAAAGCTAGGAGTTCTTGTTTCTAAAGGCCTGAGCTATGTGATTTTCAAATGTTTGTATCGCACATGTGAGCTGAGTAGCATTTAGGTGTCTGGGTGAGTTCTGGCTGGAGGGTGTTACATAATACTTAGGGCCCAATTCTGATGTAGTATGGAAAGCTTCCCAACCGAATGGGTTTGGGAATGGATTCCAACCGAATCGGATCGGGGGAGAGTCCAAGCGACCGAGTACGATGCATCCGGATGCTTCCAGATATGATTTGGTTAGACTCCCATTAACTTCAATGGGAGCCTTTGTTCTGACCAAATGCATAGACTCCCATTGACGAAAGGGGTGGCTAGGGGAAATTGGGCACCCCTTGGTGCCTGCCACACTGTGCATGGCTGGTAAGGGAAGACTCCAGGTGCAGGGGGGCACACTACAAGCACTCAAAGTCTGCTTCCAACTGCTGATTCGAGTCGGACGGCACGATTCGGAAAGGCTGTCCAAATCCAGCATTGCACGATTCTGCTCCGTACGGCTCGGTCATTACAAATGTCGTCGGGTTTGGATGGGAAATTCTCGGTGCCAAACTCCCATCATACTTGGTTGGTCAGAAACCTTTCTGAGTCGGTTGGAAAGACGCGTTTCAGATCCGATTTGGACGGAGCAAATGCTGTTAGGAGGCCTTCCTAACCGCATCAGAATCAGGCCCTTAGCTTGAGCTGGTAGCTGATGGTGGGCCCCACCGGCTTTCAGTTTTGGGGACAAAGAGTTATTTTATCTCATCTGACATTTCCCAAGAAACAAAACGCACAAAGAGGAAAGAAGCAGAACGAGAAGGACAAAAAAAGGTCAAAAAGGGAGAAAGTAGGAACCTGCAAGATGCTACTTAAGGGGAGGGAGAGTCTGGTAGTTGATTAAAGAAGCATAAGATGGATTCTAGTCTTCAGAGACTTGGTATTTGGGACACGGGTTCTGGGTACAGGCTTCTGAACACAGCTTTGGGCACAGGAACTTATTCATCTACAAATTAAACATTGAATATGATCCCTGATTGAGAGCTCTGGAGGCGGTGTGAGTCAGTGAGCCGTAATAGTATTCAAACTACAGGCTCACCCAATCTTGGGCCTCCACATAGCGATGGCAAGATGTGTACCATGTGTAATTACCAAATGCAATTATTTACAGAAAAAACATTGTTGTTAATTATTTATATCAAACTGCTAGGTAGCACTCATAAACGCAATAGGTCTGTCTTATTGAGGCATGCTTGTACTATATCTGGATGCAATAGCAGAAACCTTACAAAGAGCCACCTAAATGCTGGTCAGGCAGAAGGCTGCGTAAATAACAGGACTGTAGTTCACATTTCTAAAACCATACCCTTTAATGTTTAGGGCACACCCCTTTTAGAGAGACTCCCAATCTTTTTCTTCCTACTTAAACCACTGTAGTCCACAAAAGGTAGAGTCATTTGAGTCAAATCTGAAACCTGTGGAGCAGAAATAAGGAGAAACTGCTTTGCTCATTTGCTACAATCACTCTGGATCATCTCTGGAAGGGCAGGAGCGCAGCTGGGGTTATATGCCATGGGGGACATGGGTGCTGGGAGTGAGTTGTGCACTTCGATGAAAGAAAGTTGAGGGCCTGACCTCCACTGTGACACTCAAGGTTGTGATTGTGGGCCCTGGGGCTCCTGGTGCCACTGTGCCTCTTTAGAAGTGGAGCTGCAGTATGTGTTCCCCAGCAAAGTTGATCCAAAAGTTGTGGATGTCATTTGCTCCTGGAGAGAAGCATATCCAAATATCCTCAGCTCTTTAATAGCCAATTGCAAAGGGAGAAACACAGGTGAGCAGGGCGGTCGGGGGGGGGGGGGGGGGCGGAAGCAATACAGAGGTTGCGGGCAGAATAATGGAGTATGTAGGTTAGGGGAAGCAACTGCAGGATGGGGGAAGTAATCTTGGAAAGCGGATGGAAGAAAGCAACATGGGGGGCGCGGGGAGAGAAGCAAACCAACAGGGAGAAAGAGCTTATAGAGAACGCAAGAAGTAAACAGGCAACAGAGCAGTGGAAGTGCGTGGTAGAGGAGCACACAGGCAAGACAGAGATCACACCACAGGCCACAGAGGCGGGAAGAGGATGACAGTGGGAAAACACATGCACTGTTATATAGTGCTTAAACAGAAAGAAAAAAGTAGCACCTGAAAAAGAGAGTAATGTTAGGATAAAGTAATGTGCCCATGTTCCAGGGGAGGAACAAACACAAGAAGAGGAAGGAAAGCCCACATGCCCTAATGAACAAGAAGCAACCAAATAAGAGCGACAATGAAGCCAAGCAATTCTAAGTAATGGGCGCTGGGCATAACCCCACTGTAAGCTAACAATACATCCTACAACATGAACTGTCTAGTAGCTGAAACCTAAACATCTGAGCCTATTGATAAACATGGGCTTGGTGAACATTATCTTGGACAACTTATAACCACTGATAGTCAAGACAGATAATGATCTTGCTCAGTGATCATCACTGTAACTCTCAATGTAGGGACGAGTGCAGGTGATTAAAATGGTAGAAGCCAGAGATACAAATGTCTACTGGGGACGCTGCCTCTTCCTAAACTAGCATCTCTACTGAGGGCTATTAGTAACCCTTAAAACATTAAGTATATAGGAAACCCAGACCTACACCCTCAAAACTACACGTCGACATAAGATACGAGGGCCAACGACTTTGAATATGTTATGCTAGCATCTGGCACACCAACTGGCCCAAATTACTTACTTGGCCCGGGTCTCTAAATAGACTACAAACTAGGCTTACACAGATCTTACTACAAATTACACCAATGTAATCCACTTCTATCCTCCTATGGTAAAAACAATGTTAGACTCATGGATGTCAGCACATAGGAGACCCAAGACACATATGTACACACACAATGGGGCTCCGATCTGACATAATGCAGGGCTGACGATGGGCCTCCTGGGAAATAAGCTCCAGAGAGAACCTGATACAAGGCGATGCCTGTAGATCATATGAACAACTGCATACAAATGTCAATCTATCAACGCTGAACATATCTTCCTGGTTGCTTTATTTAGACCTGGTGCAATCTCACTCCCAACATCTCCAATACTTTCCTATATCGACCTGTGGGGCAGGGCAAAGGGGATCGTGTCAAGACTGTACAATACCCTAATACCATTGCGACACTCTACCGCTGTAATCCAGAAAACAAGTCTCCGAGGGCAGACACTTCAGTTCTTGACAGTGACTACTTTGAAGCTTAAAACACACACACACACACACCACACACCACACACACACTGCATGACGTTCACCTTAAATTAATTTCCTTCAGAATCATACACAAGTGGCACTGGTCCCCTTCCAAAGAGTATAAATCAGAAGTTAGTGTAAATTATCCCTGCTGGAGTTGCATGGACCAAGCTGCGATTTGATGCATATGATGCGGTCATGCTCTTGGCTGAACAGATTCTGGAGGGAGATCTGATGTGTACTCTAGACCACTAGTGACTGCCCATTTAAGCCTTGGGTGAAACTGGCCATCCATCATCACCCCTCAGACGCAGACCCATCCCCATCACATTGGCAAAGATGGATTGCCATTGCCTACTGTACTACCACAGTGAGTATGTTAAGAACACCCTGGTGATAACCCAGGACTCCCTCGCAAAATGGGTGCACTATGTACCTTCCTCCGAACCATAATGCATGAAAGCCTTCAATACAAACCGCAGGGCCAAACAGGATCTGTGGCCCATGCCTAGAATATAGTATCCTTGTTATAACAACCCCCGTAGGTAAATACCCCGTACACTAGCTTTCCTTGGCCACTCACATCACCCCTGTACCTTCCACTACCGGATATGTCGCACCCCGACTCCAGACAGCTGACCCGACTGTCCAAGCAAGGGCACTGGAGACCCTGACAAGTCCAGCAGGGTGAAGGCCCTTCTCGATTTTCGGTTCTTGACCCTAGTACAGTGTTTCAACCACCTGACCACTATCTGCACCACCCGCCCCCTCCACAACCTTTTGTTTTTATTTTGTAGAGGCCCTCGTGGAGACTGTATTTTTACTCTGGCTGTTATTGCCTAATATTGTTCATCTCCACTGATTGTCACTAGGCTGTGGAGAAGTGTGGCTCAATGGTTAGAGCGGCATATCCTGATGCAGAGGTCTGGCCTGGGACCAGGGTTCAATTCCCAGCCTCGGCGGGTCTTGGGCTCAAAATTCCACGGACCTGATAATTCTCGCCTCG
The DNA here is from genome assembly GCF_964263255.1 of Lissotriton vulgaris. Lineage (NCBI taxonomy): Eukaryota > Metazoa > Chordata > Amphibia > Caudata > Salamandridae > Lissotriton > Lissotriton vulgaris. The sequence continues at coordinate 631,534,623 of NC_141695.1, forward strand.
GTGCCTATTCCAATCATGGAGTCCCACTCTGCAACTCTGGGCAATAGCTTGCTTAATCTCCACAACGGACCCCACAACGCTAAGGATGCCTGGCCTCCACCTTGGGGGTGCCCAGGAGTGGACGCCTCACAGGGAAAGCCAGGATGGGTTCCACAGCGGTATTCGTACAAGCGCCTTGAGACCCTTGTGGGTGAGTAGTGCGCTATACAAGTATCAATTTACAATTTTAGAAGACCCAGGATAGTTAGGCTTCCCGAACCTGTACGGCTTCTCATCTCTTAACTCGTATGGCTCTGTACAATACAGCATTATTGCGTGAACATCAATAAAAAGTTTCTCATCTCTTAACTCGTATGGCTCTGTACAATACAGCATTATTGCGTGAACATCAATAAAAATGACAACAGAGCATGTGAAGACACTCATCTAAGTGAGCAGATACACACTGGTAGTTGGTTCCGGTGCACAATGCTAGCTTATTCTGTTGTTTGTTTTGTAAAGCGCTGGCTTGTGCTGTGAGGTATAGAATTTTACAAAACTGGTAATTGACGCTGAATTTGGCAGGTTCGGGGTTAAAGTAAATATTATATAATTTTCTGGTGCCAAAGGAAATATCTAAAGTGATTCAAACCCTTACAAATAAATTGTGATAGAAATTAGAAACACTGGCCACGTGGTCTTACAAAGCCCTCACTGTCTGCAGCCACTGGTCACCACAGGGTCAAATATGGCAGGGTATCCATTTTTATTTACTCCCACAAGCAGGAGCACGACCGATGTGCACAGAAGCAACCATTTTAAGAGAAACCAACTTTGCATGGAATTCCCCAGATGGCCTATCAGTGCTCTTGGCTCAGCTTGGCAGGCCACATATCATAGCCTGAATGTGAGAGCTCCAGGAACAGCTTGGCAGGGCTTCAACACCTGCTTGTTGCTGACCAGCCTTGGTCCTAAGCTCTGGCTACCCAAACTCAGTATCACCCATGCAGCTCAGTGACCTCACCTGCCCTCTCAGTAGAAGATCCACCAAATCACTCAACATGCCAAGTTGCAGCTCCCAGAGGTGTTTTCAGGAGCCATCCCTTGCAGCAGACACCCCTCAACCACCTCTTGATTTCATTTATCTGACAGTCAACCCCCATTGTGACCTCATCAGCCTAGGGAGACCTTTATCTGAGCCAGTCCTCCTCCTGAGTGCAGGTCTAACATGCTGGGCCAAAGTAGCGAGAGGAGGAACCAGACTTTACCGCTCATCAAATAGCATGCAATGCCTTTACCACGCGCCTGCCTTTACCAAGCATGCCTTTACAACCAAAGAATACCTAAGGTAAGCGTGCCGGTATATATGTGTTTGGCAGCTTTGTTGGTGGGGTTACACGGAGCTTCCTCTGCCCACAATAAACGGAGTTGTTATTAGCAACTGTGCTGGCGTTTCCATGCAGGGCAACTTGACTCTGTTCATATATATGTATATATATATATATATATATATATATATTAGGGATTAGGATAACAGTATTTTTAGGGTGAGGTGGGGTGGCTTAAGGGTGGTAAGGGTGCTTTTAGAGTTATGGGGTGGATAAGGGAATTAGGTGGTAAGGGTGTTTTAGCACTATAGGGTGGTAAGCGTGTTTTTAGAGTTTAGGAGTGGGTAAGGGAATAGGGTCGTAATGGTGGTATAGGGTTTAAGGTTGGGTAAGGCTATAGGGTGATATGGGTGTTTTTAGCCGCTTCCGTGCGTCGGACGGCCCCTGGCCGTCTGATGTCTCGTGGGCGTGTGCGGGGGACGGCCGGGGGCCATTCGAACTGCGCATGCGTTAATTTTTTCAGCGCCAAGGGTGAATTCCGGCCGTAGTGAAGCGGTTAGGGTGTAGGGGTGGTAAAGGAATTGGGTGGTAAGGGTGTTTTTACATTTACGGGGTGGGTAAGGGAATAGAGTGGTAATGGTCTTTTTAGGGTTTACGGGTGGGTAAAGGAATTGGTTGGCAACAATGTTTTGGGGGTTTAGATGTGAATAAGAGCATAGCATAGAAAGAGTGTTTTTAGGGTTTAGGGGTGGGTAAGGGAACTGACTGTAAAGTTCAACAAAATGTAAGTTTTGGGAGGTTCCCCCCCAAAATAAGATATTTCTTTTTATAATTAAAAACAATTAGTGGGTTTGGAGGGGTTCTCCCAATAAAAAAAATAAGCAATGTATACATATGTGTGTGTGTGTGTGTGTGTGTGTTTGTGTGTGTATATAAATAAATAAATATATATATATAGCTTGGCCGGACCATCGCAGAGCACTCTGGTACCTGTAGTACAGACGCACTGGGCGTCCTACAGAGAACACAGGCAGCGAATCACATTCCACGCTGTCTATCCGAGGGGCGGAGCTGACTCTCACCTGACTGGAAAGGAGAAGGTACTTCAATCACATTGTTTGCCCGCTCCATGCAAACACCTAATGGCGCTGACAAAGGCTGAACTGTGCCGAAGTGCATTCGCCCTATTGCTGGTGTTCGTGGCATTAAAAGACCCCTTCAAATAATCCTCTGTGTGGTTTCCACTTCTTGCTGTTGTTGGGGAAGATTTACTCTTATATATATATATAAATATATATATATATATATATATTTTTTTTTTTTTTAGGACATTGATTCAAACAGCTCCCACATTTAAATTTAACTATTGTGAGTGAGGAAAACAAACAGTAAATTAACTGTAATCACTCAGAACAAACTTATTGTGCATGAAAGGAATGTCAATAATGAAAAGTACAATGTAAATAGTTGTGGGGGAAATGTATAATATGAACTACAAATCCCAGAATTCCTATCATGGTGACAGGAACTAGGGTAATCACATGATTGTGGTGGGAGGGATCTCTTTTCATAAAAAACAATCAGCAAACAGAGGTTAGCAACCGTGAACAAGGTAGAAGGAGCTACCGAAACACGTTGGTTTTGCTGTGTCAAAATGCTGAAATGGATTCAAGAATAACTGGAGGGGCGGCTTTGTTCGTTGTTGGAATATATATATATATATATATATATATATATATATATATATATATATATATATATATATATATATATAAACTCCAACCGGAAAGTTCGTGCAGCGCCTTCGCACGAATCCCAGTGCGCAGACACAGGTGAATGAATCCACAGCCAGACTTACTTGGATATTCTTTTTCCTTTATTGCATTTTAAAGTGCAGAGGTGCAACACACTGCCAAACAGACGCGTTTCGGGCGTAAACGCCCTTGCTCACTGTCAGCGGGTAAGCGGTTAGGTGTCAGTTTAAATAATACATTGCTTAATTGCTACATCGCGCCAAAATTCCACCAGAGGTCCAATGACATAGACAGAGGACTGCATTGATCGCTAGGTGAATATACACCATACATTTAGATCGGCCATATTGGAATGATGAAGATGTCTATCAAAAGCTGTTATTGCTGTCCAATTCATGATGTGGTAACAATTATTAACTATCAAAATTGATATTATAGACAGGGGTACATAAATAAAGGGAAATTTCAATTCAAAAGTGCAAGTGCATGAACGCTGTAACAGTGCAAATATTTAACTGTGCAAATACGCAAAATTATACCTGTGCAAATACGCTTGTAAACAGATACTCTATTTTCATCTATATACACAAACTTAAAATGAATTCCCTCAAATATAACGTTGTTACCCTTGTTCACAATTCTTATTTTTAAAAGAAGATCTGACTAGTTACCATATTATACGATAATTTACACAATATGACCCCAAATATTGTGGTCCTCTAACGAAACCAATTTCTGGCACGTGGATATTGATTTAAGGAACGATGTATTAGCATAATTCATATTAGATAATCCAGGAACAATGTATTTACAATCCGCTTAAATGAAAGATTCAAAAAACTTAAGGTGAGGGAGTGCTAAGATGTCCTACTTAGATTGAGAAAAGACATCAAGGGGTATAGGGAACAAAAATTGATCAATCAAAATCATGTTAAAATATGCAATCGCATAATGTACCAGAACGATATATATCTCTCATGTTACCCATGAGTGTACCAGGGTGGTATGATCAATAATACACATGGTGAAGCCATAAGTCCCTGCCACAGACCATCGACTTCCCTATTGAGTGATAATCTGGTGGTAAGCTTGGTTATCAAAAATTACAGTGGGGCATAGGGAAAAACACACGTTTATCCAAAAGAAACTAAAACTATACATTAGGGACTGGTGAAGTACAGATGTTGCCCTGCCCAAGACTTAATAAATACATGTACTGGCGACCCATATAATGATACAGATTTCATACTTCAGAGAAAGGTGCTCAGATCTTCTCCCATGTTCAAACCTCCTGGGATCTTGGAATTGAGGCGAACAATGTACAGGGACTCCAACTGTCTTAGCTGTTTTTCATAGTCCCCACCTTTCTTATTAGTTCTAACCGCATCTATTACAAAATAGCTCAGATGGGATAGATTTCTGTTATGAAATTGATCAAAATGGCGAGCTACTGGGTAATTCTTGTCACAGTTAACTATCGCCCTTAAGTGCTGTAGTATTCGTTGGTGCACTGGTAGTTTTGTGCTACCAACGTACATCAGGTTACATAAGCACATAAGAACATATACTGCTAACTCAGTTTTGCAAGTATAATGGCCTTTTATTTTGATGGGTTTACTGTCAAATGGTGTCGTGTATGATTTAGTATTTGTGCCAAATTTGCACGCTCTACACGATATACATCGGAAGAAACCCTTCCGAGGTGACAACCAATCATCATTGTTTGTTACTTCAGGGGAACTGGACACTAGAGCATTTCTCATGCTATACGCTCGTCTATAGGTCACTTCAGGTTTTTTGGGCATGATGTCCTTAAGAATGGGGTCAGTAAGTATGACAGACCACTGTCCTCTGATTAATTTGGAAATCTGACTGGCCTGCCGACTGAACCCAGTTATCAATCTCAAGGTATTGCTAGTATCTTTACAATTTTCAGGTGTCGAAACAACACTGGATGGGGCCTGCAAGAGACTTGTTCTGTCTAGTTTATTAGCTTTGTTCATAGCTAATATGAGGGCACTAGATTTGTAGCCCCTAGCTTCCAACCTTCTCATAGCTTCCTTTTGGTGGAAATCCCTTTGCTCTGGTGAACTAAATGTATAATATGAACTACAAATCCCAGAATTCCTATCATGGTGACAGTAACTAGGGTAATCACATGATTGTGGTGGGAGAGATCTCTTTTCATAAAAAACAATCAGCAAACAGAGGTTAGCAACCGTGAACAAGGTAGAAGGAGCTACCGAAACACGTTGGTTTTGCTGTGTCAAAATGCTGAAATGGATTCAAGAATAACTGGAGGGGCGGCTTTGTTCGTTGTTGGAATATATATATATTATATATATATATATATATATATATATATATATATATATATATATATATCCACCGATTCGGCTCTCAAATGCAGACCCCTGGTGCTCCCATATCCGGAGCAGTACTCCTCAGCAGAGCCACGTTTTAATTTATCCAAAACACCTCCTCGATTGAGGAAATGAGTACGCACTCACAAAGTTCTTTGTTATCCCAAAGTTTTATTTGCAGAAATTTCCAGCATACCAGCAAAGAAATCTGATGCGTTTCGCTACAAATGTGTAGCTTGCTCACGGTCAATGCTACACGTTTGTAGCGAAACGTATCAGATTTTTTTGCTGGTATGCTGGGAATTGCTGCAAATAAAGCTTTGGGATAACGAAGAACTTTGTGAGTGCGTACTCATTTCCTCAATCGAGGAGGTGTTTTATACATATATATATATATATATATATATATATATATGTAACAATCCCTGCTACCTCTCGCCCGGAGCCCAGTCCTGGATACCGCTGCGCAGGAAGAAGAGAGGAGACCTCAGGTGCAGTGAGCGATAATTTTTATTTCCTCGAGGAAGCGGCACACCACAGCATGACGTTTCGGCCTACACAGAGGCCTTGATCACATGACGCACGCTGGGGAAGAGGCAATTTTTAAAGTGCTAGTGCTCAGTGAAAATACAATCTCATTGGTAGGGTATGGTCACATGTCACGCTGAATCATAGACAGAGACAAAAGGTTGTGAGCAAAACACATCACGGGCTAAAATATATATATATATATATATATATATATAGTACCTACTGGCGGTCACCAGTAGGTAGTTATAGTTAGGACCTATTTTCCATAAGATATCCGCAACATTCTATTCCCAATAACTTTGGCGCCGGTCGACGAATCTTCTATGGCCCGCTCCGGTCCGCTCCTATCCTGAAAGTCTCGGGGTGATTCGTCAAGCGGGGGCTGAGAAAAAAGGGGGGGGCCCAAAAGGTGTTTTCCCCATGCAATTTCCCATAGGAACCTTTCGCCGCAGCTACAGCCCGAACTGCTGAACGGAATCACACCTGATTTGGCAAAGAGGTAGTCCTTGGTTCAGACTCGTGCCTTTTTGTTGAATGGTGTAAATCCGTTCAGTAGTTCCTGAGAAAATCAAAAGGTAAATCATGTGTAAATCTATGGCCACGCAGGATCCGCACACCCTCCCGATGACAAGCTGTAGAACCGAGGCACAAGAAAGCAGAAAAAAACACGAAAAACGCAAAAAAGGGGGCAGGGAAGAAACACCCTGACCACCTAGGCCTGCTTAGGTGTTCCACAAGGACACCCAGGGCCCAAATATATATATATATATATTTTTTAAATCGGCAAAATCAGAGCAAGGTGCACCAATCCTGTGGATAAAAAAAAAACGAAGCGCAGACTACCGCGCTTCCTTGGTAATTTGCCCCCTGGAAGGCCAAATCCTGGGGGCAATAATGTTTATGTAAAGGGGGGCCCAGAGGGGCCCCCCAGCCATGGGGACTTCCACCCCTGGGGCTTTTGTTCAATTATGGGCGGGGGACTCAAAGGCCCCCCAAATCCCCAGGGACCGCCACCCCCGGGGCTTTTTAAAAATATGTGGGGGGCTCACAGCCCCCCCAAGCCCTGGGGACTGCCACCCCCGGGGCTTATAAATATATGGGTGGGGGGGCTCATAGGCCCCCCAAGTCCTGGGGACCGCTACCCCCGGGGCTTTAAGAAAAGATTAGCAGGGGCTCACGGCCCCGCCACAGCCCCGGGGACCACCACCCCTGGACTTTTTTTTTTTTTAAATACCATGTGTGGGGGGCTCAAGCACATCCCACCCGACCCAGGGACCACCACCTCCCCAGGGATCTAAATATTTAAAATGGGGGGTCCGTGACGGACTCCCAGCCCCGGGGCCCACCACCACCCGGGGCTTTGTAGATTTTGGGAGGGGGGACGCGCAGCCCCCCTCCTGGAGCCTTGTCATGGCCCTGGGGACCGCCACCCCCCAAGGCCGGCTCCTGTAGTGTCCTGGGGTGCCCACCCCCGGGACACTGTAGTTTCCTAAGGCAGGGTGGGAGCCTCATGGCTCCCGCCCTGCCATAGCAAACTTGGTTTGAATTTTAAAAGAGAGAGCAGGAAAACCTGCTCTCTTTCAAAATTCAAACCAAATTGCAATTCCAGCCCCTTCCCAAAATATTAAAAAAAAAAAATTGGGGGGCAGGCCCTGGGGCATGCGGTCCCCAGGGCCAAGAATATTTGGGGAAAAAAAAAAGACCGGCATCGCGCCGGAGGCCACGCCCCCTTATTTGAGAACTCTGCAAACGCACCCCCTGGCGTGTTTGCAGATGGGGAACGTATTCCCCTTGAATACTGGGGGTCCCTGGGGGCCAACTAGCCCACCAGGAACCTCCAGTATGCGCCAGGGGGCTGCGTTGCAGAGAGGTGTTCTGAGGCCATGCCCCTTTTTACACCTCTCTGCAACGCAACTCTGTGGTGCTTAATGGAGGTAGCTGGTCGGCTAGTTGCACCCCAGGAACTCTCAGTATTCATGGAGAGTTAATCCCCCAATTTAAATCGCGCAATGGTGCGCGTTTGCACAGTGGTGAATGGAGGGGGCGGGGCCTGAGTTAACATGTGTGCAAACACACCCTGTGGCGCAGTTTAAGTTGGGGGATTAATTCCTCTTCAATCCTGAGGTCCCTGGGGGCCAACAAGCCCACCAGGTACCTCCAGTAAGTGCCACAGAGCTGCGTTGCAGAGTGTTGTAAAAAGGGGCATGGCCTCTGAACACCTCTCTGCAATGCAGCTCTCCGGCGCATTCTGGAGGCACCCGGTGGGCTAGTTGGCCCCCAGGGACCCTCAGGATTGAGGAGGAATTAATTCCCCAACTTAAACCGCGCCACAGGGTGTGTTTGCAGACATGTCACTTCAGGCCACGCCCCCTTCCTTCACCACTGTGCAAACTTGCCCGTGGAGCGTTTTAAGTTGGGGATTAACTCTCTTTTAATACTGAGGGTCCCTGAGGGTCAACTAGCCCAACAGGTATCTCCAGTATGCGCCAGGGAGCTGCGTTGCAGACAGGTGTTCAGAGGCCACGCCCCTTTTTACACTTCTCTGGAACGCAGCTCTGTGGCGCTTACTGGAGGTACCTAGTGGGCTAGTTTGACCCTAGGGATCCTTAGGATTCAAGGGGACTTAATCTCTCAACTTAGAACGGCCACAGGGCGCGTTTACACAGTGGTGGACGGAGGGGACAGGGCCTGAGGTGATGTGTGCAAACACGCCTTAAGGCGCGTTTTAAGTTGGGGAAATATTTCCCCTTCAATCCTGAGGGCCCATGGGGGCCAACTAGTCCACCAGGTGCTTCCAGTAAGCGCCACTGTGCTGCGTTGCAGAGAGGTGGTCCAAGCCGTGCCCATTTTTACACCTCTCTGCAACGCTGCTCTATGGTGCTAACTGGGGATACCTGGTGGGCTAGTTGTACCCAAGGGACACTCAGGATTCAAGGAGACTTTATCCCCCAAATTAAAACGGCCACAGGGCGTGCTTGCACACATCATCTCAGGCCCCCCCCCCTCCCGTCACCAGTGTGCAAACGCGCCCTGTGGCGCGATTTAAGAGGTCGTTTTAATCCCCCTGTCCTAATATATACTAGGGGCTTACAGAGGAGGTCAGGCTAATAACAGCGGTACCCCAAAGCATAGTGTTCCCTGGTGTATGTAGGTGTTTTAACTGTATTCTAAGTGTCTTTTAGCATAGCACTGGCTCTAGGACTGGTTAGTCAGAGTCAGTTACCACCAGTACCCATCTGAAAAAGTTGAGGGTACAGGATGATTTTGCAACAAAGCCTCTTTCTGCTCCCCTGTTTGTTCTTTCTGCACGTCTTCCTTCTTCCTGCACTTTTATTCTTCTTTGACGACTTCTGTTGCTTCTGTCTACATTTCTTTTTCTTCTTTCTGTGTGTTTTTCTTCTTTCTTCACATGTCTTACCTCTGTAGGCATAGTTAGAAACTAGCATTTTAAAAAGGTTTGAAATTCATTTAAAAAAACATAGGTTTCAGTTACGTTAAAGTTAGAAATTAGCATTTAAAAAGCCTTTGAAATTCACTGAAAAAAACACAGATTTCAGACATGTTATAGTTAGGAATTAGAATTTTAAAAACCTTAGAAATTCACTGAAAAAAAACATGGGTTTCAGGGGCATTATAGTTGGATATTTCACTCGTACAAAACCATTGAAATTCCCCCGTTATAGTTAGTTCAGCTAACTATAACTCATGTGCCCGTAATGCACTGCTGATGGTGTCACATATTACATCACTCATAACATTGTCAGTGACATCACTCATGACATCACTGAGTAAGACACTGGTCCGGATGAATCGCCAGTCAAACTGACACACAGGCGAGAAACATGTTGACCCAGTCACATACCAGGTTAGCCTTGTACTAGGGTACATTATTTCCCTACAAGTCTAGTCTTAGTCCAATTTTTAATTGGAGCCAAGAGACCTCTAGAATAAACTTGATCCTGGCACCCTTGATTCCATTTTAATAACTGTCGCGTCTCCTCTTCCCTGGCCCCACACCTGCACTTCACCCATACGGCAGTTGGAAAAAGATCTCCGCTAAAGAGCCCATCTATGAGGTGTTGCCCGTTGGGTATTGCACCGCCGACTCAACGAGGAGCATTGCCGATGATGAAGCATGACACTCGCAAGGGTGTGTGAGGCCATTACATCCAACAAAATGGATGCCAGTTTATAGGTACCCCACATAGTCCTACAGCATCCCTAACCTGACACCGACCTAACACGCACTCTTTTAGGAACGGCCTGGTACCCTTCTTGAACTTGATACTTCTGGCGAATACCAGGGCTGGACCTATCACTCCTTTGTAAGAGTGGTAATTTCGCCAAACCTGGCACATAGAGAGATCTTCCGTTGTGCCTTCCCCCTTCCCCTTTGTTGTACACATCACTGATGACATCTCAAATGACATCACTGATGACGTCATACTTGTGATAGAGTGGCAGACCTCTTCTCACCCTAATTTAACCTTTGGTACACACATTCAAAAATAGAAACTAAAATTTTCAAAACAATGGACATACCAATACCAGTTACAACAATCTATTCAGTAATTCCATACACATCCACTCATTCACCAACAGTCCTTTATAGTCACTCCTACATGTACTCACTCATCATATGTACTCATACACCTATACATCCTGTTACAGCCCACCACTCATTCATAGTTACTCACACACATAGTCACTCATGTTAATAAAGAATCAAACATCCATTTACTTGCATATACAGTTATACACACACCACTACACTTACTTCTACAGAAACGTACACATATTTACTCTCTTAAACAATCACTTATAGAAACACATACTTATTTATACAGGAACTCTTCCAATCTCTCACTCTCACAGATACTCCCTTATATACACCAATACTCACATATACTAGTTTAAAACATATGTAGTTACTCATAAAGACACTATTGAGACAGTCATTCACTCACTAATGCACCCATACACACACTCATCCACCCATACAGTCCTGCACACATGCTGTCTTCAAAACACATACAAACAGTGATTCACTCATTCATGCATCTATGCGCTAAGTAATACCCCCACCGAACCATACAGACACTCATACTGATACTCAAAAAAACAACTAATAACCCATATAGACACTCATGTAGCTACTCACCAACCCATGCAGCCACTTATACACAAAGTGAGAGACTGATACAGATATTTACATATTTAAACATTACTTGCTAACCCATGTATTCACTAAGATACACTTAATCAGTCAGTTATACAATCAATTTTACAAACAAAACTATCCATTTAGACACTTATTTACCCATTTATTCTTCCATTGACCTTGAGATATAAATATATAAAAAATATTTAATTTTCAGAAAGACACACATTCACTGGATGATGTCATCCGTTATGTCATCAGTGATGTCATTTGAGATGTCATGAGTGATGTCATGAGTGATGTCAGTGACCATATCATAAGTGATGTAATATGTGATGTCATCAGCAGTGCATTGCGGGCGCGCGTGTTATAGTTAGCTGAACTAACTATAACAGGGGAATCTCAATGGTTTTGTACGAGTGAAATGTCCAGCTAAATATAACACCCATGAAACCTTTGTTTTTTTCAGTGAATTTCTAAGGTTTTTTAAATGCTAATTCCCAACTATAACATGTCTGAAACCTATAGTCTTTTCAGTGAAAAAAGAAAAGAAAAAAAAAATATATATATATATATATATATATATATATATATATATATATACAAACATATATGTAGGGGGTTTAACTTACCATATATATACTTATCTTGGTATGTTTGTGGTAAAGGTTTTCATGATAAAGGCAATGCTTGGTAAAGACATTGAAATGTAATGGATGCTTGGTAAAGGCATGCATTGTAAATGCCTGCATGGCAATATCATACGACCAGCTGGTGGTACTAGTTACAGGTGTCTGCAAAGTCTGAGGGACAGAAGCAACTCACCACCGACCCAGGGTAGAAGCACCCAACCAATCTGGAAGAGAACCACACTCTCTCTGCACGCTAGAATCTGCTGACAGAAGAATAATCACCCAGCGGTAAGGTCGTGAGTAGCAGCTTCACTGCGTGTTTCAGAGCTTGCCTTCATCTCAGCCACCACTGGTTCAAACCCGAGTAACCAGTATACTCAAACACTAGGGGCCTCATTTCCAAGGTGCTTGCACGCGCCTCGTTTCTTGATGCAGGTGCAGCACAATCAGTGTGCCACACTGCTCCATAGCTACAAACTGAAGCATTGGGTCCAATGAGTCAGTGTGTAGAGCTCTGCCTCACGTTATACCTGCACCAGGTAAAATGTATGCAGAGTAGACGTTCCCACACACAAATAGTCAAAGATAACCATGAAGTGGCACCGTGAAATTTACAACATCAAAATCCTTACGCCTGCTCAGACCCAGCGTAAAGATTGATGCAGGGCTTTTAAATGAGACTCGCCTATGTGTTCTGATGCATTGCTGGAGTCGCATCAATTCTACAACCAACTCCAGCAATGCGTCACTTTGAGCTAACAGATGTGTCAGAATTTCTGATGCATCTGTTACATCCTTGCGCCATAGAGCCCTATATTCGAAATAGAGCGCATCCATGGTGTCGCAAGTACATATGGCGCAGGTGCAAGAAAACTCACCCATCAGTGCCTATGCGTCAGTTTCTTGCGAATCAGGCCGTAAGTCTTTCATTATTGGTGGCACAAGAAGACATGTTACTATAAGGTAGAGGGGATCTCAAAGAGTGCCCTGCAATCTCTCGTAAACTGGATTGCATATATTCCTGACATGATATAGATGCATCAAATCTTCCTGAAAATTACGACCCGAAACCTCCGATCTGATTGTTATGCACCACAATGTATTAGAAATCAGATTGAACAAAGCTTTTTGAGACAAGTTGTGTAAAGTAGATAATCAAGCGAGGGAAACCATCTGTTTTAGATTTTTAAAGAAGAATGGGAGCCAAAAAACATTATAGAATTTAACAGCTGCTCTTCTGATATCCTGACATGGCCTGGATCAGGGGGATAACACTAGATCCTTCTACACCTTATCACTCATTGATTAATACTGGCATATGGAAGATCTGTTTACTACCTCGATGACAATGAAGTCACCATTGTACCAGCTTCAAGCCCACATTCACAATCAAATTCCAATGGATGTGTGGCAGGAGTCAGAAAGAGACTTACTCAGTAGCCGTCATCACCAGTGAGCAGATTCTAAGCTGTGCCATTCATTCATTTCTGGTTACCTTCTTTCATTTTATTAAAGGTTTCTTTCTTTTTTTGCTCTATCAAATTCTTGTCGCCCTCTTGAATGGTTTCCCTGTGTTGACTCCTTCTCTAACCTTTTTTCATTGTCTTTTTGTAAGCTGTTTTTCTCCCCTTTTTCTTGGCCGGGATTATAGGAGCTTAGAGCGCAGCCAGAGCTCTTCCACATAAAAGGCTGCTGAAAGCCGAAACACAGTCACAGGGATCCAAACTGAAAAACTCACATTTCTCAGTTTATTCTGGAATTCCACTTTATTTTCCTTTTGTCTCAGTCAAGAGGGGGGGCAGAAGCCAAGGGACCATCCAAACTACAACTTGAATGCTCCCAGTGGAAAAACGTGTCTACACTGGTACAAGGTGTAGCATCCTCGCCATCCCCAAGCATGCAAATGACCATGCCAGACATGGAGCTCTGTAGGGCACATATTTATTCTTCAGAATGCAACCTTTAACTATACGCACTGCATCATGAACTTTATTAACCACACCAAGACACACCCAAACAATTACATCATTCTCCTACAGAGTCCACTATTCACATCTACAAGACACTAGTGCTCCATCTATGTTAAATAAATAAAAAAGTACAAATATTCCATATATACATCATAACTCCTCACTGAGCCGGTGAGGTGCTTGAGCCAGTCTTTCAGTCCTAGTTGTATGAAGTTAATGAAGCAGAGGAGTTGGGCTTGCCTCAGCCATCATGAATGCAGAGTTAGGAGTAGGAGGTGAGCTCTTCGGACTTTCAGGTGGACAGATCTCCCTTCTGACATCTGGAGCCAACGAACCTAATGGTAGGTGCTTAAAGTGTGACTAATCTCTTGTGATGGACTTTACAAGACGTTGAGCGGTCACTACATGTCCTTTGCTTGTCACTCCTCTCAGAGGTTCAGCATCATATGGAGCATCAGCCTTGTGTTTCCATATTTGTTTGACCAGGGCTCAGTCTCCTTCCGTGAAAACGATGTTCCAAGCACATCGGTGTTTAAGAGCATAGGACTTCATTCTGGACTTGTACAAGGAATTCGTCGTAAAATCGCGTCTACATCTGTCGACCTAGGAGTGGTCAATTACAACAATTTGGTTCCCATGGTTCTTCCAAACATCAAGGTGGCAGGGCTTTCACTTGTAGTGGAATGGGGAGTGGATATCTAAGCACGAAGGGCTGAACATTGAGCTGATTTTAAATCTCATCCTTCTAGCGCAGCGCACTAAGCTACTCTCTTTAAGGTGCCCATGAAGAATTCAACAACACCATTGGCCTGTGGCCAGAGATAGGTACTTTTCTGATGTCCAAAATCCATGTTAGTGAGAAAATCTTTAAACTCTCAGCTATCGAATGGTGAGCGTGTGTTGGACTTGAGAATGGAGGGTACACCCCATGTTGCAAAAATGTATTTATTGTCCAAATTACTTTGTCATGTGAGGTTGATCACAGGTCTTCTGCAAGGTAAAATCATGAGTACTGGTGCTTAATTTGTGCTGGTGCTTTCCGGTGTTTAGCACTGGCACTTATTTATCAGGGCCGGGTCTACACCTGCGTGTGACTGCAAAACATGTGTCACACAATAAAATAAGTGTTTACATTCTCCCTCTGTATCCCAGTCTCCATGAAGAGCTGTGCGGTAATACATCCATGCCTTCTGTCAGTGTTGCCGGTAGACAGGCCACTGATTGGGCTGGATTTGGTCATGTGGGGCTTCGTGAGGCAGTGTGCGTAACCTTTTTAAAATTGCACGCTGCTGCCCGCCTTATGATCAGGACACATGCATGCTGCACAGGCAGTTATTATTTGAAGCTGTGTGTCGTGCAGCAGCTGGTAACCAGTAATTAACTAACAGATGATTTTCTTGAGCGTGGTGGTTTGCATGAACGTTACCATTACAGGATGCGAGATTAGGGCTGAGACAGTTAGTTACATGCCCGTTAGACTCCTCTTCGCATCTCAGAAGCAGTGACTTGTTCAGAAATAGAAAGGTGTTGGAAGATCTGTGTTGTACTCAAAGAGAAGATGGATACTTCATGTAAGATTGATCAAGTTACTTTATTTAAGTTAATTGGTTAAGATAGAAAGGAAACCCCATCAGGAGCAGCTGTCCTGCTGCTCAGCCCTTACTCAACTGACATTCACAGCACAGCAACATTCTAATCATCCAACATTCCACATGACATGCATACCAGCTGAGCAGCAGGGAAACACAAGTTATAACAATCTGACGTTGTCCCACGGCAGGAAAAAAAGCACACCACTCAAATATGATTTTGTTTCTTTGCTCTGCTTAACGCCTTGTGCGCTGAAGGAACACCTACTACCCTCTCTCCCATCCTCAGTTTTGGCCCTCTGTGCATTGGCACTGGAGTTTAAAGTATGGCAGGCACTTGCCCCTTCAGTGAACGTAGCCTGACAGTGGAGTGCTGCAGAATTTTAACACACATGAATACGAAACAGTCCTCGGTGGTATAAAAAAAAAAGAAACGTTTTGTCAGAAACAAAACTGCATTCGTTTGGCAGATTATATTAAAAATATGATCCATGAGTGATAATTTAACTTTTCTATTGAAGCACGGACATGCTCTTTTGTTAACACTGTGCTTTTGAGTAAACATTGTGCTTTTGAGTAAAAAGGGGGCAAGCTGAAACTCGCCCGATGCAGAAATATTTCAGGCCTCCTGGCCTCGCCTCAGGGTCACCCGGTCAATGTCAAACTGTGGTTAGTTTCAGCTATAGCTGTTGAATAATAATGGCGGCTCGTGGTGAGACCGGTGTCCCGGCGCAGTGGTGAGTGTCATGCCTGGCAGGGTCTAGATGGTTCAGCCTTTTTTTTGGGCACATAGAGGCTGCAGCGACATTTCTGCCCTTGGATTTCACCTAAAATGGGCTGAGGTGGAGAGAGGAACCCGAAAGTATCTGGGTCCGCATTCCCGGTTGAACGCGTGTGCAGCCAGCTCTTGAGTGCAAAATCCACGGGGAAGTCACTGTTACAGTGAGGCCAGAGTTTAACTACTGGCCTTACGCAAAGTAATGGGGCCCCTCTGCAGAATGTGATGAGGGACCACCAAGACTCTAGTCTCTCAGTGAGATTCATAAACAGGGTCGGATTGGAACACAATTAGGCCTGGGCACTCCCCAAAAAACTGGCCCACATTCCCGGGTCGTCCGTTTAATGAATCACACCATCTAGTTAGTCTCATTGGAATCTGGCAGTCTATTTTTTGTTATTGTTTTTGTAGTTTTATATAGCGTGAACTCATCCAATTGGTACTGGGGCAGTGTACATGAGCACCAGTAACATTACACAAGATCCAATTTATTTTTCTTTTAAGTGAGACAGTCTTATTTTAAGGGAGATTACATGATTTGCCAAGATCACAGGAAGTTGAGCTGACGCTGGGACTTGCACTTCGTTCTGTCAGCAGCTCTGGCTATGAGCGACATCCAATTTATTGTTTTCCCCTGGGAAAGGTGGTCTCACAGCGAGGCTTCTGCAAGAGCTCCCTATTCCCCCCATCCCTCCCAAACAAGGCCCAAAAGAGGTGACAGCACCTGGCTTAAAACAGGAGCCTCATGACGAAGGTGTTCACTGACGGAGAACTCAGCTGTGCTGCAAGAATGTGCACCATGCAGATAACATAAATGTATTTTATGTGCATGGCTCTGTGGGTTACTATTTTTGTCTCAAAAGATCTTTTGTTTCTGTACAGTTCATATGTTACAATAATAATCTAGCTCAGTGAGCTATGAACTGCCATCAAAGAGCTGCATGCAAACTACATGGTACAGGTTACATAGTTATGTTTTTGTCAGTCTTTCAATATCCTAATGTTGCTAAAAAGGGTTTGTTTGGGTAGAAGTAAATTCATATTAGAAAATGTAACCCTAACCACTGTGTTACGTTTTGAATCCCAAGTTTGTGCTTCTCGAGCCCAAGCACTCTTAAAAAATGCCTACACCTGGTAGTGCCTTTGGTCTTATGTAACATGTTCTATACACTGACATGCACATATTTTATTAATTGTCTTTATGTGTGTTTGGTGTAAAGTGCTCCGACACCATAATCTGGTATGAGAAGCGCTATAAAACAAATGAAATACATTAGAAAGGAGCTATGGAGAGATGAGGGGCGGGGACTTCCTAACAAAACTTTTAATTGAGGAAGGCTCCTATGCTGAAATTCAGATTCTGTATTACATCTGGCTTTCAGCAGTGGCAGTTGAGGATGTGGGTGGAGCCAATAGAGTGAGTGGGTGGACCCAGGGAAAGTGGGTGTTGGCCTCCGACAAACATTTGAGCACCTGGACTTCATATTTTGCAAATTAAGCACTGATGAGTAGTCATCAACAATTACCAGAAGGTGATGTTCATTGTTAAGGTGTCAAAAGAAATCGACTGCAACTCTCTCCCACATCTGCTTAGGGAGGTCAGACATAACTAATCGATTGTTTTGGGAGGCAAGCAATTGCACAAAGATAGGCCTTTATTTCTTTTTCAACTCTTTCATCAAGGCGAGGAAATCACTCGAAAAGCTCTCTTGGTGACAACAATGCCATGAAGGCCCTCGTTGGCATGACTTGTAGCAGACTCTCTGGAATGAAAATTTTAGAGCCATTTAACACTTGAGTTACAGAAAGTTCCTCGCTTACAAATTGGAGATTTCGGTATTAAAAGTCATCTGTAAGAGGTCGAGTGGGTTTCTTCCAGGATTATTGGGCAATGATATCTTTGAGAACACACAGATCTCAATCTGTATTTGTAGCAGGACAAATTTGTTCCACTGAAAGAGCTGCAGGTATGCTTGACTTGACTATGAAGTTAACATAGGCCTCAGCCACCTTAGAGGTTGTACTGTGACACTGCACTGGTACTTGTGAGAAGTAGTCAGCTGGATTTTGATCTTTCTCTTGCCTATGCACAATAGTGTAATCATACTCTTCAAACTTCAACCCACTCCTCTCGATGTGAGGGCTTATCTTTGGCCTTTCGGAATCTCAAACAATGAACAACGCTTGGTGGTCAGTGACAAGGATAAAGTGATTTCTGTATAGAAACACATGGTAGTGTTAACAAGCTCACACTACAGCCGGACATTTTTTCTCAGGTTGTGATTAAGCATGTTCGGTCTGTGAGAGACTCCTGCTCGCATAAGCCACAATATGCTGTTGAGCATTGTCGTGTCCACTGTGCTAGGCAAAAATCGCACCCAACCCCACTGGGCTGGCATCTACTACAATCTCATTATGAAGTTATGGATCAAAATAGGCCATTTCAGTAGTGTTCTCAATTGCATGTTTGAAATTCTTAACACTTTGTTTGCGTTTAGGTGACCACTGGAACCCAGTATTCTTTTTTGTTAAGTCTCTCAACGGGGCACAAATCGCGAATGTACCTGGAACAGTAACTGGCTATGCCAAGGAAGGATTGCAGCATGGTCACATCTTGTGAGGGAGTAGTGGATGATAAAGCTTTGCCTTTAGATGATCTGCTCTCATCCCTTTTTCAGAGAAAATATGCCGAAAGAATTTGAGTTTTGTTCTGTGAAACTCATACTTGTCTGTATTCAAAGTGAGACCGGCATCAGCCAACAAGCAACATATTTTGGTTAGAGCTTTGTCATGTTCCTTTTAAGTGGCCCCCAAATACCAGTATACCACCACTATAATTAAAAGCATGTGTGACAGGCTGTATTATGTGGCAAATGACAGCCTGACAAAGTTCTGCAGCTAGTCTTTTATATATGAACAAGCCAAAATGGGTCAAAATAGCGGTACTGTGCCTGCAGTTTTCCTCTAGTTTGAGTTGAAGATAGCCTTTTGGCACAATTCAGCTGTGTAATCATGTCTGCAATGTGCGGACCTGGCTGTCGTTCTCTCTCAATTGCCGTGTTAGCTTGGCGTATTCCAACACGAATGCGCATAACACCTCCACTGTCCTACTTGGTCACTACCACTATGGGTGACACCCACGGTGTCAGACCAGTAGACTGTTCAATGACATCACGGTTTAACAGTGTTTCTAGTTCTTTCTCAACAGCAGCTTCCTGCAAGTGAAAAGCAATTTGACAATGTCATTGAGCAACAAGACGAATGTATTCATTGATATGAAGTTGCATTTTCATGTTCTTAAACTTTCCTAGTCCATGAAACAATGACCGGAACTGACTTACTATGTCTGCATGTGCATTTATGTTATGGTTGATAGAAATCAGTCCCATGTCAGCAGCAAAACTGAAACTGAGTAAACATGCACTTGACAAAGTACCTTGAAGAACATGAAGTGTGGCTTGCACTTTCGTCTTCTTGTATCTCATGGTTGCTACAAATGATCCTTGACTTTGAAATGGCGTTGGTGTGAGACGGGGTACCGGTGACAGTTCATTGTACTTCTCTACCCGTATGATGTTTATCAATGCACCACTGTCGATGATAAAAGGTATGGAACAACCACTCACCTTTAGTGTGATCTTGGGGCATGACCACAGGAATATGGTTGTTTCATGTGGCGATCTCGCTTGGACTGAGACTCTTCACCGCTTTTTGTGTTGGTCTTCCCTGTTTATGACGAGAGCCACTCCAGGTTTTTGTGATCGCCGCCCCCAGCCTCCGCCCGTCAAACTGCACCTACGAGCGAGGAGCAAGAAACAGAGCGGCATCTTCTACCTCCCATGCCCGCAAGACAGCCTCGTTACCCTCATTCTCTCTGGGGACAGGGGGCCGGTAGAGGCCAGTAGAGGCCGGTAGAGGGTCACCCAAACCTCCCTCAACCTCCTAGGGGGCTCCTCGCACTCTTCAGCAGCAGCGGAGATTAGTGGTGAAAAGAGAGGAGGGAGCGTGTCAGCTGAGCCAGCCGGCAGGGAGGTGCCGCGTCTCAGGGGGAGCCACACTATAACCACAACTATAAGGTGAGGGTCACAAACCGTTCCCCCTGACACAGAGACAGTAGAAGAGCTCTGACAGTACCCGGGCTGCCAGCACCTGCTTGGGCCCTGCTTGGGCGTGCTGGGGCGAGTCATGTACAGTGGTAGAATGAGTTAGAGGAAGTAGATCAGATATACCATTGGGTCTCTCCCTGGGTGTCTCGCCTTGGGTGTGCGCAAGCACCTCTGCCTACAGCACAGCCAGCCAGAGTGAGAGAGGACTGTGGCGGGACTGCAGAGGAGCAGAACTGGACTGAACAGATAAGGTGCAGCTGAGTTCTGATCCTGTCCCCTGCTTGTACTCAACTTGCTCATCCCTGCCTTTCCACCCGCACCCGTACCTCTACCACCAGTTGCATCTGCACTTGCGCCTCTCTGATTGGGCCTAGCCACCGCCTTGGAGTCACCTTGGCGCCTAAGAGCCTTTGGAGAAAGAATTGGATGGGCCCTGAGGGGAGCCTTGGGGCTCGGAGCAATAGTAGGGGGGCCTGAACGGGGACCGAGTACTCCGACTGCAGCATCCCAACCCTCTGCCCCCTGCCCCATGCCCCTGCCTCCTGCCTTCTGCATCTCCATCTCTCAAACTTACAACATCCTCTATAACATTCTTTGTCTACCTTCAACCTTACAGCTGCACAGCAAAATCTCATTGAACTTGCCTCCATACCCACATCTGTTGAACCTCAGAATTTTAGTATTTTAGAATTATGGTTTTGTCATCACTGCCCCCAACAGACCCTCCTTGAGAGCCAAAGAGAGCCTAGCAAAGGTCAACTGATCTATTACAGCCCCCACCCCGCACCCTCATACAGACTGCAGGACAAACCGACTGTATCGACTGAACCAACGGAAAAACTTAGACATCGGGCCTAGGAGTCATGAGATCGGGCAAAGTAAGAAAAGCCCTAACGAAGCCAAAACCGCAATCGTCATTAAGACCCCAACCCAAATCAACAAAACCGAAGAGCAAGGGTAGGAGGGGTCTTCTAGACATTAGCCCACTGGAGCATGATCATGATCTTGCAAGTCACAAGATTAAACGCGAGAAAACTGATGATACACAAAATAGCTTAATGGTAAACATAGCACACATTTGTCAGAGCAGCTTGCATCTCAATGTTTACAACAGTAACGTCTTCTTGCTCCAGGAAGGTAGCGATACAGTGGTTGAAAGGGACACTGACGCTATCACAAACTCAACCCAGGAAGAGCAGGATCTAATTAGGGTAGAAGGACCATTGACAAGGAGAAACCCTTGCTTATTCCAGGCAAAAATATATACAAAGTTCTCCTTCCTGACGATCCCGGAACGGCAATATTTTCAAAAAGTGCCACTATAGAAGGACTGCAATCCCCCCTTTTACCCTCAGATCTGCACAGCCCATACCTTACGTTATATCCACAGGCAGCGGAGGAAACCGCAGCACAAACTCATTCTCAAGGCAGACCTCAAAAGAGTCCTCAATTCAAAATCAAGGGACAATACACGGCAAGACAAGTAGTTGAAGATACAAACACACCATGTACAAAAAGGGCATAAAATGTGAACAATCGGAACAATTGGATCCCCCACTTGCTAACCAGAAGGACAATAATCATGAGCGCTCCACCTCGCTACAAAATAATTCATCGGAAAGCGCAAACAACGCTCAAACTATCACCCCTCACTTTCAACTATTTAGGCCAACATCTGAGGACCCATTGGAGCTAGCAACACCAATTAATGACCAGCAAGGGGGTTTAGGACATGGCTCAGAAATTCAGAACGTCCAACTCTCTTACTACACTGCTGAGAACACGCTAGGAGAAGGTGCCTGCTTACTACCCCAACAAATGAGGTCCAACACAGGATCTGCCCTAAAGCTTCAGCACTGCCCTTTATTAGCACCAGACCAACTGGAGGACCAAAAACCAAGGAAACCAGTAATACAACTAAACAACTCTCTCCTACAGAATTTATCACTTCCCAACTTGGATAACAAACTGCCGTAGGCAGACTCACTGATTCCTGGTAAACCTGACGAAACAACACACACGGTGCAAGGACTGCCACCACATAATGAAGATCAGTCTGCTTCTAATGCCGACATGTCCTTCCTAGCCTCCCTAGAGTGGAAAGAACTAGTCGCCTCCTATAGCCAAGGGCCCAGTAATCGTCCAAAAGCTGCACAAATAGGAAGAAGCAAAACCAGGCACAATAACAAAAAACGAATTTGGGAATCGTTACTAAGTACTATGCAATATTCGACTGCTGCTTTGCAATATCAATCCCATAAAATGGACCTTCAGCTCACAGTTTTACAAACCCTAGCCGACTTCACCTCGGGGACAGATACAAAGCTAGGTGAGCTGAATGGTCTAATAAAGAGAGGGCAGGAAACGGCCTCCAAAACTCAGCTTGTGCAACAAGAATGCTCATGCGTTCCGATTGTGGATAAACTACAAACGCTTCCAACAATTTTGTCTGACTTGTTGTCTGCCCTGAAACTAACAACTATATCCCGGAATGCAGACGACAATGACATCACGAGGGAAGATGCAATATCAATGAGTCCACAACCACTAGTGCTAACATCACTAGGCAGCAAATCTTTATCTATATCAGAAGGAAGCAGTCCCTCGTGAGGTTTTGAAACAGAGCCATCTAGTAAAAAAGATCTATCAAAAAGATCTGGACGTAAACAAAAAAGCAAAGGTCAGAACAAGAAACCCACAGTCCGGGTTCAACATCTAGCCACCCGTGTTCAGACTGGCTTAACCACAACAGATTTATTAAAGGACGAAACATCAAACACTGAAGAGCCAGCTTCGGAAAAAAGCAAGAAGGCCTCGACCACAAGTATTAAAATCACAAAGTCGCAGCAAAGGACTTCTTGGCCCCTGGTATGTTTAGGCAACAAACAAGAGGAAAAGAGCAAACAGTCAGGGAATCCATCTGACAAGATCTCTCCTCCAATTACCTCCGTTCCGGAGAAGCACGGGGCAAGCACTAACATAATGAAAGAGCTGCCAAAAACCACATTGGGAAGAACGGTGTCAATTGAAGGAACACACCAAATTACAATATCACTTGGCACAGACCCTCGTGATGCTCAAAAAGAGTGTCCACAACTCGCAAGTCAAAATCATGATTCATGAGCAAGACGCCACAGCGCAGGACACAGTCCAGGTTTCACCTGACCAAACAGTACATTCAAACTACAGTCATAACCTTAAAACAATCACAGCAAACTCTCCTTATCAAGAGCTTCTTCTTAATGTTGCAAATTACAGTACACGCTTACTATACCATAGTTGGGACACACCATCCCACAGAGTAACTAACAGTGCCAGCACACAGTCTCAAGATCAGGCTGATGGAGTAAGGATTCGCACAGAAAGCGACTTGCTCTCTTTCATGAACCTCGTTAACTTGTAATAGTATTAACCAACCCCGTTTGTTATTAATATCGCACTTTCACAGTACACGCGGGTGTCCCAGAGACGCTTGCTTATGTGTCTATTAATCCTAACCATGCTTGCATACTACAGAATGGCAGCTTCGCAGAAATTCAGTCTGCGCATGCGTCGGTCATACCCATGTGATGTGACTCACTCGCAGTTTTGGAGGGATAGTTCGCTCATGCGCATTGTAGCAAAAAATGGCCGCTTGTCTATAACCACGCGTTCTGCTTGCCCATGCTGCTTTGCATTCCTATCAATTTCCGCTTAACCTTTAATCGCTATAGTTATTATGAAGTAAGGGGTGCAGTGTAGATTATCATGGTGTACAGTGTATTCATTTTTCTGTGTTTCTAATTTGTTTTCGCTTGCTTTTCATTTACCGCATATCTGGGGGCCTGGGAGTTGGGGAGCTTCTCCATTTTAGAAGTCTATGTGGACCCGATCACGTGATATGAGGACCGGGCCTTGCATCAGTGGAACTCAGCCAGCTGGCTGACGAAGCTGAAGACGCTCCTGGGAAGATCACCTCTAACCCCAGGAGAAGGTGCTGAATTTCACCTAAAACTGTTACATTGTTTCTTTCCACTGTGTACTCTATTGTTTTCTTCTACACGTATGCCTGGGAACAGGAATGTAAGGGGTGGGTACTGACATATAAATATTAATTGTGGGAACACAGAATTTGAGGTGGTGACAGTGACCTAACCACCTCTTCTGACCAATCATAAGCTGGGACCCTGTCACTTGCAACATTTGTGGGTGGTCTAGGAACCCGAAAAGGGTATATCTAGCTTAGTTTAGTTAGGGAAAATTGTCCGACTTGTCCGAATAGCTGACCTGTCACCGACCCCACGACTCTATAGGTGATTGATACAGAGAGCTGCGGAGCCCTCTGTCCGAATTTTCCACAAACTCCAAGGGGTGGAAATAGTCTTAAGTGCTGGCGAAGCACTTTGCTGGGAGATTCGAGAACCCAATCGCGGTTATCAATCAATCAATCAATCAATCAATGACATTTATAGAGCGCACTACATACCCGTAGGGTCTCAAGGCGCTGGGGGTGGGGGGGTGCCGCTACTGCTCGAACAGCCAGGTCTTCAGCTTCTTCCTGAAGGAGAGGTGGTCTTGGGTCAGGCGCAGGTCGGTCGGGAGGGAGTTCCAGGTCTTGGCGGCCAGGTAGGAGAAGGACCTTCCTCCTGTAGTCGCTCTTCGGATGCGGGGGACGGCGGCGAGGGCATGGTTGGCTGATCGGAGGTGGCATTTGGGAGCGTAGAAGTTGATTCGGCTGTTGAGGTAGCTCGGGCCTTGGTCGTGTAGGGCTTTGTGTGCGTGGGTGAGGAGGCGGAAGGTGATTCTTTTGTTGACGGGGAGCCAGTGCAGGTCTCTCAGATGTCCGGAGATGTGGCTGGTTCGTGGGATGTCGAGGATGAGTCTGGCTGAGGCGTTCTGGATCCGCTGGAGTCTCTTCTGGAGCTTGGCGGTGGTACCGGCGTAGAGGGCGTTGCCGTAGTCCAGTCGGCTGGTGACGAGGGCCTGGGTGACGGTCTTCCTGGTCTCGGTGGGGATCCACCAGAAGATCTTTCGTAGCATGCGTAGGATGTTGAAGCACGCCGAGGAGACGGCGTTGACTTGCCTGGTCATGGAGAGGGAGGAGTCCAGGATGAAGCCCAGGTTGCGTGCATGGTCTGTCGGTTTGGGTGCGGTGCCCAGGGCGGGAGGCCACCAGGAGTCGTCCCAGGCGGAGGGTGAGGAGCCCAGGATGAGGACCTCCGTCTTGTCCGAGTTCAGTTTCAGGTGGCTGGTCGTCATCCACTCGGCTACCTCTTTCATCCCTTCGTGCAGGTTGGCTCTGGCGGCGGCGGGGTCGTTGGTCAGGGAGAGGATCAGCTGGGTGTCGTCGGCGTAGGAGATTATGTTGAGGTTGTGTTGGCGTGCGATGGCCGCGAGGGGGCTCATGTAGACGTTGAAGAGGGTGGGGCTCAGTGAGGATCCTTGAGGGACGCCGCAGATGACTTCGGTGGCCTCTGACTTGTACGGTGGTAGACGGACTCTCTGTGTTCTTCCGTCGAGGAAGGAGATGATCCATTCCAGCGCCTTGTCCTGGATTCCGACGTTGCTGAGGCGCTGTACTAGGGTGCGGTGGCAGACAGTGTCGAATGCTGCGGAGAGGTCTAGGAGGATGAGGGCCGCTGTTTCTCCGTTGTCCATCAGGGCTCGAATGTCGTCGGTGGCGGCGATGAGGGTGGTCTCGGTGCTGTGATTGGCTCGGAAGCCGGACTGTGAGGGGTCGAGGGATCCATTTGTCTCGAGGAAGGCGGCCATCTGCTTGTTGACGGTCTTCTCGATGACTTTGGCTGGAAACGGGAGGAGCGAGATGGGGCGGTAATTCTTGAGTTCGGTGGGGTCCGCTGTGGGTTTCTTGAGAAGAGCGCTGAGTTCGGCGTGCTTCCAGCTCTCAGGGAAGGTGGCGGTGTCGAAGGATGTGTTGATGATGTCTCGCAGGTGGGGTGCGATGACAGCGTCAGCCTTGTTGAAGACGTGGTGAGGGCAGGGGTCGGTCGGTGATCCGGAGTGGATGGAGTTCATCGTGCGGATGGTGTCTTCGGTGCTGATCGGGGTCCAGGCGTGGAGGGTGGTGGTGAGGGGTGGTTGTTCGGTCTTGGTGTGCGTTGGTTGGTTGTTGAAGCTGTTGTGTATGTCCGCGATCTTGTTGTGGAAGTATGAAGCGAGGGAGTTGCAGAGGTCTTGCGATGGGGTGATGTCGTTGTTTCCTGCGCTGGGGTTGGATAGCTCTTTCACGATGTTGAAGAGTTCCTTGCAGTTGTGTGCGTTGTTGTCCAGCCGGTCCTTGAAAGCAGTTTTCTTGGCGGCGCGGATCAGCTGGTGGTGCTTCCGGGTGGCCAGCTTGAAGGTGGTCCTGTTGTCCGGTGTAGGATCCCTTCTCCAGACTTTCTCGAGGGCTCAACAGTTCTTCTTGGAGCTCTTGAGTTCGTCGGTGAACCACGGGGCTTTCTTGCTGCCGGGTCTGCTGGGCGGGGTCCTCAGCGGGGCGAGTTCATCCGCGCAGTTGCTGATCCACTTCGTGAGGTTGTCGGCGGCCTGGCTGGGGTTCGCTGAGCTGGCAGGAGGGTGCTGGCTCAGGGAGGTGGCGAGCTGGTCTGCTGTGATCTTGTTCCAGCTTCTGCGGGCGGCCTGTTGCTGGTGGTGGTGGGTCGTCGTTCTCTTGAAGGTGAAGTGGACGCAGCTGTGGTCCGTCCATTGAAGCTCTGTGGCGTGGCTGAAGTCGATGTCTGTGCAGGAAGAGAAGACTGCGTCGAGTGTGTGTCCGGCGAGGTGGGTGGGGGTGGACACCAGCTGCTTGAGTCCAAGATTGGCGAGGTTGTCGAGCAGGGTGCTGGTGTTGCGGTCGTTGTTGTTCTCCAGGTGGAAGTTGAGGTCCCCCAGGAGGATGGCGGATTCCGTGCGGTGAGGGGGTAGCGCAGGCGTTGCATCCGAAGCTGCAGGTGTTGGTCGTGCCCTTTGGTGAGCCCAGTCCTGACCCAAAGTCCTGAGGGGTATCCTGTCCTGATTTTCCGTGAGCTGTACCTTCTCACCTACTGATGTCCTAAATCCTTGAGGGTCCTTGTCCTTGTCTCTTCCCGAAGCTGACCCGTGGCCAGGGTTAGTCCTCATTCCTATCCTAGGTAAATATATCAGTGGGTGTCCGTTTAGTATCCTTTTCCTTCTGGTTCTTTAATAAAGCCTCTATGCCCATGATATTCTCTCTGTTCTTTCAATGTCGCATATGCCAATAGTTTATTAGTATGTTCCATTTTTCCCCTTTCCTGTAGGGCATCTTGAAACTGTTTTTGCTTGAATAGTGTGATGAATATTATTAATGTGTAGGATCTAAGTTTAGGTTAATTAGATAGATTAAGCCTAGGGTTTTGAATCACTTGTAGGTCTTTAGGAATTCACGGACTAATGTGCTTTAACTTACCTTCTCTAGTATAAGCCTGAAACTGAATAGTATGTTCCCTGTTACCGTTACCCAGTAGATTTTCACTCGCACTCAAATGGTGCTTGCCCTCATTCATAGTTATATCATTCTTGTAATCCTGATTATTGATGTTTTGATCTGCGTTAGACTTATACTTTTGTCACTTTGAATTTTGCTTTCTATATAAATTCCTGAAAACCCTTCAAGAGTCTGTGCTCTTTTGTAGACTTTTAAATATTAATAAATGAATAGAGTAAATGTTTAGAATTATCTTGTCACCTGTCCTCTGATAGCTCCTGATCCGTCAGGACGAGTGAGTGCCTATGGTAAGTCAGGTACCATGGTAATAGGGTTTCAGAATACACCCTCAAAGTACTGATAGTAGTGCGTAAACTTGCCCGACTCGCAAAATATAGTATTTCAATCACGTCATGGGCCCAAGTGCGTGAAAATCTGGAAAACTCAGAGCCGGGTGACCTGCGCGCTCTATCAAGGCCACACTTAAGGAAGAAGGGGCAGACGCTATAATATTCCACCCTCAATATCAATCCAGGGGTCGCATGGATACATTGAACAGAGGGAACATCTTACAGCTCTTGCAGTCCATCATACCCCTAGCTAACATAGGAGCCCTTGATCTATTGTTAATAGAATTCCTGCCATCTAATACTAGCCGAAGTGCAGAAGCAACAAGAACAAGATGGTATACCTCAGACGTTGCAGAGTGAATTCTTTGAGAAAGAGATAGATTCCAAAACTGGGGAATAAGGCTGGAATCAATCCCAAAACCTTTATATCCAACCCCTTTCCTCAAAATAGACATGCACAACCCAAGTCAGACAACCTCCTCAGTCCTGAAAGGAGTAAGGAGCAGAACACCAGGCCTAACGACCGAGGCCAATTTGATGATCACCCTGCCACTAACTCAAGATCCTCTTGACTCATTATCTCCTCCAACATTTACCAATTGGACCGGCATACATCGGCAAATATCTTCTGCACGTCCAAATTGACCGGCAACTGTTAAAGCACAACCCCCACAAACAGATCCTGATGGAACCTCTGTATGTGTCTGGAACATTAACACTTAGCCTCTAAAATGCACGATCAGGAGTTAATAAAGTATCTGAAAACCTATGACATTATCCTGCTCCAAGAGACCTGGGAAGATAAGCCCTTTGACTTGCAAGGATACACTACCTACTCATTCCCGGCCACCAAGGTATCAGGCTATGGCCGTCACTCAGGGGGCATTCTGTTTCTCGCCTCAATAACTGAAATTGGAGATCTTCTAGACGTTACCATACATCTAACACCACCAAGTAGTATTGAAGCTGCAAAAGAAACACTCACACTTAATCAGCTCAAGCAGGACATCATAATAATAAATGTCTATGTGTACCTCAAAGAAAAATCAATGGCAGCAAGGAAGCTGTGAACTGAGATACAGAGAGTAATGGAAGAAGAGTCAACAGATCTCATCATCCTGGCTGGCAACTTTAATATGCACCTCTTGGGGGTTACTCAGGATGAAGATCTAACGCAGGACCTCTCGGGCGAATGGGGCATTCTAAAACAAGGTCAAATGGAGCTTACCAAGCCTTCAAGGATCACAAAGAACTTACTCAGGGGCCTGGAGCATTTAAATATGAGAGCTTTAAATGGCCGGTTTAAAACGACAACCCACCAGTAGCTACCTATCACTCGACTACTGTATCATCACACCTGGGTTTCACCTTTACGACTCTGACTCTGTTTAACATAATTACTACCTTCAAGGTCCGCAACAATGAATTTAGCTACCATCTCCCGTAAGAGCTGAGACTTCAAACAAGACCCAGCCATACACCAAAAATCAGCAACTCTATTGTGCTGGAGGTAACTAGCAATCTTATAAGAATATGGTGCAACTCTAACAACATAGACAAAATAGCGGTCACTGCTAAAGCTCTACACAGTCAAGGAAGTGCCAACTCAGCCCAATCACTGGAAAGTAAGGAAAAATGTGTTACATCCTGAGGAGATAAATATTCTCATAGTAAAGGCCGGAAAAAAGGGAAACTGGTAGCTAGCCCATTCGTTGCATTAAGGAGCCCTGTCTCAAATAGACTAAAGCAAACTATAAATCGAACCATAAAGCTTCAACGCAAATCTACAAATAATTTGATTCTACAAGGAACTCTCCGTGAACTAAAGACCTCTCTAAAACGGAGGAGATGGGAGAACAAAAGGGCAAAGGAAAATGACCTATGGACAAAACATATGTATGACGCAAACCAGAAAAACAGTGCAAAATTCTGGCAATCAGTAAATAAACTGCACCGGCCAAATCATCATGGCATAGATTCCAACATTACCGAAGCTGCCTGGGCTGACAATATTACTGAACATTTCAATGATCAAAAACCAGAAACAGTCATCTCCTCGGCTTTTTCAAGTCATGTTGCCCTAAAAAATTTAACAAGGCCAGGAACAAATCAGCACCACCCAAGTTACGCGGGCAGTGAACCAACCAACTCGGCGCAGCTGAAGACAACCCCCCCCACCAAATCCATACCTCCTATCAAGTGTAGAAGATGAGCAAAAAGAACCCCTGGTCACAGCAATAAGTAAACAAATATCTAGAAGCAGACAGGCAGGAGCACCGGGCCCAAATGGCATCCCTCTGATGCTATACAAACAGGATTCATACTTTTGGAGCAACGCATTAGCCCCAGTTAAAGGATATATATTAAGAACCACAGTAATTCCTGAGTTATGGAGAGGCTCAATCATCAGTCCCACATGCAAGCAAGGAGCAAGATCTGATCCAAACAACTATCGTCTGATAGCCCTCATAGATACTGAGGCTAAATATGCAGGTAATGTACTAAAAGATTTGGTCAACTGGTCCTCTAGAAACCGTATTATAACTACAACTCAAACAGGTTTCCTTCAAGCGCAAGGAACCATAACTAACATAATGGCTTTAACTATGCTCATGGACGCAGCAAAACAAGGCAAATACTCCCTATGCCTCTGTTTCATAGACTACTCAGCCGCCTTTGATCATGTCGACTGCGCAAAGCTTTGACAAAAGCTGAAAGAATGTGGGATACCATCACTCCTCCTCGACCAACTTATACAGCTGTAGACCAACACATGGATTAGAATCATGCTAGGTGCTGGGAAACATCTCTCAAGCAGAATCATCACCACAAAGGGGTTAAAGCATGGATGTGTTTTGGCCCCTTTGTTATTTAGCCTATTCCTGGCGGATCTGCCGGCAGTATTGGACATCTGTTCCTCACAAGCCCTGAAGCTAGGAGGCACGATATTGATAAACGTACTTTATGCTGACGACTTAGTGCTGATTAGCAGAACACCAATAGGACTCCAGCACCTTCTAGATGCCACCTATACATTCTAACAACGGAACGCTTTAAAAATAAACTTTAAAAAATCTAAAGTTATGGCTGTGAACGATCGCAAGAAGACAAAAACTAGCTGGTGCTTGGCCGGCAAACGCCTAGACCAAGTAACATACTACAAATACCTGGACGTGTTTTTAGATCAAAAAGACTCTTCTAAGCCACAGCTGGAATCCTTATGGAGGAAGGGAGTTATGACCTACTTGTCATGAAAACCCCTAAAGAAATTGCTGCAGGACCTAACGCTTTATCCCTTTCTAAAAGTCCGGCGAGCCAAATTGCAGCCAAAAATTACTTATGGGAGTGAATCTTTGACTGGAAGAGACACAGCTACTCTTGGCAGCTTAATCGCAACCTCCTACCGAGCGATATTCCAGCTCCCTAAATACATCTCACCTGCTCAAATAAGACTGGAATTTGGCCTCCAATACCAGGTAACAGCAAGGAAGAGAGCCTTCGTAAAAAAGTGGCACAAAATCAGAGCTGCTGACATAGGCTCCTTGAATAAACAACTCTGGCTTGAGATGTCCAGCACTGGAAAACTGCCAGCTAATGTGTATCTTCAAGAATCTTTGCAGACTTTAGGTCTGATAGACGCCTGGAACACCCCAATGGGCCACTCAGTTTTTAAAAAACTAGTAACGAAGTCAACAAGACTCATATCTTCCATAGAGGACAAGAAAGCGGTATCCAGAAGAGCTCATGGATGGGTTGTGCTCAATAATTATGATGTCCTCAAACCTCAACCCTATCTCAAGGTTGGTACAAAGCTTGTGACTAAGGAAAAATTCTTAAGACTTCGCTTGGGAGTTGGTCCAATCAATCCGTTTTTACCACCATGGAAAAGAAGAGGGGGAGATCAGCCATACCATCTGTTTGCTAGTGGCACTGAGACTCTGATTCATATCATATGTATATGTGAGAAGCTAAAGGACATACGGAAAACTCTCTTAAAACCATTGTTTAACCAGTATGTAGTAAGGTCCTGCAGGCAGGCGGCGATGCTGTGCTTTAATCCAGCCTTAGTACAGCTAAACTGTCGCCTTACAATTGTTTTTTACCATACAGCTTTGAGACTGAAAAAAACAACTGTTAACAGCTAAGATCCATCATAGAGTGCTGTAATTGCTGCTCCGGAGCACTTTACTGAATTAAATAAAGAGTTTTTAATACAATTGACTTTTAACAGACTAGTAAAACTGTACCAGTGGTGTTACTACCTTTAAGATTAATTTACGTCTTCTTATCCACATAACAAATGCATTTGTAACTTTTTTTATTAGTGCAAAATTTCTCAATTTTATTGTCAATGTACCGTATGCAATGGTTTAAATTAATCACGCATAACAAAATGTACTTACTTACTTACTTACTCTTCACCGCATGAAGCTAAGCCCATGTGCTCATGTAGTTCACCAGTCGACATCATCGCACAGCCATTTTCTTCACTGTGCTCGACAATGATGTTCAGAAACCTTTGGAAGATGAAATTGATGACGATCGACCTTGTTAGGTTCCCCCTTGCCTCAATTGGTGTCGCCTCTTGCTCTTGTGGGCGTGTCTAGAAGGCTTTTGGAATTTTCTGGCATCCATTTTCTATTCTCGACATGATGCAGTCACTTTCTCTTTGCAAACTGTTATAAAATGTTTTCCTTTCCTGCAGCCTTTGCATGTTTTTCCAATGGCAGGACATTTACCTTCGTGTGGAAAGGAGAATCCTCATCAGAAACACAATTTCTATTTCCTCTGAGACATCACTTTATGGCCCTCTACCTTGTGTCGCCGATAACTTTTCATGTTCAGTGCTACTCCAGCTTCTATATCCGCAGCTTGTCGATCTGCACGTTCCTTTGCTCTCACAGCCATGAGCACCCTCTGCAGACTGAGTGACTCATGCAGAATACATCATCTGAACGAGTCGGAAAGGCAACCGTTGATGACTTTGAGACGGATGGCTACTTCATCATCGAATTCATTGAACTTGCAATGCTTGATGAGGGCCCCACGTCTTTCAGCAAACTCTCCCATCATTTCTCCAGCTTGCTGTCTGGCTTAGTTGAAGATGTACCTTTCATATTCAATGTTCGGCATTGGATTGAACTTGATTCCAAATGCCGCCTTAATCTGACGGTGATATGTTTTATCAACTTGTAGTATTTTCTTTATTGCTTCTTTCACACCACCACCTGCAAGGTTCTTTAAGTATTTGATGATCTTTTTGTCATTTGTTTCTTCTAGCGCATCAATGAAATCTTTGAATATTTCAACCCAGGCAGTCGATCTGGTGTCAATGTACTGTTTTTTGTGATTTAAAAAAGAAGTGGTGGTTTCAAGTAGGTGGTGGTGCCATATTTGACACTGCTCTCTGCAGCCATTGGAACCTTTCAAATCTTGAAGACTTTTGCATTGTGTTGAGCACAACCGGTGACTTTGGTGATTGCAC
The DNA here is from genome assembly GCF_964263255.1 of Lissotriton vulgaris. Taxonomy (NCBI): domain Eukaryota; kingdom Metazoa; phylum Chordata; class Amphibia; order Caudata; family Salamandridae; genus Lissotriton; species Lissotriton vulgaris. Next base: position 631,568,075 of record NC_141695.1, read on the forward strand.
TTCAGGTACCAACGGCTCCGTAAGAACAACCCTCTTCTTTCGGCCTTACCAGCAGGTTCCGGGCTGATTGTGTATGAACTTTCATTAGGACCTTAGCCTTCTTCGACAGCCTTGCAATGGCTAGAGTGCGTCTTGGATCCACATATGCCAACTATCTACTGCTTCACTTTGACTGGGGCGCATATGGCACGCACAAGCAGTCTGCTGGACCTCGGCAAACTCACAGGGAGAGCACTCTCATTACTTTAGGTTAAAGATCCCCTAACTTGTCGCCAGTTGTATCATCCTCGCCATGACCACGCCACACATGGAGCTTGGTAATGCATGTCTTTATTCTTCAGACTGCTACTGTTAACTGTACACTCTGAATCATGAACATTATTAACCACACCCTGATACACTCAAATGATTACATCATTCTACTACGGAGTCCGTCAGGGACCAGAAGGATCTCGCTATTCATATCTACAAGATACTACAAAAGGGACATTCTAAAGTGACCTCACTACACCATATGTCCCGGATCACTAGTCGAGGCAGCAAGTACCTCCTACACCAAGCTATTCCTTGGAAAATAGGGGTGTAACATGACGAATATGGTGCATCTCTAACTGAATTACACATTCATTTGTATTTTGACAAACATTTTCCCCAAATAACTTTCAGCAAGTTTGACTCGCCAAAATTTAATTGAGGAACATTGCAGGAATGAAGCATTGATCTCAAAACTCAGAATTCCAATGTGTGCAGTAACAGGGGTTATTTGCCCAGATGTTTCATGTAATACTTCTAGAAGGCATAATGCCACCGAACTGGAAAGGCGCAGTAATCAGGCCAATCCATAAAAAAGGCAGCACGGATATACCACAAAACTACAGACTGATCAGCCTTCTAGATGTAGGAGAGAAGGTATTCTCAAAAATTGTGCTAAACCGACTAAATGCATGGGTCGAGGAGTTTTCAATTGTACCCACTGAACAGGGAGGGTCCAGAGAGGGGCCCTCCACGATAGATCACGGTTTCGCACTTTGGGCAATGGCGAGGAAGTCAACGGAACAAAACGGCAAGCTGTGCTGCTGTTTCGTTGACTTCCGAGCAGCATTTGACTCAGTAAATCGGGACTGCTTGTGGGAAACTCTCATAAAGAGAAATATCCCTAAAGACCTTTTGACAATAATAAAAGAATTACATCGAGGTAATTGGACTCAGGTAATCAGAGACACAGAGGGGTCATTAACATAAAAAATACCAATTGCAAACGGCCTGAGACAGGGCTGTGTTTTGTCCCCACAGCTATTCTCCATATTCCTGTCAGATCTACCCGCCTGTTCAGAGGTTGAGGGTAGTGCAAGCCCCAGAATGGACGGAAAAAAGGTGCTCTGCCTTTTATATGCAGACGACTTGGTAATAATAGACCAGACAGAGATCGGCCTCCAAAGAAAGTTGAAATCTTTTAATGAATATTGTGTTAGGAAATGTTTAATAGTAAACTTAGACAAAACGAAAATGTTATGCTTTGGTAAAAAGGCAATTAAGTTTAACTGGTTCTTAGGTGATCTAAAATTGGAAACAGTCAACGAATATCGTTACCTAGGTATATGGTTTGATAAAACTTTAAACTGGCATACTCATCTGGAAGCCCAAAAAGCAAAAGCACATACATCAATCTGTGGATTAAAAATGTTCTATCGGGAGTCTGGGGATATGTTACACCGTCCATTATTAAAAATCTTTAATGCAATGATACCCCCACAAATCCTCTACGGCGCAGAAATCCTTTATTTGAGCGGTAAAGGAGTCTGGGACCTAGAGGAAGGGAAATGCCTGAAAAGCCTCTTATCCCTACCCCAATCCTCAATGGTCCAAGCAATAAGAATGGAAATAGGAACTAAGTCTTAGGGGGTAGAAGTACAAGTTGCGTTAATTAGATTCTGGAAACGATTGGAAAATACAAAAGGGCAAAAATTGCACAGTGGTGTAGGAAAGAGATCGAAACCAGTGACCTAAAATGGGCAAAGGCTTGTAGGGAAAGAATGATGCAGGCTTGTGAAGGGCTAAAGGTGGGGAGGTGCCAAAAGACCCAACAAATAGTGTGTACTAGGAGCGACCTGAAAATTAACGGGCAAGAAGTATCCAGAAAGACTGATATGGGATACCTTGCAAAGAGAAAATCAGTAGAATTTATGATGAACTCATGGTCAATGGGAAACTGGTTCCCCTACTTAGACATTCTACCAAATCGCTGGTATAGACAGGAGATATTAAGGATGCGAATTGGGATCAACCCGTGGCTAATAAATAAATATTTTAAATTAAAAATGTTAGATCATAAAGGGTGTTGCAGGTGTAATTTGGGCACCAAAGGAGATTTGTTGCATATCATTCTTGACTGCCTAACAATATTAGAAGAGCGTAAATTGTGGCTGCGCCCAATATTTCTAAAATATGCTATAAGAACAAGGGCACAGTCAACCTTCTAACAGAAATGCCAACAATTGAAATTGCCATTGCTTTAGGGAAATACATAAAAGTAATCCAGAATCCCCAAAATAGCCTGGAGTAATTTAAAGAAATGTTATAATATTTTAAATATATTTTATAAAAACTTGTCTAAGAGAAAAAAGGTTGTTTTTAATAACTGTTTTATAAGAGATGTATAAAATATGTGTAAGTCTTCTTCTAAATTCTAGTGGAATATTGTTATTTGTAATGATTTTTATTACCTTTTTGTAGAACATTTTTAATCATGCAGCTATGCCTTCATACTTGTTTAAAGATTTTTTATCTAAATAAACATAATCGTTTGACTTGAAAAAAAACACACAAAAAACAGGGGTTATTGCACATACTGAAATGTAAAGCTTCACACATGATCAGGTCCTTTTCTAAAAGCAGTACCGAACTCAACCACTTACTAAGGTCCATGCAGGTGGAAGCCTAACTCAGCTTTGGTAAACAGTGGCTGCGCCAGAGGTAACGCTACCACCCCTTGCCCATAATTAAGTCCAGTAACCCCTGATAACAGCACCTTCTTTGTGTTTAGTATTTTTGTAACAAAAGGCAATGAATTGCCATCACTTTCTGTACACCTGTTGAGAAGGTTACTCATCGATGAACGCAAGAATATGTTTGTATGAAAACTGGTCTACCCCATGTCAACTGGAGGACAGCTGCAGTCCACAGCGCAACAGCAAGCTCATTCCTTTCTCATTTTCACCAGAGGTGACCCCCATGGTGAGTGCACCTATTTGGAGTCACACTGGTAGTGGAACCTACATTGCACAATACGTGCCAGACATTTCAGCCGTGCCCAGCATAAACTCAGCTTGGGGAAAACCTAGAAAACAAGGCCAACCTGCAAAAATGCACCTGACCTTATGAGAAGTGGGTTCCTGTCCAACTGCCACAGAGCCAGGTACTAGCAGTATCAGCTGACTCCCCACACCAGCATCTGAAAGATCAACATCAACACAGAACTGCGTGGACCCTGAAACAATGCTTCTTAAATGTGGGACTTGGTATTGGCCTGAAGGCTCTTACTAAGCCCGATGACCTACTGAACTTGGGGCAGACTGCCCTGCTTATTACTATGCCTGAATAAAGTCACTACCAAGAACAAAATGTCCACTTACACTGACCAACAGAGTCAAATAAAGCCCTCCAAAACCAACCAGAATGTGGAGAGAAGATGCCAGCATCAACCAAATACTCCTGAGCTGAGTGATGACTCCTTCAAGTGATCACAGTTTCACTCTGTGTTCATTTTTCTTGTTCGTATTACCCCTTCTATCCACCTGGCCATTTCCAGTAGACATAAGTCTTCATCCAGCAAGACAATAAACACAGTCCCACCACCACCTTTTGTGGCCTGAGTGGTGGGAGAAGCCGAACTCTGGCTTCTTAACGAAAGACTAGTGTCTCCTAACCCTACAGTGCTATGGAGAGTACCAGAAGCGGTCTGGCTGCTTCCAAGCTTGAGCCTGTGCTCAAACGCGTCATACATGGACCCTGCATATTACTACATCAAGTCAAGTTGTCTAGATAATGCCTGTAGGGGCAGGGGCATAGCTTTGAGGGGGGCTGTTTGGGGTGTTACACCACCAATAAATGTTTTTTGTGATAAATAGTTGGGTGCCAGTGCTTTCAGTCAGGTATGGCGCGGTGTCTGTCAGATTTCATCAGGAATTTTTACACAACCAGAAAAAAACGTACATACACTTTCTCCCTCTGTTTGCAAACACTTGAAAAATGTTGGTTATTTCACAAAATAATGTGTTTTCTCTCACTTTGTACACCTACCAATCCGCATTCCTCTCCCTTTCTAGTGCCCCTTAAACCCCTCTTGTGTGCCCTGCTTGTCGTATAATGTATTTTATCATTATGTGCCGGCCTGATTGCTGGAAAATCTCAGGCTCACCCCCCTTAACTCCCCCCAATCTTACTGACCAAGCTACGCCCCTGTATAGGTGGCACAGGCCACGTTTCCTACGGACCTGAACTGCACAGGCCTGTAGGAATCTTGGACCTCTTGACAAACCTCCCCAGCCAGTCAGACTATTGGAAATCAATAACTATGGAAACATGCCTGCTAGGCCATAAGTTGAGACCAAAGGCTTCGAAGGTGGTGTGCTAGTTTACTGATTTAGTGCTATCACTGGCAAAATGACATATCTCAAGACACTGAAAATCTCTCAAAACCGATACCACCCAGATGGGAAGAAGGGGTGAAAAAGTGGGTCTGAGGTGAAATAAAGGCAGTTTGACAGACATCCCTAAGACCTGGAGCATCAGACACAACACTAGAATGGGACACCCTCTGTTACACTTCTTGAGGAGTGATGATCGTCCAGCATGAACAGGGACAGGTAGCACTTGCCTCCAACTCTGATAGCAGCGGTCAACATTTCACTAAACCTATAACACCTTGCATGTTATTTAAGAGAGAAGCAGACTCACGAAGAAAGCATAGCATATAATGTAAACGTTAGGGGGCTGGAGACAGAGCCTAATACATCTGAGATCTAAACAGACTTGTATGGAAAGGCCTGAGAAGAATTCACCATACATAAATAAATGCATTAACTGGGTACCCAAAGTATGAAAAAAAAGAGTTTGGCGGAGAGGGTACTCAATCAGAATGGAGACAGAGTACCCTCTCCTCCAAGCTGTCGGGCCGCCCCTTGATTTACAGATGGGCAGACCTTAAGTCTATCAGCACAAGAGCTTACTCTGACTCTGTCATCAACATACCCCTCCGACAGCTTGACGGGCTATGGGCGGTAAGAGTTTTGGCCATTTGGCCAAACACCTACCCAATTTGGAGTGGGCTATTGAATGGCTAATGAATGGACAGTCTTTCCTCCACCTTAACATGGCTAAAAGGGATATTGAGAACGGTACTAATGACCCTACTGGGGGTCATTAGTTTTTGTTTTTCAAAAACAAAATCTCACTTTGGAATTTTGTTTTTGAAAAACAAAACAGGTTAAAAGTTTTATGGGGTTTGCTTTCGAAAAACAAAACGAGTTAAAAGTTTGACGGTTGTCCGCTATGTTTGACGGAGCCATTTGTCAAACTCAACACATTGACAAGGATCGCTGTGACAGCAGCAAATGCAAAGGTAAGGAGGTGTCTGCAGGGCCGGTGGACATCTCTTAATGCGGAGGATGGTACCCTGTCAGGGCAATGGAGTATTTGACTCCATCCCCCTGATGGAGTGAAGCCTGTCCTCCATACTCTACATCAGGTTTAAGGTTGAATTACAGATATATCTATAATAGGACTTTTTACCATCGTATAATGTATTAATCGATTAATCGATCAACAGAGAAAGCTATGAAATTACATCGTTTGCTTTTCTTCCTTTTGTAAAACAATAAAACCAATTTTTTTAAAATGCATTTCACTTCCTTGCATGTTGTGTGCTTGCAGGCTCAAAACCTTCAATGTTCCCCAAGGATCAGAATCCTGCCTGATCTCGTCCAGGCACTCCTACTTCATTACCAAGACCTGCTCTTTATGAACATAGTCATTGAATTGGGTTTGGTAGTGCCAGTCTGTTGGTTTACATTCAACATTTAAACTAAACCTAATTTGCCCTTCACCTCCAGGACCTTTTCCTCTATTCAGACTTCACCTACAACCAGTTCGTAAGTTAGGGAAAATCTGGTCTTTCTAGATGGCCAATTTCTAAAATCATATGAACACTGCTCAACACTCTTGAGGGCCAGAGGTATGACTATTTTTAGTGGTCTCAGATGGAGAATCGGTCCATTTGTGACAGCTAAAATGGCTGTCAGCATGTACCAACCCTATTTTGCAAGTCAGTAACCTATTACTGACTCGCAAAATAGAGTCTGCAAGTCAGTATTAGGAAAGGGCGCACCAAGGGCGTTCCTTCCCAAAAGGGAGTTGCAGAGGCATGTATGAATGTTTTGCGACCGTAATGCAGTCGCAAAGCATTCATATTTTACTGACTCCATGAAGGAGGTGGTAATGGGAAGGGGTCACTTAGGGCCCCCTTCCCCTTTGTGAATGTGGGCCTCAACATTTTTTAAGAGCATGCAGTTGTCCCACGGACCACTAGCTACGCTTAAAAATAATAAAAGGTAGATTTTCACTTTTATTTTTGAAATGCATCCCATTTTCCTTTAAAAACAACGGGCTGCATTTCAATAAAGAAATTGCTTCCTTTGAAAAGCAATCACAGACAGGCTGTTCTGATGACCCCAAAAGGCCATCATCGTTGTAATTACAGGCCATTCCCAATAGGTTGCAAATTACGACCTACCTCATGAATATTGATGAGTTAGGTCATTTGTGACCCCACTGGGAATCACTAAATGTGTCTGAGACACATTTGTACATCGCATTTTGTGAGTCCCTAATTGCGAGTCGCAAAACAACACAATTAGAGACTAGCAAAATGAAATGGTCGTACATTTCAACCTGGCTTTTGAGGGGTGGAGGAATACTTACTGCATGTGAATCAAAACCTATTACCAGGAATTAATCACCACACTACTGCACATATTGGGGTCCAAACTTTCCAAGAATCACACTCCTTGCAGCCGCTAATATTACTCACACCACTCTGTCAGAGGATGAGTTTGTTGATTGCTTCTATTCCAAGACCACACTATTAGAAAATTCACTTTACCATAACCACAAGTCCTCATTCTCCCTCCTTCATTGGTCCGAGGCAGAGTCTGGCTTTTTGCGGGCACACATACTGTTTAAAAAATCCAGACAGAGGCTGACTCCTTGCTGGGGTAGAGAACTGTGTTTGTATCTCAGAAAAGAGTCAGATACTTTGAATTTTTCTTTAGCTGAGGAAAGAATCTAAAGAACCTTTGCTTTGTGAAATTGAATCAGGAAGTGAGTGAAATGGGCAGGACTAGGAACCATCCCTTGCCAAGCCCCAGCCTTGTGATTCACGTCTTCTATTGGTGTGGTTTGAAGGGTGGGAGGAGGAGGGGGAAATGGGGGGTTAGACCTGGCTGCTCCTCCTGCCTTATCTCCACCCACCCTTCCTCCCATCAACAGAAAAAAAGATCAGCAAGCTGGTTGACCTGGCTAGGGAAGAGCTAGGGGCAGTAATAGCTGCTCCTAGCCACTCCTGTAGCACCACCATGATCCTTGTTTGGACCTGGAGATGGCTGAGGAATCCCTCTCATATCTATCCAATATGTGTGTGCCGTTGTTAAAAGGACAAATATGATATGGCCTAGAAGTGGGTACTGGGCTGCCTCATTCAGTTTCCACTGCCAAGAATGGACAAGGTACTGGCAAACTCAATGGCGAGGAGCTTGTCACTCATTGGGGGGCAAAAATAAAACCCGCCACCCACTTATGTATCCTCTTGGCTGCCATGACATATAAATAAATATCTCATATGGGTTTCCTAGCGACATCCTTAATAGGACAGCCAATGGGTTAATTAAAAGGTGAACACTGAATAAGCTCAAGGGGGCAGTGTATAACCGGTGCAGTAGACATGCAACCTACTGTCCAGACAGATTCGGCTACAAATGTTTGGATAACAGCATTAAAGACAATTGGGTATACCTCTGCCAATGAGTTAGTGTGGTGGGGATTCACATGATACAGGGGCTGGTCAGTTGTTGCTATTGTCAGGCCAAAGGCTGAGTTTCTAGAACTGATTTAGTCCAGGCCCACTGAACACAAAAGATCCTACCTACTATTATTCATAAGATGTGAATTCACAGTGAGACGCTTGCAGTTGACTTTACAAATAATTCTGCGGGAACCCGTAAAATTGTGCTTGGGAGACATACGCTAGATGGGGAGACAGCAGCATTGACCTCTGAATCATAAGAAGCACCCTTCAATCAGTGCAAAGGCCTCTTCCTCATCACTACTATTGAGCTCCAGCAACTGTTAGCAGGGCAATGGACTGTTAATGGTAGAAAGTAGGCCCCCGTCATCCTCAAAGGAAAAGCACGCTGGGTGCCCCATCACACAACAGAGTCTAGCACTCAGTTGTTGAGCATGTTACAAAATCTTGTAGAGCATAACGTGGGTCTTGTTCAGAAAGAAATAGAGTCAGACAGAATGGGGAGCATGTGTTCACAAGGATACTACATCAGGGACTCTTGGCCTTACACTGACTTTCAACACTACAACATTCCTTGTAAACTCTTTGCACATGAGACACCTCAATACTGCAATGGTCTACTTGTGGGTCTGTCAAAGTATGCCTTCTCCGTGCTTGACGCAGTTATCAGCATTTCAATCCGAGGCTTTACGAATACCTCGATGCCTCAATCCAAGGGCTTAAGCCTATGTCTTGGTATCAGCAGTGGAGCTCAGTATAAGCGCCCCGTTTTGGACTTCATGTCAAATCATGGCCTAGCCCCTGCCCTTCCCAGAAACATCTTTCCAGCACTTGCATCTTGCAAACCTTTGCCTTCATATTGTTCCTAAACCACTCTGTGCAGTATTCCACAGTTCAGCTGTTCACCTTGCTCCCTGGAATCACCCTCAGACAATATCACAGAGCCATTCTTTCAATATCGGCTTTCAAAACTGTTCTTAAATCTTGCCTCTTCCACCACGAGTCTGATCTACCCCAACACTCTTTATTGTGTTGCCCCCGGCATCATAAGGAGTATATAATATATGCATCATATTCATATATGTACTGTCTTGTTCTTTTATGCTAACCCCTCATCCTCATTGTGCTAACTCCTCCTCATTGCCATCAGAGACAAAGCGGTGCTACCAATCTGGCCATCGTGTCCTTTTAGAGTTCTGGTTCATCATGTACAACATTTATTTTTTAAATATATGCTACAGTTCTTCATTAAATGCTAAGCAATTTGAGACAGAATTCCGAGCATCAAAAAATGGAACTCACTAGCCTTAGGTTTGGGGTCAGTCTTGGTTCTCCAACCTTTTCTGTAGTAGGACTCGGAGCTACTTATGTTGAATGAAAATCATCCCAAGCTACTGATATAATTAGCGTTATAATGGTGACCACGACAAACACAATTACATTAGTGACCGCCAAATGCAAGATTACCAGCAGTGATTGTCTCAGTTCATCAAGCTTGGTTGCCAGAAGAGATGAAAAAAAAGCTTTATCAATGTGGAATGGCTCTAAATGGATAATACAAACAGCCATGGTTGCAGTGCCCCAGCACCAAGGTCATAATTGTAATAATAATTCTCCCCATGATTTATTACTGAGATATCAACTTTAAATATATTTAAATTGAAATGTAACAATTTTTTCCAAACATTAGCTTATAAATTCTGAGAATGCATGCATTTTCATCTCAAATATATGCTTTTCAATTTCGGTATATATATTTATTAATTGAACCAATCAAAAGCTTATAAATCTGTATGCTGGGCTGCACACAGGAGACCTACTTATAGGTAGCTAGAGAGCTACTAGTAGCTCACGAGCGACTCGTTGAAGAAGCCGTCCAAACATTGCAACCACATCATGGAACGTAAAGAACTCCCTGTTCTTTGAGACCATTACTGGATACGTGTATACTGCAGTAAAGATGGCGGAGCCAAGCCATCTGTCCTCCCCCTGTTGGTGTAGCAGCTACGTCAGGGATGAAGTAGGGGAAGTCTGCGAGCAAGGAAGATACCTCTCGTGAGTCTACGGAGGTCAGCTCAGAAATTGACTTGAATCTGATATAACTGTTACCTGCTGTAATGCAGAAAACGTACAAATAAAATATAAAACAGAAATTGCCTTGAATAAGGAACCTGCCCCGAAGCTTGTCAGGGAGAAATCTATCTTAGCTGGAAAGACCTGGAGTCCGTGGCCCATTTGTATCCCCGGGCCCTAACTCCAGGACACGACTTCCCTACCTGACGGTGATCAGGCTGCACCATCGGCTACCTGGGGACGAGGCAAGTCAATCAAGCTGAGAGGGGGTCGTGTCTACACATCGGAGGAAAGCAACATCCTTGTGGTGGTGAGGTGGGATTTAACTTTCACCATGGGTGAAGGCTGTGAGCTGGCAAAGGTACTGTACAGTTAAAACAAACTCTTTTCTAGCCAAGAGATGTGCACAGCATAAAACTAGTCCCAAGAGAAAAGTGGAATGACCTCTAGGCACGCAGTAGAGATCAGTGAGCAAGAGGAAGGATAGAGATAGCTGAAGTAGAGTATGTATAGATTACGAATGCCCTTCCCCCTTGAATCCAAAACAGACTGCCGGCTGAGGGCTTTCAGGACCGATTTGCTACATGCAATGGCTTCCACCATCTCATCCAGCACGTGGAGCAGAGACAGGTTTGTGGACTGTCCTAGAGTCCCCACTGTCAGACAGGTTGTTACCACCAAAGGCAGCCCATAACTAAACCTAATTCCATATGTGGGAAGTCCATTGTGTTTGCTTCCTTCCCAGTGAACTTTAGGGACCTTCAGCCTCTTCAAGTCAAATGAAACACATTTATAGAATGCCATAAAACCTTGCTGTCATCCAGCGCATAAGGCATGGCGGTGTGAGTGGCTTCTGCAGCACTGTCAATTACTCCCTCCCCTCTTACTGAATGCACCCCAGTATCCTAAAGTTGAAGCCCCATCCATTCTTCACAAGCTGTATTGACAAAATGAGAAAAACATTATCAGATCCAGATTGGATCAAAGCAGCCAGAGCCAGATGAGAGGAACAAAGGGAGAGCGCACGGCACCCTCATGGCGGGCTTAAGGACAAAGAAGAAAGGGACCCAATCAGGACCACTCAGCAAGTTCTTAAATCCCAGATTGGGTGTACAAGGTGGATTCTGGCAGCTTATGAGGCCTTAGCTGTGAGCTGGGAATCACATCCATGGATCCCACTGTAGAAACCGATGCCCAGGCGCAACTGGACTCTGTTGCTTAGGATGCAGTAATTCTGGCTGAAAGTACGTACACTAGAGAGGAATACATTACAGATATGGTGTTGACCACCATTCCTGCTGTTGAAAAGAGACTGGAGACTGTGCAAGCTCAGATGCACTATTACACGCAAAATGTGAAGTCTTGGAGTGTGGATATCAAAGGGAAAGCATTTCTATAAAGAATCTTAAGGTAGGGGTTGAAGATTTGGAGACAGACCAGTGTATCAGGATACTCTGCAATCTTTTTCTACCTACCCCACCCCACCAAACCCATGGTTCTTTCACCTCTTTTACAGCAGAATGAAGTAGATTAGAACTGGCCATGTTTCCGTCAGGAAAGCCTGAGCCCGCTCCACCATTGGAAACCCTTGACCTGGATGTTCGGCTGGGTCACAGTGGCAATGTGTGGCTTGGCAGTTCCAGGCAAGGAAAATGAACATTGGCCCTGACACACTGAGGAGAAAACTCCCCATGCATAAGGACCTCTGATTTAGATTTTTTTTTTTAAGTAATTCACACTTTGGAAGTTTGTGTCAGAAAAACAAAAAATAATTCAGAGAGGGCCAGGAAAAACAGGACACCTACTCTGCAGTCAGCTCTTCCTTCACTGCATCCACCATAGGGGCAGATGCTCTGTAGGCGTGGCTTGGACGCCGATGGCGATGGTCGCCTGAGAGCTCGGCTCCGGGACTGAGCCCGCTTTTATCCTGCAGATCGGGGACCGTGGGGCACCCTGACCCCCACAAACCGACGATCGGGTTGGAGTGGACCTGCTGAGACACCCGGAGACACTCGAAAACCAGTTGTTCCGACGAAAAAGCGAAGTTGCGAGGAACACGGAGCGGAGCCCAAGATGGTGCCCGGACCTTCTCGATGGCTTTGCCGAGACCCCAGACCCGTGGACGCCCAGCAGATCTGCATGCATCTTCTCCACATCCTATCTTTCAGAGAAGCGACCGTCCGGTTGATGGTTTGGAAGTGTCTGGGCACCGTGGCCATCCCTGAATGGATTGTTAGTCGAATTTTTCGGCGCAGGCTGGTCATGAATGGCCGGAGGCCCTGAGCGGAACGACAATACCACGAGAAACGCCCGGCTGCCTCCCACTGTGTACCTGAACTCGCAGGAGCCCCGAGCACTTTATGGGCAGCATGGCGACCTGGCGCCATAGAGTCTCCGGCAGCACTGGTGACTCTCATTCGAGGTCTTCCTCGACCCGTTGGGCCTACCCAGATTGGCGCCGATCGCCCCCGCCTCCCCCTCGTTGGCCTCCGGGGACACGGCGGTGGCACGTCCCGAAGAGTCGGAGGAGTGGTAGGCCTTGGCGAAGACGATCGAAGGCCCTCTTCACAACGGTCACGTACCAGGAGAGCCATAGTCGACGCCCACACTTGGTAGTGATTCCGCCGAACTTTCCCCCACGAAACTCATCCGCCATGGGGAAACCAAGGGGGCCCAAAGGGACCACCCCGGCCGCCTCGGACACGGAGGCGCCGTATAAGGACGATCGAGTTGACCCGGAGAGCTCTGGTGGTCCCCACCTACAACAACAATTCGACCGGGTCCTGGAGGCGATCGCAAACACGCGATCAGCCCTGCAGCAAGACATCGCCCAGGTTGCGACGAGTTTGGGCCTCCTCAGGGCAGACCACGGCAAGCTCTCGGACAGAGTTAAGGAGGTAGAGAGCTCAGTGAAGGTTCTGGAGCCAGCACAGAAGACTCTGGCCGCGACGATGAAGGATGCCCTGTCCCGGATCGATGCCTTGGAGAAACGGGCGGAAGACGCTGAAGGGCGTAACAGACGGAACAATATTCGGGTGGTGGGCCTGCCGGAAAAGATCGAAGATGGCGACATGGTGGCCTACCTGGAAGCTTGGCTCCGGGACACGGTGGCTCCAGAGGGTCTGTCCTCCTTCTATACCCTGGAACGAGCCATAGGGTGCCGGCGAGGCCGCCGCAACAAGGTCGCTCCCAACGCCCGGTGGTGGCGCCTTTGTTGCATTTTCGGGACAGGGACCTGCTCCTCAACGCTGCCAGGCACAATGGCCCTTATCAGGTGGAGAATAGCCAGGTGAACATTTTCCCAGACTATACGCATGAGACCCAATGAAAACGGACCTCTTTCCTGGCGGTCAAGCGAGAGCTCCGGAGCGAGGGTATCCAGTACTCGCTCCTCTTCCCTGCAAGGCTCCGTATTATCCTTGACGACAAGACCCAGTTCTTTGATACCCCGGAGGAAGTCTGCAATTGGCTCGAACTATATAGGGCTGGCAAAGATGGTTTCGGCTCTTCATCCCAGTTGACTACGGAACCCGGACTACAACGTCGTTCCAAGAGACTCCGAAGCCGCCGCGGCAAACCAGGCAAGCCTTCGACTGTGGAGACTATGGCGGAGGGGCGGGGAGTACTGGAAATGGTTTCTAATCTGTCTGGTTCACAAGGCGGCCCCATTGTTGAAGAATCGGAACCCGGCGGCGAGGGGGCTCATACGGACACAGAGGAGTCAGAGACCGATAGTGTTCACTTGCAGGTGGTTACTCCAGACTCGGCTGAGGGCATGCTGGACGGGCAGGGATGACTGGGTGAGCTAATTCCATTTGGGTGGGGGTTTGCGGCGGGGGTTGTGGAGGATGCGATTAATGCCATGATCCGCTGATGGGGTTGGGGGGCCCCGATCGGGCTGACGCTTTTTGACTCGGGGCTCGAATTAGTCTCGGTGGTCCGAGACTCGAAGGCCCATTACTGGCGCCCGGCCCGCACCTAGCCCTTAAGGCTTCCCTGCGGTGGCGCCCGCAGGAATAGTCGGGGATTGGGGGGTTGCTGGGGACACGGTTTGGATGGGAACTAGATGGAGCTATTTGGGTCCTGTTCTGGGGTGGGTGGGATGGGGTTTGTTTCAGACGGGTATTGGGTTTTTGTTGGGGAAGATGGCCGCCATCAGGGATGTCTTGATTGTAGCTTCTTTTTTGTTTGAGCGTTGGTGGGAAAGCCCGGGACAGACAATGTGGGACAATGGTCGAGATCTATGTCCAGACGTCACAAGGTTCACGCTTATCTAGTGCGTAGAGGGGTGCAGATAGCGCTGCTGCAGGAGACACATCTCACCAAGGCGGAAGGGGCGGCGCTGCAACGTAGATGGAGAGGGCAGGTCTACTGCACTTCATACTCAGCTTACGCGAGGGGGGCGCTAATATGGATAAGGGCTGGGGTTCCCATGCAGGTTACAAAATCGGTGGTGGATCCGGAGGGTCGCTATGTAGCTATCTCTGGCACATTGGGGGGTAGGGACCTGAATATCTGTTGTGTTTATGCACCTAATGTGGACCAGCTTGCCTTCCTCTCCGGGTTATCGGGCTCATTGGCCCATTTTCTCTCGGGAACCCTCTTACTAGGTGGTGATTTTAACTCAGTAGTGGACGTGGAGGCCGACCGCTCACACCCCTCCCTCCCGGACTCTCCAGTCCGGCGAGTGGCTAAAGGGAGGAAGGAATGGCAGACGCACTGGGGGCTCACGGACATCTGGCGAGCGCAGCACCCCGACTCTAGAGACTATTCCTATTTTTCTGGCCTACACGAATTGCATGTGCGGCTAGATGGGTTTCTGGGATCGGCGGAGTTGGTGTCCGCAGCGGTGCGCTCTGAATATTTGACTAGGACCATCTCGGACCACAACCCCCTCCTAGTGGACTTCCGTTGGTTTCCCGGGACCCCTAGTGTGCCCACCTGGAAATTGCGCCCGGAGATCTTAGAGGACATAGTCTTTAAGGCGGACCTGGAGGACAAAATATCTGATTATTTTGCGACCAATGGGGGCACCGCTGGATCCAGAGCGTCAGAATGGGAAGCGTTTAAGGTAGTGATCAGGGGCTATTGTATTTCTAAGAAGGTGGGTATGAGACGTGTCATCCTTGATGACCTGACAACGGCTGACCGGAAGCTCCGTGAGATGGAACTTCGCCACCCCGGCCATCCTGAACTCCAGGAGCATACGGCTGCGGCGAGGGAGGCGGTGGCGGCGGAAGTCGAAAGACTGCGCTGCTTCGATTATAAGGCCTACACCACTAGGTCGCTCACGGAGGGGGATAAATCGGGCGTGCTGCTGACATGGTTGGCCAATCCCACGCGCCGGACCTCTCTGACGACGTCCATGCGCACAGCGGAGGGGCTTGAGGTGCACACCCAACCGGAGATATTAGGCTGTTACCAGCATTACTACGAACGGCTACATCGCAGTGACCCGACCAGAGACCCCGCCCTGATCGATGATTATTTGAGATGCCAGCGCTGGAGCCCGATGTGGCAAAGGCCCTGGGCTCCGACATCGAACTGGGGGAAATCCGTAGCGCCATTAAGGGGATAGCGAGGAATAAGACCCCGTGGACGGACTTCCGGTCGAATTCTACTCCACCTACATAGACCTATTGGCTCCCCGACTGTTGATAGTCTACAGAGAGGCGAAGCGTTTGGGACGTCTCCCCGGCTCAATGTGTGAGGCCTTAGTAGTTCCCCTCCTCAAACCTGGTAGAGAGTCAACTGACCCGGCGTCTTACCGACCGTTATCAATGTTAACGGTTGATTATAAAATCCTAAGCAGCATATTGGCATCGAGGCTGCTAGGACACATGCGCTCTTTAGTGCACGAGGACCAGGCAGGTTTCATACCCAAACGTAACACGACCATGAATATTCGCAGGTTGTTTCGCTTGTTAGGGGAACCGCACACGGAGGCCCTGTGCCTGATGGTCCTTTCATTCGATCTGGAAAAGGCCTTCGATAGTTTGGAATGGGATTACCTGCGCAGAGTGTTGCTGCGCTTTGGTCTAGGGGAGGGCTTTGTCAGGTGGACCACGGTGCTTTATGCCTCGGCGTCGGCCAGGGTGAGAGCAGGCCCGCTGATCTCCCAACAGTATCCAGTAGAACGAGGCATGAGGCAGGGTTGCTCGCTGTCCCCATTGCTCTTCGCGTTAGCGGTGGAGCCACTGGCGCTGTCAATCTGGTCCGGAGTTTCTTTCGGCGGTTTGCAGACCATATCTGGCCAGCATTATATCTCGCTATATGCTGATGACCTGCTGCTCTTCCTCGAGGATTCGAATACCGCTTTGAATGGGGCTGCTGAGGCACTGACGTCTTTCGGGAAGGTCTTGGGCCTTCGGGTGAATTGGGCCAAGACTTGTCTGTTCCCGGTTCGCAGGGGAACGCCCAGACCCGACACCAGCAGAGAGATTAGGTGGGAACCTAGCTGCCTCAAGTACCTGGGGGTATACATATACCCTGACCCCACCGGCCTCCTGGAAGGCAATATAGCCCGCTGTACTCGCGCGTTGTGTGGTAGCATGGAATTTTGGGCTACCCTGCCGCTTTCGGTGGCGGGGCGGATTGCACTATTGAAAAAGGTGGCACTTCCCGATGTGGATCCCGCTGGCCACCTTTCGGCTATTGCGATCCATGGTGGTGGGGTTCCTCTGGGAATTGGGCCGCCGGAGAGTGGCTCTTAAGACGCTGATGAGACCAAAGTCAGAAGGAGGCCTTGCGGTGCCAGATTTTGAGAAATATTATCTGGCAGCACAATTGCAGACCTTCACCCAGGAAATCGCGAGGGAGTTTCGTGGCCCGGAGGTTGGGAGGGGTACGGTAATGCCTAGGCATGTTATTTCCTTCATCGCACTGCGCCAGCGTCTGGCTCTACAGGACCTGACGCTCGAAGAGAAGACTATTAGATTATGCTGGAATCGCGCCCACGCCCGGGGACAGCTGAAGCTTCCGTATGCACCAGAAATACCGCTGGGGATGCTGACGGCCCTGCCTCACGGGGGAGACTGGTCGCGCTTAGGTCAGTGGGAAGACGCGGGATTGCAATTGGTGGGGGACCTATATGAGGACGGGATGTTACTGTCCTTCCAAGAGATTCTAGACCGTTTCGATGTTCCCCGAGGCGACTTCCTCCTGCACACGGCTCTGGTTAGAGCGATTCAGATGTACTGGAAAAGTGGGCTAGAGGAACCGCCTACGTCTCCGGTGTGCCAGTACGTTATGATGTCCGCGGGGACGGTCAAGGCAGTCACGTGCCTGTATAACAGATTGATTAACGAGGACTTGCCCCCCCTCACCACACTGCGGAATCGTTGGGAGGCCGACATAGGGAGAGAGATACCGGAGACGACCTGGTCACAACTCATGCGCCGAGCCTGGAAGGGAGCACGCCATGCCCGGTTTCAACTGGTTCATTTTTACATACTCCACAGGGCTTACTTGACCCCGGCGAAGATTCAGCAGTACTTCGCCACGGATCCAGCGGATTGCCCCAGATGCCGAGCGCCTGAGGCAGACCTCATTCATATGTTGTGGTCCTGCCCGGCGCTGTCCTCGTACTGGCTTTTGGTCGGGGATACTCTAAATAGGATTACAGGGGAGAACTTTGACGGTCGACGCGGCGGTGGGGCTCTTACACTGGTTCCCGCATACCCCTAAAAATAAAATTTCGAGCCAATTCATTGATTTAGGGCTCGTCCTCGCTAAACGGGAGATAACCAGGAATTGGAAGGCAAGAGTTGGTCCGACGGGAGCTAAATGGCACAACGAACTTCTGAAGTGGGCTGCGGGGGAGAGCACCCTGCGATACCAACTGGCGAGGCGGCAGCACAACGAGAGGGCGCTAGAATCAGCACTGGAATGGGAGACAATAGTGCAGGCCCTTAGAGATTACTGCGCTTTCAGCGATTCCGAGGGTGATGATGCAGCACAACCTGAGTCCCGTTAGACGTCCACGATACGGATCTCAATACAGTCATCTGGGGTTTTTCCAATAAGCTCTTTCTACACATACCACTACACACTGATGGCGGGGTTGGGTGGGGGGAGGGAGTTGAATCATGAGACTGTTGGGGGGAGTTTTTTTTTCTGTTAGGTTGATCTAGAAAAGCAGATGAAGCCCGTGGGATTATCCAGATCAGCTTCGACGTTCTACCAGATCCCCACCTGTGTTCTATGTAAGAAGACGCCGCCCGACCCTCGGGTTGTGGGCTGAATGGCTGTGTACCCACGATGTTTTCTAACGGGGGATCGGATGTATCTACCCTTTTATTCCTGCAAATCTGTTGCTGATCTGACATGTAACTTTGGCTAATTCCTGCAATAAAAATATATAAAAAAAAAAAATAGGGGCAGATGCTCTGTAGATATATAGATAGAGGCAGGTATCTCTACGTACAATGGATAGGTCTTTCGCTGACTCAGCAGATTGAGGCCAAAAGGTAAATGAGCCCCTTGGTCTTTGACAGAATTCATAAGGTGCATTGGGTCCTTGACAGGTCCATCTAATAGCATGCACTCTAGGGATGTTCTCCACTTGTACAAAATCAAAGAAGGGATTCTAAGGGCAGCGAAAGGGATAGAACCTATCCAGTTGCAAGACTTGGCTTTTTCAAGGTTTACATGTTACATTGCTAAAGAGATGCTCTTAGAAGCAAGCCACTGGTACATTGCAGGGGGCGGTGAAATACCACTTGGCTTCCCCTTTGCAGTGGTGTGGAATTTAATAAAATATCTACTTGTCCATGGGACAGATTGCTTCATAAATTACAGTATCCGAGAAGGCGCCCCTTGGACCCCGGTTCCTCTTACATTCTCTCCACAAGCGACGTATCACAAACCTAAAGCCCTGAAGAAGTCCCAGCTTGGGACGAAACGCGTCGGCTGTATGTTTTACTGCAAACTGAAAATAAAGATTAAAAGAAGACTATCAACATCTCTTTGAGAAATATTTCTTCATCGTGTTTAAATACCATTTGCACTTATTGTCTTGCTTTTTGTGGTGCACCTTTGCGTTTGTTTTATTTGCTTCATAAATCTACTTGTCCAGTGACAAAATCTAATTGTCCTGTTGGTGCCATGTAGCACAGCGACAACAAATGGCAGCAATCTCATTATATAGGAGCACTGATAATAGCCTCTCTGATTATGCAAGAGCTCATACCATAGTAGGGTTTGAATACTAGCAATTCCCTTATTTTGCAGCATTTCCACAGATCTACATACTAGGACTGGAGGTAGCGGTAAGCAATAGTTCCCCATGGTTGGAATACCTTTGTTTGCCTCTTTAAACTTACTAACTTGCAGGTTTTATGGGTTTTCATCAACTTGTCTCTAATAGTTTCCCATGCAGAGAAAATTTAGACATTTAATCTTGACAAGGGCAGAAGTAAAACTTCTTCCAGGGTTTGGGGAAAAAGTGAGTTGGTGGGAATGTGAATGTATTACTACTCAACAAATTTTCACATGAGCAAATCTACACATGCATACTTTCTCGTGCTTAAAGGCAGTTCTCAAATATTATCAAGGAGTAAGATTTCCTGACCTACTTCTGTAAATTCTAGTGGATTTGTGGAAGCCACAAATCTACACTAATGCAAGGACATATACCATGGGTGCACTTTTGTGACTTTCTTGGGCCCCTACTTAGGTCTGGCGTTAACCAAGACCTTTTGTTTTTATTAAAATTCAATCTCTCTCTCTGTATCTACCGGCTGGCTTCACTGTGAGTAACTGCATTCTGCTTTTTCACAAGGAGCATATTGGCATGCAAAGTGGCTGTGTTCAATGTTAGGAACTACTGTGGCAGTTAGTGTGTTTTGTTTTTTAGACCAAAAATATTTTTGTTTTTGCCAATGTTTGTTCTAATAATGAGGACTGAGGAGCTACCACAACAATAAAGCTTTACAAAAACCATGTCAAAACAAGATACGCATTGACAAAACCAAAAGGCTGACCACCAATGTCATACCTAATGGCTTTGCCAATGCCTGTTTATTTTCATGTATCCTAAAATTTAGTTGAAACTGAAACTGATTTTCCATTATGAATATTTTTGGGGCAATATTAGCATGCATGAACACATTTCACTAAATGACGCTTCAAAGAAATGATACCTAACATTTCACAGTAGTTTAGCAAACGTTTTTTCCTAATTGCATTTTTTTTATGAACATTTTATTTTGAAACCAAAGAATCATCAATCTTGCTTTCAAGCTTTTGCATATATT
The DNA here is from genome assembly GCF_964263255.1 of Lissotriton vulgaris. Classification (NCBI taxonomy): domain Eukaryota; kingdom Metazoa; phylum Chordata; class Amphibia; order Caudata; family Salamandridae; genus Lissotriton; species Lissotriton vulgaris. The sequence continues at coordinate 631,588,481 of NC_141695.1, forward strand.
TGCATCAAATCTGAGAACATACTGGAAGCTTTATACAAATCTTCCTATTATTAAACTTTGCAAACATGTGTACAGATTTTTATATTGGAACCACTGTCAGTAGTGCAGTATGAACTTACATTACCCTAGAGCGCTCGCCCAAATAATAAAGGCTTTGTGTTAATTGACCATGAATACATCTTCGAATAGCATTTTCATATGGACACAAATATCACCTTAACTGCAGACAGTGCCCTTCCATGATCCATAATGTGGTACTGTAATCTGGAAGCCAAAGGGTTTGTGTTTTCCTTGACACTAAATAATATGTCCTGGGCATCAGATTATAGGAATTCCACCACCCTGCCTGTGATCTGCTGTGTAAATGGAATGACACATCCCAAACTATGTTTTCACTTCAGACAAGACTGCAGACCGTGGGCATGGTGAAGACCAACATCGCTAAGGGATTAGGGAGCTCATTGCCAGGATCTCCTTTGCCTTACACATGGAAAACAATATTATACCCAACAAGATCCTTTGGTGATGATGGATCTGACCCGAACAAAGTGTCACATGTATGATATTTTTGGTTGACATGACTGGCACAGTCAACCAAAAAGTTATGACCAAAAGTTTATGAACAATTGTTCTCGTGACTGTGGCCCTATTGCACCACTAATGTTCACCCTTTCCCTTAACCATCTGGCTCAACATATTGGCAAGGTTCATTTTAAGTATACCATAGTCTACTAAGACTCATAGACTAAGGAGCTACAGATCAAGAATAGGAGGGTGGACTGGATTTGCCTTAGGAGTATATGAGTTAACTACACACTTGAAGAACTTGCACAGGGGGTCCTGCATTAGCAGTTCTGCTTAAAGATATGGATGCTGACAGACTGAACAATTGCTGGAGGGGTACTAGAGACAAAGGCATATACTCTGTGGATGTAAACACATCTCCCAGTACTGAGCAAAGTTATTAAGTAAAATGGATGCAATAGTGGGCTAGAAATCTCTAGCAAGCCTAAGTCTGTTACAATGGGCCCCACAACCTCGATCAGCTACCTACAGCACCTCTCCAAGACCAGACTGGTGACATATGTGCTCTTGGGAGCCAGACAGCTTTTCCCAGCTAACTGAGGTACCACATAAGTAACATATGGGAAGAAGTTGGATATCATGGGCATGGAACGCTGGCCTATTTGACTAATGAAGCTTAGACAGTGTTCTTAGTTAGCAGGTTTCCAGTGATTAATTATTTGGTATCTACTCTCATATGAGGGTGTTCAGTAATACTGATAGTGAACTCGGGAAAGAGAGGATGATTGTAGCCTGGATCTCACAGAACTCAAGATTGGTATGCCTTTTAAACTGAAGAGAATTGAGGCCAGTTTGGTGTTAGGTGTGTCAGGAAAGAATCCAATGCTACTCAGGAATGGCATGATGCTAGGAATGGACCCACCTCCAGGTACCACTGGGTTCCTACATGAAACTAACACAGTATCCCCGAGATGCCAGGTGAGGGGAAGGAGGAGGGAGAAGGACAGATGGGAAGGAGCTCTGAAATGACAAATGTAAGAAATATTAGCACAGTATGGGTATATCTCAAATTCAGTAATCATTTACAGTGTATGTACTTGTAATACCACTGGTAAACAAGATCTCTCTATATATATACTAGCAGCCCGTACCGACGTTGTCCAGGGATGAAAAAAGTACCCGAAGGAATTGTGTCCTACCTTCTGTGTTTGCTGAAATGTGTGTTTGTGTTGTAATGTGTTGTTTGCTGCAGCGTTTGAAAGTGTGTCTTTCTGAAGTACCATGGAGTAAATGTTAATCGTGTTTCCTTGTTTGGAGTTGTTCCCCCTGTGAGCACGTTGTTGTTTTAAAAATTGTGAAAGGTTATTTTTATGTTTGTGCAGCAAGTCTTGCGAGTGTTAGAGTGTTAAATCTGATGTTGTGGAGTGTAATCCTTGCTTGGTAAAGTGCATTGCCTTGTGTCCAGTGCAGATCCCTCTGATTGTTTTTTTTTTGGTATGAAAATAAAACTCTTTTATACATTTCAAGCAGGCTTATAAATACGGTCTTTGCACAGTTCAAAATGGTTCCAGTTACTTGTTTCAGGTTTAAAAATAGTTCTTATACTTCAAAAGGGGTGCCACAGTTCTTGTTAGCGATACTTGGGGCCTTCTGCCCACTTCCTTGAATGTTTGGTGCTCCTTAGTCCTTCTATGCGCTTCGTAGCGCTCTAGTTCGCTTTGTGCTGCTTCTGCGGTAGGTGCCCTGCTAAACCTCACGCATCTCGCGTGAGACGGCGTTCGGCGCGAACCCTGAGCTCAGCAGTACGAGGCGTGCCAGCCTCGGGAGAGCCTCGGTATGGCGAGCAGTCTCAGGATAAAAGGCGAGGCATACCACCAAGAGTACAGTTGTCCTCAATACACTGGGATAGCCCCACTACGCCTCACGCTTCTGGCGGTGCGGGACGTTCACTGCAAGGGAACAGTTCGCTTTAGCAGCCGGGTACGCCGCGAACAGGGACGGGCCCTCTGATACCGTAGTGATGGAACGCTGTAATGAAACGTTATTGAAATGTGAAACGCGTTGTTTTCGTTCGGTGCCAAAGCCTTGCCTCTTTTCATTGTGGTCATCCCCCTGTGAGAACGTGCGAGCTTGACAAATGGTTACCGATTCCTTTAAAGTTTGACCGCAAGTACTGTAACTGTTAAGAGTTATGTGGCGTGATTGGGCGGCAGTGAAAGGCGCGCCCCTTAGTGTAAGCGGGCCCCGTATGCGAATGAAGGAGTTTGTGAGAATCGCGCGTAATGATGCTTACAAGGCGCGCACCTTCCATGATGTCAGCGTCGTCCCCTCTCTGGCAACGGTTAAACCTCAGCTGAATGATACGTCGCTTGATAGGCGGCCCTTTGTTTAATCCAGAAAACCGCGCCCCTTTTTCGATGTGAGCCTTGGAGGCAGTGTGAACGCCCCCTGTCAACGGTAACGCCCAGGTGAATTTCGTGACGCACACAAGGGACTACTTTTCCACTGAGGTCGTTTCCCCTTTTTAATCTATATGGTGTCCATATATATAGCCTATGTCTATCTGCTGCATGTCCCCTTTAGAATGGTGTATTGGGTGTAGTGATTGGTGCAGTACTTTTTGAGTTTACCTGGCTCAAAGGTTCGTGTTCTCTCTTTATAATAGTAGTATAGATCTTCAGTAAACATAGAGAGAGGAACGCATTTATACGATTGTTCTTTTTTCCATAACGTTCCTCTCATAAAGGAAAGATAAACATAGCTTGGACCATCTTGCGATGGATATGTCTTTGATATCTTCTCACAATTGAGTAAGCTTTCCTCAGCGCATAAATAGTTCTGCCTTAAATTGTTCTCATGCCTGTGCTTACATCAGTGCGTAAATTCACTGCGTCTTTGAAACTCCAAACAACTGTGCTTTTCTTCAGCACATGATGATTAATAATGATAGAGTTCACCTGGATTGCGCTTTCTCCAGCTCTTGTTAAGTAACGTCAATGATACTTTGATCTGAGTTCATATATGCCAATGAGAATGAATTCCTCACATAGATCGCTTTAGGTAAATAATAAATCCTTGTATTTTCCTGGAAATTTAGAACAAACAAGTCTTACTTTTCTCAAAAGTGTTAATTGTTGCTGCAAAGTCTTATCAGCCATTTGAAACTGAAAGCACTTAAGAGGGTTCACTAAAGAGCATGACAAATCCACATACGTCAAGCCTCTAATTAAACAGGTGAATCTTATTTTGTCTTAAAAGAGTAAATGGAGTGGAGTGGTGTGGCTCACTGGTTAGAGGCTGCAGACCCGGAAGCAGAGGACGGCCCGGGACCAGGGTTCAATTCCCGACGCGGCACCTGTACCAGGGTCAGCGGACTCGATAATTCTCGCCTCAGTGCCTACTCTAACCAGGGATCCCACTCGGCAACTCTGGGCATTAGCTTGCCTCATCTCCACAACGGCCCCCCACATATGCCAGGGATGCCTGGTTTCACCTTGGAAATACCCAGTAGGGACCATCTCACAGGGAAAGCCAGGACGGGTTCCCCAGCGGTCTACAGCGCGGAGATACCCCATGTGGGGTGATTCAGGCGCTTTACAAGACATCATCACATTACATTACATTGGAAGACAAAATATTTAAACTTTTGAAACTGAAAGCTGATAACAGCAGACACAGCAGACACTACCAAACACCTGAATGCACTTAAGAGCCTTGTGGACCTGGAAGATTTAAATGTTTGTACAAAGTATTTTAACACTTGAAATAGAAATGTAGTTAAACAGTGTTTACAGCCAAGAGAGACAAAGGTATTCCTGCCATATTTAAACAGAAAACTGAAATAGATATTTCTAAGATGAAACTTTGCGTTTCCAAAAACAAACTCGCTTACCACACCTCACAAAGGTGAAACAGAGGCCGTATTCACTCTGCAGATTTACGAGCAACGAGGTCCTACAGGGATCCTGAATGATTGAGATCTAACAACTCTCCTTTCAATGTTCCACGACTATGACATTTGGAAATCACAGGGACAGCACTCCCCTCTATCCATTGAAGGTTTTTTTTAATAGTAAGCGCTGGTCACTGGGTGTGGCTACCTATATACTGGAGATGCCTGTTGGACCTGGTCCTTTTGCGGTGTTATCCCCAAACTTTTTGCCCTTGTTCGCCCATTTTTTAGACCTTCTTTTTGTTGGTGTTAGGACTCTGGGCACTTTTCCACTGCTAACCAGTGCTAAAGTGCGTGTGCTCTCCCCCTAAACAAGGTATGGTTGGTTTACACCTGTTTGGTTTATTTGATTTACTTGTAAATCCCTTGTAAATTGGTATCCCATACACCCAGGGCCTGTGAATTAAATGCTACTAGTGGGCCTGCAGCACTGCTTGTGGCACCCACAGACATCGACTTTTAAAAACTGTCTCTGGTCTGTCACTGCAGGGCCTGCATGCCTAGTTTACTGCCACTTTTACTTACCATTTAAACCCACTAGCCAAGCCTTAAGCTCCCCTTTTATTACATATAGATAGGCCCTAGGTAGCCCTATGGGAAGGGTGCTGTGTAAGTAAAAGGGAGAATGTGAGCCTTTATGTGCAGCATGTCCTGGTAACGAACAAACAGACTATTTAGTTTTTCACTCCTGTGAGGCCTGCTTCTCTCATAGGCTAGCATGTTTTTATAGACTGCATGGGACTTGTAACCATATGCCGATGTCAGCACTGTTTTGAGGCCTGCCCCAGGGAACGCTTAGATTGTTGACGTGGACCTTGAGGAGATTCGGTCTTGTGGAGCCCCATGAGGCTGATGTCACTGTGGCATCAGGGTCGACAGGTACTGTGTGGCGGCCCCTCGGACCTCTGAGGTCCTGCTAGTAGACTGGGCACCTGCGTGAGGCCGAGTCGTGCCAGCTTCCCTAGTCCTGAGGAAGTGGTGTTGAACCCTCATCGCTGGCTCAGGGAGCACGGGGGCATTCCTAAGTTGGCTGAAGCCGTACCGCACTCCTTCATGGGTGGCTCAGTTTTGACAGAAGTGGAAACTCGTGAGGATGGGGTTGTCGGAACTTGGGGGCATCATACTTGGTTTCGTCTGTGTGCATTATGGGGAGAAAACCTCAGACAAGGACCCCGAAAACATGTAATTTAGGACATAACCATTGAGGGACATTTTCTAATTACTGTTACAAGTGTGATAGGCATGCAGTTGCTCCTGTGACCTACGGGTTGTGCCTAAATATCATCCTTTCAACTGGGATCTTGACAAAGTACGACATAGAGTTGTATAGAGGTGCAGGTACTTCTGTGCCCTGTATTTCCAGGGTAGAATTGATGCAATATGTCTACAGTCTGCATATTTGGAAATGTATTGTGCTAACCTTGGTTACTACAGGACAACCAGATATATATATAAAAATACATGCACTGTAATGTTTGACAATTGCATACCTGGCAAAGTGTTTATAATATATGTTGTTTTGGTCTGAGTTTATATACAATATACTAAATATTTTTATATAATCCTGCGTGGAGTCTCAGCTGTGTACTCATTGTGTTGCTGTGTGAGTGTGTTGCAAAACCGTTTTACACATTGCCTCTGATGATAAGCCTCTCTGCTCTGTGCCAAGCTACCACAGGGTGAGCACAGGTTATCTTTGGTGTGTAACTTACTTGCCCTGACTAGAGTGGTGGGTTCTGCCTGATTTAGGTCCCTACCCTAGCCAACCAGAAACTACATTTCTAATAATGCCTAGCCAGGTCAGGCCAAAGGATCATTGTACTCATAGTCCTTGAAAATCACGTTTTCCCCCTTTTTAGGTCGAGCAGACCTACCCTCAATGCGTGAGCATTGAAGGTGTCTGCTTCAGACCTATTGTGGCCCGTATTTAGGAATGTGGACAGCTACCAGACGCGCGCTTTGACGAGGTCAGATTCCACCTCGGGAGCGAGCGTCTGATAGCTGCGCATGCGCGGTGCAAAGCCCTTGCTCACACACAGACACAGGCAGCCCCCACCCCTCTGCATGCACGCACGCACGCACACACACACACACACACAGGCGCGCGCATGCACACGCAGGCATACGGCACACATACAGGCACACATACAGGCACACTATCCCCTACCTCGCATTCTCTCTCAATCACACACAGTCACGCATGCGCACACACATTCCCTCGCGCACACACGCACACACGCGCGCACACACTCCACCCCCCCCCGGCATACACACAGGCACGCACGCACTTCACATCAGCCCTGGGCCCCACTCACCGACTGCGCTCTTCCGGCGGGGCTCCTCTCGCGCTCCACTCCTCACGGCGCGGCGCGTCTCGTCTCCTCTTCTGAATCGGGGCTCCCTCAGGTCAGAGGAGCCCCGCAACAGGCGCCACACTCCTCATTCTCCCCGGCCCCCTCCTGGGGACCCGGGCTACCCCGGACCGGCAGGGCGCTCCATGCGCCGGCATGCCTGTTCACGGACCTCGGGAGGCGGGACTTCCGGTCAGCCGCGAGCGGATTGGCCGGCCGGCCAAGAGCTTCCGGGTCGCCGCGGGCAGCGCGGCGGCACCCTCCCTATCACTACAAGGGCAGGGTCTGTGCTCTTATTGAACTATGAAGCAGCCCATGGATTTATTTTTGGATTTCAAGCCTGCTAATTAAATTGCTGAAGCGTTGGGCATCCATTAACTCACGTAGTTATACTTTTTTTTTACTATTCATAACTCTTTATATGAAAACGCTTTTTACATAATCTGTATTAGTTTTGAAGTATAATTATATATACGGCCCGCTTCCTCCCACAGTGCCTTAAAATAGGTTATAACAGGGGTCTTATCTTGTTATGCAGTGAAGTCACACAAATAAAACCTCTGGGGCCTATTTTTCTTACACTGTTCTTTGGCCTCTCAACTAATGTTGATGCAGATAACGTAGCTAATTTGTTTTAGCATATAAAACATTCATGGCTTAATTTTATTAATTCTGCTTCAAGGCAAGTTACCCTATCGTGGAGCAATGTGTGTCTACCGCTATGGTTCTACATACCTAATTAAGCCTGCTTTCAGAGCAATGCCAGAAATTGCAATTTGTGAGTGGGTTAAGGATCTTCAAATAGGTAACAGTGTATGGGAAGACCTTTCAGTAAATATAGATTGGATGTTGCTGTCCATTCCTCCCTAGTCGCCACCCCCTCACCCTCACATCCCCTCACCCTCACATCCCCTCACCCTCACACCCCCTCACCCTCACTCACACACTCACCCTCACCCTCCCTCTCACCCACCCACCCTCACCCACCCACCCTCACACACCCTTTCACCCTCACACACCCTCTCACCCTCACCCTCCCTCTCACCCACCCTCACCCACCCACCCTCACACCCCCTTACCCTCACACACCCTCACCCCCTCACAACCCCCTCACTCTCACACACCCTCACTCTCACACCCCCTCACTCTCACTCTCACACCCCCTCACTCTCACACCCCCTCACCCTCACACTCCCTCACCCTCACACGCCCTCACCCTCACACACCCTCACCCTCACACACCCTCACCCTCACCCACCCTCACCCTCACACACCCTCACCCTCACACACCCACACCCTCACACACCCTCACACACCCTCACCCTCACACCCCCGCACCCTCACAAACCCTCACTCACCTTCTCACCCTCACTCACCCTCACACACCCTCACCCTCACCCCCTCACCCTCACACACATCCGCACACACCCTCTCACCCTCACACACATCCTCACACACCCTCTCTCCCTCACACACCTGCACCCACCTCACCCTCACACCCCCTCACCCTCACACACCCTCACCCCCACACACCCTCACCCTCACACATCCTCACCCTCACACACCCTCACCCTCACACACCCTCACTCACCCTCCCCCCCCTCACCCTCACACACCCTCACCCCCTCTCACCCCCTCACACTCACACACCCTCACCCCCTCTCACCCTCACACCCCCTCACCCTCACACCCCCTCACCCTCACACAACCTCACCCTCACACACCCTCACCCCCCACCCTCACACACCCTCACCCTCACACACCCTCACTCACCCTCACACCCCCTCACCCTCACACACCCTCACCCTCACACACCCTCACCCCCTCTCACCCTCACACCCCCTCACTCAACCTCACACCCCCTCACCCTCTCACCCCCTCACCCTCACACACACCCTCACCCCCTCTCACCTTCACACCCCCTCACTCCCCCTCACCCTCACACCCCCTCACCCTCACACCCCCTCACCCTCACAAAATCACTATGTGCTACCACAGCATCACTGAACGCCACAGCATCACTCGTTTGCCATCACAACATCACTCAGCGCCACCACATCATCAATCTCTGCGACCATTCAACAACACCTGGTTCAAATATGCTCTCTCAATGTTTAAAGCTTTATTACAAATGTAACAAAAACATGTTAATATTTCACTTCTGTTCTTGGAATTTCGTCACAAAAAATACACTGAACATAATCTTCACAAAAGTTATTTACAAAACTTTAAACTATTGCCTTTATAAATTACAATAACTTTTATTTAATTATTAACTATTAAAAAAAAATTAAAAGCCATTGTTATTTGTAATATCAATACATGTAAGTCACGTAAATACAACACATATTGCATTACAAATGCTATAGGTGTCACATTTGCGAAAGTTATAACTATTGGCATTGTAAATGACAAAGCTATTAATTTAGTTATTTTCAAAAACAAAATATAAATAAAAAAATTGTCATTTACAATACCAATAGCTCAAACTTTCCTAATGCGAGACCTATTGCATTGCAAATGCTTGTTTATTAGCCTTGTCCATAAGGATACACATGAAACAGTCATCTCATTCCAGTTCATGAAATTTTGAAAGTGAAGCATTTCTTTTCTATACAGTTCTGGGAAAATCCCATCTGGTTCAGACGAACAACCAGAACACAAATTTACAAGTAAATAGACAGCAGAGCACCAAGTTGCCTTCCATGGCCATGTTTGCTCAGCTGTGAGAAGCTGGGATTCTGCACTCTATGCAGGCTTTTAATTTTCGAAGTTCAGAGATAATTCAGACAAAGGCACTCCATTGTGGTATCAATCTTCACTGAACTTCTTTGCCTGAGATGTTACATGATACAATTGTATATTTGGGGGTTAAATGGAAGACATTTGCCTCTAGCAAGGAAACCTTTCTGACAGCATTTTGTTCAGGGTTTTAGGGGTGTAGAAGAGAGACACTGGAGTGGATGCTCATTTCTTCTCATTGCCTAATGAGTTGTTATTTGTCTTTCCTCTGTTCCCTCTTTTTTTGTAAACTTCACACAGGAAGGAGGAAACGGGCTTCTGTGCTTCTAGTGGTTTGTTGCTGGCTCCACAGATCTTTATTCCTCTGACTGCACTCTTATCCGTCTGGCTGTAGTGGGATCTCCCCACTGTGTCTCCTGAAGTTTTTATTCTGGCTGGGCTGGATTTCTACTCATTTCAAATGGAGTTACATGGTACGACTGTCTCTTTCTCAAAAAGTGACAATTGGCAAGACAAACACCCTATTTCTTTTCTATGGTCATGGCGGTTATGGGAATAAGACATTCTGTTAACCAACAGAGGCTGGATTTCTCAGCCCATTACTTTCAACTGTGTGCATTCTCGAGTCCTCTTCCATTTTCTATTCAAAGGTGTTATATTCTAGGGGTGGCAGCCTCCTGAGATGAATGTAAATGTGTGCCCACACCTGATATTCGCTTTGATGCAACTCTGGATCCACCTAACTTTTAACTTCTCACTATCATTTGGATGTGTCCGACGCTTTCCTTAGGGCTCTACTGGTCAATGTGGACTTGCTCCTGCTTATTTTATAGTGCACTGACTTGAAATCTTTTATTTGAGTGTTGGGCTTTTGTCTTGCTTCTCACTCCCAGATAATATAGACTACCTCTCTCCCACGCATTGGCTGAAACACGACGAAGCAATAAACACAACACAACACCCCCTGGAAAGGGATTTCACTTTATAAAATGACGCACATCAAAGACTGTTCTCAGAATAAGACTTGGGGTTTTATTTATACAATGCTCTCTAACAGAAAGACTTTCCCAGATGTCAAATGAACAACATTTGACTTGGATATGCATGCAAAGTCACTCACACATCACAAAGTCAATACTCAAAAACAAACCACCTCACCGATCGTTCACTCAACATCCTTGCCAACAACTCAAGCTGAAGGAGCCCTTTGACAGCCAGGCAGGACTCTAGACCGAGACTCAAGTTCCGTTTTCTTGTGACGATATGTCTACCCCACAAGTGAGCTCCCATCTCGATAGCGAAGCTTCTAGAAACCTCGTCCCCTTTCTCCTGTTATGGAAAACCGAGCTGACCGTACTGGTCTGTGTCAAGGGCAAGACTGAAGCTGGCCAGGCCCCTGTATTTTGACTCAGAGACAGAGCTGTACATGCCACACATTTTTCTGGCAACAACAATCTCTGCTCTGAAAGGCACCAAGCACATTTCCCACACATTATCCCAGCGAAGCTTACAAAAGCCTCCATCTAGCAGAATCTTGAAAGTGAATAACCTAAACAACTTGAGTAATCTGGGGCCCTGCCTGTGCGCGCAATAAGCTCTAGCAAGACAGAGTCAGGATTCAAGATGACATGAGGGCATGTCAAAGGCAATAGTAAGAACGTTATAATAATTCCCAATGTATAACACAATGCACATTTGTGCACCACTGCCTATAGCATCACATACTTCATCTCTCAATGTACAACACAATGCACATTTGTGCACCACTGCTCATAACACTGCACTTTGAGACCAAAAGTACATCCCACACCTCTCTCTCTCTCTCATGCTTTCAAATTCACATCCCACACGTTCTGTTCCTGGCAAGGCTGTTCTACTCTGTGAAAGCTCTCACTTTAAAACTGCAAAGAGATTACAAGAAAGAAATCTTCAAGGAAAAAGGCATATGCAGGGAAAAATGCTGTACATTCAGGCTAGGGTAAAATAAAACATCAAAAGTCAACTACAATCATGGTAGTTAAAGGTCATCACGTGGTTTCAAACCATAGGAGTGCCTCTAGCACTACAGCTTTGTCCTCAATATATAGGTTTAGTTTAAATAATTTTACTGGCACCTCCTAGATGCTGGTGACACCCTTATTTATAAAGACTGTGATGAGTGTGATAGGGGATTATGCCCAGTTGCTTACTGGTAAATTCAGTGGTGTACAAAAGGTGCCACGGGCTTTGTTGCAAATAAGAACAACGGATGCTTCTGAATGGTGGGTGGGTAGTAAAAGACAACAATAGTTAAGGCTCAGTTTCCCACTTAGCCAGTGGCACTGCACCTACTGTACCATTGGTAGCTATGCCTCAGGGTAAATCTTGATTAGTACTACTCTCCTTCCCCACATTCCTGACCCATCTCTGATGCGGCTGCCTTGGTTTTGGTTCTATTACAGAAAGGGCTTGAAATTTTACAGGATACCGTTCTGTGTATTAACCCTTCTTACTGGTAAGAGACCCCATTAGAAGGCTTGGGGGAGTTTAAAAAAAAGGAAATATATGTTTATGACTTCCTAGATGCTTGATCATGAAAGGGTCAACCTCAATTATCAAGATATGATGAGGAAGAGTAGGGGACAAGTGTAATGAGGATTACTGATAAGTAATTTAGAAAAGTTTCCTTTGTTTATTGAAGCTAAAAAAGAACTGCTTTATGAATTGCCACCCTCTCCCAATCCTTGTTAAATGACTCCAGAGGTATTTGCTTTGGCCCTATGCACGATACATAACAAAAAACAAGTTTACCCTGTGGGAGTAAGTGTAGGGAAGTGCCTTTTTTTGTCATTGTCACCCATACTTTTTGCCACCGATACTAATCTTATTCAACTGATGGGCACTGGGACCCTGATAACCAGGCACCAGTGTCAGTTCTCATTCCCTGAAAACAAGGTAAAATGGTCCATTTTTACTACAACTGGAGCACACTTTAGCACCTGAGTAAATGGTATCACTGGTACCTAGGGCATGGGTACTAAAGAGGGTTCCTGTGGGCTGATGCATGTATTATGCCACCCTAAGGGACACCCCACACAAATTGCATGCAGGCTACCACTGCAGGCTGCGTGACATGGTGCAAACTAATGCGTGAAAACATGACATGGCACATTCTCTGTGCACCTTGCCAGTGTTGCACTAGTGTATTGTTTCACAATTATGTGTATTTACTATGCTCAACTTTTCGTGACCCCACTGCTTTGGAGCCACAGTGTACTTGTAATATAATATATGTAAGTCACCTCTAGACTGCTGTCTAGTTCAGTTACTAGATGGTACAAGTGAAGAGGGAAGCCATCTTATGTATACGTACTGGGCACTGGTCATTACTAGTTCCCCAGCTACATGATGGCTTTACTGAAACTTATGGTGTTTGGTATCAACTACCTTATCCTAATAAATCTGTCCTGTTACCAGTACTAGATTGATTATGGCATACACTCAGAGGGTACCTTAGAGGTACCCCCTGAAACTCCTACCAGTATCTAGTGTGCTGGCAGACTGGTATCATCCAGCCTGCTACCACAGACAAGTTTCTGACCCCCGCAGGTCAGAAACAATGTTTGATATGGAGCAAGGTGTTCACCCCTCCTCCGGCAGAATGACTAGTCATTTAGCCTATCAAGACCAGGGGCGTCAAAGCCCCTGCCGCCTTTGATATGCGACCCCAGCTTCTCCTAGACAGGGAAGATGCCACCCCTAGCCATGAGGCCCATTTGGCACCATGGCAAGTGGTAAATTAGATGCAGTAGGCGTGTTGCATCTCGAGGCTAGTCATATCTCTAAAGTGGATACTTGGTGTGACCCATGAAAGAAGGGTTCCACCGTCTTGTTTTTGTTGGAATTAGGAACTCTAGGGCAGGATTATGCCCACTTCCCAAAGGAAGTGGTCATTTAGGCAGTGTAATGACCCCAGGGGTAAGTAGCCATTTGGCTACTACCCTTCACTCCCCTTAACACTCCTACATTTAGTATTTAGTGGCCCCCTGCCACTAGTAACACAAATGTGTCTTCCTGAAAGAAGATGAAGAACAAAGAAGAGCAGAATATGTGAGAACTGTGGACCGGCAACTACTTGTCCCTGCCTGTTGCTCTCCTGAAAATTACTGAGACTGACTCGTCCAGAAGTGGAACAGCCTCCCCAAAGCCGTGTAGGTCTGCCCAGCTCTTCATCGACCCAGCATTATCTCCCTTGGAGTGGAGAAGCCACCTCCCTGCACCAGCAGGCACCAATAGCATCTGCCCGGTACAGCTTTCTGTCAACCCCCGGGCCCACCGTGCAGCACAGATCTGCTCCCTACCCAGATTGGAGATGCCAGGACCCCCAGGAGCCTCCCTGCACCAATATCCAAGTTACCAGAGCCAGTTGCAAGCACCAAGGATTGGCTGTGTTCAGTCAGAACACCACCACCACCAAAACTTACATAAACATTGAGGGACTTCAAGAGAGGCCAACTTCACACCAAGAGTAGCACATCTGTGTTTCTATTCCCTTTTCTGCAGGTACACCAAGTACTGTGAGAGCCTTTAACTCACCGACCCGCCGTGCAAAATACCTCTGCACCTGAGCTCCCCAGCCCAGGCCCACATAAACCGATGGTGTCTCTGTATTCCTAAGACCCTCAAGAGCTGAGCTCGCCATTGAGTTCTGTCGGACTCGTCCCCCAGCCCTCCCTTGCAGCCCCATTTTTACAGGTACTTTTTCCCATTGACTTTAGTGGGAAGTATTTGAGGCTATCCACACTTAAAGTACCTCTGCACCGGAAACCCCAGGGCAGGTAAACATGAACTGTTGGTGCTTTCTTTGACCTTGGTCCTTACTTACCTAAAGTCCAGAAGAGCAGTCCTGTAAGCCATCTATGCAGTGAATGGTTCTCCCATAGGATAACATTACTGCGTTCCAGGCACTTGCCTCACATCTGACAGCTGTCATTTTCTATTGTTATTAATGTACAAATTGATAACGAGTAAAGTACTTACCAGATTCGGATAATCTTGGTGTCTAAAATTGGTCTAGAGTTTCTTCTGGAGTGTGTGTCTCATTTTGTACACAAATGCTTAACACTACTCTCTGATAAGCCTAGAACACTCGCCCACACTACCACAAAGAGAGAATTTGGGATTATTAATTCAAGCCCTGTAAACCAGTAAAGGTTGTCTGGACATTCAACATAGTCTACATCTTTTTAGGGAACTACATAAAAATCCAGCTTCCTACAACAAGGAATTTGGATACCTAGAAATAAATTCCATGATTTTGCTTCACAACACATTACAGACCTTAGACATTTACAAATGGCAACGTGCACAGTTGAATGCGTCTCCAAGACCTTGAATGTGATCACTTTTTAGTCTTTACATTACCAACATTAATACTCTTGACTCAGCCAAGAGTTGTCCAATTTTTGAAAAGTTAAAACAAATGTTGTTCTAGCTTTAATCAGAGATGTTTTAAAGCATATGTGGGCTATTCACTAGAGCCCCCACCTTTCAAGGGTCCCTGCAGGAAAGTGCTTTTTCTCACTATGTCACCTCTGTTTCTCTCTACCAGCTTCTGGCCATCTTTCTGTCTACTGCTACCTCAGACTCTGTATTTCTCGAATCAGTGTCATCCTAATGATTATTAGGCAGTGAAGTTATATTTGGGCTGTTTTGTGACACCTTTTCTGAAAGTGAAACATATAATTCAGTAGTGTTTAACATTGTGCATGCTTGAATTAGCAGGATATTCGTTAATAAAACTCATGGCAGTTGTGAATAGGAGACCCCAAAAAGACTTTGCCGAGGCTCTACAAATCCTTCAGACATAACACAGTGGTTGGCGGTTGTTCTTACTAGTATATATTTATTATTATCCAAAATGAACCCACTTAACTATATACATAAAAGCTCAGATATCTATCAAGGAGATACATTAATCACCAGGGTTACATTGACATTTTTATGGTGGCATAAAATTGCAGGCTGGCTAAGAACACAGAAGTATTAGCGATTAGCCCTTCCATGTATTTCAAAACACAGTGCATGCAGAACACCATAGCATGACTCCTGTTTCAGTTGCACTTAAGTTTAACTGAGTTTGGGCCAGATGTAGGTAAAATAGATTTACCGATTTTTAATTACCGAATTTTACCGAATCGGTAATTAAAAGTCGGTATATCTAAGGGGTGGATATGTAGGTATTCCAGATGTGCTGGAATACCGATTCGGAAGAATTCGGTATTTACCGATTCGGTAAATACCGAATCGGTAATGCCCATTCATTCAACACCTGAGGCTTCTCACAAGGGGTATCGCAGATTCCTGGAAACCCCAGAATTACAGACAAAAGGAGTCCGTAAAAAGAATTATGATGGACAATGGCCTTGGCAATGAAGTGACATATGGTCCATGTAATTTACGGATGGTTGATCACCCTCCTTATTGGGCTATAACGGCAGAGCTGCGAAATTAAATTATATATATTTGTTAACATTTGTAATAAACATTACAAAATCGGCATGTATCGTTTCATAGACATGTATTGAGGAGCATCAGATTATCGTATACATAAGGGTTATTTACCTGATTACATTACAGGTATGAGCAGCAATCTAACCAACATAAACAGTAGTCCCACCTTCATGTGTTCTACCTCGTCAGATTCCAACCCCAAGGATGTCTACCTTGGTTCATGCCTCAAAACTTTAGAAGCTAACCAGTATTTACTAATCCCTCTACTAAAACGTTGTTTGCACCACTCTAATGCAGTTAAATTCCCCTGTTTTTTATTTAACTGTCACTCTTTTTGACAAAATTGGTGCAAAACGTATGCTAACATTTCTGAGAGCCTCATTTTCATTTATTTTTAGCCTTGTATGGCCACTATTCGTAATTGCTGTTTTCACTGAAGTACAGGTGCAAGAGACCTTCACAGCACTACATCTGCACTGAGGAGTTTTCGAAATGTCATTTTTTTGTTGCCATCATGTATGCCATTGCAGTGCAACACAGGCTTGACCTTAACATGGAAAATAATGGCCAGATTATTTACCGGTAATCTTCATAACTCTCAGTCCAACACATCCTCATCCCAGTCATAACTTATATAAGGAAATGTGCCCTGTTATAAGAAAGAGGAAACAACATTCCACCAATAACCACACCAACCCTCAGATGGGTACTATAAATAGCATAACCTCCGCAGCAGTTCTTGTAATTCAAGGTCCCATCAAAGACCTGAACCATGAAGGATGGGCTGATAGTAATGATTAGACGAGGGCAAATTGGTCTAAGAGTAATAAAATTACTGGTAAGTAATCGGGCCATTACCTCTATGTCCCTTGTCCTGGTCCGAGTCATTACTCATATGAGGTATACCAAAGCAACCATAGAACTTTGAGCAGGCATTACCACCCACAGCAAAATAATAAAATCCAATGAAATCTAACTGTCATGTAGTGAATAAAACCTAAATTGTTTACTAAACATCAAAACAATCACAGCATAACTAATTGTAATACTCCCACACTAAACTTGTTCACCACTCACTTTACATTCAAAAGTCTATGTTTCATGAAGGCTTGATCTGAGGGGCTGTGGCTACAGTAGCCAAGACAGTGGCTACTTAGGTATGGAGTGGGAGGCCATGAAAGTGGTGGTACGTGGATTTTGCCTTGGCACAACCTATGGGGTTCGGAAGCAGCTCGAGAGGAATATTTAGACTACTGAGAGGAGGCTGGCTGAGCTAGAAGAGGTGCTGCCTTCAGTGTCTGACCGATAAGTTCCACTATATTGCATACCGACAGCGCCTACACGCGGAGGGGGGTCACTTGAGGGCACTGCTTGTGAGACTGATCTGCAATGAGATGCTGACATCTCCTATTGTACAGATGAAGAATGCTGACTGACACACAATGTACAGCCAGTAGGTAATTTTAGATACTTTGGTGGATCATTTGGCTGGAGTATACACAGGGCTTCCTACCCCAGTCCTAGAGGAGATGGAGAGGCTCCTTACTACTCTGAACCTCCCTTGTTTGGATGATGAGGCCAGCCAAGTGCTGGACGAACCGATATTGAAGGAGGAAAAACTGGGGGGTATTACGTCTCTGAAAACAGCCAAGAGCCCGGGGAATAATGGCCTACCGGCGAATTCTATAAGAAATTTGCACACATTCTAGCAGATCGCTTTCCTGGGGTGTACAACCAGGCATTCCAAAACCGGACACTCTCACCTTCAATGAATGAAGCCGTGGCTGTTATGCTTCCTAAGGCGGATAGGGACGCCCAGCTCCCGAGTCATACAGACCCATATCCCTGCTGAACATTGACATGAATGTCCTTAGTGGGATCATGGTGCCTAATTCACCCCGACCAGGTGGGCTTTATCCCCAAACATATCGCGGCCCTTAACCTACAGCCATTGGCCCACGTTTGGCACTCACCCATGCTACACCTGGCGCTATTAGACATGGAACAGGCGTTTGACTCCGTTGGGTGGGTGTATCTTTGGGAAGTCTTGCATGCAATGGGGTAGGGGCACAGTTCTTGAAATGGGTGCGACATATTGTACTCGAAACCCAGTGCCAGGATTAGAGTGGGACGGTTGGTGTCACATGCCTTTCGACTATAACGTGGTACCAGGCAAAGCTGCCCATTATCGCCACTACTTTTTGCCATGGCAATGGAGCTCCTAGCATGAGGTCTGAGAAAAGAAAGGGAGGCCTTTGGGATCACACTGGGTGACACTAACCATGTGGTGTCCATGTATGTGGACAACACCTTAGTGTATGTCCGGATCCCTGCTTCTGCAATACCGATTCTGCTGGGTGCCCTGGAGAGGGTTGGTCACATGTCGGGTCTGCGGATTAACCTGGGAAAGTCTGAATTGATACCACTGGGGAGACTGGCCTTGCGCTCAGATGAGGGACTGCCGGTGGTGGGGCTCCTGTGGTGAGGCCATCTTCGATACTTGGGGGTCAGACTGGCGGAGACAGCCAACCAATATCTGGCACTTAACATCGGCAGAGTAGTGGAGGGATTGCGAGGGTCGGTGCGCTTTTGGTCGGAGCTGCCTTTGTCGCTTATGGGGAGGATAGCTCTGACCAAAATTGTGGTTTTGCCTAGATGCCTGTACGCGATGCAGCACTCTTTCTTTAGGATCCCCCGACACTTCTTTATTACAGTGGACAGGCTACTAACAGATTTACTGTGGGGACCCAAGCGCAAACGGGTCAGTCTGACCACTTTGCAAAGAACATGGCATAAAGGAAGTCTAGAGGTCCTGTGTTTGGTATTTTATTATGCAGCCTCACAATTACAACATGCGGTACACTGGCTTGATGAGGATGACTATTGGGAGAAGGCTCTGCTGGCGGGGACCTTCGGAGACAGGGAGTTGCCTGAGCTGCTAATGATGGGGGCACGGGTACCCTTGTCAAGCCCATATATCATTCGCCATATGGCGGAGATGTGGGAATTGGTAGTCCGGAGAGTGTTGAAAAGAGCTCTGTTTGCCCCGGGCATGCCCTTGTGGGTCGTCCAACCTTTTCAACAGATTTCCGCATCTATGTCAGTACGGAGGTCACAGGAGGGCCTATGCCTGACCATGGGCGATCTCTACGATAACAAACAGTATTTCACAAGTGAGCAGGCAATGGAAACGTTTGCGTTAGGTCCATGACAGTTCCTACAATAAGGGAAGATAGTACAAGTGGGGAGGGAATTATGGCCTATGTTCCCGGACGTACCTCCTGTCTCCAATGTGTTACCGGCCCTGATAATAATGGCTAACGGGTGGAGATTGATCTCAAATCTCTACCGGGCTATATGGGGCGGTAGGGGTACCGCCAATCCAAGCGAAATCGGAGCCACTGACTATAGAACCTATTACTGAAAGGGACTGGGCCAAAATCCACGAAGGGTTAAGCAAGTGAGCGCGAACACGAGCTTCAAACTAATCCAATTCAACTACGTACACCAGACGTATCTGACCCCCAAGCTGCTGCATAAGATTTACCCGGAGCCATCAGAGCAGTGTCCTAGATGTGGGGAGACGGAATCCATGTTCATTCACATGGTGTGGGCTTGCCCGACACTTCAGGGACATTGGACGGAAGTCTTGACTGCGTTGCCAGAAGTGACAAGGTGGGAGATAGTAGGTGATATCCAGGTGGTGTTGCTTGGTTTGCTGCCCCGGCCCAAGAATAAGAATCTCAGCAGGAAGTTTGTCCTCCTAGGACTGGTGCTTGCGAAATGGCGGATCACCATCTCATGGCTGAGCTGCGGACCGCCCAAACTGACACAATGGGTACGAGAGGTGAAGGAATGGGCGACAGCTGAGGTGATTCAAATGCAGCAGGCCAGGCGAGATGGCTAGTTAGAGGATGACCTGCAGGCCTGGAGGGCAATGGTGGGAGAGCTGATGAGCGGTGGAGCGGAAAGTGAAGCACGCAAGGAGGCTGGGGGGAGCGCACAGCCAGGTAATGGGCCAGAAGGTGATCAGGAGACAGGGATGACCGGCCATCAAAGACATACTGGGCATTGAATGGACGCGGACTGGAAGATTTAATGACAAGGACGTACAACCTGGGGACGTTCACCAGACATGGCAGGGGGATGGGGGTTTCTAGTAGAGGGTGGAGGTGTTGGAAGGGGGATTAGTAGATACTGGTTGACATTTTGAAAACTCCTCAGTGCAGATGTAGAGCTGCGATGGTCTCTTGCACCTGTACTTCAGTGAAAACTGCAATTACGAATAGTGGCCAAACACGGCTAAAAATACATGAAAATGAGGCTCTCGGAAATTTTAGCATACGTTTTGCACCTGTAGAATGAATGCCAACTCTTGGTAAAAAGAGTGACAGTTAAATAAAAAAACAGGAATTTAATTGCATTAGAGTGGTGCAAACAAAGTTTTAGTAGGGGGATTAGTAGATACTGGTTAGCTTCTAAAGTTTGGAGGCATGAACCAAGGTAGGCACCCTTGGGGTTGGAATCTGACGAGGTAGCACACATGAAGGTGGGACTACTGTTTATGTTGGTTAGATTGCTGTATATACCTGTAATGTAATCAGGTAACTAACCCTTATGTATACGATAATCTGATGCTCCTCAACACATGTCTACAAAACGATACATGCCAATTTTGAAATGTTCAGTACAAATGTTAATAAAGATATATATATTTTTTTAAATGGTTGCTACTTAATTTCGCAGCTCTGCCGCTATAGCCCAACAAGTATTGTGATCAACCGTCCGTAAATGACACTGACAGTCCGTCATTTCATTGCCAAGGCCATTGTAAGTCATAATTCATTTTACAGACGCCTTTTGTCTGTAATTCTGGGTTTTCCAGGAATTTGCGATGCCCCTTGTGAGAAACCTCAGGTGTTTTACAGCACTCACTGTTGGGGGCCAGCTCGTATTTCTTTTAGGTGAACAGCCTCTCCCAGCCCTCGCAGACTGTCAATTAGCCCCATTGTCATTCTGTCTGTGGCTGAGTCTCTCATACAGAATGACAATGGGCCATGCTGCAGTTACAGCATGAGGTGTGTCGGTGCCTGCATTCTTCCTTTGGAAAGCAACAGCTTACAACTATGGTGGAGGTGGAATTAGAAGTGCTCTTGCAAACATACTTAAAGTAAATTTCTGTCAGGTGTTCAGAAGGATGAATAAAGAACAAACTCAGTTAAACTTAAGTGCAACTGAAACAGGAGCCATGCTATGGAGTTCTGCGTGCACTGCGTTTTGAAATAGATGGCAGGGCTAATGGCTAATACTTCTGTGTTCTTAGCCAGCCTGCAATTATATGCCACCATAAAAGTGTACATTTAACCCTGGTGATTAATGTATCTCCTTGAGAGATATCTGAGCTTTGACCGATGCCAGTCTTAAAATAGCGATACAAATAGAGCAGAGGGATAATGTGCTTCTTGCAAAGCACAAAGTATAACATGGAGTTCAAAAAATTGTTTTTATGTAGATAGTTCAGTGAGTTCATTTTGGATAATAATAAATATTTATTAATTTATTAATTGCGGGTTTCTAACGCGCTAGAATCGACTCCCGAAGGAGTATCTCTGCGCAATAGACCGCTGGGGAACCCGTCCTGGCTTTCCCTGTGAGATGGTCCCTACTGGGTATCTCCAAGGTGAAACCAGGCATCCCCGGCGTATGTGGGGGGCCGTTGTGGAGATGAGGCAAGCTAATGCCCAGAGTTGCCGAGTGTGATCTCTGGTTAGAGTAGGCACCGAGGTGAGAATTATCGAGTCCGCTGACCGTGGTCCACAACCCTGCCGCATCGGGGATTGAACCCTGGTCCCGGCTGTCCTCTGCTCCCGGGTCTGCCGCCTCTAACCAGTGAGCCACACCACTCCACATTAGTAAGAACAACCCCCATCCACTATGCTATGTTTTAAACCCTGAGTTTGTATTTCTCCAGACCAAGCATTCTTAACATATAATCGAGGCAACTAGAATTATGCACTTCTGTGGCTGCAGTTTTTTTCTCATAATTATTTCTTTGGCGCATTTACCATACAACCCATTATCTGTTGCACAATCTCCAAAGTTTAGCAAAAAAAATTGTTTTTCGCTCAAATAGATCAAAAGTTACTAATGCTTGGCAAATTGTACTCATCCGTAATTGAAGGCCCTTGAATGGTTATCTTTCTGTTGCTTATTTATCTATTTCTGTTGCGGAGCTGCACCTGATCCACAGCTGCACCTCCCCACGACTCCCCACCCACCCCCAGCTCCTTGGGAACCTCACAGGTGAGTAGCGCTCTTTAAAAATCCCTAATTGATTGATTGATATTTAGTTGTTAAGCTGGTACTGTTGAGGGGAAATCTTTGCTCAGACAGTATTAACTCCTACATCTTGCAGCCTTCATTGTCTTAAGTAACATTTCCTCCACATTGACTTACTCACACGAGTCATTATCTCTTGAATAATATGTGTGTGATAAGAAGTGCTCTTGACACTACAATGGGATGAGTACCACTATAAAAGAAATTAAATGCACATGGGAGAGGGTATATAGAGGAAAGAGGGACACTGTTGAATAGTGATACTGAGGAAATCCTTGGAATATTTGGGGGGTGGCACCAACAAGGAATGTCACGCCGGGTGGAACCCGCAGTAAAGCTGGCCTACCAGAGGCGTAGTTATCATTTCTGTAGCCTATGCAGTGCCCCAGGACCTAAGACAAAAGCAAATTAGGAGCTGCCTGTGGGATAGACTGGTAGTAAGGCATAGTCTATGAACAAAGAGATTTCATGTTATTATAACACTTGTTTCTGTACAGTTTTTTTTCAACAATTCTAGTTAATGGAGTATGAAGAGCCCAATTAGAAATGTCTAACATAACATGACCGGTGTGCACTAATCCCAAAATCTTCTAGTGCCACACTGTAATCTGCCAGGCAAGTGCCTCATGCTGCAGCCTTGGATGAATTTCTGCTTCATTACCTGCTTCCGCCACATCGGTGGGCTGACTGCCCTATTTTGAGTCTGGTGGTCAGACTGCCGCAGGCCTGCTGCAACCACCAGGGAACCAATGTTTCCTGGTGGTCTTGGATCGATGTGAGGCAGTAATACGCTGGCAGTGCAGCTGCGGCGCCGCCAAGCATATTACGAATTTCTTCACTGCCAGCCTTTTTATGGCGGTGAGACGGCCATGAAAAAGCTAGATATGAAAGAACTAAGGGGCCCTACAGGCCCCCTGGTGCCTCAGGGCCATGGGTATGCATTCAGGTGGGCACATAGTATGCAGTGCAGGAACTTGCTTGGATGTTCCTATTGAGGTGCCTTTTTAATAGGCATCTAACAAAGGAGAGAGTAAGGGAAATTGCACAGGCTATGTGTGGTGGAAACTCCTGGTCCCCGTAGATAGATTTAACAACAATGGAGGAGTACCCCCTTGGAAGGAAAATACAGAGAAGGATTTCTTCTGTATATGGAGCGTAAGGCTCAGGTTAGCACTAAGTGCCCCAACCCTTTACCGGACAGTGTTTGTCCTTGAAGAAAACCCCTCACTCACCAACCTGGTTGGTGACATGCTTCATCATCGGGGTCCCACCCCATAGGCCGAGTGCCCATAGGGTGTGCTGCGACACCTGATTACAGTGGAGCGGGTTTCTTGTTTTTTATATGTGCAGAAAAGTTACAGTGATACGTGTATTAAAAAGGGCCAAGACTACTCACTCCAAGACTTTATTCTTGAGTACTTGAACCCTGCTAAAAATAATGTGGCACCTGTGCCTATTTAGGAAGGCTTTGGTGTCTCGAGAAGTGTGATAAATTAAAAATAGCGTAGTGTGCTATGTGATTTAGTTAAAAGTAGGTCTACATGTTTCAACCATATGGAAAAATTATTTGGTTTTCGTCAGGACCGTGAGTTTTGAGCGGGGTGGTCCGCACACGCTAAGGCGCGTCCAGCCCTCATTCAAATAAAGACCACAAATTGTGGTCTGGTGTAAAAATGTGTCTCTTCCTGGTTCAGGAGAAAACCTGTAAGAAAAAACGTATAAGGTTGGGTTTACATACTGGGGAAGACAAAACGAGGGTACACACTTAACAGATAATGTGCTTGGTGGGTTCACCAAAAGTAAGGTGGCAAAAGAACACCTTATGTATCAGGTCGTACCCGTGGTCTATCTGTAGTGATAGACAGCAGTGCTCAGGCGGTAATTACCGGAGCGTGGATGTGCTTAAATAAAGAAACAACCCAGCATCTTGTTAATATGCTGTTTTGCTGGGAAAAGTGAGAGGGAGGAGGAGGTGTGGGAGAGCGATCGCCCTTGAAACGCGGCATCAAGCACGCCCAGGCATTACTGGAAGTGATCGGCAACTAAGAGATTGGGTTGTTTCTTTATTTAAGCAGATCCACGCTCCGGTAATTACCGCCTGAGCACTGCTGTCTATCACTACAGATAGACCACGGGTACGACCTGATACATAAGGTGTTCTTTTGCCACCTTACTTTTGGTGAACCCACCAAGCACATTATCTGTTAAGTGTGTACCCTCATTTTGTCTTCCCCAGTATGTAAACCCAACCCTATACGTTTTTTCTTACAGGCTTTCTCCTGAACCAGGAAGAGACACATTTTTACACCAGACCACAATTTGTGGTCTTTATTTGAACGAGGGCTGGACGCGCCTTAACGTGTGCGGACCACCCCGCTCAAAACTCACGGTCCTGACGAAAACCAAATAATTTTTCCATATGGTTGAAACATGTAGACCTACTTTTAACTAAATCACATAGCACACTACGCTATTTTTAATTTATCACACTTCTCGAGACACCAAAGCCTTCCTAAATAGGCACAGGTGCCACATTATTTTTAGCAGGGTTCAAGCACTCAAGAATAAAGTCTTGAAGTGAGTAGTCTTGGCCCTTTTTAATACACGTATCACTGTAACTTTTCTGCGCATATAAAAAAACAAGAAACCCGCTCCACTGTAATCAGGTGTCGCAGCACACCCTATGGGCACTTGGCCTATGGGGTGGGACCCCGATGATGAAGCATGTCACCAACCGGGTTGGTGAGTGAGGAGTCTTCATCAAGGACAAACACTGTCCGGTAAAGGGTTGGGGCACTTAGTGCTAACCTGAGCCTTACGCTCCATATACAGAGGAAATCCTTCTCTGTATTTTCCTTCCAAGGGGGTACTCCTCCATTGTTGTTAAGCCTTTTTAATAGGCCCCTGCCATGGGAAAGGCGAAAGGACTGCCTGCCATACGAGAACTCGTAACTGGCTATTGGTGAGCTTTGGCAGTGTGGGAGGGCGATGGCGTGCAGCCCCACTCCCACACCACCAAACTCAGAATCAGGTCCTGTGTGATCAATAATTGAGGGCATATATCAGGCTGTATCATCGGATACATTTATGCTTATTCCTTTAACATGTGGATTGGTGTTTAGAAAATTCTCTAACATTGTAAACACAGAATCAATCAATCAATCACACGATTTGTAAGGCACACTACTTACCCGCAAGGGTTTCAAGGTGCTGAAGGAGAGGGGGGGGGGGGGGGGGGGGGGGGGTTGCCGCTACTGGCCGAATAGCCAGGCCTTGAGTCGTCTCCTGAAAGTCAGCAGGTCTTGAGTCTGTCATAGGTTGAGGGGAAGGGTGTTCCAGATCTTGGCGGCGCTGTGGAAGAAGGATCTGCCTCCGGTTGTGGTTCTCCGAATGCGTGGGACAGTGGCCAGGGAGAGGTCGGCGGAGCGGAGGTGATGGTTGGGAACGTAGAATGAGAGTCGACTGTTGAGATAGGCTGGGCCGGTCTTGTGGAGTGCCTTGTGTGCGTGGATCAGGAGTTTGAAGGAGATTCTCTTGTCGACAGGGAGCCAGTGCAGGTTTTTTAGGTGGGGCGTAGTCAGGGCTCCTGCGTAGAGGGCGTTTCCATAGTCGAGTCTGCTGCTGATGAGGGCTTCTTTGACTGTTCTTCTTGTGTCTGTCAGGATCCACCTGTAGATCTTGCGGAGCATGCGGAGGGTGTTGAAGCAGGAGGAGGAGACTGCATTGACTTGCTTGGTCATGGTGAGCGTTGAGTCAAGGATGACTCCCAGGTTACGTGCGTGGATGGTTGGTGTCGAGGGTGCCCCTAGTGACAAGGGCCACCAGGAGTCGTCCCAGGCTGATGGGTTGGAGCCGAGGATGAGGACCTCCGTTTTGTCTGTGTTCAGCTGAAGTCAGCTGCACTTCATCCAGTCGGCGACTGCTTACATTCCTTCGTGGAGGTTGGATTTGGTGGTCCTTGGTGAGGGAGAGGATCAGTTGAGTGACGTCGGCATAGGAGATTATGTTGAGATTGTGCTGTCGGGCGATGCGTGCGAGTGGAGCCATGAAGATGGTGAACAGTGTCAGGCTGAGGGAAGATCCCTGGGGTATGCCGCAGATGATCTCGGAGGCTTCGGATCGGAATGGGGGAAGGCAGATGCTGTGGGTTCTGTCGGAGAGGAAGGAGGTGTCCAATCCAGGGCCTTGTCGTGGATCTCTGCGTTGTGTAGGCGTGTGCATAGTGTGCGGTGCCAGACTGTGTCCATGGCGGCGGAGAGGTCCAGGAAGATGAGGGCCGCCGTCTCGCCGTTGTCCAGCAGGATCCTAATGTCGTCTGTGGCGGCGATGAGGGCGGTCTTGGTGCTGTGGTTGCAGCGGAATCCTGACTGGGAGGGGACCAGGATGCTGTTATCTTCGAGGTTGCGGGTGAGCTGTCTGTTGATGATCTTCTTGATGACCGTAGCTGGGAATGGAAGCAGGGAGATGGGCCGGAAGTTCTTTAGGTCGCTCGTGGCGCCTTGGGTTTCTTGAGTAGGGCGTTGATCTCGGCGTGTTTCCAGCTCTTTGGGTAGGTCGTGGTCTCAAAGGAGAGGTTGATAACGTTGCACAGGTAGTGTACGATGGAGCTGCCGGCTTTGTTGAAGATGTGGTGTAGAAAATGGTCTGATGGGGAGCCGGAGTGGATTGTGCCCATGGTCTTGATTGTGTCCCTGGTGTTCACGTTGACCCAGGCTGTCAGGGGGTTGTGGTCAATGGGGGCGGCGAGAATGATGTGTCGGGCCTGTTGGGTTCGTCCGGGAGTCGAAGCTGTCATGTATATCGGCGATCTTACGGTGGTAGAAGGTGATGAGGGAATCACACAGGGCTTGCATCGGCAGGATGATGTTGGAGTTGGAGCTGGGGTTGGAGACTTCCTTCACGATGCTGAAGAGCTCCTTGCTGTTGTGTGCGATGTTGTCAAGACGGTCTTTGAAGGATTCCTCTTGGCGGACCTGATGAGGTGATGGTGGTTGCGGATGGTGTCTTTGTGGGCTGTGCGGGCTGTACGAGTTAACAGAATTGTTGTGGTGGTAAAGGGCATGTGAAAACAAAGGATGTAAGCTGACAGTTTTTTTGTAACACAGAACAACTTTTAAATACCTGTATATCAACTGTGCAAATGTTTCAAAACATATCAGCAGTTAGAAAACCACAAATGGAGAACTTGTTTGTAATTCCGACACTTTACTCGGTGATGTTCAAATGATACATATTTGCTGAAACCACATTTCCACAGATTATCATTTGTGCGCTATATAGTTTTATCAGTGAAACGGCATGTTGTCATTTTGCTTCCATGCAATGGAAAATGATCTGTAGGTAAAATACAGTGCCTCCTTCTGACCTACAATAATGCCTCAACAAAGTATTCAGTTTCTAGTCTGTAGCTTACTACTGTGCATCAATGAGAATCTGCAGTTTACAGCTCATAGAAATGAAATGGCCCAATCAATATACTATTTCCCATATACAGGTAAAATAAGGAAGGCTGCTAAAGGCGAGCCAGAGCATAATGTAGTAATGTCAACTCCTATCTGTCTGCAGTCAATTATAGCTCATGTTGGCTGGTTAATAACTCCCTTTTCCTACTTCATGCTCCTACTCTCACACAAGACCTGTCTGCGATGGATCTTATTCATCACTCAGTACTGTACCAGCCCCTAAACCAGTCATCACCTGCCGAACTGACATGCAATACATGAAGCGATCTGACACATAAAGCTTGGTAGTCAAAGGACTGTACTCTAGCCCAGCACTGCAGGTCCCCATTAGCTACAGTCAATGCATGCTGCTTTAAATCTCAAAATGGCACTCAGATAAGAGATGTTAGTAACAAAGTTCTTCTGAGCAGATCTTCCAGACCACATCTCTTACAAAAACATGCCTGCTCAGGACCATGAACTGTAAACAAAATATCAGACTGGATAACCCGGTACAGTAACCATTATAAATAGATTATGATTATTAGAAATACCACAAAAAGATCTGCAGAGTTACTCAAAGCTGCCCGCATACTAAACAACAATGAAGTGCTCCAATTGTCTCAACCGAATAGAAACTTATTTTGACTTGTACTTATGTTGGTTGTCTATTTACTTACTTATATACTATTGCGTGACCTCCTCTGATGTTTCTGTAAACAATACCTTTTGTCCTGAATTTTGACCTTCTGTCCTGAATTTTTGTCCTTAATTTTGACCATTTGTCCTGAATTTTTATACTCACCATCCTGAATTTGCACCTATACCAGTTGGTCACCCTACCAACAAGATGGTGGCTACTTAATCTCGCAGCTCTGCCATTATAGCCCAACAATTCGGTTCCTTGGATGTCACCCCTTCTGCTGAGCAGCGCCAGCCCAGAGAAGACCTGGGACCCTGGGTTGCAGACATCTACCGCCATGGGGGGTCCATTGAAATCTCACCAGGACTTGTGAAGGAGTGAGGCCTCTGCCAGACTAGTGGCTGTGCCGATAGTCCGGGAAACAACCTTTACAACTTGGTCATCACATTGCGTTACCTTTACAACGTGGTTGTTACAACTCCTTACCATTGCAACGCAAGTCGTTACAACCACTTGCTCTAGATGGCACTCTAAACTAAGGAATATTATAATTTACTATTCCAACACCTGCCATACTGTTGCACACACTGGAGTTGGAATAGTAAATTATACTATTCCTAAGTCCAGCGCGCCATCTAGAGCAAGTCGCTGTAACGACTTGCGATGCAATGGTACTGCGTTGTAACAACGAAGCCGTTGTAACGACTGTGTTGTAAAAGCACGCAATGTAATGCATCGTGTTTTAATAAGACATATTCGACTGTCCCCATCACAGAACTGGAGGGACGCTGGCAGGACTTCCTGGTGCCCCCAAGAGAATACTCAGCGAGTTTTTCAGGGTGGTTTGGGAGCTGCTGTTATGGAAATCGAAAATAATTGAAGTTAGTGTGAGCTGCAGCCATCTTGTTTAAGGCATCCATTTTGTCAGCTGTGTAATTCTTCCTTCTTCACTGTTGTTTGCCTTTCTATTCTGCTTGTGTCATCAGCTTTAGTTAACTCCTTCTGTACTGAGCCAAAGCAATGTATAAGAAAAGGCCAGTAGCTGCTAGAATGCACCTGGCTAAAGATGTAACCGTTGATCACTCTTTGCTACTGTAAGCAGTTCTGTTCCCCCTCCCACTTTGCTGACTAAGTGATCTCCATCTGCCCATGTTTGTCAGTAGTTATTCCTGTGTATGCTTGTACCTTCTGTTTGTAACTACATGCTTACCAGTGCAGAAAACTCTGTATATAAGCACCATAGTCTGTGTATTCAAGCCACTACCTCCTGGAACACTTGAGGGTGTTGTATGGACGTGGTCTCACTCATGAGTGAATAAACTTGTTATTTCGAATTCCAGCTTCAGTGTCAATCTCTATTTTGTTAGTCTAAGCACCCGTGGACAGAGAAGGGTGCCCTTTAAAAAAGCATATTTCCACAGTTTGGTGCCCAGCGTGGTGCCTCATCTGAGACACGGCCGACCAAAGGAGTGGTCTTGACAGAAGATTGGAATTCTACTGAGGAGACGTCCTGCATGAGGAGACCCTTGTCTTTGCAGTCAAAGTGATTTTTCAGTTTTTCTTGATCTGACCCTCCAGGTGGTGGCCGGTCCCGCCTGAGGTTTCCTTTTGCGCAAGTATTTGCAGTGACCATTAGGTCGACCAAGAGATTGGCAGTTGGAGGTTGGAGACTCTTGTTTGGTAAGGTTGCTGAAACGGTACTCTTGATTTGCTTGGCCAAGATTCTGGTTTTGTTTGTTTGATTTCTTTTCTGCAGGAAATAAAGGCAGGTAATGTGGAGATTTTTCTCTACTTTAGAATATTTTAAGAGCGTAATATTTTACAAAAATGTGGTAGCATGTCTGTTCCCAGCACATTCCGTAGGCTGGGTTGCTGTCTTGGAGGTACTTAAATGGATTTAGAAAGAAGTCAGCTGGTTCCCCCAGAGGGGATACCTAATAGGCATATGTACATTAAATACAGTAATTCTTCCATAGTGTATAGTACACCGTGGAACAAATATATGAAAAGATCCCAATTTAGGATGGCCTGTGAATGGGTCATTTGACTTTAAAAAGATTCAGTATTTAGAGCAGTGTTTGTTTAAATGGAAGAGTGGACAATATATGTTTGATTGTGTACAAATGTGGAAGAAAGAAGTGCAAGAGAGAGTGAGGAAATAAGAAGCTATGCAGAAAAAGAGCAGCGTAAAACGATATATCAAAAAGCATTGGAATTGAAAAATAAGGAAATGAAGGAAATAAAAGAAAAAGAGGAAAGGGAGCATCATTTAGAGGTAACTGGCCAGTACCCTATTAGGCACCCTATTTTTCCCATACTTAATAAACCTCAAGATGATTCCATCTTGTTAGATAGACCTCCACCCCCATATAAAGTCCCTAGTGCCCCTGAGAATTCGGTTTATGATGAGGAGCATTTGTCTTCAGATGGAAAAGATAAAGATAAGCAGGGTGGGCGGCAAACTCACTCTACTTTGACCAAGGAAGAGAAAGATAAATTACAGGACATTGCCAGAGAGGAAGAACATCAGACTACTACAACAACGGTCCTCACAGTTACATTTCAGACTTGGGAAAACGTCAAACAGTTATATTTTTAAGAAAAATTCTCTTGGGAGGTTATATATGGTTTGCGGCATAATTCTAATGAAACAGAGCCATTGATTATAAATAGTTAGTAGGTGGGACTTTCCTTTTTTTAAACTTACCTGATGTGATTAGGCGAGTGGTCAAATTACGAGATGAAACATTGCGTTTACGAAAAGAGAAATAAAAAATAACATTATAGAAATAGCTCCATCTAAGACAAAGGAAGTAGATGCTTCAGTAGATGCGAAAAAACCTAGTAGTAGTGAAGCTGTTATGAAACCAACGCGTGAAGCAGCACCTCTGTATGTTCCCCCAAAGGGAGTGGGAACGGATGAGGATAAAACCTCAGATGATGCAAAGGGATATTTTATTTATAATTGGGTCTATACCCCTTGGAGTAGAGCAGATGGTATGGCTCTTAAAGCTGCTTTGCCTGATCCGCGGAAAAATCTGGCCGCTTTTTATGAAGAAGTGGGAGGAGCTATTAGCTCCGGCACTTTGACCCTGCCAGATATTGTTATGTTTTTTGGACTTATTTTGCCCCCTGATATGTGGAGAACAAGTCGGAAGGTAGACGATATTGCAGCTTATGGTGATACTTGGGTGCATTTAGAGGAAATAGATGTGGCTAGAGAGCTTGCGCAGAAACCGCAACAGGTGATATTAGATCCTCCCAAAGCTATTGTAACTAAGTTGAAAACTCTTATACCCCCTAAGAAAATAAATTGGACAATGTTAGTGTCATGTAAACAGAAAGCGGATGAGTTTGTTTCTGATTTCTTTACAGGATTTGAAGAGACATTGCATGACTTTATTGGGCAGTCATTGACAGATGACACGGGTAAGCATCTGTTCGTTTACAAATTTGTCGCTAACATGTTGCCAGAAATAGCTAGTCGCCTAAAGGCCAGCGAGAGTTCATGGACTACGTCTTCCTGAATCTCCTTTTTGACTATGGACCAGTATTATGAGCGTCAGGAATTGGAAGCAAAAGGCAAAGAGGATAAGAAGATTAAGGATTTAAAAACAAAAGTTATGTTGGCTCAAGTATGGTCACCATTCAGAGGTAGTGGTAGAGGCGGATGTGCAGTATATACCCCTGGTGTGCCCCCTTTCTCTCAAGCAACTTTGTCTTCTGATCAGTGTGCTTATAGTAAAGAGATTGGACATTGGCGTTCTGAGTGCCCCTTTTGCAAGATCAGCAGTATTAACGGGGTGGAGGAAGCATGACAGGACACCCAGGGAATTCAGGGCAAAGAGGAGGAATAGGAAAACATACCAGATTTGAGGCAGTTGAACATGGACCACACTATTCTAATACTTTTGACAGACGTAATCCATATTAAATGACAGATTATTCGACTGAAGGTCTTGGGGATTCTAATTATGCATAGGAATGCCTAGGATGGGGTAAGGAACCGGTTGAGGTGCCAGTAGATCAGAAAGGTCCTTATGTTGATGCAAATGTCTTGGGCTCTACTGATCAGTTTCTGGTTGATACATGAGCTACTCGTAGTGCTCTGTCTAAATAATTGGTTCCTAGGGCTCCCCTGTCTGGCGCAATGATAACATCAATAGGATTCGATGGGACACCTACACTTAGCCCACTGCCAGAGCCACTTGCATTTAGTTTTGATTATTTCACTGCAGCATGTCCATTTTTGCTTTTCCCTAACACGCGGTATAACATTGTGGGTATTTCCGTGCTACAATACGTTGTTCCCCAGAAGGTGTATTTTAAATGATAACTATCCAATGGTTGAGAGGTCTTGTCTCATTAAAGAGGATGTTGCTCTTGCATCGTTACCTAGTACTTTGTGGGCTACATCAGATACTGATGTAGGACAAATGGTTATCCCACCAGTACATATTCAAGTGAAGGAAGGTGCTTTGTTGCCTCGACTGCCCCAATATAAAATATCTCGGGAAGGAGAAGAAGCATTAATACACATTGTTCAGGATTTGATGAGAGTGGGGGTTGTGGAAGAAGTCCCTTATAATATTTGTAATAGCCCTATTCTTTCTATTTTGAAAAAAGACACTGACAATAAAATTTACAGATTCATTATTGATTTACGAGAAGTTAACAAAATAGTGGTGCCCCAATACCCGGTAGTCTCTGTCATCACGACATTTCTTACTATGGTTCCTCCTACTGCCACTACATTCAGTGTCATTGATTTAAAGAATGCATTTTTCTCGATACCTATTCACCCTGACAGCCGCTATTTGTTCGGCTTCACTTTAAATAATCGATCCTTCAGATTCTGTAGAGTTCCACAAGGGTATACAGTGAGTCCTAGCTTTTATAGCCAGGCATTAAAAAGGCAGCTTGATTATTTTCCTGTACGGTAGGGGTGGCTCTTATTCAATATGTTGAGGACATCTTATTGGCTGCCGATACCCCTGAACAGTGTGAAGAAGGAACACTGTTCCTATTATCATTCCTTGCCTCTCATCATCACAAAGTCTCTTGGAAGAAATTGCAATATTGTAGATAGCAGGTTACCTACTTAAGCCACCTCCTGTCTAAGGAGGGACGTGCACTCACACCAGATCGCATTCAAACTATTTTAGACACTCCTGTGCCCCGTACTCAAAAGGATGTTTGTGCAGTGATTGGCCTTACTTCTTTCTGTAGGCAGTGGATCCCCAGTTGTTCTCACATTATTAAACCTTTGTTGGACGTTTTGACTAAAGACACTCCGATGCCTCTCCCATGGACCACTGAATGCCAGAATACTTTTCAACAGTTACGTAACGCTCATTGTTCTGCACCAGTATTAGGAACTCCAGACTACACCAAGGCCTTCACACTCTATGTACACGATAGGGACGGTGGCGCTCTCTCCGTTTTAGCACAGACACACAGTGATAAGCAGCGATCTTGTGCATATTTCTCAGCTGTCCTTGATCCAGTTGCTTGTGCATTGCCTGGGTGTTTTTCGAGCGGTGGCAGAGACGACTATTCCCTCAGGGTGAGGGAATAGTCTTGTCACATAGATTGCTTGTGCTAGTACCCCATTAAGTTGATGCTTTGTTAAACCAAACATAAATACAACATTTCACTAGTGCTAGTTTGACAGGCTATGAATTTACACTTTTGGCTCCTCATATCACACTGAAAAGAGGTTTGACTCTGAATCCTGCTACATTATTGCCATTCCCAGCTACTCAGTCTCAGTCACAAGAGCTACATGATTGTATATCCCTTACTGAAGAACAAACAAAGGGTTGTGTTAACCTACAAGATACACCTCTTTCTAGTGTTGATGGGGAATTGTGGGTTGATGGGTCTTGCCTGAAGTTGCCTGATGGTACTACATCTGCTGCTTATGAAATGACAATACTTCAGACAGTAGTTGAGATAGTTTGTATCCTACAGAAGTCAGCTCAAGCTGCCGAGTTGATAGCACTGACAAGAGCATGTGAGCTTAGTACCGATTTGCTTGTTAATATTTACACTGATAGCCAATACATCTTTGGTGTGGTACATAGCTTTACCCAACTCTGGAAGAAAGAGGCTTTTTCACTTCACATAGGACACAAATAGTGCATGGAGAATTAGTACATAATATCCTCACTGCCTTGATATATCAAAAGAAAGTGGCAATTGTAAAGTGTAGCGAGCACAAGAAAGTGACTGATAAAATAGGAGGTAATGCCTTTGCAGACTACACAGCTTGTGAGACTGCAATGCAACAAAGTACTACATCTATGTATGTAGTTAAATCACAGGCTGAACGATGGAATGATGCCAGGCAAGAAGTGCTGGGCATGCAACAATCTGCCTATGTCGATGAATTAGACCAATGGTCCAAGGAGGGAGCATTGGACGATGAGGGCTGTTGGTGGAATGAAGAAATGATAAAATAGAAGTTACCTGCAGCCTATTTACACCCTATGATTCACATGGCATATGGGCCGGCACATGTTGAAGCATCCTCAAAAGCAAAGTACCTTATGCAAGTTTGGGATCATCCAGTGATTGTCGGTACAGCTAAGAAACTAGTCCAGTCCAGTGTGATTTGTCTGCAATATAATCCTGGAAAGGGAACACGAACTATAACAATACCTACTGCACCTTTTGAGGTTCTGCAAATGGATTATATTCAGCTGGAACGCTGTAATAATCTGTAGTATGTTCTGGTAGTGGCGTGTGCCTTTAGTAAATGGGTGGAGGCATACGCTACAAAGGATAATACAGCTTTTACTACAGTAAAGGTGCTCCTAAAGGAGTTTTCCCTAGATTTGGAATTTGTCGAGTTTTGTGGAGTGACAACGGACCCATTTCATTGGGCAAGTTGTTGAGTATCTCATGAAAGGGTTAGGAATTAAGCAGAAGTTTCATGCTGCTTTTTACCCACAATCAGCAGGGCTAGTGGAGCATTACAACTCTACACTAAAATTAAAATTGGCAAAGATACAGGTTTCCACATATTTGAAATGGCCTGATGCACTGCCCTTGGCATTGCTATCCATTAGATCAATACCACATACACAATCTGGCCTTACACCATATGAGGTGGTTTTAAGAAGGCCAATTAATATTTCGGCGATTCCTAAGCCACGCCCTATACATGCTGTACCCTATGTATTGATGAGTTACTATTTGTCTCAGTTGACTGACAGTTTGTCTTCTATTTATCAACAGGTTTGGGAAACTCTTCCAGACAGGTCGCCATGTGAGGGCCACTGCTTGCGCCCTGGAGACTACGTGGTAGTTAAGTCCTTATAGAGCGCCAGCTCCCTAGCACCCAGATGGCGAGGCCTTGAGCAGGTGCTCCTGGCTACCAGGATGGCAGTTCGAGTGACCAACCAGACACATTGCCGGAAAGTGTTGCAAGACCTAGTGAGCCCAGCTGCGCTGGCAGATCACCGTGACATCCTGGCTACAGGGAAAGGACAAGCTACGTCACCTGAAGGACCCGAGGAAGTCTTCCTGAACCACACGATCCCTGGTACATCTCGATATCTGCTGCAACCCAGGAAGAAAGACACTTTGTTGCTGAAAAAAGCTGTTTGAGCCACTGTCCTGGGTGGTTAAAGACTGACTACAAAGGGGAGGTAGCCTTTTAGTGACTGCTCGTCTCAACCTCAGTGAAGAAACCAACTTCTGCCCAGGACCTAGGGCACCATCTGTTTTATTGTTCAATTACATGATGAACATGCCTAAGGAGAAGAAGCAAACTGATGCAAGAGTCTGTGATGGAGGGAGTATGTTCATTATTGTTCTCACTGTTACTAGAGCTCGAGCGGATATCTGTGTGAGCAGTATTGGACTGGAATAAACAATAGTAGTTTTTGGTCCACACACAACACCTATTTCATTTATGGAAGTAAAGGTTATTACTACCTACCTACTGGGTGGTCTGGAAGCTGCTTTGTGTCCTTTTTTCTTCCACATGTGTTTTTGGCACCTGCATCCTACCATAAAGATTATGAACTGTATAATGACATTTCAAAGAGCCGCTTCAAGAGGCAATAAACAATGATGAAGTGGATCAAACTGATACTGCACTGCAGCAGTATATTGACTTTAACTTGGGACTATTCTTCTTTGTTGGTGGGGCCTCAAACAGCAGAAAGATCCGATGTTTGACATGTGTTGTAGAGGCTGTAACCAATCAGACAGCCATGGCACATGAAAATATCACAGAAAATCTACAAAGTGCCAGAAATGTGGCGCTCCAAAACAGCATGGTCCTTGATGTCATCCTGGCTGACCGTGGTGGAGCATGTTGCATCATTGGGAGCAGCTGCTGCATATACATCCCTGACCACGCCCCTTCAGTTTTTGAAGCAATTTCCAAGATGCACAAAATAGCCACTGAACTCCACCAGGATTCAGGGACATGGACTTTGACTGGATCGCTATGGAATATGTTTACTGTATAGGGCTGGAAATGACTGTCAGCTCTATGTATATTTGCTGCGATTCTGTTCATTTTTTGTCTATGTATTCAATGTGGCCTGATGCTTTGTTCCCTTTATATTTCTACCTGTACCTCATGTATACCAACTAAACAAAATGCTAAGAATGTAAATGCCCGCCTAGCAATGGACCAGGAAATTAATGAACTCATGAGAATAGATGTAAATGATATCTTCCATGTACCTTCCAAATCATAGAGATGTCTTCAGCTAATGCTAAAAGGGCCGTCTGTGGAAATCGAAAATAATTGGCATTACCATGAGCTGAAGCCATCTTGTTTCTGGCATCCATTTTGTCAGCTATGTAATCCTTCCTTCTACACTGTTGCTTGCCTTTCTATTCTGCTTGTGTCATCAGCTTTAGTTAACTCCTTCTGTACTGAACCAAAGCAATGTATGAGAAAAGGCATGTAGCTGAAGATGTAACTGTCGATCACTCTTTGCTACTGTAAGCAGTTCTGTTCCCACTCCCACTTTGCTGACTAAGTGATCTCCATCTGCCAATGTTTGTCTGTGGTTATTCCTGTGTATGCTTGTACCTTCTATTTGTAACTACATGCTTACAAGTGCAGAAAACGGTGTACATAAGCACCATGGGCTGTGTATTGAAGCCACTACCTCCTGGAACACTTGATGGTGTTGTATGGATATGGTCTCACTAATCAGTGAATAAACTTGTTATTTTGAATTCCAGCTTCAGTGTCAATCTCTATTTTGTTAGTCTAAGGATCCGTGGACAGAGAAGGGTGAACCCTGCACCAGTGTGCTCATTAAAAAATGACATTTCCACACTGTGGGGTCCTGAGCAGAGGATGTGCTAGTGAAGCCTGAGCATTTGGAGGGCCTCCGTGGGTGCTGGGTCAGACTTCTATGGACTGCTTTTCTTTCAGACATGCATCTGAGGCCTGTACCAGCTGCCCGGCATTCGTCCCTCCTTGGAGATCCTGTTTAATCTAGCCCAGTGAGTGCGAGTGTGGGGGCCAACTGGGAGTTACACCTTGGACCCTGCAAGGCCCACCTGATACCCTGAGAACACCATCAAGATTCTTCAGCCGCAGGATCTAGATGCACAGAGACATCTCCTTGAGACCAAGTGTGCTTTCTTATGGACTAGGCCGAGGATGCTGAGGGCTGATACCACAGAAGTAATGTGCATATAATGGCCATGGCAGAGGAGAAAGATGGCCAAGACCACGTGGCTTACCTAGAAAAATAGGATCAAGAGCAGTAGAGCTTCAAGACGTCTCTGAAACTATCCCCTTTCTTTTACATTGATAGAGCCTGTATGGTTCACATGACCCCCTCTATCCAGCCCTCAACATCTCGGGGGTCTGTGCCCTGCCCGCTGGTCAGCAAATTGATCCACTAGAGGGACAGAGATTAAGTGCATTGCAAAGCTCACCAGCTGGTCTTGCTGGAAATCTACATCAATCTCAAAAAGGAGTGGGAACCCAATATACCCTTGGAGGCTTGGGCGGTAAAGTTATCAAAGAAAGAAGGATGCCTTCAAGGGATTTTGTTTACCAAGTGTGTCTAGAAGATGTTGTCCCAAAATTCTTGGGTACACCCTAATCAGTGGTGAACAACAGATTTAATCAAAACAATCAATGCATTTCATTGTGAAAGAATTAAACTAATCGTGAATAATAATTACACAAGTGATACACGGGGCGAAAATATACTTCAAAAAGTCATATATTTAATATATGTTCAAAACTTTTGGTCAGGGAAAAAATAATAAAAAGCAACAAAACATAGCTGGAAAGGTGACGTTAGTTAGCCTA
Organism: Lissotriton vulgaris; assembly: GCF_964263255.1. Classification (NCBI taxonomy): domain Eukaryota; kingdom Metazoa; phylum Chordata; class Amphibia; order Caudata; family Salamandridae; genus Lissotriton; species Lissotriton vulgaris. Next base: position 631,627,272 of record NC_141695.1, read on the forward strand.
TACAACAACTATGTTGAAATCTTTCCAAATATTCTATACAATCAATGTCTATAGGGAAGAGATGTCGTGTCGACGTTTCAGTCTGTGGTGGCGATGAGACCGTCAGACCATCATCAGGACGGATAGTTGACAAAAGATACAAAATAGTATAATCCTCAAATCTTTTGACTTCAGTCAAATAGGCATCTAACTTCCAAATTTAAACAAAGACTGTCGTCTCTGATTGTGAGAATCTGAGAGACAATTCCAACACGCTATGCAGTCGAGAATTCGATATTAAATGTCAATTTTCTTATCTTCGTTAGGCAACAACGTATAAATTGGAGTAACCGACGTGAAAACCTCAATGCTTCACCGCTTCACTCTGGTGTGACCGCGCTCTTTGTCAGGGCCGGTTTTCGGCCGATTTTGTAACAGGGCCGTTTTTGCAACTAACGGCCCTGTAACAAAAACGGCCCCCACCCAGGCGGTCCACTGGGGGATTGCCAATTGCCCACAACAGCCAGTCCGGGCCTAGCCGCTGCGGGCACCGCTGGGAAATTATGGTCCCACCAGCCACCGCACGTGGAGATTACCTTGCGCAAGAGTGAATGACACAATAGAGAGGTATCTGCCCTGCCACACCTTGAAGACCACACAGCGGTGCACGCAGTGCGGCAGGTGCACGGCGTGCACTGCTGAAAAATCATGGTCTCATCAACCACCGCACGTGGAGATTACACAGCGCAAGAGTGCATGCTACAATAGAGTGGCACCCGCCCTACCGCACCCTGAATACCGCGCAACGGTGTAATTTAGACATGAGCAGTATAACAGTTGTTTAGGAAAACAATATACATTAAATAAATTGTTAATACCTGCCTCTCCAGCCATTCCTTTAGCTTTGGGGACCCGGAATAATCTGAACTGTTGTATTTACATGCGAGAGAGATGGTTAGTAGTTGATTTGGCAGCAATGACATAGGCGATGGGTGGTGCAAGCTGCAGTGGCCTCCTGGTCAGAGCCCTGGCACCTAATATTTTACAAATGAAGCCCTGAATATCCTGGTCATACCCCTGGTACTTAATATTTTACAAATTAGGCTCTGAATATTGTGAACGTGTGCGCGAGCGTAATTATAAAACTAACTGATCCCAGACCCAGGTAGTGAGTTAGTGGGTGGACTGGGCTGAGGGGGGGCCTAGAGCTCGGGGCACCCCCGCACTACAGGGCTGCAGAGGCTTATATTACGCCAGTGGCTGCAGCACTATTAGTGCCCTTCATCTTTATCACAGGAGGCGACTACTGCACCAGTAAGCAACATGGGCTTGAAGCGGACTTCCCCCTGAATCCCAAACCCCCCCACAGGATGCTGCAAATTTACTGTATTAAGTTTGTTCATGAGCTGTTTGCCCTCTGCCCCATGTACTATTGTTATTGTTGTTGTTTTTTTTTTCTTGCAGGCTACCTTTGTTTCCTCAGTTACAAAACAAGCAGTCCAAGCGTTGCAGCTCCTCCCCGGATATCCTTCTCACCTTAAGTACTACACAGGAGACCTCCCCGCATATTGCAACACGCCTTTGCCACTTGGACAATATATCTTCCTCACACAGAACATTAGATGCTTGAGATCAGCTAGCAAGCACTATGCTATATTCTCTTCTCTAGACTGGACTAATTCCTTGGACCCTGAAAGGCCCACCAGGGATAGGTTTTCTCAACAAATTACTCTGTTTTTTTCCATGGGTCTCTAGTTTGGATACAGCCAGGGTCCTATTCCAACTGCACATCACTGTTCTGGACAAGGAGGGTAGATATGGCTTGTGGAGGAACTTTGGGTGGCCAACCAAACATAATAGGCCCCTTTCCTTAGGCACCAACTACATTCAATGCAAAGCAGCAGACCCAATGGTTATATTGCTGGTCCCTGAAGGATATCTGGCGGCAATGACACGCAGGTGTGAGGATATACTGGTTTTATTATCCTCGGCATAATCTTCTAGTGTGGATTGATCTGATTGTCTGTTCCCACTCTAAAAGCTCTTCATTCTCTCAAATTGACTATTTAGGCTGGACAGTTTCAGATCACAAGCTTCTGGTTGCAGGATTTTATAGGGGCACCCCACATCCTCCAGTACCCATGTGAAGTTTCCAGCATTTTTTGCTGGATGGCCAGGTGTTTCAAGCCACTCTCTGTGACAATATTTCAGCCTATTTCAATCTTAACCAAAAGTCTGACCAATTTCTAACCAAAAGTCTGACCAATTTCTAACCAAAAGTCTGACCAATTTCTAACTAAAATTCTGACGCATTTAAGCTCACAGTTAGAGTGCTTTGTGTCAATGAAGTAGTGGGAGCGCGAAGAGTGCTTGATGCAGAGCTGAAGGTCATGAAAGCATCCCAGCCAAGCGGTTAAAAGCGCTACTCACATGCAAATGCTTATGGCCGCTTGAGCGAAACATTCTGATTTGTTTGAACGGCTTTGTTCCATTAACTTTCGGCATGTGCGGTAAAAACCCATACAGAGGCAGACAAGTCTAGTGCTCTTCTTGCTTGGCTGATTAAGCTTTAATAACCTCATCTCTCTATCCCTTCTCTCCGACTTACCTATGATACATACGTGCACATGTAAGCTGAAATTCACACCGCCTTTACCAATTATTAAGCAAACCTCTACACTGCTGTCCTGCGTGACTCTCAGTAGGCTATAATAGCAGTCTTCTTAGCTGACATCACTTTGCTCTAAGTCACTCAGGAGCAATGCCAAGAACTAGACCTCCCCATATCCTCTGCACAGATAAAGGAAGCTATATGCTCTCTAGCCATTAAGAAGAGGTCTGGCCCAGACAGGCTCCCTGTGGAGTTCTAGAAGGCCTTCTCCGATCTCCTGTCCATGCGGCTCAAGCATCTTTATGAGGCAGCTATCACAGACAGATGACTCCCTTCACCCCATAGGGAACCTTACTTCTATTCTTTCCCGAACCAGGCAGGTATGCGTCCGACATATCCTCATACAGGTTGTTGATGATCCTTAACACTGACTATAACATTTTAAGCGAGGTGCTGGTAGAGTGACTGATGCTGATGATCCCCCAATTCGTGCACCCCAATCGGAACGAGTATATCCCAAGAAGGAGCACATCGCTGAATAGCCACAGGGTTTTCAGGATCATGAAGGCAGCCCTGGGTGGCCGGCATGGTCTTGGACTTTGAGAAGGCATTCGACTCCCTGAGCCGGGCTTACCTCATTATGTTACCCAAAAGAAATGGACTGGGTAGGGGCATTGTTGGACTTGGCCTTTTCCCCCCAAAATTTTTCGCTTTTGACCCCCTTACTTAGGATGTCTCCCCCATGGGATTAAACCTGTATAGGCCATGAGTGGTGTGAGACACCTTGTTGAAAATGTAAAATTACATGTTGTTAAATGGTGTACAGAAAATATCCCCCATTTTAAAAATGTACCTGACTGAAATGTATTGAATGTAAAATGGATGCCATGGCCATGGGTTTTGCCACTGGACTGCCATAGGTCAGCGGTCTAGATAATATTACCCAGCTACCCCTAGCTTTTGGAGGGAAAGCCTGGCACCCAGGGTGCTCACCCCCTCCCCTTGAGCCAGTTTAGGCCAGATTTGCCAACATTCTAGAAGGTCCTGGCACTGCCTGGGAGGAGGGTATAAGTAAGGGAGAAGTGTCACCAGAGAGTTAGTCAGCGCGGGGACAAAGAAGAGCGGGACCTGCTGTGAGGTGCTACCGCCACATGGGCCTGTGAGCTGGGCCCTGCACCCCTGTGAACCCCCCCTCTACTGTCCCCATGGGCCCCTGATAAGGGAGGGCCCCTACCCAGGTCCCAGACACTGTGGGACCTTGAACTACGCCAGCGCTGAGAGAAAGAGGTGCCCAGAAGAGGAGGAATGCTGTGGGCCTGAGCCCCCCAGGAGGTGAGGAGTGTGCCCCTGGGGCTGGCTGGAGGAACTGTTGCCCCTTGTGAGGTACTGCCTGGCAAGCGCTATTCTGGGGAGGTTGATGCCCCCCAGGGAAGTTGTGGCCCCTGTGAAAGCGCTGGACGGGGAGGAGCGTGCCCTCGAGGAAGTGTGACTCTTAGACTGCCCCTGGAATGCTGCTGGCCCTGGAAGTAGTATGGGCAGGGGGAGTAGTAGTGCGCTGTGCATAGCGCCATTCTCCTGAGGAGAATCACGCTGGAGGAGCCTACCCTCGTGTCAGCGCGCTATCTGCCATATGATTAATTAATTAAGAAGGGAGCCTACCCCTTTATCATAGCCGGAGATCACCGTCGCAGCCCGGGTGCTGAAGAGATTGTGAGGGGACTGCTTATCAAGAAAGGGAGCCTACCCCTTGTCCTTGCCCCGCGCTGCGTGGCAGCGCCGAAAATCACCGCTGCAGCCCGGCGCTGCGAGGAGACCTTCCCCTGCGGGGTGATGCATCGTTGCAGCGACCCCCGGTGTCAGGAGGGGGCCGCCGAAGTGGAGAGAGGGCCGCGCTAGGCCCTGAGGCCGCTGTCTCCTGCCTCACGTGACGGGGGCCTGACCGCGTCATTGGGCTGCCCCCGCCACTGCCGCAAGCGGATTGGCCTGCGTGGCCGTGTGCCCTAAAGGCCGCGCAGGGATTGGCTGTCATCCGGCAGCCCGGGAAGAGGAGCTTCCTGAAGCCCTGGGTCCCCGTGAGGAAAAGGGGGAACCCAGGTGAAGTGCCGGTTGTCGTGGGAGAGGAGGGGGGGCATCGAGGCACACTGTCGGTGCCTGCCCCCTCCCGGAAGAGAGCCCCAGCGCCGTGCTGGTCGGAGGAGACAGAAGGGAGGGGGCCGCGACGCACACTGTCGGTGCCTGGCCCCTCCGCTGGGGGAGTCCGCGTTTGCCGGGTGAGGTAGGAAGAGACCGCAAAGAGTGTCGGTGGGGGCTCCCAGGAGAAGGAGAGCCCCCCGTGCGGAGAGAGAGACGGGCAAGGATTGCCCAGGCATAGCGTTGGTGCCTACCCCGCCCACGTACCACGAGGAGGAGCAGCTGGAGGGGGAGAGGGAGCGACGAGGCACAGGGACGGTGCCAGCTCATCCCCTGTCCCTAGTGAGGGCCAAGAAGTTGAGTTAAACCCTCCATCAGCCGCCCTGAAGCCCTGGCCCCAGTGAGGAAGAAGGGCCTGGGCAACTGGCTTACGTCATTGTAGGGCCTCCAGAAGTCGGGAGAGCCCTGCCCCAGAACATTTGGAGCTACGGAGGAGGAGCTGCCAGCACTCGCAGGAATCCCGGTGAGTGGGGCTTTGATTATCCTGTGTGGAAGTCGGGGCACAGGGTCGGTGCTCACCCCAGGACTAGGGCTCGCCCCTGGAAACTGTTCTGAGCCTCGCTGGCCCTATTGGTCCCCTTTGAAACTTCTAAACTGGGTTGGGACATTACTGAGGCCCCCCGCCTGGACTGGTATAGGGACAAGTTAACCCCTGGCTAGGTGTTAGGCATTGCGGAGTGAAGGGCTGGATGACTCAGCCGGTCTGTTACTGACTGGTTTACCCCTGAGTCCTGCAATGGTTATTTGCTATGTTTATTTCTAATTAGGATGCTGGTTGCCCTATGGTAACGCAGCGTCTTCATGTTACCTGTCAAGGTGTGGTGCGCTTCCGTGCCTAGTTTGAATTGTAGGCTGTTTACCCTGCTAAAGAGAATATGCTAATGTTATGCCTACACTAAGGATTATAAGGTCCAGGTATACTGGAGATTTACACATGATGGGTGTTGGTGTGCTTTCGTGCCCCTTTAGTGCAGGTGTGCCTAAGCTGGCCTGACGAGTTATTCTAGGCCCTGTTCATGCCCCTGGTTAATGAGCCAGCCATGTTGATTCATGATAGGTGCTCCTGGCTAATATTAAATGTGTTGTGATGCTCTGTTTTTTTCCCTTACAGGGGTGGGGTTTGGCGTTATAACGCAGGAAGTGTGTTTATGCATAATGTTGGAGTTTGCAATTACAGCCAACCCCCTAAGGATGAGAGCCTGAGTTGGCCCCGCCAGAGTGGCCCCAGGTCTAATGTTCATTTAACCAACCATTTTTATTTCAGCTATGGACTTTGGATTCAACCCTTTTTGTCCCATGTAAATAATCCCCCACTGAAGTACTTGGCTTGGGTGCCAGTTGGCGCCTTGTTGTGATTACCAGTGTATTTTTCCTTTTTACCTTCCAGGTTGGAGATATCACTAAACTTCTTCTTTTCCAACCAAAGGTGGAGTTGCGTCTCTTTTGTGGTGTGCCTGGTGTGTCGTCTGTGGGTACTGCGTGAATGCTTCACATGTCCTTGGAGTTTGGCCTACCCGCTTGATGCCATGCTACCCCCTTGGAGATTTGGGTAACCCCCATTTCTTACAGGCATGATATGTATGATCTGACTTCTTTATACTGCACTGACGTCATGGGTTCGAACAGGAAGGCTTATGTCAGATGCAACAGACATCCATAGAGGTACCAAACAAGGCTGCCCACTGCCCCCCCCCACCTCATTGCTCTGGTAATGGAACCAATTGCTATTAGCTGTGTTGTGGGGGGTGGGGCTCGCAGTGACATACGATTGGGGAACAGAATTTACACTGTTTCCCTTTATTATGATGATATATTACTGTATGTCAAGGACATAGGACAGACCAAATCGAAATTGTTTCTACTCTTAGCGCCTTTGTTAGGGTATCAAGCCTTTGTGTTAATTGGTGGTAGTTGCGCCTGTTCCCTCTCCTCTTGGACGCTGAGGATCTTGGACTAGACAGTGGTGGGACACTGTTGGCATCCCTGAAAATTCAAGTACCAAGGGGTCTAGATTGATCACGATGAAGAGGATCATCAGAACGGTGACAGCGCTCCAAGTTCAAGTTGTATTCTGGAGAACTTGCTCACTCTCGACGATAGACAGAATCGCTCTCTCCAAAATTGTCGTACTCCTGTGCCTTTTATATCACTTTGCCAGTCTTCCTCTCCTCCTGCCAGCCAAGCTCTTTTGCTCACTGGACACCTTAATCGGAGACCTCATATGGCATACAGGACATTGTAGAGTCGCACAGGCTAACTTAGGTTGCCCGTCGATAAATGATTTCTAGGGCCCCCAATTACAAGCATCACTACTTAGCCTTGCTGTTACAATGGATAGGTCGATGGCTTGTCGAGCTCCACCTGGACAACACTGGCTCAGTTCATTCCCCCTGGAGTTTGGAACAAATACTATGACTTTTTCACCCTACCCAGCCCATAACTCCTACTTTCCTACATGTGCTCCAGTTGCCACACTATTGCTTCTGGAAAAACCTGCACATTACAGCCCTGAAAAGCCTGTGCATTGCAACCCCAACTCTATCCTATGACCAATCCACTCCTCTACTAGTCTCTGGCATCTATTGACCTACTGTACTAACACTCTGAGAGAATAATGACTGTAGACTTGTCAGCTAGCTGACCAAGACTGTTGGAGGGTGCACTCTGGTCCCCTCTTGCTGGCCTTGGGCCAGGTGGGAAACTGGAATTACGGGCTTTACCCAATAAGGAAAGAAAAGAGTGCTGGCTTACCCAGCTACATTCTCTAGGAATGCAAGGTGCAAACTCATCCAATTCTTTGTGTTACATAGGGCATACCTTCCCCCCAACAAGGTTAACGTGTTCTTCCCTGGGGCAGATGCATCTTGTCCTTGTTGCAATGCTCTTCTGACTGTCCCTCTCCCAGTGCTATTCGCAGTCACTGCACAGCAGGTCCCACTGAACAGCTGGGAGGTCTGTACCCAGGGATCCTACCTGTGTGCAAAGAAAAACAAAATGATAGCTTGTTTTCTTGACCTGACCCTGTTCCTAGCAAAGCACACTCTCATCTGCAGATGGAAGACTCCTCCTCCCATTGCTGTGACGGTGTTGCAACAATCTCTGCTGGCTGTTTTGGGCCAGCATGGAGGGTGCTGCCCGAAGGGCGGAAGAAGCTAGAGGTCTCCAGAAGCATTTCATTTTTTTGGAATGGGAAGACCGGCTACTTCACTTCAGGCAACCAAGGATGACTTTCTCCCTCCCTAACGCCCACTTCCTCCTGTGATTCATGTTCGCCATCTCCTGTCACACTGCATATATGGCTTGACCATTCTCATCTCTGCGCTACTGATCCAGCGGGACCCCTTGCCAGCACCATCTTGCTGTGCCCTTCAAGCCTTCTCAGATTAGCGCTTGCTGGCTGGTCTCCTTGACAGTGTTTGCGCTGTCCTCTGTGTACCTACTGGCTAGCATTTGCTCCTGAATTGTGTTGGTTGCTGATATGACCCCTAACTACCTGCATCACTAAATATGCCTAATCAGTATTGCCTACCTTTGTTATTATGTTCTCAATGTTTTTCTTTTAAACCGATTTGCTCATATGTGTTGTTCTAACAATAATTTCATACCAATGCTTTATGTCTTGAATGTTTTTTCGCTTTTAATGCTGGTTTCATGCACTTCAGACATCGTAATTTGTGCTATTGGCACAATGCCACCATGCTGTTTTGTTATTGTATTCATCACAAAATCAATAAAGACATTTTAAAAAATGGACATTTGATCTGAGGCCCAAGTGCTAGCTCTACACGTCTTCAATGCCCTGCATCTCAGCCCAGGAAGCTGTCATTGATCAAGCTGATTGGTCTTGAATACCTTCTAAGATTGTCTATTTCTGATTTCCATAATTCACCCTAATAGTCTCTTTCAACCACCGACTGAAAGTTCCTTTATTTTCCTATTTACCTTGGCCAGAAAGGCCAAAGGTTACGAAACAAGAATCCGTCTTTCTGAATGCATTGATCTGTCAATATAAATAGATAGGACAAGTTTAACATCACACAACCTCAACAACTTTTCCACATCAAGATAAGACGAAAGAAACAAATGGTAGAATAATCTCTCGGTATTTAGATAGATTTCTTGATGAAAGGTGAAATGAGGACTTATTTTACAGCATCATCCGAAAATCTCAAAAAGGTTGGATGCAAAAGAAGAGCATGGTACCCCCAACTTTTGTGTCGAAACGACTGCTACCAGAAAATACATTTTGTATGGCAGGTACTTAATATCTTTGTTTAAATGGGAGGAGGGGCACACCTGTATTTTTAACTTTAATCTGTGCTAAACTTGTATTTATCAAAGCGTGCTGCCTAGGTTTACACAATGTCCCTATTGTGTAGTAGACAAAATTAAACAGAATCCTTCTTTGAAGATTTGTTTCCGGAGAGGTGGCAGTTGTGCATAAGATTATGGAAAGTGTCGGTGAATCAATCAGATTAGGTACGTTTGCCAGTTATTTTTCTGGAATAGGTCATCCTGAATACTCGTAACAGTTGGGTTTTAACCTAGATCATTATATTACAGCAACTGAGCCTGGTCAAGGGGTAGCTGATGGTGGCATTCTTAGTAGCTGTCTGCACCAACATTCTTCGACTCTCCTATTTCCTTAAAGCTGTTAAGGTCAGTAGACCAGCTTGCGCTTTTCTGAGCATTCTGAATACTTGCGATTATCCTCTAGTTGGGTGAAGTGATTCACGCAGTGGAGCAGATGATAAAGGAATGGTATATTGTGAATTTACCAACTTTGATATTGTTCATGGTGATTCGTTGATAGGCGCATGGCAATGCCATTTGAGTAAAGCACCGAGACATCGTTTTTTAACTTTTTTTTTTAAGTATGCATTTATCTTTATCATTTTTTTTTCTGTGTGGCCCCTATTAACACAGTTCGTATAGGTTATGTAAATGTTTCTCATCATATAAAGAAATGTTTTACAATACAAGGATGTGTGTCATAGAGTAATACCTAATAGTTGATATATGTACAGACTTGCTTCTTGGACTAAGAAAGGTTGATGTAATTGGTCAGTTACAATGAACTTATTTTTTCATTTCACAGATTGAGCCCCGGACGAAGGGCCGCACAGCCCGAAATGCATAGGGCAGTTCTTTAAACACTGCATGGAATTTAAATGTTACTGATGAATTTATACATGTAAATCATGTTTTGTGAATAACTAGTAATGAGTAAAAATAACCAGACGATGGTTGATCAAGTTTAATTTGTAGTTTGTGTCATGGTGTAAAGTCAAAGAAGATTTTTTTGGTATACGTAATATGTAATGTGTGATTAATTTAGTCACCTTGGGGTGGTTAGCAACAGTGCGCCAAGGTCAAGAGGTTCCACTTGATTCTGTTTAAGGTACTTAATATCTACCAAGTCCAGAGGTTCAAAAGAAGACGACTGTAAAATTCTCAAAACTAAAGGAAGATCCCAAGGAGGTGCAGACAGATTGGACGCGCAATTAAGAATCTGGAAAAAAGGCTTGAGAGCAAATTACTGCACTTTTAAAGTAGATAAAGCCAAATTCTTCTTAAAGCCATCCAGTGAGAATTGCAGATTTAAAGAGTGTGGACAAGAAATGGAGGACAGATTTTAACAGCAACACAAAGCATAAAGAGAACCCCAATTTCTAGAGTAAGACTCCAAAATGGATGGCGTTCTAGAATTTTGGATTATTTGTACCAAATAAGAAGGTAGCCCCTTCTCAAGAGTTAATCTCTCAACTTTGAGACGGACATGGTGAGAGTCATGTGAAGTGGAATGTTGGAGTTCTTCAAAAGAGATGGAAGGCGAGGTAGAATCTAAGGCGGAAGCAGTGCCACTGTCCTCAGAAGTGGGAACCAATTCCTGCATGCATACTGCACTATCATAGTTACGAGGACTTTCTTGGGAGTGATTTTCAATAAAATATTCTGAATCAGATGAACTGGAGGGAAGGAAAACAACTACTTCCTAGTGTACTTCATGAGTAAAGCATGTATTCCCTATGCTGGATATCTTGCAGAAAAGCTGCACATTTATATGGATGCAAAAAGGTCTATGTATGGAATGCCAAGCCTTGAGCAAAGCTGCAGAAAAATCCCCCGAATATTATCAAATTCTGAGAGGAAGCAAACATTTTACTCAGTTGATCTGTTTCCACACTGTCCAATTCCCTTATGTGAACTGCCCTAATTGAGAGCAGCTATTGCTCTGCCTAGAGACTCAGGGAATATGCTACCTCGTTCAGGAACTCCAAGTGCGTGCTGACTTCATGGTTGACATAGGCCACAGATACTGAATTATCTGTCCTCCTCAACGCACTGGAGAGGAGTGCAGTTGGAAAGAAGAAGAGCTCTTTAGACTGCTGTTATTTCCCTCCAATTTGAGGCTCTTACTGACTCCAGCAAGGACCTACTCGCTGAATAAGTCCTAATCCTCATTGATGCACCCTAACCATCTACACTGGTGTTCATTGCTAGAATCAGGGTGGTTCTGGGTGCCTAGAGATCCCCTTCAGTAGATTGGTCAGACATAAGCTACCACTGCAGAGCTTTCCTCATGGTTTGTATGATCGGAATCCTATGTTCCAAATTCTGTAATAATGGCGGCCAATATCTGTTAAGGTTCCATAGGAAAGGTCTGAGTTGGAACCCTGCCCCTTGCACAGTATACACTGAGGCTTCCATGTGCACTTGTATCTCCATTAGTTCCAATGATGTTGCTTCTTCTTTCCTCAACAGCGAAGTCAAGAGTCTCTGAAGACATTCTGCTCTTCTAATTGAAAGAAAAACTCTCCCCATTTGGGTGCTGAACCATGCCCCAGTGAACATCTGATTCATTGCAGAAGTCAGTTGACACTTGGCCCTGTTGAGCATGAAACCGTGCTGATTTAGTGTAGCAAAGGTCAGTTCTATATGATTATTTAACTGCTTCGGAATTGGAGCTTGTAGCAGCCTGTTGTCCAAATATGGACACAGTGGCATCCCCTGAAGAAGCAGATATGAAATGAGATGAGCTACACCTTGGTAAAAACCCTAGGGGATGTCCACAACATGAAAAGAATGACTTTGAACTGCCAGTGATTCTCTTTCACACAACCCTCAGATTCTTCTGATAAGATGTCATCATTGGGACATCATTGCATTTTTCAAATCCAGCATTGCCAGGTAGTGAATCTTCTGTACCAAAGGATTCTTTTGTTCTAACGTCTCCATTTTAAAAGGGAGTTTCTTCCCCATCACATTTAATGCCTTTAGGACTATGACAATACAATAATCTTGATTCATCTTTGTTACCAAAAAACCAGAGAACACTGGTTCCCCTTATTCTCTGGCACAGGAGGAGCAATGGTTTTCTTCAACCACAATGTTCGAATTTCCTCTTCCAAAGACTCTTGTTTCGTCAAAGATTTTTTAGAGGTATAAGAATGATCCCTTTGTTCACAGAAAGGAAAATTCCAGCAGACCTGTGAACACAGTCACCTGTTGAAGAGCGGATATCACATGGCGGCAAGGAAGGAGAGTTGGAAACCGCTTCACTGAGTGGATTTCCAGCTCGTCTCTTGAGGCTCTAAGTAGCTGATGTCCATCATGGGTGTGAAACGCCCTAGGTCGGTGGCAGGCTCTGCAAGCCTTTTAAAAAAATTTTTTTAGAGATGGTGTTTTGGTTGGTGCAGGGGGGAGAAGTGGTGCTGTGGCAATTTTGCAACAACAAAAACTAATAGAATGCCTGAATTAACGTATGGACGGAGGGAGTGAAAAGGTGAATGGATGAGCGAAAGGATAGATGAATGTAAGAATGGATGAATGAAAGAATGGATGGATGAGTGAAAGGGAAGGTAAATGGATGGCTGGATGAAAGGCTGGATGGATGGATGGATGGATGGATGAGTAAAAGGATTGATGGATGAGTGAACGGGTGAATGGTTGAGTGAATGAAAGGATAGATGGATGAGTGAAAGGGTAAATGGACGATTGGATGAGTGGATACATGGAATGGCCGAAAAGTGGATGGATAAGTGAAAGGGAGGATGGAGTGAAAGGGTGGATGAATGGAGTGAAATGGTGGATAGATGAGCAATAGGATGGATGTTTGAAAGAATGAATGGATGAATGAATTGATAAGGGGGTTTGGATAAGGGAAAGGCTGGATGACTGAGTGAAAGAGTTGCTGGATGGGGTTGATGGCAAGCGCGCAACGCCCATAGGGCCCAAAGGGCTTCAGTAATTCACAGGTCTTTGAAAGCCTATTTACTTGTTAACAAGGGTGTGCTGTTTGTCACCCTGTCTTAGAACTCTGCATCACCACTCTGCCTATTGCTGGAAAAATTACCCCCCACCCCCGGAAATTTGGCTCAAGTTGCGCCTCTGGTGATGGATAGGTTTGAAGATGGATGGGCGGGAGGACGGGACAGTGGCAGACTGAATGATGGATGAAAGATTGAATGGATGACAGAGGTGAAATGGTGGTTATCAATGAGTAAAGGATGAATGGATTGGTGCTCAGATGAAAGAGATAAGCAAGTTCGTCTGAGGAGGGCCTTAAAGACTGGTTTCGCTTGCTTGGTGCCATTACAGCTTAGGCTAATTTGAAAAATTGGAACGGTCGCACTCCTAGTTCAAGAATAAAGTAATATGTTCATTCAAGTAGGTAGGTGCTGTTTGGTGTACCCCACTGAGTATTGGGGTCCTATAAACTCACTGTAGCATTATCCTGGATGAGGGTAACGTCCCCAAACGCACTCAATAAAGAAAATCGTAAGTCTGATGTAATTTGTGTAGTACCAAATAAAGTTTTATTCCAAATTCTTTCGGGTTATATTTTCATTTTCTTTTCATTATAATCACATCCAACGTATTGTATCATTGTACTAGATATATGCCCAATGCATTTCGGGCTCTAGGCCCTTCTTCAGGGGCTCGAAATTCTGTGCAAACAAAGGAAATATCAATCAATATATACCATTGGAAATCATTGATCCATTATACATTTCATATCAACTGTGATGCATTGTGATTCACTAATGCCACATGAAAAAACGGTTTGAAAATAAAGTACACCAGTTCATAAACATAAAATCCATAGCAATGTCACCATTATTTACAACAATATACAAACATGATAAGAGTGCAATGATAACTGTAAAATATCTAAAGAATGTGAAATGAGTACCTTCGAATAAATCTTTTGTGTGTTTTTCATGAAAACGTGTGTGATATTCAATCACGAGTCTTTATCTAAAAATAACAAGAATAACAGTAAGCTATCAACGATAGACGTACTCTGTCGTTGTAAGATGTATTGAAATGTGTACCGATCGTACCTTAGATAGTGTCTTGACGGTCACGGAAAGGTCGTACACATGAATACGAAGCTCTATAGATTCTGCAAGAAAATAGCAACGGTCCTGTGAGTAATGTACTAAACTACTCGGTGGCAGTATTATAAACTAAGTAAATCAAGTAAATCGCGAGTAGCGAGGCTTACCAAGTTCTAGCGTCCAGCGCCGCCATAGCTTCAACTGCGCGTGACCCGGAAGTGTACGTAATACGTGAACGTCCGGAAGTAAATACGTCCGGTCGTGATAGATAAAGAAAGTAGACTCCCGTTTAGGTGTCAAAATGTGCGATAGAAGAAAGAATGTGATAATAAGTGTGGTGTATGAAAATAAAAATTAACAATACCCGGATAGGTATGAAGTACCGGAGGCAAAAAGATTGACTCTCACGATCTATATCGGCATCAAAGTTAAAATGGTGAGAACTTGTAAAACACAAAGATGTGCTAAATACCCTGGTGTACTGGATTCTTGATGTTTAGTATATATTATTGGATGGTAAATTAGGATTATGAAAATCATAATTTCTTAACATAGAAATCATAATTACATTTACATTTCATCAGAAAACAGCTCTGCACAAGTCTAGAAAACGGACTCATAAATTTGGTACGATATGTCATAAACAATGGATTGCAAAACTTTTGTTAATGTCAAACATGTCACAAAAAACAATTTAAATCACTGCGATCATTGAGTCCCTTCGGCTGAATGGTATTCAATCGGGTCATCCAGGATGTTTCCCTTCTTAACAAATGTTGGCTATTGTTTCTCCCCGGTAAAATTGCTGGCTGTTCCAAGATTAGGAATCTTACTTGACTGACTGTATGGTTAAACGCGTTGAAATGTGCTGCCAGAGGGGATTTAGCATTTTTGGTTCGAATATTACTTTTGTGTTCTGTTAATCTCGTCTTAATTTTACTTTCCGTTTTGCCAACATATGCTAGGCCACACGGGCACTTAATCATGTATATGACGTTTCGACTGTCACAAGTCGCATTAACTTTCAGTTTTATGGGTGTTCCTTGACTGGGGTGTCGAATCTCTTTTCCTTTTATGATGGCATTACAATTGCCACAGTTGTGGCAAGGTAGCGTTCCTTTATAAGTTTCTGTGGGATCACTTTGGCGTTGATTTAGTAACTCTTTAATGTTTTTAGAACGCTGATATGCAAACCTCGGTGGTAAAGAAAAAATACCATTAAAGTCTTCCTCTAGTGACAATAACGACCAATGTTTCAACAAGATCCTTTTGATGTCATAACTTTCTGTGGAATATTTAGAAATGAATACCATTCTTTCTTGAGAAGTACTGCTGTCTTTGGTTTTTAGTAGAGTCTCTCTCGCTACTTTATTAGTTTTTTCCATTGCTTCTTGTAGGATGCCTTGGGGATATCCCCGCTCTCTGAATTTTTCTGTGGTCAATTTCATATTTCTTTGAAATGTTTCCTCGGTTGATGAAATTCGCTTGATACGGAGTAATTGGGAGTACGGTAAATGTTTTTTTAAAGAGTGTTGATGGAAACTCTGGAAGTGTAGTAAATTATTCCTGTCAGTTATTTTGGTGTATACACTTGTCTGTAATTTTCCTTGATCATTGCTTATCATTACATCCAGAAATGGTAATTATTTAGCATCTATCTGATGCGTAAATTGTATCCTATTGTTAATTTGGTTGAGTTGTGATATAGCCTGAAGTAGTGACTGTTCCGATCCCTTCCACAAGATGAAAATATCATCAATGTAGCGTTTGTACAAGATGAGATTGTCCGTCCAATTTTTATTCTGTAGTATGTTGTCCTGTTCGAATCTGTACATGAACAAATTTGCGTATGCGGGAGCCGCACAATTTCCCATCGCGGTACCCGAGCATTGAATGAAAAACTCGTTGTTCCAGCTAAAATAGCTTTGGTAAAGCGTGAAATTTAATAATTCCATAAGGAATATCATCAGATTTTGATCCATGTCTGTAAGCATGAGGAAAGATTCCACAGCTTCTATTCCTAAATCATGAGGTATGGATGTGTATAGAGATTGGACATCGATAGTACACAACAACATGTCCTTGGCGTATTTCGTCTTATTTTCTTCCAAGATGTTCAGAAAGTTAGTGGTGTCTTTGATATACGTCGACATGGATTGTACTATGGGCTGCAAATGTCTGTCCAAGTATTTGCCCACCGGTTCATGAATCGAATTTACTGTGGAGACAATGGGTCTACATGGAGGGTGTGTCGGATGTTTGTGTACCTTCGGGATCATATATATATACGGTTGTGCCGGATTTTGTTTGATGAGATATTCTTTTTCCTTTGATCCAATGGTCCCAAGGCTGATTGCTTTATCAATGATCACTGTAAGAATTTTCAAAATTTCCATAGTTGGGTCCTGATGAATTTTCAAATATATGTTTGTGTCCATGATGTGCTCCTGTATTTTAGTGTTGTAATACTCTGTATCCATTATGACAAGGGCTCCGCCCTTGTCAGCTTGTTTGATGGTTATGGAAGCGTTGTTTGATAAATTTTTCAAAATGTTAAATTCTTTTTTGGATACATTTGTCGATTTGGGTCTCGGTTTTTTATATGTTTTTTCAATATCTTTCAGAATGACTTTCTCATAAGCGTCTAGTACCTTATGGCTTGTAGGAGGAATGAATTTGCTTTTGTTTCTTAAACCCATTAAGGTATCTTTAGTTGGTTCCTGTGATGGTGGCACGATGTTGGTAAAAAAATGTCTGAGCTGTAGTATTCTCATAAATTTGAATACGCTTACTTGTGTGTCCAAGAGTTTGGATTGAAATGTAGAAACAAATGATGTACCTTTTTGTAGCCCCTGTTTTTCTTGTTTTGACATTTGATATTTCGATAAATTAATTACTAGGGTCTTTGACTCCTCGTATTCTTCGCTATCGTATCTTGTGTTCTCCTTTCTTTTTCTTTTTCCCCTCCTGGTTCTTCTGGTCTTGGCTGGCCGGTTTCTAAAAAAGCCTCTGATGGTGTACTTGTTTGTTTGCTTTGATTTTCTGTTTGAACGTTAGATTGTTTACTCCCAGATGTACTTGGTTTATCTGTAGGTCTTTCTGCATTGAATTTCGAAGGAGGGTATCTTTTATGTTGTGAATCATCAGACGATGATGTTTCATCCGTTGATCTGGTGAAAGAAGATTTCTGTTGTCTGCGTTTGGCATATATGTCAGCCCAGCTGTAAACTTCGCCTAATTTGTAATCCAAAGAATCTCGTTTGAATTTTCTGATTTTACGTTCATTTATATCCTTTGTGTAGTTATCTAGTTGTATGTTGATATCTTTTAGTGTTTCATCCATTTCTTCTTTGGTAAGCATTTGACTTAATTCAGTTTTAAGTTGTATTGTTTCCTGTGTTAGTTCCTGAATAAGCTTGGCTAATTCCTCTATGATTAGTAATAATAAATCCAAAGAACATTTGTTCAAAATGGCTTGCCACTTTTCGGTAAATTTCGAATTGTTTTTACATAATGTTGATTTGAGAGCAATGCGAAGTCCCCTTGGGATCCTTTGTACCTTGTGGTATTTTATGAGTGTACTTGCGTGTAATCGTTGGTTTACCGTTTTCTTTGAGATGTACAGCAGTTGTTTCATGATGGATTGCTTAGACCCTTTGTTTGCTGTCAGAGGTTCTGTTTCCTGAATTAATGAGTATATACGTTGCGTGTCTTCCTCGGAAAATCTAAATGTTTCTGCCCTTTGATCCGTTATGTTGGCTACATCATCTAAATCCATGTTTGTGGAGGGTGCGTGATTCCTTTACTCAGAACAGAAATAGTAATTTGAAAAATTGGAACGGTCGCACTCCTAGTTCAAGAATAAAGTAATATGTTCATTCAAGTAGGTAGGTGCTGTTTGGTGTACCCCACTGAGTATTGGGGTCCTATAAACTCACTGTAGCATTATCCTGGATGAGGGTAACGTCCCCAAACGCACTCAATAAAGAAAATCGTAAGTCTGATGTAATTTGTGTAGTACCAAATAAAGTTTTATTCCAAATTCTTTCGGGTTATATTTTCATTTTCTTTTCATTATAATCACATCCAACGTATTGTATCATTGTACTAGATATATGCCCAATGCATTTCGGGCTCTAGGCCCTTCTTCAGGGGCTCGAAATTCTGTGCAAACAAAGGAAATATCAATCAATATATACCATTGGAAATCATTGATCCATTATACATTTCATATCAACTGTGATGCATTGTGA
The DNA here is from genome assembly GCF_964263255.1 of Lissotriton vulgaris. Taxonomy (NCBI): domain Eukaryota; kingdom Metazoa; phylum Chordata; class Amphibia; order Caudata; family Salamandridae; genus Lissotriton; species Lissotriton vulgaris. The sequence goes on from NC_141695.1 coordinate 631,645,649, forward strand.
TTCACTAATGCCACATGAAAAAACGGTTTGAAAATAAAGTACACCAGTTCATAAACATAAAATCCATAGCAATGTCACCATTATTTACAACAATATACAAACATGATAAGAGTGCAATGATAACTGTAAAATATCTAAAGAATGTGAAATGAGTACCTTCGAATAAATCTTTTGTGTGTTTTTCATGAAAACGTGTGTGATATTCAATCACAAGTCTTTATCTAAAAATAACAAGAATAACAGTAAGCTATCAACGATAGACGTACTCTGTCGTTGTAAGAAGTATTGAAATGTGTACCGATCGTACCTTAGATAGTGTCTTGACGGTACACATGAATGCGAAGCTCTATAGATTCTGCAAGAAAATAGCAACGGTCCTGTGAGTAATGTACTAAACTACTCGGTGGCAGTATTATAAACTAAGTAAATCAAGTAAATCGCGAGTAGCGAGGCTTACCAAGTTCTAGCGTCCATGTAGATCCATTGTCTCCACAGTAAATTCGATTCATGAACCGGTGGGCAAATACTTGGACAGACATTTGCAGCCCATAAGAACAATCCATGTCGACGTATATCAAAGACACCACTAACTTTCTGAACATCTTGGAAGAAAATAAGACGAAATACACCAAGGACATGTTGTTGTGTACTATCGATGTCCAATCTCTATACACATCCATACCTCATGATTTAGGAATAGAAGCCGTGGAATCTTTCCTCATGCTTACAGACATGGATCAAAATCTGATGATATTCCTTATGGAATTATTAAATTTCACGATTTACCACAGCTATTTTAGCTGGAACAACGAGTTTTTCATTCAATGCTCGGGTACCGCGATGGGAAATTGTGCGGCTCCCGCATACGCAAATTTGTTCATGTACAGATTCGAACAGGACAACATACTACAGAATAAAAATTAGACGGACAATCTCATCTTGTACAAACGCTACATTGATGATATTTTCATCTTGTGGAAGGGATCGGAACAGTCACTACTTCAGGCTATATCACAACTCAACCAAATTAACAATAGGATACAATTTACGCATCAGATAGATGCTAAATAATTACCATTTCTAGATGTAATGATAAGCAATGATCAAGGAAAATTACAGACAAGTGTATACACCAAAATAACCGACAGGAATAATTTACTACACTTCCGGAGTTTCCATCAACACTCTTTAAAAAAACATTTACCGTACTCCCAATTACTCCGTATCAAGCGAATTTCATCAACCGAGGAAACATTTCAAAGAAATATGAAATTGACCACAGAAAAATTCAGAGAGCGGGGATATCCCCAAGGCATCCTACAAGAAGCAATGGAAAAAACTAATAAAGTAGCGAGAGAGACTCTACTAAAAACCAAAGACAGCAGTACTTCTCAAGAAAGAATGGTATTCATTTCTAAATATTCCACAGAAAGTTATGACATCAAAAGGATCTTGTTGAAACATTGGTCGTTATTGTCACTAGAAGAAGACTTTAATGGTATTTTTTCTTTACCACCGAGGTTTGCATATCAGCGTTCTAAAAACATTAAAGTGTTACTAAATCAACGCCAAAGTGATCCCACAGAAACTTATAAAGGAACGCTACCTTGCCACAACTGTGGCAATTGTAATGCCATCATAAAAGGAAAAGAGATTCGACACCCCAGTCAAGGAACACCCATAAAACTGAAAGTTAATGCGACTTGTGACAGTCGAAACGTCATATACATGATTAAGTGCCCGTGTGGCCTAGCATATGTTGGCAAAACGGAAAGAAAAATCAAGACGAGATTAACAGAACACAAAAGTAATATTCGAACCAAAAATGCTAAATCCCCTCTGGCAGCACATTTCAAAGCGTTTAACCATACAGTCAGTCAAGTAAGATTCCTAATCTTGGAACAGCCAGCAATTTTACCGGGGAGAAACAATAGCCAACATTTGTTAAGAAGGGAAATATCCTGGATGACCCGATTGAATACCATTCAGCCGAAGGGACTCAATGATCGCAGTGATTTAAATTGTTTTTTGTGACATGTTTGACATTAACAAAAGTTTTGCAATCCATTGTTTATGACATATCGTACCAAATTTATGAGTCCGTTTTCTAGACTTGTGCAGAGCTGTTTTCTGATGAAATGTAAATGTAATTATGATTTCTATGTTAAGAAATTATGATTTTCATAATCCTACTTTTCCATCCAATAATATATACTATACATCAAGAATCCAGTACACCAGGGTATTTAGCACATCTTTGTGTTTTACAAGTTCTCACCATTTTAACTTTGATGCCGATATAGATCGTGAGAGTCAATCTTTTTGCCTCCGGTACTTCATACCTATCCGGGTATTGTTAATTTTTATTTTCATACACCACACTTATTATCACATTCTTTCTTCTATCGCACATTTTGACACCTAAACGGGAGTCTACTTTCTTTATCTATCACGACCGGACGTATTTACTTCCGGACGTTCACGTATTACGTACACTTCCGGGTCACGCGCGGTTGAAGCTATGGCGGCGCTGGACGCTAGAACTTGGTAAGCCTCGCTACTCGCGATTTACTTGATTTACTTAGTTTATAATACTGCCACCGAGTAGTAAGTAAGTAAGTAAGTTTATTGCTTGATTAATTAAAATCTTAGCAGTACACACATCAGTAAAAAATTTATAAAAGGATACATATATGTGACATCATTTCATATTGTCTTAAAAAAAAAAAAACAACGTGATGGATATGCATTAAAATCGACCAATTTTCGGGTTAAAATGACATACAGTTTGTTTGTGATGAAGGTATAAAATTTAAGGAAGAAGTAAGGGTGAGTCCCCGTCTGGGGGTGACGCCAGTGTCCGTAGTTCTAATAGTCTATTGTGTGGTTGTGGACGACTGCCTCAGGGTCGGAACGTAGTGGAAGTCAAAGAGAATTGCCGGATAAAAGAGCTTGGGTGAGCGCAACTGTGCTCAGGCTGCGGCGAGAAGCTTTATTTGGGCAGTTTTCATGTAGCGGACGAAGCTGCAGGTTAGTTTAACGTTGGCCCCGCTGAAGCACGCCTTCACTGCCTGTCTGCACGTCCGGATATGCATTTCATTTAGATGCGGTTTTAGCAGTTCTCTCCTCTCCCGGTCTAGGAACTTACATATGCATAGGAGATGCAGCATATCTTCTTTAGTTTCGCCACATAGTCTGCATTGTGTAGATGTGAATATTCGTTTCCAGGGGGGCAAATGTGGTTAACTAGACTTGTGCAGAGCTGTTTTCTGATGAAATGTAAATGTAATTATGATTTCTATGTTAAGAAATGATGATTTTCATAATCCTACTTTTCCATCCAATAATATATACTAAACATCAAGAATCCAGTACACCAGGGTATTTAGCACATCTTTGTGTTTTACAAGTTCTCACCATTTTAACTTTGATGCCGATATAGATCGTGAGAGTCAATCTTTTTGCCTCCGGTACTTCATACCTATCCGGGTATTGTTAATTTTTATTTTCATACACCACACTTATTATCACATTCTTTCTTCTATCGCACATTTTGACACCTAAACGGGAGTCTACTTTCTTTATCTATCACGACCGGACGTATTTACTTCCGGACGTTCACGTATTACGTACACTTCCGGGTCACGCGCAGTTGAAGCTATGGCGGCGCTGGACGCTAGAACTTGGTAAGCCTCGCTACTCGCGATTTACTTGGTTTATAATACTGCCACCGAGTAGTTTAGTACATTACTCACAGGACCGTTGCTATTTTCTTGCAGAATCTATAGAGCTTCGCATTCATGTGTACGACCTTTCCGTGACCGTCAAGACACTATCTAAGGTACGATCGGTACACATTTCAATACATCTTACAGCGACAGAGTACGTCTATCGTTGATAGCTTACTGTTATTCTTGTTATTTTTAGATAAAGACTAAAGACTCGTGATTGAATATCACACACGTTTTCATGAAAAACACACAAAAGATTTATTCGAAGGTACTCATTTCACATTCTTTAGATATTTTACAGTTATCATTGCACTCTTATCATGTTTGTATATTGTTGTAAATAATGGTGACATTGCTATGGATTTTATGTTTATGAACTGGTGTACTTTATTTTCAAACCGTTTTTTCATGTGGCATTAGTGAATCACAATGCATCACAGTTGATATGAAATGTATAATGGATCAATGATTTCCAATGGTATATATTGATTGATATTTCCTTTGTTTGCACAGAATTTCGAGCCCCTGAAGAAGGGCCTAGAGCCCGAAATGCATTGGGCATATATCTAGTACAATGATACAATACGTTGGATGTGATTATAATGAAAAGAAAATGAAAATATAACCCGAAAGAATTTGGAATAAAACTTTATTTGGTACTACACAAATTACATCAGACTTACGATTTTATTGAGTGCGTTTCGGGACGTTACCCTCAACCAGGATAATGCTACAGTGAGATTACAGTTTAGGCTCACAGTAGGGGTATTTTAATTTTCTAGCTTCTCCCTTGGTACTAACTCTCTCTTATAGAGCAGTACAACGATGCTTTGTTTCCATTTGGGTATTTAACACGCACACGTTAATTTAGTAGCAAACTGCGAGGCACCAGTAACAATGGAAAATTTGCTAACATTCGTGCCAAGAATTTTCAATTCTATTAAGGACAGGAGGCGAGGATTATGCTTACTCAATTTCTTTACTGATAAACACAGCAGCCAATCAAAATGCAGTAAAGAAAAACAACAACACTACCCAGAACACCAGGTAACCATAGAGTATGAGAAGGTATAAATAGGGTCATAGAGGTGAACACTTCCTCTTTCTTTGTCCATAGTCAATAATAAGAAAAAATCAACATCAAGGTAACAGTCCATCAAAGGAGTCCCCCGGAGAGGTCATCGTCCGGCTGACGTGGAGAAGGAACTTCAAAGAACCAGAGGAACAGCAGGAGACCAATTAGGAGAAGAAAATCCCGGCACACCTCATTTAAGGTCGGAGCCTGAGGGAAAGAGACAGAAGCCGTAAAAACTGTTCCCCAAAAGTTGAACATAGCAACCATTACAGGGAGGGAAACATTTCATAAAGAAGAACCAGAGTTATACAGTATAAAAAGCAAGATGCATTATAAAGACAATCATGAAATAAGGGTGGGATAATCCTCGCCTCCTGTCCTTAATAGAATTGAAAATTCTTGGCACGAATGTTAGCAAATTTTCCATTCTATGGCAGGACGGAGGCTCCGATTATGCTTGTTTAAAGCTTCGCCACCACAACAGATGCAACATCAAGAATAGGCTTAAAGTAATAAGTCTTAAACACAGTTTCAGAAGACCAATCTGCAGCCTTCATGATGTCTTGAAGGCTGGCACCCATGGAGAAAGCTTTAGAAGCCATGGCTCCTCTAGCAGAATGAGCACCAAACAGAGAAATGTCAATGCCCGCTTCATGCATGAGCCAACGTAACCAACGTGCCAAGGTAGCCGGAGTTACCGGTTTGTAAGGTTTCTGCAATGCAATAAGCAATTGGCCATGTAAATCATGCCGAAAAGGCGCCGTACTTACCTCATAATCTTTAATACACTGAACCACACACAATTGAGGATTGTGGGGAAAAGAAGGGTAAGACACAGAGGGCGTATTACACTTAGTCCTCCTTGAAATAACAAAGGTAACACCTTCAGGAGAAAAAGAACGACCAGCGAGATCTAAGGCCCGCACATCAGAAACTCGTTTGCAAGAGACCAAGCACAAAAGCATAGTGAGCTTGGCTGACAGTTGTTTGCGTGTCAAAAAAGTGTTGGAAGGCCAGGCTGACAGGAAACGCAAAACAACCGAGACATCCCAAAGGGCTACATATTTGGGACAAGGAGGTTTTTCCATCCGGATGCCCCTTAACAACTTAGAGATCAGGGGGTGTTCCCCCACTGGTTTACCATCAAAAGGCATATGGCCTGCAGAAAGTGCCGAACGGAAGTTATTAACCGTTCTGTAGGCTAGCCCAGAGGATGCCAAGGACGCCAGAAAATTAAGAACTAAAGAAATATCCGCTGAAACGGGATCCACTGACCGTTGTGAGCACCAATCACACCAGCGCTTCCAACATGATGCATAACGCTTGTGTGTGTTGGGTGCCCAAGCCTCATTGATAAATCTGGTAGCGTCGCTCGATAAGCCCTGGATTTGCCAGCGTCCCCCGAAATTCTCCATGCTACCAGTAGGAGTTGACCGGATAGCACCAGTGGGTGAGGCTCGCAAAGCGGATCCAACAGGAGGTTCCACATGTGAGGAAGAAGAAGCGGCGTTGAGCAGCTCATCTCCAGAAGAACTGGAAACCATGCTTGAGCCCTCCAAAGAGGGGAGATTAGAATCAATTCCGATAAGAATAGACGTGCTCGGGCCAGCACCCGGGGAATCATGAGGAATGGCGGGAATGCATAACACAGTTGGCGAGGCCACTTCTGGAGAAATGCGTCCGTGGCAAACGCCTCCGGATCCGGACGCCAGCTGTAGAATCGGGGAAGCTGGGTGTTGAGGCGGGAGGCAAAAAGATCCAGATGACAAGGCCCCCAAAAGCGGGACAGCTTGCGGAACACACGAGGATGGAGTCTCCAATCGCTGAAATCTCTCAGGTGACGAGAGTTCCAGTCCGCGATCAGATTGCGAGAACCCGGAAGGTATTCTGCAATAATCGTGATCTTGCGCTCGAGACAAAGGTGCCAAAAATCCTTTGCAATCTCCGAGAGAAGCTTGGATCTGGTACCCCCCAGTTTGTTCACATAACGAACCGCCGAAACATTGTCCATTCGGAGAAGAATGCAACAATTCGTCTTCTGAGGGGAGAGGCACCGAATCGCAAAGGAGCCCGCTAGCAGCTCTAGGCAATTGATGTGAAGGGTCAATTCCTCCGGAGACCAACGACCCCCGGTTGATACTGATCCGCAACGGGCTCCCCAGCCCCAAAGGCTGGCATCGGACTCTATCACAACATCGGGAGTCCTCCCAAACAGAGCCCGGCCGTTCCAGGAATCCATGTGGTCCAACCACCACCTCATTTCCGTTTTGGCGTCCTCCGAGAGGAGGATGTGATCTGAATAACGAAGACCCTTCTGCAAATGACGGATTTTGAGGCGCTGAAGAGCCCGATAGTGTAGAGGTCCTGGAAAGATCGCTTGGATTGAAGACGATAAGAGACCTACAATCCTGGCTATTGACCTGAGCGAGACCGTCTGTTGAGCAAGAAACGATCTCAAGTCCCTCTTGATGGACCTTATCTTCTGACCTGGCAGAAGAAGCTGACAAGAGACCGAGTCTATCTGAAAACCCAGGAAAGACATGGATTGGGATGGAGAAAAGTCGGACTTCAGGGGATTGATAAGAAAACCCAAGGATTGCAGAAGGTCTATGGACCAGTGCAAGTGAGACTGCAGAAGAACAGGACATCGAGCCAAAAGGAGAATGTCGTCTAAATAGACAATAAGACGCACTCCGCGTGACCGCAAAGACTCCATCACTGGACGAAGGAGCTTTGTGAAGCACCACGGTGCGGAGGACAGGCCGAAAGGAAGTACCTTGTACTCGTACCATCTGCCCATCCATTGGAACTGAAGGAATCTGCGATGCGGAGCGTAAATCGGAATTGAGAGATAAGCATCTTTTAGGTCGAGACGTACCATCCAATCTCCTTCTTGAAGAAGATCTCGCAGAAGATGGATGCCCTCCATCTTGAAATGGCGATAAACGACATTGCCGTTGAAGTCCTTTAAATTGAGGACCAAACGAGATCCTCCCCCTTTTTTCTCCACGAGAAAAACTGTGCTGACGAAGCCTTGGGGATGAGGAGAGGTAAGAGTGATGGCTCCCTTTGTTAAAAGAGAGGAGACTTCCGCGGAGATGAAGTTCTGATCTTGTTGGGAAAAAACAAGAGGGCGAGGCCGAAGATCTTGGTGAGGGCGAGAGTAAAATTCTATTTTGTACCCTTTCACCGTCTCCAGAATCCAGGCATCGTTTGAGATCAAACGCCAATTGTCGAGAAAAAATTGAATCCTGCCCCCCAAAATTACATTTGATGCTGAAATCAAGCTCACCTGATGGGGAAGAGTCTTGACGTCCTCCATAACCTCCTGAGTATCCACCTTTGCCTGGTTGACCTCTATTCCTCTTAGAGGGGTAGAAGGAAGACTTGTTTGCAGAATATTGCTGTTGACCACGTTGGGACTTGTTCCCTCGCTGGGGAGCATTGTCGGAACCACGGCCGGACGAACGCCCCCTTCGTCCGGCCCTGCCGAAAACCGGCCGGAAAGCCCTTTTTAAATTAGACTGGGCTTTGTCAAGGCCACTATAGGTGGAAACAAAGTTTGACAATTCCTTTAGGAAAGGGGTACCAAAAAGTAAACCTTGGGCCATAGGACCCGACTCCGAAGAGGCCAAATCCGTAAGCCTTGGATCTAGTTTCATGAGGATAGAGCGCCGGTGCTCAGTGGACAAGGCACAATTAGCGTTGCCAAGCATACAGATTGCCCGCTGAGACCAACCGACCAGAGCATCGGGATCAATAATGGAACCAGCTTCTTTGGCTTGGAAGGCCAAGTTCAAAATTTTTGTAAGAGGGCCCAAGAGATCCAAAAGTTTGTCTTGACACAAACGCCACGATCTATCAAGGCCTTTGGTAGGGTCTTTAGAATATTTCTTCATGTACGTGATCATTGTAGGATCCACATCAGGAGTAGCGGCCAACTTGTTTGGTAAATCAGGACGTGGGCACTCAGAGCGCAAACGCGCTCTCACATCCTTGTCATAGGAGTGACGGATGTGGGACTGAATGTAATCAGCCACCTCTGGGGCAGGCATCCAAGAAGAAGAATTGGGATGGATAATATCAGCGGGATTGAAATTTAACAATTGCGGGGAAGAAGGCGCGTCAACAAAATGCTCCTTACGTGATTTTTTGGAAGGAGGAGGCTTTGTAGTCTCGGAGGAAGAAGATGAGGAAGTATCGTCATCCGAGTCAGACGGAGGGTCAGGACGAGAGGACTCCTTGCGCTTCTTTGAAGAAGGAGCAGAAAGGGTTTTCGCAAGTTTTTGAAAATGACTGGAATGTGGAGCTTTGGGCGATTTTTTGGAACGCCCTGAGGCAGGAGGGACCCAGCCATGCTGCGCAGCATAGTCTGACAGATGTTTTTTCAGAGGCGCGATTGCTTGAGAAAGCGCCTGGCCCATGAAATCATCAAAAGAAGTAGAGGATTCCTCCTCCTCATAATATTCATAACCTTCTTCGTCACAGTAATCTGCCATGGCGACAATGTCTACCAGAAAAATGCCCAGTGAAGGTTAAGTTGAAAGAGGCAAAGCCAAATAGTTTGGGGGAGTGGTACCCCTAGCGCAAGTCTGATAACACAGAAAAAATCTGTGAAGAAGCAATGATTTGAATGTGGAGGGAGCAGACCTGCACAATGTCAATATTATTAAAGACAAAAAAAATTTCACACAAAAAATATTTTCCCACTCCAGGCAAAGCCTAGTCAAGATTTTACAACCCCCAAACTTTCAATAGTTTGAGGGCGTCAAGGAGCTCAAGCGGCAGCAAGAAGGGCGCAGTGAATCCAGTCACCAAATTGAAGCCGAGGCGCAGGCGGCGTCTGAGAGAAATACACGCTCGAAGACGTGTAAACAATCCAGCGCGCATGCGCGAACAGCCGCTGCCGCCTAGAAGAGTTGCGCGGAAGACGCGCGTCTCTTCAGCCCCGCTCCCGCTCCACACAAGAAAACCCGGGTTAAAAGATAACCCTGTCGGGAGGTGTCGCCCACGCTCCCCAAGTACCGGCACAGAAGCCGAGTATAATATGAAGACGCGTCAACAACGCACTAAGAAAAACGGAGCGCAAAGCGGCAAGTAGTATTAAAATAAGCTATAACAATAAACCATACAAGGTATTAATGAAGCACAAAGCTATAATTAAAACACAGTAACACTATAAAAGCGAGTAATGTAAAAGCACTTAACTGGCTGCGAAGCAGCAAAGAAAGAGGAAGTGTTCACCTCTATGACCCTATTTATACCTTCTCATACTCTATGGTTACCTGGTGTTCTGGGTAGTGTTGTTGTTTTTCTTTACTGCATTTTGATTGGCTGCTGTGTTTATCAGTAAAGAAATTGAGTAAGCATAATCGGAGCATCCGTCCTGCCATAGAATGAGGCGTTGCCATGGCAGAGGGCAGTGCATGCCTACGAAAAGCAGCGCTTTAAGCTCCACTAGAACATACAGTTGACTCTCTCAAAACACACACACCTCTACATTGGCCACCTCACCCCAGAGTCACGCGTGTCGTATTTCCTATTTTAACCCCAGCCTGCCGATCTACCCGTTTCCTTGCATTTACACACACTCCCGTAACAACCATCTCCCCAAGGCCCGTTCGGCTCACCAAACACTAGAGCACCATGGCAACAAATCGGTAAACCCCGCCTCCGTGCTGTAGCTGCGATTCTATAGGTCAACAAATACCTAGAGGTCCCGACTCTTTTCCTGACACGCTTTCTATTATGTCCTGCCGTAGTAACGGAGGTTTTCGATGTGGGCGTCTACTTGCACAGATAAGAAGGGAAAAAGTCCTGTCCAGGACACATAAACAAAGCGATGGGATTGACGACGCATCTAACAGGTCGAGGAGAAGACCACAATTAGTGTATTTTTTTACTGTTATATAGAAAATATGGACGGGAAGACGAGAGAAACTGAAAAACATGCATTTTGTATTTCCAAAGTTGACAACAATAGTTTCTTAACTATTCTGAAATTCACCAGCGATATTATAGGAAGCTTTTACAGTTTAAATATTAAAAAGTGTTCAGAACATATAATGTAGTTAGCTCATATTTTAAAATGTCAACAGAGTATCTCCTCAGCATTACAACAGATTACTCCTAACACCTCGAAGATTGCCGTCGGCGTTTTACCCTCGGAGCCGCGATGGCGGCCATCTTGAGAAGGGCTTACTCAGATTCAGTTGCTAGGCCTCTGCGGATTGCATGGATAGTTAGCGCGCAATAATATACCCGAACTCATGTGAAGTTTTAGTGGGAACTCCATTGTTTTGAAAGACCCCCTACTGGTGAACTCCACCGCTCTGTTGATGTCACAACAAGCACACTAGTTGTCTGAACAGTGATAGACAGCCCTGCAGTAATCCGATGTGCCATCTAGTCCGTCATTTGTGTCCTTGACAACCGTACCACCAATACGTGCTCGCACCCTAAAGCCTCAACGTTAGGAGATGGCGGGTCGGGCACGGGTGCAGTCTCTCCTCCGAAGGTACCGGCTACTACTGTTCACCGCGTTGCTAATCCTTTTGCTACAAGCGCTTCTGGGATGGAGCTTCCAGAGCCTGGAGGAAGGGGGCGAGGAGGTGAGTACGGTAGTGCATCAAGAATGTGGAATGCAGAATCTAAGGAAGGGTTGGGGGTGCTGGAGGGGGGGGGGGACGATAGCTATGTTTGCAAGTTATAGATGAAATAATGATTGACTTACCATGTTAAGGTGCTGGAGATGACTTCGGAATGGAAGTCACGTTTGCGATTGTATATCGACCCACATGTAATTGATCACACATTGGAATTGCAGGAGTCGAGGCAGAGACATTGTAAATGTATTCGCTTCATTGAAATCCATAGGTAGTTTGGTAGAGGCAGTATAAATTGTTAGTGAGAGAGGTAAACCGACATGGGAAGAAAAGAAGCAAATATTTGTGTTCATTTATTTTTATATAGCGCAGTGTTGTAATGCAAGCAATTGAGGAAACACCTAGCTTCTGTTGAAGAGGACAATTTATTTACTTCCTCTTGCTGTTCGGTGTCACTCACAATGAACAGGCGCTCCGAACTTAACGCTCTATGAAGAACCAATGTAATTGCTTGGGCAGGGGAAACATGGGAACATTGGGAAACATTATCACTACACATGATTGCATTGCTATGCTGTATATATTGCATTACAATACAACATGTGGTCTTTACCGAAAAGTGCTAGAGCGCTGTATAATGGAGAAAGAAAATTACAGAAGGCCCACATTAACCAAGAACTTTGGCACATTTAAAATAGACAAACAATTTAAAGAGTATGGTATGAATTGTAGCAGTCATAAAAATTGATAAACAGGATATGGACCGGAGCAAAGTACAAGACGGAGTCCAGTAAATCCAGGTAGAGAAGTAAGCCTCAGGGCACCACTCAGTGGAGATACTAAACCAGAGCGATAAAAAACTGGGGGGTGAGGTTGCTTCAAATGTCTGAAAGAAATGGGCTTTCAGCTCAGATTTAAAGATAAATTTCGTGGTGGTGGTGTGTGGGTTCGGAGATAAGGAGTCCAATACTCTGGTACCTCAGAAGAATTGTGCTATCATCGGTTTCCTTTTAAAGATTGAAGGTGCTAGTAGCAACGCTTCGGCATTCTGTGATAGTCTAGTGCCCCCAGCTAAGTTAAGGTTGCCAGCCAGGTAGCATGGAGTGAATGTATGTAGGGTCTTGAGATAAGTACAGACTGCCTTTATGTAGTCCTGGTTTCAATGGGCAGCCAGTGAAGTTAAGCCGGTATCTGCGAAATACAGCAATTCCTTTTGGCAGCATAGACAACGTTTTGGCAAATGTAGGATTGATTTAGTAAAAGTGGAAAAGACAAGTTGAGATGAGTTGGAGTACCCTATTCTGGCTAGCGCCAGTGATTGAACACAATTTTTGAGATCTTGTTCTGGATGTAACAGCAAATTGAGTGGAGAGCATGCAGTTGAAAGCATTTCTGGCCATAATGCTGATCTGTGATTTTAAGTTGAGCCTTGGATATTTGGTTTCGTCAACAGCTGTGAGCTTACTGTTAAGGGCGTCAAGTGTGTATATTCAGGATTTTATCACAAGTGGTTATTTCGATGAGGAAATGATGATAAGGAATTAAGTTTTGGAGGGGTTCAGTTTCAAATGATGGGAAGTCATCCTGTCTTTAATTTCGTTTAGGATGTAGCCAAGATGTAGCGAGATGTCCTTTGGAGAGGAGACCTTTAACACCATCGCTGCTAGTGATATTTTCCTCCTGTGCTGATATTTCATGAATCCCATTGTTCATGACGAGCTCAGCTCGTCATCAGCACAGCTCCACTGTGCCTCATGACAAGCTGAGCTCGTCATGAGCATCGAAGGGGTTAAGTATAGTTGGATGTTATCAGCATACTGAAGATAAGAGATATACAAGTAGTGTTAGACCCGGCTTCCTGGGCACCAGGGCTCTCAGGGGTAACTTGACTCTCTCAGGGTAGCGAGACAGCAGTCCAAGGCTTACTCAAGGAGGTAAGGTGGGGTTAGACATTCAGAATACAGTGCACACCGTACCACCAGCTGATAAACTCAATGTCCAGTCAGTGCTTTACTTTTTATAAAAGAAAAGTACTTTAATACACACAAGATAATTATACTACACATAAAACTAGGATAAACAGTGAAAACCAGAGGTCTCTGGGACAGAGTTCTGACCCCAAACAGCATTATAGCGCCTAGACGCCAAGCACTATAAAAACACAGTTAACATAAAAACACACAATAAGCATTGCATATTACAGACCATGTTACACAGGGCTGCTCTCATTCACTATAGCCTTGATACCAATCTTTGGATTAAAAGGATATATTTGAAAAACATTTTTTTATTGTTTTATTTCAACAATCAGTCGTACAATGAGCAATATTAAAGAAACAGGAATATAAAAAAGAATAATAAAAAATAAAAAAAACATACAGGGGGAGAAAACATCAATAAGACAGAAATCTTAAATCCATTTAGAAATTGGATCCCAAATTTTAAATCCTTGCCTTTTTTTCCTTATCCCCTTAAGCCTATACATAGCCATTTCTAGGTGATATATAGAAAGCCGCTTACACTGCCATTGATGAAAAGCTGGGGGTTCGGTATCAATCCAGCGAGAAGTTATACAGAAACGGAAAACAGACATACAGATGAACAGAAAAGCTTCTTCAGCAGTAGATCTGATCCCAGACTGATCTGCTTGAAGGCCAAAAATTACCAGTTCAGGAGAAAATTTCATAACAATCCCTAGATTATTATTAATAAAAAATTCAATGTCAGTAATGAAACGGGAAAGTTTCTCACATTTAAAAAACATATTAATAGAGTCTGCATCCATCTCTTCACAACAATTACATCTCGATTCACCTCCAGCCTTCCACTTGGCTATTTTGACAGGAGAATAATAAAGATCAAAGATCGACATATAATGTTGACTTTGAAGCGATCCATTAAAAAGTATCTTAATGGATAGCTCAATTGATCTTCCCATATCGATATTTACAGAATCTAGCTTCCTTTGCCATTTATTCTCTATAAGAAATAGATCGTCTTCTAGTTGGTTAATGGTAATTTGGTAAACCGGACCTATTTTCTTGGTTTTCCTAGTAGTTTCTAGGATCTTATTAGGGTTCATGCAGCAGTGAGTGAGAAGACCTTTTGATTCTAAGAAGCTCCGGATCCTGAGATACTTAAAGAAGTGATTCTTCGGTACGTCATATTTAATTTGAAGAACAGAAAATGAAGAGAAATGAGTATCTTCGTATAGGTCTCCCAAAACCTGGATTCCTAGAAGGAACCATCTTCTTATAATTGGATCATGAAAAACGGCTGGTAGGGCATGATTATTAAACATTGGAATATTGGCTAATTTCACCCAGAAAGAGGATTTTTTTCTTAATTTGACGCCAAATTACAAAGCCAGCTAAAATACTTTTAAATTTGTTTTTTTTGTAATAACTGGGTTCAATAATTTTAACTAAACATTGAGGAGTCGTCTTGCCTAGCAATAGTTCATAAACTGAGGGATAAACGGATTCTTCAGTAACAATATCCGGAAAAAGGAGTATACCCATATATCCTAAAGAAATAAGCCAATAGTACAACCGGAAATTAGGGACTCCCCACCCACCTTTTAACCTGGGCAGGAAACACCATTTCAAGGCTCGGCAGGAGAGATGGTACCCCCAAAGGAACCTGGAGACCATTCTATCAATCTTTGTAAAATAATAAGCCGGAAATAAGAGAGGTATGGTTCGGAATAAATATAAAAACTTGGGAAAAAATAACATTTTGTTTATATTGACACGACCATAAAGGGTAAAATGTAATTGACCTACTTTTAACCCTGTACTTAATGGTGGCAGATCTATCCTGCCCACGTCCTTGTTGAATCCTGTTCCTAGTGGTAACAGATTTGTAACACATACTCCTAATTTCGCACCCAACTGCAAAAACATTTTCTCGCCTGTTAATGGGATGGTTTATCAAGTCCCGGTCCAGAACAGGTACCAGTCCTTTAGTTTCTTGGACCAAAACAATTGACATCAGAGGGGGCCTGGGACTGGGAGGGATGTTATCCTGAGTACCAACAAGAATAACATAAGTGAGGTGAGAGAGGATTTACCTTCTGCCATTACGGGCAATTCTGAAAGTGGGACAGTAGTTCACTGTGCGAATTAGATTGTTGAGGATTTGTCGAATGCTACAGGTAATTGCATAGGCGGGCCGGTGGCTGACCAAAGTAATAGGGGCAATTGTACCAATAATACTCCTGGTATCGCCAATAATCGTCATTCTGTGGGGATTTCTATGGCCAGCTGGAATACTGCCGGATGGGCATCTAAGGCACTCAAATTGGAATGGGAGGGCATTGTAAGGTCCTATAATATTTTATGCCTGCAAGAGACGTGGTGTGTTGATAAACCTAGCCTTGAAGGGTATACATGCTACAGCTTAGATGCTTTTGAATCTAGCCATGGCAGGGCAAAGGGAGGTCTCCTTATCCTTATTTCAGTAGATGTAAAGTTGACTATTATTAAACATTTGTTAATCGAACCACATTCACAAATCATGTGGGTACGTTTACTGGATGGCACCGATGTGCTTTTAATTATTTCTTACAACAACATTTTTACCAACTCCCGGCACAAAGTGATAGATGAGTTATCCTGTGCCCTAATGAAGCTGGTAAGCGAAGCAACATGCACTTTTATTTTTGTTTGGGTGAGGGATTTAAATTTACAAGTTTGTAGTCTATCCTCCTCCAGGGTTTGTGGGATCCTAACTAACAGCGGGGAGAGTATGTCCCACTTTCCACATAATGCTTATGGAGAGTCAATCAATAGCACTATGGCTTCGTATGATTTAGAGCTATTGAGTACTGTACAGGAGGGAAGTGAGTGTCCAATCCCCACCTTTACTGGAAGGAATGTGAGCTCCATTATCGACCATATCATGGTCTCATCCAGTTTGGTACCCCATTGCATAATTAAAGTAAGGGACACATCCTCCTTGAGCGACCATAACCGTGTTAGCTTTCAAATAACTACATGGATGGTTAGAACTGAACCGCCCACTAGAGTATTGGCAAATATAGAGCCACATAGGCTTAATGGGGTTAGGCTGAGATGGAAAGGGGAAAATTCAGCCATCGTGGAACCCTTAATCATAAATAAATGCATGATGGACATTGACATTATCTTATCTCTAGGATGCCCGTCTGCACAGGTTATGAGTCATATTCTCAACATCAATACTGTCATTAATAATATCTTTACGGGGAAAAAAGTAGGCAGAGGAGGGAAAGGGATTGGATGGTTTGACCATGCCTGTACGTCCCTGCTCTCACAACTCAAACAAGCTCTGGCCATTACCCCAAGGGACAAGGACAGAGTCAAACTTCTAAGATTCGATTATAAAAAGGCGCTATCCAAAAGAAAGTAGGAATTACAGCAGGAAGCCTTTGATCATCTTACCCAGGCAGCAGAAACTGCCGATAGTCACCTGTTTTGGTCCACTGTTAACTCCCCTCTCCTCCAAGATGACAAAATCCCTCATCTCTCCTCTAATGTGGGCAGCGAGGACTGGGTGAACCATTTCTCCGCGATTTTCCAAGACAATACTATGATGCCCAATGAACACAGGACTTGGCCTGTAGTGCCTCTAGATATTTTGATGGGAGAGGTGGAGAATGGCATTAAAAATAGTAAGAGGGGTAAGGCTCAGGGGCCAGATGGCGTCCCGATAGATGTTTATAGGGCTCAACCACAGCTTTGGGGACCAATACTTACCTTGGTACTCAACGCTGCAGTAACTACCATGATTCCACCAACATGGGGCGACTCCATTATAGTCCCAATCTATAAAAATGGGAACAAAGCGCTGGCAAGTAACTACCGGCCCATCAGCCTGCTCGACTCATCTGTAAAAATTATGAGCAGAGTTCTGCTTTTCAGATTAGAGGAGTGGGCAGATGAGAATGGGATTCTTGCAAACTCACAATATGGATTCAGGAAGGGAAGAGGGACCCTAGATCAGTGCCTGAATTTAGAATTGTTGATAGGCAAGTACACCAGAGCCAAACCCGGTAACATCTATCTTTGTTTTGCTGACCTTAGCAGTGCTTTTGATTTAGTTAATCACTCACTTCTTTGGTCAGTTTTGCTTGACATGGGTGCCCCGAAAGAAATTATCTTTTTTCTCGCCAGACTATACAGCAAGCTGCAAACATGTGTTCGGTATGGTGTTAGTGGGGAATGTACTAGTAATTTTAATGTGAAACGGGGAATTAGGCAGGGTTGCGTCCTTGCGCCCCTTTTATTTACCCTTTTTGTTAATGGGGTTGAAGTCGCCTTGAAAACCATCAATATTTACAACAAGGGGTGGTGAGGGACAGAGTCTCTGAATTAAGCAGAAATCTCTCACCCAGTCAAGAGATCAGGGCTAGATCCAACACCGTTTTTTAGCTCACTGCACCATCCCAGTTTCAGAACCTGGCTGTATGCAAATTAGTCTGTTCCTGTCCCAGTGCATGATGGGAACAGGGCAAACCAAACTACAAAAGCCAATTCTTACACTGGGAAGGAAACAAGCTCCCGGGGACCGGTTTCTGGCATTACAGCCGTCTTCGGCCCGGTTTGCTTGAATCCTGATGGTGCAATGAGCAAGGGTCTCACATCTGAGAATACCCTTCCACGCTTAGGGTGGACAAAAATATTTACAACAAGGGGTGGTGAGGGACAGAGTCTCTGAATTAAGCAGAAATCTCTCACCCAGTCAAGAGATCAGGGCTAGATCCAACACCGTTTTTTAGCTCACTGCACCATCCCAGTTTCAGAACCTGGCTGTATGCAAATTAGTCTGTTCCTGTCCCAGTGCATGATGGGAACAGGGCAAACCAAACTACAAAAGCCAATTCTTACACTGGGAAGGAAACAAGCTCCCGGGGACCGGTTTCTGGCATTACAGCCGTCTTCGGCCCGGTTTGCTTGAATCCTGATGGTGCAATGAGCAAGGGTCTCACATCTGAGAATACCCTTCCACGCTTAGGGTGGACAAAAATATTTACAACAAGGGGTGGTGAGGGACAGAGTCTCTGAATTAAGCAGAAATCTCTCACCCAGTCAAGAGATCAGGGCTAGATCCAACACCGTTTTTTAGCTCACTGCACCATCCCAGTTTCAGAACCTGGCTGTATGCAAATTAGTCTGTTCCTGTCCCAGTGCATGATGGGAACAGGGCAAACCAAACTACAAAAGCCAATTCTTACACTGGGAAGGAAACAAGCTCCCGGGGACCGGTTTCTGGCATTACAGCCGTCTTCGGCCCGGTTTGCTTGAATCCTGATGGTGCAATGAGCAAGGGTCTCACATCTGAGAATACCCTTCCACGCTTAGGGTGGACAAAAATATTTACAACAAGGGGTGGTGAGGGACAGAGTCTCTGAATTAAGCAGAAATCTCTCACCCAGTCAAGAGATCAGGGCTAGATCCAACACCGTTTTTTAGCTCACTGCACCATCCCAGTTTCAGAACCTGGCTGTATGCAAATTAGTCTGTTCCTGTCCCAGTGCATGATGGGAACAGGGCAAACCAAACTACAAAAGCCAATTCTTACACTGGGAAGGAAACAAGCTCCCGGGGACCGGTTTCTGGCATTACAGCCGTCTTCGGCCCGGTTTGCTTGAATCCTGATGGTGCAATGAGCAAGGGTCTCACATCTGAGAATACCCTTCCACGCTTAGGGTGGACAAAAATATTTACAACAAGGGGTGGTGAGGGACAGAGTCTCTGAATTAAGCAGAAATCTCTCACCCAGTCAAGAGATCAGGGCTAGATCCAACACCGTTTTTTAGCTCACTGCACCATCCCAGTTTCAGAACCTGGCTGTATGCAAATTAGTCTGTTCCTGTCCCAGTGCATGATGGGAACAGGGCAAACCAAACTACAAAAGCCAATTCTTACACTGGGAAGGAAACAAGCTCCCGGGGACCGGTTTCTGGCATTACAGCCGTCTTCGGCCCGGTTTGCTTGAATCCTGATGGTGCAATGAGCAAGGGTCTCACATCTGAGAATACCCTTCCACGCTTAGGGTGGACAAAAATATTTACAACAAGGGGTGGTGAGGGACAGAGTCTCTGAATTAAGCAGAAATCTCTCACCCAGTCAAGAGATCAGGGCTAGATCCAACACCGTTTTTTAGCTCACTGCACCATCCCAGTTTCAGAACCTGGCTGTATGCAAATTAGTCTGTTCCTGTCCCAGTGCATGATGGGAACAGGGCAAACCAAACTACAAAAGCCAATTCTTACACTGGGAAGGAAACAAGCTCCCGGGGACCGGTTTCTGGCATTACAGCCGTCTTCGGCCCGGTTTGCTTGAATCCTGATGGTGCAATGAGCAAGGGTCTCACATCTGAGAATACCCTTCCACGCTTAGGGTGGACAAAAATATTTACAACAAGGGGTGGTGAGGGACAGAGTCTCTGAATTAAGCAGAAATCTCTCACCCAGTCAAGAGATCAGGGCTAGATCCAACACCGTTTTTTAGCTCACTGCACCATCCCAGTTTCAGAACCTGGCTGTATGCAAATTAGTCTGTTCCTGTCCCAGTGCATGATGGGAACAGGGCAAACCAAACTACAAAAGCCAATTCTTACACTGGGAAGGAAACAAGCTCCCGGGGACCGGTTTCTGGCATTACAGCCGTCTTCGGCCCGGTTTGCTTGAATCCTGATGGTGCAATGAGCAAGGGTCTCACATCTGAGAATACCCTTCCACGCTTAGGGTGGACAAAAATATTTACAACAAGGGGTGGTGAGGGACAGAGTCTCTGAATTAAGCAGAAATCTCTCACCCAGTCAAGAGATCAGGGCTAGATCCAACACCGTTTTTTAGCTCACTGCACCATCCCAGTTTCAGAACCTGGCTGAAAACCATCAAGGCTGATGCTCCACAGGTTGCAGGGGATAGTGTCCCAGTTCTGCTGTATGCTGACGACGCGGTGCTCCTGTCACGGACACCCGTTGGTCTACAGCGTCTGATGGACAAGTTCACTGAATTTATTGGGAGCAGGAAACTGTTGATCAATAAGAATAAAACCCATACGATGACCTGTGGGATTAAATCGGGCAGAAACCACTCCTTTTTAGGGCTCGCCTGCTGATGCACATGCGCATAGCTGGCGAGCTATATTGCAGCTTAAACAGAGTTAACCTAACTCGGCGATTTGTTGCAGTGCCCGAAGCGCGTGCACATCAAAGCCACCAGCCTCCTCAGGCATCTCAAGCCTCCCCCATCCGGCATTTATCCTCCCTTAATTATTCACTGCAGGGCCGGCCGGCCAACACATCAAAGGCTGCTGCTCCCGGCCCCTATTCTTCCCTCTCCTCGCCCCCCCCCCCCCCCCCCCCCTTCCCACCACAGCAATGCAGAGGGATTGTTTATATTGCAGCCTAACCATCTCCCACACTGCTCCTAACCGTTGTTGGTCATGATATAATTAAACGCTCTAACTATTTTATCAGGGCCACACAGAATTTTATAAAGTCTTTTGCTGGCATTTTCGTTTTATGCTGATTGCTATTTTACACCTTTCACATGCTGGCGATTTGCTTCAAAGGAATACATTCATCCTGCATCCCGTTACTAGAGCTTTCTCCTATTCTGCTATATATGGGTTTTAGTTGAATTTCATTGATCTCTTTTACTAATGATTTATAAAAAGTGCCACATACCACACAGCTCCACCTACACAGCTCCACCGATGCACCCACCACACAGCTCCACAGAGGCACCCACCACACAGCTCCACAGAGGCACCCACCACACAGCTCCACCGAGGCACCCACCACACAGCTCCACCGAGGCACCCACCACACAGCTCCACCAAGGCACCCACCACACAGCTCCACCGAGGCACCCACCACACAGCTCCACCGATGCACCCACCACACAGCTCCACCGATGCACCCACCACACAGCTCAACCAATGCACCCACCACACAGCTCCACCGATGCACCCACCACACAGCTCCACCGATGCACCCACCACACAGCTCCACCG
Organism: Lissotriton vulgaris; assembly: GCF_964263255.1. Classification (NCBI taxonomy): domain Eukaryota; kingdom Metazoa; phylum Chordata; class Amphibia; order Caudata; family Salamandridae; genus Lissotriton; species Lissotriton vulgaris. The sequence continues at coordinate 631,667,070 of NC_141695.1, forward strand.
ATGCACCCACCACACAGCTCCACCAAGGCACCCACCATACAGCTCCACCAAGGCACCCACCATACAGCTCCACCAAGGCACCCACCATACAGCTCCACCGAGGCACCCACTACACAGCTCTACCTACACAGCTCCACCGATGCACCCACCACACAGCTCCACCGATGCACCCACTAAACAGCTCCACCGATGCACCCACTAAACAGCTCCGCCGAGGCACCCACCACACAGCTCCGCCGAGGCACCCACCACACAGCTCCGCCGAGGCACCCACCACACAGCTCCGCCGAGGCACCCACCACACAGCTCCGCCGAGGCACCCACCACACAGCTCCGCCGAGGCACCCACCACACAGCTCCGCCGAGGCACCCACCACACAGCTCCGCCGAGGCACCCACCACACAGCTACACCGATGCACCAACTAAGCTCCACCGATGCACCCACCACACAGCTCCACCGATGCACCCACTAAACAGCTCCACCGATGCACCCACCACACAGCTCCACAGATGCACACAGCTCCACAGATGCACCCACCACACAGCTCCACAGATGCACCCGCCACCCACCACACAGCTCCACAGATGCACCCACCACCCACCACACAGCTCCACAGATGCACCCACCACACAGCTCAACCGATGCACCCACCACACAGCTCAACCGATGCACCCACCACACAGCTCCACCGATGCACCAACTAAGCTCCACCGATGCACCCACCACACAGCTCCACCAATGCACCCACTAAGCTCCACCGATGCACCCACCACACAGCTCCACCAATGCACCCACTAAGCTCCACCGATGCACCCACCACACAGCTCCACCAATGCACCCACCACACAGCTCCACATATGCACCCACCACACAGCTCCACTGATGCACCCAGCTCCACTGATGCACCCAGCTCCACCGAGGCACCCACCACCCAGCTCTACCCACACAGCTCCACCGATGCACCCACCACACAGCTCCACCGATGCACCCACCACACAGCTCCACCGATGCACCCACCACACAGCTCCACCGATGCACCCACCACACAGCTCCACCGATGCACCCACCACACAGCTCCACCGATGCACCCACCACACAGCTCCACCGATGCACCCACCACACAGCTCCACCGATGCACCCACTAAACAGCTCCACCGATGCACCCACTAAACAGCTCCACCGATGCACCCACTAAACAGCTCCACCGATGCACCCACCACACAGCTCCGCTGAGGCACCCACCACACAGCTCCACCGATGCACCCACCAAACAGCTCCACCAATGCACCCACTAAGCTCCACCGATGCACCCACCACACAGCTCCACATATGCACCCACCACACAGCTCCACTGATGCACCCACCACCCAGCTCCTCTGATGCACCCAGCTCCACTGATGCACCCAGCTCCACCGATGCACCCACCACACAGCTCCACCGATGCACCCACCAAACAGCTCCACCGATGCACCCACTAAACAGCTCCACCGATGCACCCACCACACAGCTCCGCTGAGGCACCCACCACACAGCTCCGCTGAGGCCCCCACCACACAGCTCCGCTGAGGCCCCCACCACACAGCTCCGCTGAGGCCCCCACCACACAGCTCCGCTGAGGCCCCCACCACACAGCTCCGCTGAGGCCCCCACCACACAGCTCCGCTGAGGCCCCCACCACACAGCTCCGCCGAGGCCCCCACCACACAGCTCCGCCGAGGCCCCCACCACACAGCTCCGCCGAGGCCCCCACCACACAGCTCCGCCGAGGCCCCCACCACACAGCTCCGCCGAGGCCCCCACCACACAGCTCCGCCGAGGCCCCCACCACACAGCTCCGCCGAGGCACCCACCACACAGCTCCGCCGAGGCACCCACCACACAGCTACACCGATGCACCAACTAAGCTCCACCGATGCACCCACTAAACAGCTCCACCGATGCACCCACTAAACAGCTCCACCGATGCACCCACCACACAGCTCCACAGATGCACACAGCTCCACAGATGCACCCACCACACAGCTCCACAGATGCACACAGCTCCACAGATGCACCCACCACACAGCTCCACAGAGGCACCCACCACACAGCTCAACCGATGCACCCACCACACAGCTCAACCGATGCACCCACCACACAGCTCAACCGATGCACCCACCACACAGCTCCACCGATGCACCCACCACACAGCTCCACAGATGCACCCACCACACAGCTCCACAGATGCACCCACCACACAGCTCCTCAGATGCACCCACCACACAGCTCCACAGATGCACCCACCACCACCAATGCACCCACCACACAGCTCCACAGAGGCACCCACCACACAGCTCAACCGATGCACCCACCACACAGCTCAACCGATGCACCCACCACACAGCTCAACCGATGCACCCACCACACAGCTCCACCGATGCACCCACCACACAGCTCCACCGATGCACCCACTAAGCTCCACCGATGCACCCACCACACAGCTCCACCAATGCACCCACTAAGCTCCACCGATGCACCCACCACACAGCTCCACATATGCACCCACCACACAGCTCCACTGATGCACCCACCACCCAGCTCCTCTGATGCACCCAGCTCCACTGATGCACCCAGCTCCACCGAGGCACCCACCACCCAGCTCCACTGATGCACCCACCAAACAGCTCCCCTGAGGCACCCACCAAACAGCTCCACTGAGGCACCCACCACACAGCTCCGCCGAGGCACCCACCACACAGCTCCGCCGAGGCACCCACCACACAGCTCCGCCGAGGCACCCACCACACAGCTCCGCCGAGGCACCCACCACACAGCTCCACCGATGCACCCACCACACAGCTCCACCGATGCTCCAACTAAGCTCCACCAATGCACCCACCACTCAGCGCAACCACAGCACCACAGCATCACTCAGCAGCACCACAGCATCACTCAGCAGCACCACAGCATCACTAAGCGCAACCACAGCATCACTAGTTCAAATATGTTCTTTCAATGTTTCAAGCTGTTTTCAAGCTTTCACGCTTTATTACAAATCTCATAAAGATGTTAATATTTCACTTCTGTTCTTGGATTTTCGTCACAATAAAAAACACTGAACATAATCTTCACTAATGTTATTTACAAAAGTTTAAGCTATTGTCATTACAAATTAAATAAATTATTTAAGTATTAATTATTTAAAAAAAATTAAAAGCCATTGTTATTTGTACTATCAATACATCTAAGTCACGTAAATACAAAACATGTTGCATTACAAATGCTTTAGGTGTCACATTTGCGAAAGTTATAACTATTGGCATTGTAAGTGACAAAGCTATTAATTTAGCTATTAAATAAAAAAAAAAAATCATTTATAACACCAATAGCTCAAACTCTCCTAATGTGAGCCCTATTGCATTTCCAATGCTTGTTTATAGAAGGGGTTAAAGTGCAGCATGTAAATAGTTTTTGCTACCTGGGGGTAACTTTTACTCGTGATAGTAGGTGGGGGCATGAACTAACGAATGTTCGAACTAAAAATGAGCAAAAGCTCTTATGGCATTTTTAAATTTGCGTCTAAGTTGGGGGATAGGCGAATCAAGGATATGCTGGAAATCTACAAGGCACGTAGTGTATCCATTGCCCTTTATGGGGCGGGACTTTGGGGTTACTGTAATACTGATTGTTTACAGATAGAAGAAAACAACTTTCTTAAGAAATTATTGTGCCTCCCCAAATCTGCCCCAACAGAGTTGATCCATAGAGAGGCTGGGGTTTTTCACCTGACCGAGCTCGCCTTACTTAGGCCTCTATTGCTTTACTGAGCAATTTGGTTTAAGGAAGAGACTGAGTTCAATCAACTTGTAATTAGGGACTGCCTTGGATTAGACAATTGTATGCAGATACCGTGGCTTAAATATGTGGTAGATTGTTATAACAGTATCCTTGATATTAATTTGTTGTTAGAAAACTGTCCCCCTAGAAGTCTTGCTAAACAGGACCTAAAAAACACCTTTATGTCATATAAAGCGCATAAACGTTCAGTAATAACCAACTCTCTATTTCAGAACGTTAGGATCTCCTTTTTAAAACCAATATTTCTTAAGTATGGAGTTTTAAATGTGGAGGATGCTATGTGTTTGTTGTACAATTTGGACCACCCCGACATATGTTTTTATACTGCCAGTTTTATATGTAAATCTATGGCTTTTAGAAAAAGTATGAGTTTTTAATCATTTTTGCATTTTTTAAATTTTGTTGCCTGTTTGCTGTGCTTTTATGGTCATTACTACTATGAACCGAATAAAGCTTCATGAACTGAACTGAAGTTATTTAATCTCTCTAAGATTTTGTTAGAAGAGTTTAACACTGGTACAATATTTAGACGTACAATCTCATCGATCTTGGATGAAATCGTTATCCCAAGATATTGAGCTTCAGGATCAAAAACTAGATCGTTGGGTCAGCCAAAATCAGAATGAATTAATTGAGTTTTGGCCACTTTTAATTTGTAGCCCGATAGAACGCCAAATGCTTCAGCCAAGAGAATGATTTTTGGTAATGCACGTCTGATGTCTGTGGTGGTTACGGCAACATCATCCGCGTAGGCAAATACTTGAAATGAGTTATTTTCAATTTTTACGGGTATGATATCTGTATCAGAGGATAGCTTACGTAAATATGGTTCTAAGTATAGAGCGAACAACAAGGGGGAACAAGGACAACCTTGTTTTCCCCCCTTGTTATCGCAAAGTCCTTAGAAAGAGAATCGGTTATTCTTATGGCAGCTTTGGGTTGAAAATAGAGAGCTTTAACTGCCTTAATATATGTATTGGGAAAACCTACCCAGAGCAAAACAGACCATAAGAATTCCCAGGCGACGCTGTCGAACGCTTTTTCTGCGTCCAACAGGGCCACCGCGACTGGGGATTCAGAGGCCTGTGCTAAATCTAATAATGCTATTATTTTTTTAACGTGGTCTGTAGTGTCTCTTTTCAGTATGAAGCCGTGTTGTCTAATGGATACAAGAATCGGCATCAATGGATTCAATCTATTAGCGAGGATCTTTGAATAGATTTTACAATCAGTGGTGATTAGTGAGATAGGCCTGTATGACCCTAGTTCTTCACTATTTTTGCCTTTCTTTTTGAAAATAACTATGGTAGCATGAGACCATGACTCTGGTGGGTTGCCAGCAAAAGCAGAACAAAAAATCTTCATCAGTTCTGGCCTTAAAACTGCCCTGAAAACTCGATAAAATTCTAAAGGAATGGAATCCGGACCCATACTTTGCCAAGCGCGAGTCCAGAAATGGCTAATTCGATCTCATCCCAGGTAACTGGGGCACTAAGATATTCTACGTGTTCTGGTAGCACTTCTGTAGTATTTATCTTGTCAAGATAGTGCTTAATAGCAGAATCAGGTACGCTATCAGGTTGGTGATTAAAAGGATAAAGTTTCAGCATATGATGTGACATCAAATGTTCTTGATCAGCCCCATAACCCCCACCCAAAGCAACAGAAGTGCCCTTCCGTCGTGAGTGAGGACACCGCTGTAGTGGTGTCAGGGATCTGACCACAGGTGCCTGATGTCTTGGCACAGTTTACTGGAGTCCCACTAGTCCAGTGGCCACTGGCTAGCTGTAGGAGGGTAGTGGCTGGACAGAGTGCCAATTTACCATGATACCCCCAGAGATCACAAAAAGAAAGATGGGGGCCTGTTTCACTGGCCTATATTCCCAGCTCCTGCTTGTACAGGCTCCCACAGCGCAGGGGAGGTTAGAGGGAATTTGTCTCACCTTCAAGGACTAGAATCAAGCTTCCCCCTCTCTTGCTCCCTTGATGTAGTGCAAGCATCCTTCTCCACCAGCTTCCTTGATGTGCCACAAGCTTCCTTTCCACACCAACTCCTTTGAAGTGCTGTAAGCTTCCTTTCCACACCTTGGGCAGCTGTCTGTAATTTCCTTGTTAAAAAGTACACGCTCCCAAAGTCTCACAGAAACAGCTGGTCTCCAATGTTGCTGAGGCCCTGGATTCTCCTTGAACACTTCGCAGCAGACTCCATCCGTCATAGAGAAAACTATCTTAGTTCAGACGCAGTGACAGTGTCTTATCTCCTGCCTTCACAGTGCGGGTTGCACCTGGCTATCTTCAGACAGACCGGGCCTTTTCAGTCATAGACCAGTCTTGAACAACAGCTGACCACTCATGCCAGACTTTTATCACCCCTGATTGATAGGTTCATCCAATCAGAGGGTCTGCTACTTTTGCATCCTGAATACACCTCCAATCACAAACCCTTCATGGCATGTTCCATGAGTGCACAATTTCCCTCCATTTTTTCCTGGTATCAGTCTGTGCAAATCCCTAAAGAGGAATTTTAATTAACTCCAGCCCAGGAGGCACTGACCAGTGGGAGAGGGTCCTCTTCGCAGAGTTAGTGCAGCTAAACCCAGATAAGAGCTGAGTGTCTACCCCAGCCCACCAGGCCTTTCCAAGGAAATGGGGAAGGGCACAGGGAGCTGGGATGTCCAGCAGAACAGCTCGCATTCCTCACACTGGCTCAAATCACCATTCTTCCCCAGTACACCCACGGGCTCTCAAACACATGTCAGGTAGAAAAAGGCAACAGGACCACAGGCATGGCAGACTGCACAGACTTGGTCAGGAGGGTGCCTAGAGACTCATCCCTCCTGACTATAGATTTATTGCGGCCACCACTTTCATTGTACCACAGCCTAAATAGAGAGGGCAGTAGCCACTCTCTGAAAAATAGGGGTGCACTAGGCATGCCCCCTCTACCTCCGAGCCAAGCTCTAGGGTCTCAATCCATGTAAACAGAGATAACCCCAGTAGACATGTATGATTGACATGCCATCTGAGGTAGGGAACAAGAAACCATACAGTAGCCTTTTAGTGACTTGCCTGGAGATTAGCATAAGGCAGGGGATGCACTCTCTCTAGAGACATGCGGGAGACTTCCCTTCCCAACAAGTAGTAACGAAGTGACTGAGGCATTTATTTATATTTAAAGTTGTATATAGCCCGAACATGACCACCGAGGGTATCCGAGCGCTTTACAGATTATTCATCACAATGTTTATAATCAAACATACAGAATCAGCAAGGCAAAAAAATCAGAGTCTAATTGACAAACATTATCCTAAGGAAAAAACAAACACAACAAAATCGTCAGCTCAACAAGAACCAAATCTAGAAATGTCGAAGAAGACCCATGAACCAAGTGGTTGGGCCCTAGTCAGCGGGTATGGACCAAAAAACAAATAAAGGAGCCATGTTAAAGAAGACATTTCTTCATCAGGAGTCCTTTAACTTCTTTTTTGAAGAAGACCGTGGAGGGGTTCACCCTGACTTCGGGTGGAAGGGAGTTTCAAATCCTCTGCGGCATCCCTGAGAAGGTTCGGTTGTAGGTCTTTTTTTTTTTTTTTCTTTGTTGTTTTAGCAAAAAGATCCTGGCACTTCTGGAGGCTCTAGAACCGCAGGAGAGCTCCAGTTTCCGAGCGAGGTACTGCGGGTCTTGAAGTAGATAGCCTTGTGAGCCATGCATGCAAATTTTAACTGTATCCGACCTTCATATGGGAGCCAATTCAGGACTCGCAAGTCCGGAGATAAGTGGTGGTATTTTTTTGTGCCAGTTAAGTGTCTAGCAGCGGAATTGAGGGAGGCCCTAGGCTGAGCCGTCCTAACTCTAGGCAGGCCGCAAAGAGTTGCGCTACCATAGTCCAGCTTTGAGATCACTAATGCTTGTACTGCCGCCTTCAGGCCATGAGCAGGGAGAAAGGTTTTGAGTTTCCTGAGTAGGGTGAGTTGAAAGTTCGGTCCTTAGGTGAGGGAACTTATGTGCTTCTGCATGTTCAGATTTTTTCCAGAATGATACCCAGAGAAGATACTGAGTCCACAAGGTGCTACAGTTAAGAGCAGTCCGCTGGTTCAGCCTTTGCTCCATGACAGGAGATTGGTTGTGGGGTGAGATCAATAATAATTCAGTTTTAAGAGCATTTAACTTTAGGTGATTACTTGTCAACCAGCTTTGTGTTTCCAGCAGGACTGAGTTGAGGGACTGAATGTCTTCAGGAGAGCCGATCTTCAGGTATAGTTGGGTATCATCCGCATACATATAATGAATGCTAAATGATTTTAGAATTTTGGTCAGAGGCTCCATGAACAGGTTAAAGAGGGTGAGGGACAGTGCTGAACCTTGGGAAACCCCCAAGGTGACCGGTGCAGGATGAGACAAGGAGTGGTTCACCTTGAAGCTTTTGGGTTCTGTTGTGAAGGAACAAAGAGAACCAGTTTAGAACCGGCCCAAACAGCCCCATCCTATGTTCCAGTAGGTCAATTAAGTGATCGTGTTTGACAGTATCGAATGCTGATGAAAGGACAAGAGGGATCAATAGACACGCTTCATTGTGATCGAGCATTCCAAGCGCATCATCCACGATGTGTGTTAGCGCCGACCTGTACTATGACCTAGGTGGAAACCAGATTGGCAGTGATCCAGGAGCTGGAAGTGGTTGATGTGATGACATAGTTGGGCGAGCACACATTTCATCCCAAAACTCCTCAGATTGAACCTTCAGTCTTGATAAGTCTATTGAGACTGGGCTGGTTTTGAAATATTATAAAAAATAAATCCTGTACATCTGCTGTATGCCAAGGTTTCACTTTGGTGGCAACAGTATACATACATTTGAAAAACAACTCAAAAACCGCTTGAGCACAGAGTAATAACCGACTTGCGTAGTAAATGAATTTGGACAATGTTGGTATAACTGTAGCAGCCAGACTGAGATTCCTCTAATGTGCTGTGGAGCAGCGACACAGCATTGACGTAGAATATAAAGTGGAATGGCATTGTAGCTCATGCATCCAACGTAAAATATACCAGAAGACTTTAGCAATGTCATTGGATGAGCATGTCTTTTTAGGTCTCGCTATGGCGAAAGCGCGCTCTCGACGCGAGAGCTATAGCTGTCGGCTCAGCCGACATCGAGGGGAGACAAGAGCTGGCCACGCGCCGAGCATCGTCAATGGGAGAGGGAGAGACCAGAGCTGGCCACGCGCGCATGGGATTGGGTCGCGCGCGTGAGTTAGTCTCGGAGCTGGCGATGTGCACGCTCACGGCGACGTCTCCGCCGCGCGCCACAGCCCCATGATGAAGGTGACGTCAGTGAACACTCGCCCTCTCCTGTGGCTGCTGCGCGTGGGCCCGGCCGGCAGCCGCTGCTTGTTTTTTTAGGTTCCGTGTCAGCGCGGTAAGGGAAGCTAACGTTGCTCTTCTCTGTGGTGCACCAGATCCGTCTTCCTGCACTTGTTTTTTGTGCTTCGTAGTGCTTGAGAAATGTACCTGTAGGTGTTTATTTACACTCCGTGCAGAGCCCATGCTCCTACTTCCCCGCTGTGCTACAAAGGTGCTTTTGCCTGCACCAAGAAGCCCCGCAGTGATCTTTCATGCATGGCTGTGAAATGCAGCGCTGCTGGCAGAAGGCGGCGAGGAGCCATGAGAAACTTGCAAAAGAGCACAGCTTCTTTCCAACAAACAGAGCTTTATCTGTAATTATGGTGGTTGCGCCTTTCATCATGCTTTGCTTAACTTTTATTCTTGTGTCACGCTACTTGTTTTCCGTGTGCTTCGTTCCCTCCCACCTCGCTAAACTCTCAGCCATTTGTTCCACCCTCTCCCTGGCCTATCACCCGCCCGTCACTTTTCGTCCTTGTCTACTTGCATTTCACTTTTAGGCGTGTACGTGTATCTAAAGTATGGGTTTTGTGCACACTTGTCTCAAATCACACAAAAACCTTGCAGTGATTTACCACCTATTCTCTACATGCAGTTGTATTTTCTCTAATGTTAGCGTGCGTGCCTTTGCTTTTTATTATTACCCTGTATGTGGGCATACGAATGCATCTCTGTGCGCATGCACAAGCGTTTACTTCCCAGAACACACACGTGAAATGTGTCTGCGTTTAGTAGGAGCTGCACTATGAATGCACGTGCCCGTGCACTGCGACAATAATGTGAACAGCTTGTTTGATTGGCACAGCACTATCCCGTGTTATGCACGTGCACATCACTGACATGTTGACAGCACGGAGGAGTGTGCACTACTCTGTGGGTGTTGTATAGGGCACCTCATTTGTGTGTACACGTCTCTAAGTATGTGCTTCACGCAGGACTGCACACTAAAAACTGGCCAGCTCCTTAAAATGCGCAAGATTATTTGTAATGGAACCAAATGTTTATTTTTATTATTTTTAAAACTGTAATACCAAGCGCGGCGCCCGCTTCTGGGACACCGCGCTCGTGTTCGTTATTTTTGTGTGTATATGAGTCCAGCTTTGACCCAGGATTGTAATGTCATATTCCAATCCGGAGTCCTACAAGGAGCAAAGTCGGGCCGCAACTAGTGCTCGGGCTGGCCGCGCGTGTTTAATGAGGGACACACACAGGTGCAGGTTAACTGGCTTCCTTGGCCGTATGTCTGTTTCTTAACTTACTCACATGGGCCTTGCGGACCACCCTCCATACTGCTCACGTCCACTAAACTTCCCCGGGTATGGGAAACCAAGAGATCAATACCAGTCACCCCTGTTGCGTCACAGAGGCGACATTACAAGGATCAATGGGGCTGAAGGAGCTGTTCTGCGCATTCGACTGTTGGAAGGGGGCTGCTGCAGGGTCACCGGCACTGTGCCCTGGAGGCGCCTCTGGTCCGGTAAGGGCCTCTTATAATTGAGGCTGCAGGACCTAGGCTTACTTGCATCCCTCGCAGGCACTCACTCCTTTGGTCCGGCACTCCATACCCTGCTACACGATCGCTCCTTCACACACTCAACTTTTGCTCACAAAGCCTTCAATTCTTCTTTACTTTAGTTTTATCTTTCACACACAGGCTCCTCACTGGGTGCTTGTTTGTGCCTTTCTGCCACCTGTTCTTGTTTTTCTACCCTCTGTTAGACTCCTTTTTTGTGCCTTTCTGCCCTCTGCACCACCACATTATCACTCGGCACCACCACATTATCACTCGGCACCAAACAGCACCACTGAGCTCCACCACAACATCACTCCGCACCACCACATTATCACTCTGCACCACCACAGCACCACTCAGCAGCACCACTCAGCAGCACCACTCTGCACCACCACTCTGCACCACCACTCTGCACCACCACTCTGCACCACCACTCTGCACCACCACTCTGCACCACCACTCTGCACCACCACTCTGCACCACCACTCTGCACCACCACTCTGCACCACCACTCTGCACCACCACTCTGCACCACCACTCTGCACCACCACTCTGCACCACCACTCTGCACCACCACTCTGCACCACCACCACTCTGCACCACCACCACTCTGCACCACCACCACTCTGCACCACCACCACTCTGCACCACCACTCTGCACCACCACTCTGCACCACCACTCTGCACCACCACTCTGCACCACCACTCTGCACCACCACTCTGCACCACCACTCTGCACCACCACTCTGCACCACCACTCTGCACCACCACTCTGCAGCACCACTCAGCAGCAGCAGCACCACTCAGCAGCAGCAGCACCACTCAGCAGCAGCAGCACCACTCAGCAGCAGCAGCACCACTCAGCAGCACCACTCAGCAGCAGCAGCACCACTCAGCAGCAGCAGCAGCAGCACCACTCAGCAGCAGCAGCAGCAGCACCACTCAGCAGCAGCAGCACCACTCAGCAGCAGCAGCACCACTCAGCAGCAGCAGCAGCAGCACCACTCAGCAGCAGCAGCAGCACCACTCAGCAGCAGCAGCAGCACCACTCAGCAGCAGCAGCAGCACCACTCAGCAGCAGCACCAGCAGCACGCAGCAGCAGCAGCACCACTCAGCCGCAGCAGCACCACTCAGCCGCAGCAGCAGCAGCACCACTCAGCCGCAGCAGCAGCAGCACCACTCAGCCGCAGCAGCACCACTCAGCCGCAGCAGCACCACTCAGCCGCAGCAGCACCACTCAGCCGCAGCAGCACCACTCAGCCGCAGCAGCACCACTCAGCCGCAGCAGCAGCACCACTCAGCCGCAGCAGCAGCACCACTCAGCCGCAGCAGCAGCACCACTCAGCCGCAGCAGCAGCACCACTCAGCCGCAGCAGCAGCACCACTCAGCCGCAGCAGCAGCACCACTCAGCCGCAGCAGCAGCACCACTCAGCCGCAGCAGCAGCACCACTCAGCCGCAGCAGCAGCACCACTCAGCCGCAGCAGCAGCACCACTCAGCCGCAGCAGCAGCACCACTCAGCCGCAGCAGCAGCACCACTCAGCCGCAGCAGCAGCACCACTCAGCCGCAGCAGCAGCACCACTCAGCCGCAGCAGCAGCACCACTCAGCCGCAGCAGCAGCAGCACCACTCAGCAGCAGCACCACTCAGCAGCAGCAGCAGCACCACTCTGCGCCGCCACAGCGTCACTCTGCGCCGCCACAGCGTCACTCTGCGCCGCCACAGCGTCACTCTGCGCAGCCACAGCGTCACTCTGCGCAGCCACAGCGTCACTCTGCGCAGCCACAGCGTCACTCTGCGCCGCCACAGCGTCACTCTGCGCCGCCACATCGTCACTCTGCGCCGCCACATCGTCACTCTGCGCCGCCACAGCGTCACTCTGCGCAGCCACAGCGTCACTCTGCGCAGCCACAGCGTCACTCTGCGCAGCCACAGCGTCACTCTGCGCAGCCACAGCGTCACTCTGCGCAGCCACAGCGTCACTCTGCCCAGCCACAGCGTCACTCTGCCCAGCCACAGCGTCACTCTGCCCAGCCACAGCGTCACTCTGCCCAGCCACAGCGTCACTCTGCCCAGCCACAGCGTCACTCTGCCCAGCCACAGCGTCACTCTGCGCAGCCACAGCATCACTCTGCGCAGCCACAGCATCACTCTGCGCAGCTACAGCATCACTCTGCGCAGCCACAGCATCACTCTGCGCAGCTACAGCATCACTCTGCGCAGCCACAGCATCACTCTGCGCAGCCACAGCATCACTCTGCGCAGCCACAGCATCACTGGTTCAAATATGTTCTCTCAATGTTTCAAGCTTTATTACAAATGTCACAAAAAGATGTTAATATTTCACTTCTGTTTTTTCCCTCGACCCCTTCTTTGGAATCTTGACTGTGTTAATTAAAAATTATGGTAATCTGCACCCAAATCCAGTTGCATACTTCATTATCGTTTAGACACATTTGTATCAGAGTTTTGAACATTAACTTCATACAATTGTATAGAAATTCTGACACCTTCCAGTGTGGTTGATTTGTAGGTCCCTAGTTAAAATATGATGAGGATGGTTATAGTCTTTTCTGAATTTATTCATACCTCCATTTCACATGGTTACAAACAAAGACCAGTAGAGATTATAGTACGAGCCTTTCTGGTATCTTTCACACATGTTTCTACAGTATCTAGTTAAGTTTCAAGTCATAGACCGTAGTCAGGACAGGTGCTTGTTTACATGTATGGTAATGTCTAGATTGCTAGGTGTAATCTGAAGAGGTGGATTTGAAATTCTTTCAGATTATCAGTAGATTAGGATTCTGTCATTGCCTATCCTGGAGACGTTTCTGTATTATTAGGTCGAGCCTAGCGCAGCGAGCATGCGCTGCTCTAGAAAATGACCTCTTGGAATCACTGCAGCTTTTTAGCAAACTCGTGCGTGTGGCTAAAAAAGCCACACGCGCGAGTTTGCTGAAAAGCTGAAGTGATTGGCCATTGCGTGTGGCTTTAAAAAATGAAAGGACGCAATTGGGCAAAGGCGGGTGCATGTCCCTCCTTTCCCAGTAAATATTTCCTCCCACGGCCTACAGCTGTCGGGAGCGAGCAGCTGCGCTTTTACTTTCGTGGACGCACTTGTCTTCCTTACAGCGCACGCGCACCACTCGCAGGACGCTGCAGCTTCATGCCTCGCATCCCACAGCATTTTGCCTGCGGGAGCAAGCAGCTGCAGTGCCTCCTTGTTTTTAATTCGTTAGCCTTTTGGTTTCTAAAAGTTTAAACACTTTCCATTTTTGGTAGCCTGACATTACTGTAATGACAGTTGAATTTATTGGGAAACGAAAAACAATAATTTCTGGCGTTTATATACACTTGCTTCTTTTTCTTCTCTTTCATTGTTAGGGAAATGTGATGTTTGAAAGGCAGCGCGAGTACATTTAAATTGTAACATTTGCTTGAGTTTTCATCTGTCCTTGTGCTTTCATTTCGCACCCTCTTTTATTTGTTTGCTAGGTAATATGAAGTAGTGTTCCTACTTTAAAGGAAAGCTAGGCTTTCCCCGGAAAGGATGGCAGTCACCTAATATATTTCAGCGTTATCAGTGAAATATTATTTTACCGAAAAATAGATGAAGTAGTTGTTTGATCATTGAATTGAAAGTGAATTTGCTATTAATCGAATATCTTCTGTTCTATCAGAAGGATATGGAAGTCGCTGTCACAACGTGAACAAATTAGGTTTTTCCAAAATGCCTATTGGCTTAATTAGTTAACTGTCTCCTAATAGTATTTAAAGCGCTTAAACTTCTTATAGTGCCCTATTGTAATACTTGGAGACTTCCAGAAAGATACATTTCCCAAAAAGACCACACAGGCTCCGTCAATTAAACAAAACAGTAAATGTGGTCAGATTTCCTTGTTCTTGTAGATTTGGGCTGGAATGACTCTCCAGAGAGGTTAAAGCGTGCCATGACATTGTAATGTCCTTCCGACAGAGAAGCGAGTGGGTGTGCAGAAAGCTCTCCAGAACCCCCATCCAGCCAGTGGCTGAAACCTGTCAAGCAGCACATCTTAAAACATAGTTTTACAATAACTTTACTCAATGTGATTTGTTAAATGCTTCCAGTTAAGCATGTTTGTGTTTATTTTAATAACAAATAAGCATTGGCATAGCCAATAGGTCTCGCCATTGGGAACTTATAAGTGTTTGGCCATGCAACAATTGATGTTGTTGCACAAAGGATATAGTGCTGGATAACTAAACACTTATAAGGTCCCAAAGGCGAGACCTATTGATTATGACAATGCTTGTTGGAGTTTGGCACAAGGATGGCTGTTTCAGTGTCTTTGTCCTTCTGATCTTAGGGATCTCCAGTAGGAGGATAAACTTACTTCGAGTATTTTGCTCTCCTCCTAAGGTGCCCAACTTGATTTTTTTGTTTGATCTGTTTATTGAAGATTTTGTTGTTTTATACATGATCATAGGAACGATATACTGTCATAAGAAAATGCCATGCAGAGCCAATAGGAAAACAGCAAATTCAGGTCATGGGCAACAGCTCAATGGCAAGGCTACAGCAACGAGCAGGAACAAAACTGTTATAGGCAAATAGCATATCCCGTCAATCATAAAACCTTCTCACTCCATCATTAAAGTAGTTTAGTCAAGTTATGTTGCATTATAGTTCCAATCATCAAGTACTAAGGTGCCCAGCAACCAAAAAACATTGAAAAAAGTCAACAAATTTAAACATAGCAATTAATATGCATCTGTGGTGAAAAATGTAAAAGGAAGTAAACATTGTCTCAAATGAGCAAACACCGACAAAATGACTGCGCATCTATGTTAATGCAAGCGAAGCTTTTGCAGTGCTATTTTATGTATACCTTTCAAACAATTGGTTAACTTTTTAAATGCATATTATTCTAAAAATTACTGATGTGTATCTTTTTTGATTCAGCGCAAATACTAGCATCAATCAACACAAACCCTGCAACGGTACATTACGTATAATAACAAGATTACAAAAGATAACGTCGCAAATAGTTCAAAACATCGAACGTAGAACAAACAGAACGTAAATTAATACATTGTAATATTGACTTTAATCACAAACATATATACATAGGACATTAACATTAAAAATAATTTACATACCTAGATACCATGTACATACGCAAAACGAAATACAGTCGCGAAACACAATGTTCAAAAAAACATAAACACACAGTAATAAACATTTGCAAATTTAAACACACAATCAATACTACATTCACAAAAGTTCCATTATAGTAATACAATGTACACTTACCTATCAAACGACGCAGCAACAGCACAGGAAGCACAACACGCCTTCCGCACCTGACAATTCTCGAAGGACTGTGGAAATCCCCATTGACGCACGTCAATCGCAACGCTACGTCACAAAACGTAGAGCTGCGATTGGCTGAAGAAAAACGTCAATAGGCAAATACGGACAAAAATAACAGGGGGGGACTAGAAAGCTAACCTACAAAACGTACAGAGCCTAAAGGGGACGCATTGCGTCCGCCATTTTGAAAAAAAAAACTGAAACAAATGGATCTAAGCACTCAACACAAAACTAGCACAGACAACACACTCGAAATATTACAACACACACACAAATAAACACACATGTTCAACAATAAAACTCACACTTACTCAACATCACTTCAGGAAAAAAAAACTATCACACACTAAGCAAAGCACCACTACAATACACTCCTACACCGCCAGCAGGGCAGCACTCACCAAAACCACAACACCACTATGCAACACCACAGCACCACTCAACAACACAACAACATCACTATACATCTGGAAAGCAACACCGCAGCACAACTCTGCAACACAACAGCATCATTAAGCACAACACCTGCATCACTCAGCGCTAAAACAGCAACACTCCTTTCAAGACCTGCATCACTCAGCCCATCCCCTGCATCACTCAGCGCATCCCCCTGCATCACTCAGCGCATCCCCCTGCATCACTCAGCGCATCCCCCTGCATCACTCAGCGCATCCCCCTGCATCACTCAGCGCATCCCCCTGCATCACTCAGCGCATCCCCCTGCATCACTCGGCGCACACCCCCTGCGTCACTCAGCGCGCACCCCCTGCGTCACTCAGCGCGCACCCCCTGCGTCACTCAGCGCGCACCCCCTGCGTCACTCAGCGCGCACCCCCTGCGTCACTCAGCGCGCACCCCCTGCGTCACTCAGCGCGCACCCCCTGCAATACTCAGTGCAGTAGTGGTGCAGAGTGGTACTGTGGGGATGCTGAGTGATACTGTGGTGGTGCTCAATGATGCAGTTGGCGTGATAAATGGTGCTGTTGTGGTGATGAGATATGCTGTGGTGCTGATCAGTGAACACCAACACAGCAGCACTCATCACAACAACAGCACCACTCATCACCACAACAGCATTACTCAGCGCCACACTAGCATCACTCTGCAACACATCAGCATCACTCACCACCACCACAGCACCACTCACCATCACAACATCAGCGCTCAGCGCTACTAAAGCATCACTCAGCAAAATAACATTATCACACATCACCACCACAGGACCACTCAGCAACACCAAATCACCATTCAGCACAACAATATCATCACTCATCAACACAACATTATAACTCTACAACAACACAGCACCACTCAGCACAACTACATCAGTACACATCACCACTACAGCACTAGTCACCACCACTACAGCATAAAAAAAAAGTACTTTTAAAACATATCCTGTTACAGTTCCACAAGCACCTCTCTGCACCAACACAACATCATCACACAGCACTACCACAGCATCACTCAGCACCAACACAGCAGCAATCTGCACCACCACAGGCACCACCCAGCAGCAACACCACAGCATCACTTTACACCACCACAGCATCACTCACCACCACCATATTATCACTCAACACCACTCGGCACCAGCCCAAAATAACACAGCACTACTCAAGTGGTGGTACTGTATGAAAATGTTGTGGTGAAAAGTGCTACTGTGGTCCCTGGCAGTTCTATGGGAGGCCATGAAGCCCACTATGCGGGGCATTGATATATCGTGGTGCACAGCGGCACGGAAAGAAAAGCGTAGAGACTTGGTGCGGCGGGAGGCGGAATTGGAGGATCTAGAACGTAGGAGTCGGGGGGGGGGGGGCAGACGGCGAACGAGAGAGACGTCGGCTAGTGTTGGTGCAACAGCAATATACCTCGATACTGCTGGACGAGGCCCGCCAGGCTTGGCTGGCCACACGAAGCCGCATATACCAATGGGGCGACAAGTCCTGTAAAATGCTTCATCCGCCTGTGTCAGGGAATCATGCACGCGCAGCCCCTACCCCAGATTGCTGCCCCGGATGGGGGTCCGATTTTGGAACCCGGCGAGATGGCGGGTAGCTTTGCATCCTACTATGAGAATCTATATGCGCCCCGAGAGTGCCTGGATGCCAAAATGGTACAGCGGTTCATAGATGACCTCCCACCAAGGGCCATATCGGATGAGGTGTGTGACACGCTGGACCGGCCACTGACGGACGACGAGCTGGCTGCGGCCCTGGGAGAATTGAACCCGGGCAAGGCACCGGGTCCGAACGGGTTTCCGAGCGAATTCTTCCGCCTCTATGCGACACAGCTGTCCCCCCACTTTCGGCCTGTTATCGAGGAGGCACGCGAGAGGGGTACGCTACCTCCTGACTGGAGACATGCGGAGGTAGTGGTTTTCTTGAAGCCACCACAGCACCACTCGCTGCTCAATACCGAGGCCAAGATTCTGGCAAAGGCCCTCGCCAACAGACTCAAAGACCAGGCCAGCTTCATGCCCCAGCGAGCCACTCGGCATAACATTAGGCGAGCTCAAGTGGCGATCTTGGCTTGGCGGGGTCTGGGAGAGCGGGCTGCGCTGCTGTTGGCAGACATGGATAGGGCGTTCGACTCTTTGAGCTGGACGTACTTATTTGCCCTTTTGAGCCGTCTGAACTTGGGTCCCCGCTTCTTGGCGTATATACAGCTCCTGTATATGGATCTCACGGCAGCGGTGCGCGTGGGTGGCGGAATCTCCCGATCCTTCAGTATACAGCGGGGTACTCGACAGGGGTGCCCCCTCTCCCCGTATTTATTCGCACTCGCAATGGAACCCCTCGCTGCATGGGTGCGAATTGGCGCCCAGTTGAGGGGCTTTCAGTGGTCGACTGGAGTGGCGGATAGGATAGCCCTCTACGCCGATGATGTACTGTTTTTTCTCACTGACTTGGATCGAACGGGGCCCTGCAATTTGCGGATCCTCCTGATTTTTGGGGAAACATCTGGGCTTTTTATGAACCCCGGGAAGTCTACTCTCTGGACTTTGGGAGGCCCGCAATTGCTTGGTGAGTGGGCCGGTGGGCTTCAAGTGGCTGTAACTGGAGTGAAGTATCTGGGGGTGTACCTCTCGGAGGATGCATTCGTGGCCATGGAGCGCAATATTACCCCTGTCTGGGGCCGCACACTGGAAGATCTGAAGGCATGGGCCAGGATGCCGCTCTCAATTCAGGGCCGTTGTGCTATTTTTAAAATGGTCGCGCTCCCGTGCTTGTTATATCAATTACAGAATCACCCGGCACTGGTTCCGCAAACTTTGTTCCGGCGCCTGAATGCGGTGCTGAGCGGCTTTTTGTGGGAGGGGGGCGCGGTGCGGGTTGCGCTGCGGACCTGCTTTCGCTCCACCTATACCGGAGGCCTGGCTACGTCGGACCTACTGTCCTATTACCAGGCTTCCCACCTTTTAGTGTTAAATGACTGGTGGTACGCAGATAGGAGAGATCCTGCTTATGCGGTGGAGCGTCTCCTCATGGGCTCTGCCTCCCTACACACGCTGCTGTACTCTGCCTCTCTTCGGAGGTCTCTGCCGCTCGTCACACACGTGGTCTTTCGGATTTGGCGACAGGCCCTGCGCAGGATTGGCTGGTGGAATGTTCTGACGCTGGAGACCCCCCTGTGGCAAAATGGTAGATTGCCTCAGCTAGCGGCCCTGGTGGGCTTCCGGGGATGGGATACGATGGGCATCTCTACATTGGGTGATGTCTTGTCGGGGGAAGCGCTCAAGTCCTTTGCCATGTTGCGGGAGGAGTTCGAAATTCTCCACACACAATTCAACAGATGCCTCCAATTCCGCCACGCTCTGGCCCCGTATCTTCAGGGAGTGGAAGACGTCCCAGAATTCAGCCCTATTGAGGCCAAGGTCTTTATGGGTGAACTGCCAGATAAAAAGATATCCCGCATATACCAAACCCTTGTGCGACACAGCGCTTCGGACCATGCCCATCTTAGGACCCAGTGGGAGCAAGATGTTGGGGAGCTAGACGAGGAAGATTGGGTGGAGGCGTTAGAGGGACCCAGGGGAGCGGCCATCTCCACGCTCTTGCGACTGATACAATCCAGGTACCTCCATTGCACTTCCTACACTAGACAGCAATTGTGAAGGGCGGGTTTGATTGCTTCCCCCGATTGTATTAGGTGCCACACAGAGGTGGGGATGCTACTGCACACGGTGTGGGACTGTAGGGTTCTCCAGAAATTCTGGGACAGAGTGTTTCGATGTTTGAATGAGGTTTTGGCCTGGGAGCTACAGAAAGACCCCAAATTGGCTCTCCTCCATGTGCTGGCTGGGGTGGGGGGCAATCGCTATAAGCGCCACTTGCTATTGTTGGGTTTGACCTTGGCCAAAAGGGACATTGCAAAATCTTGGAAGGCGCCCCGTGCACCTTCCTTCATAGCTTGGCAGAATGGAATGGACTTTTGTATGGACCTGGAACAGCCTGTGTATGTTGCAAGGGGGTGCCCGCTCAAGCATTACAAAATATGGAAGCGGTGGGCGGACTATAGGGGCCTGGACCTGGACCCACCTCCAGATGAGGATGCAGCACAACTACTCTAATGGCCGGATGGCCTATGGTATAGCGGACATTGCATTGCGCCTAGCACGACACGGACGATGTGAGCAGCAGCACGGGCGGGAGGGAAGGGGGGAGTTGAGGGTGGGGGGCGGGGGGGTTTTACAGTATTGCATTTCTTTGGTTATTAATTCGACTGTCTATTGCATTTGTAACTGTCTTCATGTCAAAGCCTGCGATAATTTGTTCTGGTGACTGCCTCTGGATATCAGAGGATTACTCGATGTATTCCTATCATGCGACAAATAAAATCTGTTTAAAAAAAAAAAGTGCTACTGTGGTGCTGCAGATGTTTAATACAAAAGAGTACCGTCAAAATAACACATTGTCAACCAAACAAATATAGCAACATGTGGGAAGAATACCTCCCCAAATTAATTTTTTTGCTAGATATTATATAAAATTAAGCGGAAATACATTACATATAGGACATTAGGAACATTACACGGCAGTACAATATATACAGAAGCTTGGCCCTATAAGCCCGAGTGTTACTGCTTCCAATGCACCACTAATGCATACATGTACTTAGGCAATGGCACATATGTACATTCTGTAAATCTGGTACGCTGCAATACTTTTTGTATGGACTTACTAACATAGCCTACAACACCAACAACACATATTACGTCCAAGAATCAAGGAGGGCAAAAAAGAAAGTATTCAAATAATCCAAAAAGATTACATATGTCTTTTAGCTTCTGAAACCACGCTTCACAACATTAATGCATTTGAAGTGTGCAATATTCACGGAGAAAAACTGATCACTCACCCTCACACACCATCAATCGCCAACACACCCTCACCCTCACACATCCTCATTCGCCCTCACACCCTCACCCACTCACCCACTCACCCACCATCACTCACCATCACCCCTGACCCTCACACACCCTCGCCCTCACACCCCCTGACCCTCACCCACACACACAGTCACACACTCAACCTTCATCCTCACACACCCTCACTCACCTTCACACCCTCACCTTCACGCCCTCACCCCCTCACAACACTCACCCTCAAACTCTCACCCTCACCTATCATCACATACCCTCACACCCCCTTACCCTCATCCTCACACACCCTCATCCTCACCCTCACTCATACTCACACCCTCACCCTCACTCACCAGCACACACCCCTTCACACCCTCTCACCCTCACACCCCCTGACCTTCACAGATTTATGGCTACATTAATCCCACTCTGCCTCATTGGAAAGGCCCCATTGAGCTCTGCCCATGGCCCTCTCACTTGTGAACTTCCCCACCATGTTCCTTAAAACTTAGACCCTCTCTACGTGGTCTGATGTCGTCCTAGCCTTTTCCTTCTGGCCCCAGCTTCCTTTCTGATCACTCTGTGTCCATTACTCAATTGCTGTACATAGTCTGGTCTCTGTTTCCTGTGCTTGCGATACCCCACCTGGGCTCTATCACTGATAGAGACCTAGGCCTTTGTTGGATACCCCATTGAATTATGACTGCAACCCTGATGCAGGAGAGCGAAGCTCTTTTTGCAGCCACACAGCACTTGTGATTTTACATGGCTCGTATGTACTGCTGGGTACTTGAGTAACATAGAAGTATCTTTTTCTGTATCCTACTCTTATGTTACATTGTTCACATGGATACTTCTACCTGCAGATTCCTCACCTGTAGAATAATCCCAGATGTCAGACTGGATCCCGAAACCTCAATGCTCCTAAATCTCCAGTAAAGTGCCCCGCTTTGTATCTATGCTGAAAGTGATGTTGGATGACATCACTGAAGCAATATAATGCCCACCACCATGCAGTGACGGCAGTTCATGTTTTTCCGCACCTTCACGAATCTAGAGCTTGCTCTCTCCTAAGTGTTATGAGTTTTCATCGCAGAAAAATGTATTTAGTGCAGTATAATGTCTCCTCCAAATCATTCAAGCTGTTCAATGACTGTAAAGGACAATAGAAAGATCCCTATGGGGATCGTCGTAAGGGAGGTTCCACCTCCAGTATATCCTACAAAACTATGCAACACAAGAAAGAGACTTAAGGGTGTTTGAAGCCAACTGGGTCCTATTTGGTTTATTTGGCTTCTCCTGGTTTTGGGTCATCAAAAGATTTTTGAGAGGTCATCTCACCCTCAACTTTTCAAGACATGCTTCATCATTAGATGACCTCTCACACCGGGTTAGGAGCAATGCCAACCTGGCGGACTCAACCAGGGGAAAATTAGTCTAGCCCTGGGCGTTCTTATAAATCTAAGCTCAGGACAGTAAAGTCAGTTCTGTTTTTTATGTGTTGGAGAGAGTATAAAATATACCTAGAGGTATACTCAAAAGCGTTATTCTATTTGGCGAATATCTCTGGTATGTTTAAAAACACTTAAAAAAATCCCTGTGTCCCTGCTGTCCCTGGAGGTGGAGAAGGCCTTCGACTGTGTCGATTGGTCCTTCTTAATGCGCACCCTACGCCGCTTTGGGTTTGGTGAGGCTACTATGGATCCCTGAAAACCTGAGTATTGGTGAATAGGGTGGCCTCAGACTTTTTTAGCCTTGCTCAAGGAACCAGACAGGGCTGCCACTTGTCCCCAATGCTTTTTTCCCTTAGTATTGAACCGTTTGCGGCGAGGATAAGATCCAACCCGGGGATCAGCTGCATTAATTTTGGCCCAGACTAGCATAAAATCTCGCTCTTCGCGGACGATGTCCTACTACCTATCACTAACCCCGCTGCTTCTCTCCCACCGATACAAGTTGAGCTCGCACACTTTGAACGAGTATCTGGTTTCAAGGCTAACCTCTCAAAATCCTTTTTAGGTCTCGCCTGGCGTTGCAGCGAGCATGCACTGCTCGCTCTGCAAGGGCCTTTTGGAATCGATACAGATTTGGAATGGACTTTAAGCCACACCCTTGTTTTCAATTGGCTCGTGTCATCGTTTATGTTAAACGCTGGCGCGTTATTGAAAATCGGGCTTTTGGGTTACCCCATTGTCCACTTTTAGGACGGCCCTTCTGGACAGGCTGAAGCCATCTTGGTTTGGCGTGACGTAGGAGGGTGTGCTGGTAGCTTTGATTACTGGAAACAGTGGCTCATTATTGGAAATTCTAGCAGCTGCTCCCAACCCCCCCCCCCTCCCCCCCCTCCCCCCCACACACACACATCCAAAAGCAAACTCCCCAGAGTTGTGCTGTTCATTGCTCATTGTGGGGTTGCTGGAAGTGCCCCTTGCTTTTCTCTGCCCTGGTGCTCGCACACACAGAGGTGGAAAGATTACCATCACACCGGGTGGAGCCCGAGGCTCGGGCCCATTCCTAGTTATGCTTTACCCGCTCTCTTCCTCCCATTTACTCTTGGGTGACGTTCAACTAATGTTTTTTATTTAACGATACTTGTTCTGTTTATTCCTGCTTTGCCCGAGCGCTCTTCTGCAGCAGCTGGGACACACGCTTTTATTCCTGCTTTGCCCAAGCGCTCTTCTGCTGCAGCTGGGACACACACTTTTATTCCTGCTTTGCCTAGTCACTCCTGTGCTGCAGCTGAGACACACGCGCAGCTCCCTGCATATTGAGGGGGTTGTAGGTGCGTGCTATCTGCCTACCGGTGGCCCAGAGGTGCCCGCTCCTGCCATGCTGCTGTTGGTAGCTGCCTTCACTGGGTAAGCACTTAATTCTGTCGCCGTGCTTGTTTTTTTTTTTTTATACCTGCTTGCTTGATGGCCCTTTTGATGCAGCTGGGACACATGCGCAGCTCCCTGCATGTTGAGGGGGTGGAAGTAAACAACCGGCCATGCGTGCTATCTGCCTACTGGTGGACCAGAGGTGCCCGCTACCGCTATGCTGCTGTTGGTAGCTGCCTTCACTGTGGCCTTCGTGCTGCTGCTCTACATGGTGTCCCCGCTCATCAGCCCCAAGCCGCAGAAGCTGGCTGGGGCGCACAGAGTGGTAAGTACCTCGAGTCCACTGCCATCTCGCAGTGAGTTAGGCAGGGGTGATCCTGCTTCTACTCAAAGGGGTTGGGGATCCTCAGGCTGAACTAGTCACCGCTCAGCTGCTAAGGTCACGAGGAACCCTGCAGTGGGTGAGAGGTAGCGGCGCGAGCACCCCCAAATACTATTAATGACATGTTGCCCATATTACTGTGCTTTTACCATGTTTTCGGATTGGTGTTCACACCAGGGTTAACTCACGACTCAGTCTTCCCAGTTCCAAAAAAAGTACAGAAAAATATTTCAAAATCATTTGTAGTGCTGCGTCGGCCTCTGAGGCACTCGTGCGTGAACTTTGGTACCTCCACTGTGCTATCCTTTCAAAATCTTTCATCAGTGACATAAAGACGGACTGCTTGTTGCTTTCAATCCGACTATAAGTCGAAGCAGTTTGCAGATGGGTGGCATGTTCTTACGAAGGATGCTTTCAACATTGTTGACTTTGCCTGCTTACTGAGTTACTCCTGTGACTTTGCCTGCTTACGGAGTTACTCCCGTTGTGTCCTTTTGCAGTTGTATTCCATTTTTAAGCAGTCTCGGAGGCTTGTTGTTTTGCCTGAGACCTTCTTCCCGAATTTTTACCTTCTTTCCTCTGCTGTCCATTCAGTGCTCTTCTTTAACTCTCACTGTCTTGCTTCAGCCATTCAGCTCCGATTTCTAGTCCTTTCACAAACTGTAGTTTCACTTTTGGCTTAAACGTTAGCAAAGCATATAGAGCTGCCTAAACACTTCAAAGGTCCCAAAGGCAAGACCTGGTGGCTATGCCAATGCTTGTTACTAAACTTGACTATGCCTCCAGACATGCAGACTGACATTGAGGGCGCTTTCCCTTTTTGTGCGAGCGCAAGGAAATTACATATCTAGGCATCAATATCTCCTCCAAATTGGCAGACCTTTATTCAGCTAACGCCCCCACCCCTGCCACAACTTAAAGCTGACCTTAAAAGATGGAGCTCTGCATATCTAACGTGGATATGCCGAATAAATGCCATTAAAATTAACGTCCTTCCGAGCCTTCTCTATCTCTTCCAGGGCCTCCCCACTACATTAGACAAGGACCTATTCAAAGATCTAACGAGTCTTATTTATTTATTTGAAAGTTTTATATAACACGAACAAGACCCTTGCGGGTATCAGAGAGCTTTACAAGATAAGTGTCTTAGATAGAAAGGTATATGGTAAATAATATAAAGTTCCAGGATAGTCCATGATAGTGTAAACACCCTATCGTAGATACATAGGTATATGGTGCATAACAAAACGTTCCATGTATATCAAGCATAATATAGATACAATATCTAGGATACATGGATGGACAGTAAATACTATATAGTTCCATGTAAAACATATGTTGAGTCGCATAATAACAGTAGCCTATGCTCAAGTGAATTTAGCCATGAGAAGTGATTTCACTTCTTTTTAGGTCTCGCGACCTATCAATGCGCATGCGCATTGAGTGGAGCGAGAATTCAAGTGCTCAAAATACTCGTGAAACCACGGGATTTTTCGTGCGGTTTTCTTCGACTTCACGTGGCCACAGGCACGCGCTTTTGGGCCATAAACTTTCACGGCCATCTGTTCCCCAGCTCCAGCACCTCCCCTCTCTCTCCCCGCACACAGCCTTACTTGCATTTCTCCTGCCCCTCCCCAGCCAGCTTCCCCCAGGCCGTGTTCCCTCCCACCTTTCCTCCTCTCTGTCCCTTCTTTTTTCGTGATGTTCTCCACTAGCATTTTACCTCTTTGCTCCATTTCTTAGTACATTAACAGTTTGTTTATTTACATACGTATTGTTGAAGGTTACAAAGTGTTGATATTTTAAGTCTGAGGCTCTCAAGTCCGCTTTATTGACTATAATTTTAAACATCTTTGCCAGTGTGACTTAAGCCGTTTATGGAGCTCAATGACGAGGGACGCATACATTCATATTACACCTACACAATGTACATTTGTCATTGCATGCTTCTGGACTGTGAGCCTCTGGCGGGATTTTAAGCCGACATACAGCAGTCGGTGTTCATTTTAACTGTAAGGGTTCATAGAGCGCGTGGGGGCAAAAGGCAGCGCCTAGAGGCTGCTTATGCCTGACTTAACGCACACTCTTGCTTTCAATGTATTTATTACTCTGGAAGAAGCCGCGGTAACCACGCGTGCAACATTTGCAGAATTCGGGCGGGCATGTAGCTCCTTAGTGCCGGTTTGTTTTTCCAGGCGCCATATTTTCCCAACCCATGGTGTCACTAAGCTGTGTCGCAGGATGAGGTAGAGAGAGAGATGCAACACGCTGCAGACGTGCCAAGAAGTCTGTCTTGGGATTTGTTTAGCGCATGGTTTTGTCTCGCAAGATCCGTAGCTCCAACCTTAGTTTTTATTTTGGAAGGGGAGGTTTGTGGTAGGTGGTCCCCTGTGGTTGGTGTTGCGTGTATTTGTTTTGTTGTTGCCATATTCCTGCCTGTGGGACACTTAACAGCACACCTCAGTGAGAGGTCTCACCGCGGAGACCTGCGCTCTTCCCGCTTTAATTGGGAGATGCTCACTCGCGTAAAAAGCTTCCAAGAAATTACGCAAAGCAACATTTTGCAAAAACATCATGTAGCGACAAAATCAGCAATGTTGCTTATTTGACCGATGTAATTAACGTGTTGCCGATGCTTAATTACACCCCCCCCCCCTAGACCCCCCACCCCAACAGACTGCACAGAGGTGCGCTGGTGTTTGACAGTGAGGCCCACACCTCTGGAAGGGGCTAGAGTGGCATGAGATCAGTTACACCTCGCGCTCTGCTGAGTGCATTTGTCATATGTAGCACCGACTCCACCCAGCCAGGCTTCTGGGCTCTGTGCATTGCTCGCACTAAAACTTGCAATCACGCATGTATTGAATATTGATCGGACAACAAATAAGCACTAATCGAGCACACATGCCGCATAAGTAATGCGGGGGGGTTATTGCGGTTGAACGCAACAGCCCGAATGGACACAGAATCTTACACTGGGAGTACGTTCGAGAGTGGACTCGATGGGGAATCAGCATAAAGGGGAGGCCAGAGCAGGCACAAGGACACACACACTTACACAACGGGGACCCAAGGCCTGCACACAGAACGTGGAACCTTCAAAGCAAAACAATATCTTGAGTGCATAAGGACATGGAGAGAATACAATGGTTGGGGGGTGAAGGGGGGATGGGTGGAAATAGGAAGGGCGGAGGTTACAGAAAAAATTAACATTAACCTGAAAAGTGTTAGCGGTGGACCAATAAATCAGGCATGGTGACATGAAGCCGTTTCCTACATTGGACGACACCATGTGAGTGACAGTGAAGACCGAAGCAACAGTGCTCTCAGGGTGCACAGCCTCCAAGGCTGAACAGCAGGGGCATTCCTTCAAACACGGGGGGCTGCTGGCTCTAGTCCATGTGTACTCACAATCCAATCCCTGGGGGCCACAAAGTGTGGTCTGTAGCTTCCCTAGCGCCTTACCAATGCCAACAAGTGAAGGTCGGGTGTTGTGTCTGTGGCTTCCCTAGGGCCGTACCAATGCCAGCAGGGGAGGGTCGGGTGTTGTGTCTGTAGCTTCCCTAGCGCCTTACCAATGCCAACAAGTGAAGGTCGGGTGTTGTGTCTGTAGCTTCCCTAGGGCCATACCAATGCCAGCAGGGGAGGGTCGGGTGTTGTGTCTGTAGCTTCCCTAGGGCCGTACCAATGCCAGCAGGGAAGGGTCGGGTGTTGAAAGTTGGGCTAGGGGTGGCAAAGCAGATGCATGCCAAAGATAAGTTGCCTAGAAAACATTCTTGGCTTCTTTCCGTTAACCTTCAAATAAAGTGCGCCTGCTTCACAGCTACCAGAATGTTCCTGCTCTTTTGTCAAGTGAACAGCCCAGTGCGGGTCACCAGGGGGCCACAATTAGAGGTCAATAGGGCCACATGCAGCCCCCCACTACTTTGAGTGTCCCAGTTCTAGCCAGAACCAGCATTATGCTCTGTAATGGGCCATCCCGAACAAGTTTTGTCATTTATATCCTAGCTGGGAATATGTGTCAAAAGAGGGGGGACGCCAAATTTTCTTCAAAACCCCCATCCACACACTGTGAATACTTTTAATAGATACAATTTATAGAGTAATTGTGAAAAAATCTGGGGGGGGGGGGCTATGATTTTCCCACTGGGGCGGGGCACGCGCTGCAGTAAAATAGTATGAAGACCACTGCTTTAAAGGGTTGATCAGTCCCATGCCATGTTTAGCGCCATCTAGCGCTGGGTTAGCCATTGTCGTGGGGGTAGTGTCTCCTGGATGACTCTGCCCCTCCCGCTCTTCTTTCTCCTCTGCCTTTCGGAACCTCCAGTCTATTGTAATATCTCCCCTTCTCTATACCCCTTTCCTAGTGACCCCTCTCTACTGCAAGTGGTTTGACCCAGGGCCCCTCCCCCCCCCCCCCCCCCTCCTTCCAGCTGGGCAGTAAAGCCGCCCTCTGCTCTCACACGGCCATGTCAAGGCCGTGTATAGGAACGGTGTCAATTTTTGCTTGGGCCTGTGAGATTCCTGGTCTCTCAAGGCGCAGGAGAAAAACATTTTTTTAAATTTTATTTCCCTGTATGTACAGCTGTGTTGATGCGTCTCCAAGGTTAACACCCAGAGAGGCCACCGGCCGCCTTGTCTTCCCCTTTTAACTGTCCGCACCCGATCTGTGTATCCTGCCCGTGGTGCTACCCGCTACTACAGCACTGAGCCACAGCTCACAGGATTTGTCCTGTGAGCTCCCGCTGGGCGCCTACTCGCAGTAACAACATGCTGCTGTAGAGGGCGCCACACCCGCTGTCACTGCTCCGATTCTGTGTCCGTGCATTAGGCCTTCAACCCCCGTTGGCGCGCTCGGGCACGCGTTGTATTTAGCCCGTGTGAGGTCAGAGTCGGCCTTGCATCCACCAGTGGTCACCGAAATGACATCTCTTATAAAAGCACCCCTGAGGTGACCAGACGGTTTCCGGCGTCAGCTTGCCTCAGTCCCTGCTCTTCTCTTTTTTTTTTTTGTGCGTATATATGTTTTAACCTGTTTATTTTTCTGTATCTCCCAGCTCTATAAGTTTTACATCGAAGGCTTTTTGTTTTATCCCCAAGGACTAGCACCAAAAGAGCTATGGCTTTTAGGCGACTAATAGTTGATCCCAACGGGTAACTCATTTTATATTGTAACATGGATAGCAGTAGCTGTCCGTGATGATTCGATATATATCGTGACTTTTCGGTCCAGCAGCCCTCCTCATGAAATCCAATGACCGCTCACGCTGGTGAGGTCTTAGCCTGTGACATTTTAGGCTAGCCGCATCTGTCTTTGATGCTGTTGCGATAAAAATCCTGCGATACACTCCTCCCCGGCCTCTGCACGCGGCCTTGGCCCCGCCCAGCATGAATTAAAAAAGTGTCATTTACAATACCAATCGCTCAAACTTTCCTAATGCGAAAAGTTAAAAGTATGGGCATTGTAAATCACAAAACAAAAAAACTAAAATGTCATTTAGAAAACCAATAGCTCAAACTTTCCTACTGAGAGACCTATTGGCAACGCCAGTGCTTGTTTGAAAGATGCAGCAAAGGGATTAAGACCAGTTTCTGGGGGGGCAGAGCATTCCAAATTCTGGGCGCTATCCCTGAAAAGGTTTGGTTGTATGTTTTCTTCTTGTTGAATATTTGCGGTTTCAGTAAGAGGTTTTTGGCAACAAAATTCATTTGGCAAAGCCAGAGGGCTCGTTTTTCCCAGCGTCTCTTGATAAGACCACTCTTGGAGGGTGGTCTCTCTCTTCCTGATTATCTCTTCGTGTTCTGCGGAAACAGTCCCTTAAGGACTCAGATAAACTATGGCTACACATAGATGGGCAGATTGCGGGAAGAACTATCTGGGATTTGCCCTGGAAACAGAAAGTGAACAGGCTGAATAACGCCTTTCTGAGTACCCCCTATAGCTCCCGAAATAGGGCTCGGAAGCAACATGCGACATGTAATGTGTTACAGTGGGACTTTGTACTGATGGGGCTTTCTGCTTAGAGTTAAAACCTTCAGGCATGTGGGGAACTTGTGATCAAGCTGTACATTATCTCTTGCTAACTAATGATCTTGGCAAGCGTCTATTTTGTTATATGAGCTTGGCTGAGCTACAAAGGTTGTATCTTTTTGTAAGCTTAAAACGATTTTGACGGGGGGATGAGCTTCGCGGGCAACCAAGATGGCCGCGTGAGCTCAGAGCCCCGAAGACCCTCCGAATTAATCCTTTCGTCTATCCTGCCCCACGGAAGTGGGAACATGCTGTTGAACTGCTGCTGATGCGGGACTCGTTTTCCGATTGAAGATCCGAGTTCCCTATGTGGAGTTACACCGTGTTGAAGATTGGGGACGACAACACCATCAGTGCCCGGGTTTACATGGGCGACTGCAGCGCTGCCACACGGTGGTGGTCCTAGGAGTGAATGACTGCCCCACCTCAAGGAATCACCCAGGCTACTCTGTGGACTGAAGTGCTGTTCGAGCGGTGGGGGCGGATGCTATCGCCTACCGACTTGGGGCCCGACGAGGACCAGGGAGTCTTCCCGATTGAGTGGCTTTTTGCAGAACATGGCTGGCAGAGGCGATCCGGATAGAGGGAAACCTCGGGTCAGCAGAAAAACTTCTTTTTCTCAGTCCACTATCTCCGATCGCTACGCCCTCCCTAAGGGATCGCCCGGAGCCACCGTGCGGACTAAGGACATGCAGCGGGAAGTGTCATCGGATGACTCGGCTCCAACTCTCCGGAACGTAAGGGGCGCCATTGCGGGCATCAAGGCGGAGATGCATAAGCAACATGAGGTGCTATCGCACAAGGTCGACACGTTAGCCATCGAGATCAATTTGATCAGAACCGATCTCGGCAAGACTAATGACCGAGTCAAGTCACTCGAAATAAAATCGTCGAGTCTGACCTCGGACGTAACGGACCTACAATCAGAGATTCGAGACCTAAAAGCTGCGAACTCGATGTTTGCCCGCAGACTTGATGATTTTGAAGGACGGGCCAGGCGCCAGAATGTCCGCATCGTTGGTGTCCCGGAGGGGGCCGAGGAGGATGCCACCGATCTCTTTGTTGAGGACTTGGTCCAGAACCATCTGACCCCCGGCGGCCTCAGCAAGTTCTTCTCGGTGGAGCGAGCTCATAGACTGCCCGGAGGCCGTCCGAAGCTGGGGGCCCCTCCGCACCCTATCATCGCCAGGGTGTTCAATTTTAGGGATAGGGACGCTATCCTGCAGGCATCGAGGAGAGGTGGGCCGCTGAAGTTCCAAAATGCTGACATTAATTTTTTCCCGGACATCACCCAAGCGGTGCAGAAGCGAAGGCAAAGTTTCACAGGCGTGAAACGTAGACTGCGAGAGCTGGGGATGAAGTACTCTATGCTGTTCCCGGCGAAATTACGCATCGAAAATGATGGCCGGGCATTGTTCTTTGACAAGCCAAAAGCGGCCGGGGACTGGCTGGACACTTTGCCCATGCGCCGGAGCGCGCCCGAGGAACAGTCGGAGGGGGCGGCTGGTGGCCCGATCTCCAGGAGTAAAAGGACCCTTTGGGCCATTTTCGGATGATGAGTCTGCTCAGGCAGTCAGTCGCAGATTACTGTACTTTGCTGCTATCCTTTCTCTGTGAACGGGGGAAACGGGGGGGGATAGGTTGCCTCCTTTCTCCTCCAGGGGCTTTTCGTAGAGTAGTTTTTGGGGCGACAGGCACACTGCTAGTTGGGGGGGGCTCATTAGTCTAATGCAGGGGTGCAGGGTGGGGGGTGGTTGGGTTGATTGTTTTTTGTGTGTTCTCTTTCTCTTTCCTTTACCTATTTCATGGCAAGGTGACTATTCTGTTGTTGATTATGCTGTAGCGGCTGTTCCCTGCAGGGGCGGCATGGGCCTCTACATTGACGATTGGGGGTAAGAAGTTACATGTACTGAGTTGGTATGTTAATGGGCCGGGTGATCGCATTAAGCGAGGGGTTGTGTTGCAAATGTTTAAAAGATGCATGCCTGATGTCATCCTGCTGCAAGAAACACATCTCATTGGGAATACGTGTCACGCACTCAACAGAAAAGGCTTCAAAATGGTGGCACACTCGGGGTTCTCCTCGGGGTCCCGTGGGGCGGGGATCATGGTGCGCATGTCTCTCCCGTTTGAGATGGAATCTAGCGTGATCGATGAGAGGGGACGTTACGTCGCCGTCACGGGTAGGTGGGAGGGGCGTACCCTGGTCTTGGTTTCTGTTTACGTCCCCCCTGGTTTGCAAACGACTACTTTCCAAGATCTTGGGGGCGCCATTTTGGGCCTGCCCGAAGGTTTGCTTATAGTTGGTGGGGACTTTAATGCAGTTGGATCTGGGACTTTAGACCGTCATCCATCCAGAGATCTTCGAAATGCGCAGTCCTGGCTTCCTGATTTCCTGGACACCATGGGGCTTATTGATTGCTGGAGACTACTTCACCCCGCTCAGCGACAATACTCCTTCCACTCGGGGGCGCACGGTAGCCTCTCCAGGATTGACTATGTTCTGGCACTGGCTGCCCACGCTTCGGCCGTCTCCGAGGCCCGTTTGATGGCCAGAGGCATCTCGGACCATTCCCCGGTCAGGGTGTCTTTTGATTTTGACATAGTAGTGGCCTCGAGAGTAGCGCCAGTCAATCCGTGGTACTTCCGTAACCCTAAGACTCGTGACCTCCTGGCTAAGGCCATTGAGCTTTATTTTTCCGAAAATACGGGCTCGGTAGCGTCGGCCTTGTCCCTATGGGAGGCCTTCAAAACTGTCCTGAGAGGAGAAGCCTTCTCCCTAATAGCCGAGGCACGCAGACGTAGAGATGAGGAAGTGGTGCGGCTGGAATCAGAGATTGGGGATCTTGATTCTCAATTGGAGACTGGTCCGACGCCTGCCCTGCTACATGCTCTCTCACTCAAGCAGTCGGAGTACTGGGCCGCTGCTACTGACGCTGCCAAGGCAATGGGCAGAGAACAGCAAGGGAGGATCTACGATGTCAGGGACAAGGCAGGCAAGCTTATTGCGTGGCTTGACAAGAAGGAGATGGCCTCCCGTGTGGTCCCCGAGGTGCTGGGGGAGGACGGACTGGCTGTCACCGACCCAAGCGCTATAGTTACAGTCTTCGCCGACTATTTTGAGTCCGTATACACCTCGGCTTCTGATATGACCAAGGCGGACTCTGCCGCTCTCCTTGAAGGGATTGAACTTCCGTGTTTGTCGGATACTGAACGCGACGACATGGACAGAGATATAACGGCGGACGAGGTTGCGCTTGCGATACGCTCTTTAAGGTCTGGCAAGGCTCCCGGTCCCAATGGCCTCCCGGTGGAGCTTTATAAAATAAAGGCTGACACCATTGCTTCGCCTTTGCGGAACATGTTCCTTGAGGCGCGCGAGGTGGGTGAACTCCCCCCGGACCAACGATTGGCCACCATTGTGGTCATCCACAAGGACGGGAAACCCAGAGACCTCTGACGGTCATATCGCCCAATCTCCTTGTTGAACGCCGAGCCTAAGATCCTGGCTAAATTATTGGCCAATCGGTTGGTGGGTGCGATTACCGATTTGGTCCACCCGGACCAATCGGGCTTTATTCCTCATCGCAACACTGCCCTCAACCTTAGGAGACTCCATGCGGTCATGGCAAGGGTCAGTACGCTCCGGGAGCCGTCCATCTTGGCATCTCTGGACGCGACGATGGCTTTTGATTCCCTTGAATGGAATTACCTGTGGGCAGTGCTGACGAAGTTTGGGTTTGGCCCTGAATTTATCAGATGGGTCAGACTTCTATACGCTAACCCATTGGCCAATGTCCCGGTCAATGGCCGAGTGTCCGCATCTTTTGCCTTGCGAAGAGGTACCAGGCAGGGATGCCCCCTGTCGCCTCTGCTATTTGCATTGGCGCTTGAGCCCCTTGCCGCTTGGTTACGGACCCACCCTGACATTAATGGGATGAAGTGGTCGTCTGGCTTCGAGGACCGCGTGTCTTTATACGCGGACAACATTTTGCTCTACCTCACCTCTCCTTGAAAATCCTGGATTGTGGCTTGCGATGTGCTGCATACCTTCGGCAGATACTCGGGCCTGGTTATTAACTGGTCCAAATCTCACCTTTATGTACTGAATGGTGAGACTCCGCGTCTTCCCAGGGGCTGCGCTATACAGATCGCGAGGCAGGGGTTTAAATACCTGGGCATTTATATTTCAACCGATGCCCGGACACGGTATTCAAATAACTTGCTTCACCCTCTTGCACGCCTTCGGCGCGACGTGGAGGGGTGGCGCAAGCTGCCGCTTTCCCTGCTCGGACGTGCGGCACTGTTTAAGATGATGTCTCTGCCCAGATTCTTGTACGCGCTCCAGAACACACAGGACCCAGTCCCCTCTGGGTATTTTAGAGAGGTCGAAGGTTTGCAGCGGATCCTCCTCTGGGAAGGTAGGCCACGCATTGCTATAACCAAATTGACGCTCCCGTGGTACGACGGCGGCATCGCTCTGCCGGATATCCGACGGTACTACTGGGCCTCCCAGTTGGCCGCCCTTAACCATGGTTTCTATGGACCGGCTGATAGTCCGGGGTACGCCATGGATCAGTGGCTCCTTGACGGTGGGAAGTACTACAGAGCGCTATATTCGAGATCTCTGGATGGAGGAATGACAGGTCCCACTAAGACAGCCGTACATATTTGGAGGGCCATCACAAAGGCGCAGGGGTGGCAGGGGAGGCTTACGTTGGCTACTCCGCTTTACGACTCAGACCTACTGGGCAAACTGTGGCACACAAAGGGGTTTGATCGGTGGGACCTTATTGGCATTTCTAAAGTGGATGACATGATAGCCAGGGGCGAGAAAGTCTTTCGCCGCTCTACAAACGGAGTTTCAACTGGGAGCGACGGAGTTCTTTAGATATGCCCAACTGCGACACGCCCTTATGGCGGTGTTGCCGGTGGGTGAGAAAGTCCCTGAATCGTCCCCGTTGGAAGACAGGGTCTTGGATGGTCATATGCCGGACAGTGCCATTTCACTGGTCTACAAAAAATTGATCAATGTCCGCACGGATCTTCTGTTGAGTGTGAGGGGCCAGTGGGTGCGTGATGGAGTCGAATTGGACGATGAGGATTGGCAGTGTGCGGTGTCTTCTCCCAAGGAAGTGGCAATCCCAGCTAGATTACGCCTGGTCCAATTGAAAATTCTTCATAGAGTGTATGTAACCGGCCCCCGGTTGATTCATATGGGACTCTCAGTGGATGGTCTTTGTAGGCGCGGATGTGGAGAACTGGCCACATTCATGCACATCATTTGGGAATGCCATGCCATAGCCTCTTACTGGAGGCGCGTCCATGCGGTGATGCGTGAGGTGACTGGTGTGGATTTGCCGGCGGAGGCCCGGCGTTGTCTGCTGAATGTGTGGGGCCCCACGGATTACAATAACGCTCAAACCCAATGGGTCACCCTGGGGAATATGGTGGCGAAACGTGACATCGCTCAGAAGTGGGGAGGCCCGTCGCCCCCCTCTGTGGAACTGTGGAAGACCAATATGGATTGGTGTATGGTTCGCGAGAAAACGGTGTATGTGGCCAGGGGTAAGCCCAAGAAGTGGGGTACGGTCTGGGGGGGCCTGGAATGAATATAGGGGTGATATGTCTACCTCCCGACACTGCCCCATTGGACGTACGACTCTCCCCCTAGCCCCTATTTCCAACTTACTCGTCACTTCATTGCCATCCTGGTTCTCTTCCCCCCGTTGTCGTCCAATTTGTACTGCTTAGTTGCACCCTGTGGGCACACGGCCCTGCCATCCCCTGAATTGGGTATTGTCGCATTTACGTACTTTTTCTTGCCTATTCACACTGGTTTTGGTGTTTCCTTAGTTCGTTATCTCATAGGTTTAATGTTATCATATCATAAAATTAAACCTGACACGATTTTTATAACATGTACTGTGTACACTACATATCCTTCTTCCAAGAATGCTGCATAGCCTCGGGATGTAAGGCTAAATAGCTGTGTGCCTTGATTTTTCAAATAAAGGTTTTCCACAAAAAAAAAAAGATTTTGACAAAAAAAAGACACAACGAATCGCCTGACCTAAAAGCTAACCGTTACCAACATGTGTCGGCCTCTGTATAAGCCTAAGAAGTTCTAGAGTCGTCTTCAGGATAAATGACTATCAGGCAATGGTGTACATTCAGACCATGCAAGTAGGTAACTAAACCTAGGAGGAAACTGCCCCTGTGCTGGTTACTGTTTGGGGTTGGCCTGCAGTGGTTACTTATTGCCAAGGAAAGGAGAAAAGTAACTTTGTGTGTACTTTATCATCTTGAGGAAGATCTCCAAGGGCTTGAAGCTGAGCTTGCCTCCTGTTCTGAAGTCTCAGGGACACACAGACTTCACCACCAGCTCCCCTGAATTTCCTTGCTGGGAATTCTACCTGCAGTGAGGGGACTGCTGTTGTTTTAGGACCTCTAGAGACTGCGTGTCACTGGGAGCTTGAAGCGCAACGCAACGAGGAGGAAGAGTGTTGCCGCTGCAGCTGTTTGCCATCGCATCACTGAGGAAGTGTGTTGCCTCGCTGGAGAAGTGTGTCGCCGCCCCAGAGGTTGCGTATAATCACCGGAGAAGCGCGTCGCAGGGCCTGTCGCGGCTCAAGAAACCACCGATTTCGCCACAGGGCCGTCTGGCGTGCCTTCATCGTGTCCAAGTTGTCGCATCGCATCAAAGACGCCATCTTGTCGCATTGCACCGGATTGTCGCATCGCATCTAGGCGCCATCTTGTCGCATCGTAACCGGGACACAGTAAGAAATAGACGCATCCCCTCCTATGCTATAATTGTGGTCAGGTGGGCACTGCTTCTGGGATCCTAAGTGTCCCATGAAAGTTAATCTAGTACCCACTCGTGCAACGCCCCGGCAGATGATTAGTGTAGCCCGGTGGGAGGATTTGGGTGCCCAAGGTGGGTGGGGTCCCGCAGAGATGTCCCTAGTCTCTCTAGGAGAAAATGAGATGGTCCCTAAGACCCAGCTGCCTGATAACACCATTAAATACGCGCTAAGAGGCAAGCACTTTGCAGTCCTGATTTTTTTATTAATTTGACTCTTGACGGTACAAGCTATACCCTGCAGGAGCGCCTGCTGAGGGCTCCACACTCTGCTTTCATCCTCCCCAGCTCGCACGCCACCCCAGCGTCCTTTAAAAAACAGCACAATTGAATCGAATTTTTTTACAACAGTAGTAAATATTTTAAACTCACGCTTGCTTTGAATTGTATGTCACAATAATTACTGTACCATTCACTGAGTAAGGTCATAGGGCGGTGCCTCCCTGGTCCACCACGGATAGTTCCCCTTGAGTGGAGGGAGTGCTGCACCACCCAGAAGTGACGCAGAGTCTCCAGGTCAGCTGCCTAGCGGCCTGGAACAACAAAATCGGATGCCCTGGACAACGTGCAGCGGGCGCGCCAAAGGCAAGCCCGTCTGCGTCCGTCCGCGCTAGACCGTTGCCGGGAGCCGGAATCCCTGCCGGTTTTGCTGTAAGTAAGGCAGTCTGTCCCGACCAAATACACCAAACGAGCTATTGCACATCAGGGACAACGCCCAACCTCCCGACTCATGTATAGGGGTACTCTCCTGCACAGCCAAATTCACAGCATCTATAGAAGGTCCTTTGAGATGCCTATCTTGCGGATTTCAGAGCATCCCTCCCCCCACAACCTACCGACGCTCCTAACCCAACCCATCCGTGCATACCCGACTAGGAAAGAACAAGCTGGAACTGTTTTTTGGCTAATGTTCGTTCCCTCCCAAAACATGCAATAAACATCTGGGACCTGCTCTCCTCCTCGCTCCCTGATATCGGTTTCCTCACGGAGACATGGTTGAAGGCCTCCTCCACTCCAGCCATCGCCATTGCCTTACCCAACGGATACCGCATCCTAAAACTAGACAGACACGCAAAGCAGGAGGTGGGGTAGCCATCCTACATAGAGACCCAATAAAAGCCACACTATTAGACCAATTTAGCAGTGATAAACTGAAAATCCAAATTTTTAGAATTGATCTCCTCTATCGGATGAGTTGGAAGGGAGCCCTCGTATACCGCCCCCCAGACCTCTTTCGGACTTTACTAGCCTACTCTTAAATTTGATTGCCCCTCATGTGATATCATCTAACAGATTCCTTCTACTGGGTGATTTCAATGTCCACAATGAGAACCCCAAGGACCTGAGGTCTCCTCCTTACTCACCGAGCTGGCAACACTGGAACTTACCAAAATAAATGACGCACCCACGCACATCGCAGGCCACAACTTGGACCTGGTTCTCTCCAACTCAACAGAAATACTATACAAAGCCACCAGTCCCCTTACGTGGACAGACCACTCTATCATCGAATTCAGTCTACGGGGTACTCCTGAGCACACAGTTAAGAAAACACCTTTAACACGTGACTACAGACAATGGCACACACTTACACCCACACTTTTCGGTGACGCCTTCATCCCTCCTCAATTTACCTCCACTGACACAATAGAGGAACGCCTATCGGCCTTTCAAGACGCAATAAACTCTACAATAGACGTTCTCATTCCACCAAAGAGATCATCCGCGGCTCCAAAACGCCCCCAGATCCCATGGTATTCTACAACACTTCGGACAGAGAAAAGTCAATGCAAAAAGATTGAGCGGCAATGGCGCCGTACACAGGCACCCTTCGATAAAGAAAGGTACAAAACAGCCTTAAACTCCTACCATAAAAACATAAAAATCGCCCGGAAAAATCACATAGCCAGCCAACTGGAACAAACCGACAACACCCCCCAAAATCCTCTTTCAAGTGCTCAACACCCTTATCTATCCTAAAGCCTGTAATCCAGAAGATGCATCAACCCTGTCTCGCTGCGATAATATAGCAGGTTTCCTTTTACAAAAGATTGACAATATCTACAATAAGGTAACTTCCCCCACTGCAAATACAGGCCACAGTACTATCTCTGATCCTGCCCCACCCAGCCCTTATACCTTAAAACATTTCCTCTGCTCACTATTCAAGAAACAGAATCCCTGTTATCTACTTCCAAATCCGGATCCCCCAAAGACCCGATTCCTGCAAAAATTGCTAAAACTCTTGCATGCCGAGCTGGCCGGTCCATTATGCTCCATCTTAAATAGCTCCATCATAGAAGGTAAGCTCCCAATGGAATGGAAAGCGGCTCAGATCATGCCAGTTAGGAAAAACAACAAACAGCCCCCTGACGTGATCACCAACTATAGAACCATTTCACTTCTCCCTCTCCACAGTAAACTGTTGGAAAAGCACTTTAACACTCACCTCTCCATATTCGTTGAATCCACCAACTGCCTGGATCAATCACAGTCAGGATTCTGTCCTAGGTACAACACAGAATCAGCCTTGGTAAATATCACAGATGACATTAGAATGCATGCGGACGCTGGCCGAGCAGTAATTCTCATACTGCTTGACCTATCCGCAGCATTTGACACTATCTCACACAAGATCCTACTGGAAAGATTACGAACCATAGGCGTTCAGGAAACCGCCCTTAAATGGCTAATGGACTTCCTCGAGGGAAGAACCCAGACGGTAAACCTTGGTCCCTTTAAATCTAAGACCACTATGGTATCCAAGGGTGTACCTCAGGGTTCCTGCCTCAGCCCCTTGTTATTCAACATTTATGTTGCCCCTCTTTCAGCACTTCTAAGGAAAATAGGGTTTATCCCCATTTCCTACGCGGATGATACTCCACTCCTCCTTACCTTCGACAAAAACACCCCGAACATCGGTAACATCTTTTCAGAGGGCATGAAAACAATAACATCTTGGATGAGTTGCAACTTCATTCAGCTGAACCCTCACAAAACAGAAATAATGCTATTTAAAAACGCCACCACCAGCTGGTCACCCAGCTGGTGGCCAGAGGAACTAGGCCCCACTCCTCTTCCTAAGACAGTGGTCAAGAGCCTCTGAGTCCTAATAGACAACAAACTAAACTTGGATGAGCACATAATCGCAACCAAACGGGCCTGCTTCCATACACTAAGCCTGCTCCGGAAAGTCTTCCACTTTCTCTCATCCTACACATCCAAACCCTGGTACACGCCCTGGTACTCAGTCGCTTACACTTCAGCAATGCTTTGATGATCTCTGCCAAAGAAACTTCCTTGAATAGTCTACAAGTGATATAGAACACAGCAGCGCGCCTTGTAACCAGTGCCCCTCCTCGTACCCCCTCTCTCCCCCTTCTCCACAAACTGCACTGGCTTCCCATACCAAAAAGAATACAATTTAAAATATGATGGCTGGTGTTCAAAGGCCTTTATCAGATGGGCCCTAGATATCTGTCGGATAAACTGGTCAGACACTCCCCTCCAGCCTCCCTTCGCTCAGAACGGAAAGGTCTTCTCACCATACCGCGTATAAAACAAGCCAGACTAGGAGGTAAAGCATTCTCCTACCTAGCCCCTCATATCTGAAACCAACTACCCTTAGATATCCGACAATGCACTAATTACTTGACCTTCAGGAAAAAACTGAAGACATCACTTTTCTAGCTCCTGGTCCTCACCTCTTCACGTCCTCAGCTCAGAGATACCCCATCCGGGGTGATTCAGGCGCTCTATAAATGATATAAATAAATAAATAAATACGGGCAGTGGGTGATTATCAATGGCCATAGGGTGGAGGCTCTGAGAGACACCGGAGCCAGTGTGACAGCTGTCAGTTGTTGGCTGGTTTCTGAAGAGCAGGTGATCCCCGTGCATTTTATCCCGAGTTGCCGCTGACAACTCCGAGAGCCACTGCAAGGTGGCCCAGGTTCTCTTTGAGTGGGGGGTGTCTCTGGTACCTTTCAAGTAGCTGTGAGGCCAGCCATGCCTGTTACTGTCTGCTAGGCAATGATTTTGAAAGCTCCCCTTGGGGTAAGGTGGAGAGAAGGTCTCATTTGGAGATCTTGGGTCTGCCCTAGTGGGCGTGTGTTACTACCCGGTCCATGGCAGCCAGTAAGGGTATTCAAGAGGACCTGGAGCCTGCTTAAAGAAAAGAGGCAGGGGGCGTGGGAAACCAGACCCCAAGTTTCCACGGTCCAGGAGGAGGCAGACCTTGAGGGGGATGCCCTGGAGCCTACAAGGGAACAAGTAGCTGAACTGGGGGACCTGCCTGAGCTGACCCATTGGCAGCAGGAAGAAGGCCCCTCCAGGGAAGAGTTCTGCGAGGAGCAGAAGAAGTGCCCTTCTCTTGTGGGTTTGCGGCAACAGGCCACAAACCAGTCTGCAGGTGATCAGTCTGGTTCACATTGGAACTACTGGGAGAATGGTCTCCTAT
Organism: Lissotriton vulgaris; assembly: GCF_964263255.1. Taxonomy (NCBI): domain Eukaryota; kingdom Metazoa; phylum Chordata; class Amphibia; order Caudata; family Salamandridae; genus Lissotriton; species Lissotriton vulgaris. Next base: position 631,709,104 of record NC_141695.1, read on the forward strand.
ATAGTGAGCCTAAGGTTGGTGAGCCTGGGTCAGCCCGTGTCCTGGTGGTACCCCAGCGCTTCAGAACCCTCCTACTGGGTCTGGCTTTTGATGTGCCCTTAGCAGGAGGTTTGGGGCAAGACAAGACCTTTGGGGCAAGACAAGACCTTTGAACAGCTTGTCACCCACTTTTAATGGCCCCAAATGCGCAAGGGTTTAGACACTGATTGCAGGACCTGTCAGACTTGCCTGGACAGAAAGTGTGGGTCATGGCCCCCATGAATCTTTGTGCGCTCCAGGATAAGTGGACCGGTCCATTTGAGGTGGTGGAGCTCAAGAGTAATGTCACCTACTTGGTGGACTTGCGGATCCTAGGAACCCTGTGCAGGTCCTGCATGTAAACCGCCTGAAGCCCCACTTGGAGAGGTCCGAAGTGGGCATGCTCCTAGCGACAGATGATGGAATGGAGAAGGAGACTGAGCCCCTTACTGACATCCTGTCTGCAAAAGAGCAAGATGGGTCAGTGGACGATGTGAACCTCCCTTCCATCCTGCCCCTGAGCAGCAGGATGGCTGTCACCAACTGTTTGGACAGTTTCCTGATCTGTTGTCCCTTATCGCCGGTGTCACTGAGTGGTGCATCCATGATGTGGACACTGGGGACAGTCCTCCTGTAAAACACAAAACTTACTGAGTGACTGACAAGGTGAGGGCTTGAATCAAGGAGGAGGTCTCCAAAATGTTTGGGTTAGGGGTGATTGAGTCCTCTAACGGCCCTTGGGCCAGCCCAGTGGTGTTGGTACCAAAGGCTGCTGCGCCTGGTGCCACACCCGAACTCCGGTTCTGTATGGACTACAGAGGACTCAATTCAGTCACCAGGACTGACGCGCACCCCATCCCCAGAGCTGATGTGCTCATTGATCGGTTAGGGGCTGCCTGGTACCTCAGTACGTTTGACTTAACGTTTGGGTACTGGCTGATCACCTTAACCGATGGGGCAAGAGAGAGGTCAGCATTCTCCACACCAGATGGGCACTACCAGTTCCGGGTTATGCCCTTTGGGATGAAGAATGCCCCTGCCACCTTTCAGAGGTTGGTCAACCAGGTGTTGGCTGGACTGGAAGATTTCAGGGCTGCCTACCTGGATGACGTTGCAGTGTTCAGCACCAGTAGGGAAGAACATCTGTGCCACCTCTGGGAAGTGTTGATGGCGATGCGGAGGGCAGGCCTCACGATCAAGGCGAGTATGTGCCAGATCGGGCAGGGTTCCGTGGTGTACTTGGAACACCAGGCTGGGAGCGGTCAGGTGGCGCCCCTACAGCCTAAGAGTGATAACATCCTGGCTTGGGAACCCCCCAAGACCCTGACAGAGGCGAGAGCCTTTTTAGGGCTCACGGGGCACTACAAAAGGTTTGTCAAGGGGTATGGCAGCATTGGTGCACTGTTGTCAGAGCGGTTTACCATTGAGGAGCCCAAGGAAGTGAACTGGACTGACACCTGTCAGAAAGCTTTTGATGCCCTGAAGACTGCCATGTGCACAGCGCCCGTGCTTCCGGCGCCCAACTTCTCAAAGGAATTCATTGTGCAGACAGACGCTTCAGAGCATGGTGTGGGGGCTGTACTTTCACAGAGGAATGAGGAGGGCCTAGACCAACCTGTAGCCTTCATTAGTAGGAGGTTGCATCCACAGGAACAGAGGTTGACTGCAATAGAATATTAATTTGGGAAGACCAGTAAATGACCTTCCTCCATGTAAGAAAATTCTTACTTAGTGCATGAAGTGGTTAGTGTGGTTGGAGCAGGGGAAGCAAAAGAAGGACTGGTAAGCAGTCTTGCAGGAAAGAAGGAAGTGTTCATCTGAAAGATGGCAGTGTTAATCATGACCATCCGGATTACTAATTTAAGAGAAAGTAGTCTAAGAATTGCCACAAAACTGGTTAGCGATTTCCCTTGCTCAGTAAAGGCAGATTTTAGTGGAGGGTTCTGGGCTAAGCCCTTGTCTCTGTGGCTCAAAGCAACAGGCTTGCGTCAGATCATATAGCAATGTTAGGAAATTAGAGTAAACTTTCTAGACCAATTCAATCAATCAATCAGTACTTATAGACCGTAGCTTATCACATGTGAGGGTATCCAATCGCTGGGTTGCTGGGCTTAGTCGAAAAGCCAGGTATTGAGTCTCTTCCTGAACTCTGTCAGTCCGGGTGATATTTGGAGTTAGAGGGCATTCGAGGACTTGACGGCGAGGTACGAGAAGGAGCAGCTGCCGCTGTGGCTACAGCAGATGCGCAGTGTCTGTTCGAGGGTGAGTGAGGCGGAGCTAAGGTTTCTGGATGGTTAGTGGTAGCTCAAGTGGTAGTTCATGTATGCTGGTCCTTGGTCGTGAAGGGCTTTTTGTACGTGTGTCAGTATCTTGAATTGGCATCTTTTCTGGATGGGGAGCCAGTGGAGGATCCTGAGATGTGGGGTGATGTTGGTCCGTTTGGGCAGGTTGAGGATCCGTCTGGCCGCTGAGCTGTGTATCGTCTGGAGCCTTCACCATTCGGTGGTAGTTCCTGTCTACAGTGCGATGCCGTAGTCCAGAAGGTTGGTGTTTAAGGCATGTGTAACTACATGTGCTGATGAGGAGTCATTTGATGATTCTTCGGAGAGTGTGGAAGCAGGTGAAAGAGACTGCTTTGATCTGTCGCTTCAAGTGGAGTTTGCTGTCTAAGAGGATGCGGGCATGGGCTTTCCATGTGGGTCCAGTTCTGCGGGCCACCAGGTGTTGTTCCAGGGTTAGGCGTGGTTGCCAAAGAGCAGCACTTCAGTCTTGTCATTGTTGAGCTTCAGACAGTTGGCCTTCATCCAGCCTGTGGTATTCTTCATGCAGTTGTGAAAGTTGGTCTTAGTGGTGGTGGGGTCTGCAGAGAGCGAGAGGATGAGCTGGATATCAGGCGGCATAGAATACGTTTTTAAGATCATGGGTTCTGACCATGTTGGCTGGAGTCTTTACAAATACATGTGTTGGATGTCATGTAGATGTTGAGGGTCGGGATGAACCTTGAGGGGCGCCACAAATGGTGCTCTTGGGTTCTGAGGTGAAGGGAGGAGGGCCGATTCTCTACATTCGACCAGTGAGGAATGATGCAATCCATCATAGTGTGTCGCCCTTGATCCCGATTTGGTGGAGTTTTACAAAAAGTGGTTAGAATGACACAAAATGACCAATATTGGCAAAGGGCATCAGACGTTGGAAATTACTAAAGACACAGCATGAAGATGCATTGAAACCAATGTAGTAGTGAACATCGATGTTAATCTATGGACCCTACCCTAGTTGGACAATTGAGTACCACCAAAAAGCCCAGCCTTACACAGGCTTGGAGAGCAGAGACACAGCCTGTTACCTTACAAACTGGTGCACCAAATGCTCCCAAAACGTTCAGGAGCTCTGATTGGGCCATGGAGTTAAAGGTGGTAGCGATGGGCAGGCTTTTCTAAACTTAAGGGGCCCACCAAAAGTCTATTCCTCCCCGCCCCTTTGCCAGAACCGGCACAAGTTCTTCCTGGACTATTGCTCCTCGCCTCCCTAACGTTCAGGAGATCTTCTGTGGTATCCAGGGGGGATGCAGTCTTCAGTATTGGTACCTCATTTGATTCCTAGCTGATTAGTTCTCCATAGGTGCCCTCTTTGTCCAAGATTTACCTATGAACTGCAGCAGTTTAGCTTCTCTCACCCTTTGAGTACAACTTACAGCACTTGTGCTAGGAGCTAGGATATAAGGCCTACTTTCACTCCTTGGCAGACAATGAGACATCTCCAGGAGTGTTCTCATTCCAATGTGGCTGGAGCTTAATAGTAGTACATCAATAGCAGGCATTGGTTCAGGGCTCTCCACCCACTACTAAGTTCCTACATTGGACACTTCCAAATTGTTTGCACAGTAATCTGATTTGGAGATAAACTATCACGGAAGACACTAAGTGGGAGTTTTTTGTTAGTGGACCACTTCCAACAACGAGCAGTCCATTAGCTTACGTATCAAAGGAAGACACCGCTCACAAGTGCAATACATATTTGTAGAATCTCTCACTTGATAGGTGTAAGTACACTCTGCAGCCCACATGTGGGCAAAGCACATGCAATGGGTGGGAAGTGCTTAGCAGCCTTCCTTCGTCATTAGTTGGATTTGTCAAATAGTGAGGCATGTGCTTAAATGAGGTCTTGCTTTTAAGAAATATATATTTTTAAAAACAAAGGAACCCCAGTATTATGTCCCGGGGTGGTTAAGTATTTTCAAAAACAAAGGTCAAGATGAGGCCACTAAAGTCTTCGTGTGGCCTAGGCCACTAAAGTATTCAGGACAGTGTTAGTCAGGTTAAAAGAAAGTATAGTAGTCCAGGCAGGACTGGTTATGCAATATATGCTGGGACACAAAGTTTTAGTATGAACTCACATTTATTAACAGCAAAAACGGAGTGTCATAGTATAAATGCAGTAATAGTTCATGTGCTCACATAACAAGTGAAAAGGGTGTGAAGTGAGGGGTGTTCATGACATTAAAAATTACATTGCATTGATAACAACAATATGCATAACTCCAAGTTAATTAATGTCAGTAATAAAGTTTTGGTTGTAAGGGTCGACGGCGTTTCGATCTCATGAATGTGAGATCATCATCAGGACGAGACTGAGACTGATGTGAGCAGGTAGAATCAGAGTGGGCTAAATAGCCAGTGAAGGCAGGCGTCTGTGGAGTCAATTTCCGGCAAGGGAAGTGATCCGAATTGAGTCTTGCCTGAAGAGTAGCAGGAACGGTATAGTCAATTTGTAGGCGTATTATGGGGCCGCGGCGGCCACATCTGATTTAATCAGGAAATGTCGGGCCGGGGATGGAACTACGGCGGGATCAATTACAGGCGAATGAATCCTGGTAATTTCTTGCACGAGATGCGCGATGAGTCCCGTTGATCGGGAGCAATTCAGAGTTGATTTTAAGAAAGGCATGATCTTGTGGCAAGATGACCAATTTCTTGCACCCTGCAAGCTCTAATGCAAGCTCTAATGACCTGTGTAAAAGTCCTTTGTTTTTAGGGAGATTCTGCACTGACTATTCAATTTAAAGAACACAGGAAATATTACTGTGATAAATGTTCAGAATTGTGCGGCCTTTCATATGTTTTTTTGTCGTTACGGAGTATTTATGTAATATTTATTTTCAAAACGTTTATGTAATTTTGCTTTCTTAATTTTTGGATAAGCTAAGTGTCCAGTTTTATTTTGATTGTTTTGAATGTATGCATTGTCTGTAGCTGTCCTTTTTCTTGAGTTACAGAAGGGAAGGCCACGGAAAAGCCATCTTGCAGAACACAATGGTGCCAAAGATTCAGATACCTCTGCAGCTCGACGCAGCAATGCCAGTCGGAAACATGGGCGGTGGAAAGGTCGAATGGAGAACCCAGGTGTTGTTGGAGCTAGAGTAGTGCGAACCGCGACAGCCTCGCGCAAATCAGCCCGTAAAATTTCAGTCTTGCCTAACATGTCCAACATCAAGAACCTAACTAACCCTAGAGATCCACAGCTGTCTATCCTGCAACATGGGGACACAGGCAGTGTGGAGGGAGCTCCTCCACCCACCGACAACCAGTTCCTTCCAAAGTGTGAGATCACTGGCAAAGAGGCTCTTTCGGCTCTTTCCAGGGCAAATACCCGGCAGTGCCGACAGGAGATAGCCAATGTCATGTGTTTGCACCAGGCTGGAAAGCTGATGCCACGTTCTGTTCCACGGTACTGTCAAACATCAGGTGAGTCTTTTGAAGGGTCTCTCTGCACCATGATGATGAGCCTTTAGCTGGCGAAGTGGAATGGCTCATTTAGTCCAGCATGATTATTAATATCCATCCTTTTTCCTGAGCAAGGGAACTTGTGCTGTGCAAACTCCCTTTCAAGCTTACAGAAGTAGCTATGCGTGAAATAATCAAAATATATATATATATATATATATATATATATATATATATTGTGTGTGTCTGCGAAAGAAATTAACATAGGGGAAGGGGTAGGTTGCAAATACTCAACAAGCTATGATGGGCAGCTACCTTTTGCTTAAATATTCAATTCCTTGATGGGGAAGCTGTCCCACTTATCAGGTAATGGGGACCATGCGTGCTAACTTTAAGCATCTTTAGAGATACATTGTTGTGCTAATGTTATCCATTACTGGGTTGGAGGCAGCTGTACAGATGTTTTTAGAGAGTGGTTCTATGTTCATTACCTGGGGAATGCATCTTTAGTACAATAGCTGTGCGTTGGGTGTTCATCAAGATAGAGACATCTGGGTGGCAAGAGACGTCCATAAGGTTCAAAATCTAATGGGCAGTTGTACATTGAAATCTCAACATCAGGTGGGAGGTGCGGGCACTGGATGGGTGACCATTTAGGGCCTACCAGAAGAACAATAAAAACTGGGAACTGTGCTTGCGAAAATGACCTAATCAAGACCTCTGGAGTCACACCATCGCTCCTATCTGTTACTGTTTCTACTCGTTTACCCACCAGGAGTCCGCTTATTAATGTCTGTTCCCTTGGAGGTACACCTGTCTATTTTGTTTTTGTCATGTTGATGGGTGTCCCTTTCTGTGGTTTTACTCTTGCCTCTGACAGATTATCCTGCTCTTTCTCTCCCAGATATTCATGTCCTCTGCCTGGTTGTATCCCTTATTGTGATCCTCTCTCTCGTTGCCTCATTCTTTGTCTCCTTTACTTCTTGTTTGTCTCACTGCCTGTGTGTCTTGCTGGCACAGGGAAGGGAAGCCCGGCCGTGCAGTGGGATGAGGCGGAGGTGAAGCGTGCACCGAGTGAGAGGCCTTTGCGTATTGCCTACATGTTGGTTGTGCACGGCAGGGCCATCAGGCAACTGAAGCGTTTGATCAAGGCCATTTATCACCAAGATCACTTCTTCTATATCCATGTGGATAAGGTAGGGGCATTTGGTCAACAGCCTGTAAACTCTTCTGGTGAGGAGAAAAAGGGTGCATGCCTTTAGAATACTGGTTCATACTGATGAAGGCATTTGTATAATTGTCGGTTCTTGCTATTAATATGGCTTGTAGCCTTAATCAACTGTTAGTTTAATGTTAATCCCTTGTTTCTCATTACTCCTACCCACTCTACATGCTGTATTAAAAAAACTGTGGTCCAAGACCTCTATAATTTGAAAAACGGAGTTAATCGGTAAACAATCATTAATTATACAAATTTAGGAGCATGTACACATTAATCAGCTCTATCCAGTGTATGCATATATTCATAAGAAACATAAAAAAGGCAACAGCATCAACATAGGACCAAGAGCAATATTTTTAATCCATTGTCTCTGGGTCAAGCAAGCCGCATAGTTCCTTGCTATAAATCGATACGAATCATATTGGTTGCCCCGAACGGAGCGTGCAACATAGCAAAGGGGTGTATAAGATGTGTGTGGGGATTAGAGAGAAAAAAGAAATTCAAGAAGTAGTGACCTATATCGAATTCTCGAATGGTTTTTTTCTAGCCTTTCTAAGGCCTCCTTTGCATTAACTAAGGTCTTATCATCAATGATTTCCTTTCTCAAGTCCGCTATTTCCTTGGTTAACCTTTCTACTTCTTCCACAGCTGTTTCAATACCCAAGACCATCCAATATCTTGAGCAGGTATTTGATACGAAGCTGAAGTTCTCCTTAAACTTCGGGTTCTCCAAGAAAATGGCTGGTTCGTTCCGGACTTGTAAACCAACTGGGATTACATTAGACCTTAAATATTTCGCTAATGTATGACCGTGGAGCCTTGTTCTTATTAATTTCTTCTCTAGGCGTTCTAATTTCAAAATCTTACCATTCAACGATAAATCACTAGTAGTAGTATTATCAGCTAGAAAGATACTTCAGCTTCATATCAAATCTTATCACACATCTTATTGCACCCCTTTGCTATGTTGCACACTCCGTTCGGGGCAACCAATATGATTAGTATTGATTTATAGCCAGGAACTATGCAGCTTGTTTGACCCAGAGACAATGGATTAAAAATATTGCTCTTGGTCCTATGTTGATGCTGTTGCCTTTTTTATGTTTCTTATGATTATATGCATACACTGGATGCATATATTGGAGCTGATTAATGTGTACATGCTCCTAAATTTGTATAATTAATGATTGTTTACTGATTAATTCAGTTTTTCAAATTATAGAGGTCTTGGACCACTGTTTTTTTAATACCGTTTGATACCCAGGTCCTCTACCTTTTGGGTTACCCCATTACTTTAATGGTCACTCTACATGCTGGTCACCTGATATCCTGATCCTTTTTTTAGGAGTGTGCTATCTGACTTAGTCTCTTTTTTTCCAGCGTTCCAATTACTTGCACCGGGAAGTAGCAGAGCTTGTGCAGCACTACCCGAACATGCGTGTCACACCCTGGCGCATGATCACCATCTGGGGTGGCGCAAGTCTTCTCACCATGTACCTGCGCAGTATGAGGGACCTGCTGGAGATGCCAGAATGGCCCTGGGACTTCTACATTAATCTTAGCGCTACTGACTACCCAACCAGGTAACTGAGCGTGGGCAATATAAGGTCAATAATCAACCATTTATGAAACAGAATCTTACATTTTAGGGGTGTTGTACTGTCTCTGGGAAGGTATACATGCAAGTCACTACTTTAACATGAGCTTAGTGGATATTTTTAAATGGTGTATTTTAAAGGGTATGAATCCATGCAAATGAATAGCCATGCAATTAGGTAGTGTTTAGTAGCAAACAAGTCACCAAATACGTTTCTTAGGGGTTTAGAAAATTGGCTTTGAGAAGGTAGAAAAGATAAGTGAACTTAACTAGCTAACATACTTTCCTTATCTGTATTGACAGGGATGTGTTATTATTTGTTTTAACGTATTTGGAAATTTGCATCAATGCGTTAGTTTTGTATGTTCACACTTTATTTATTGGGAAAACTAACTCTGTAACGCCAATCTACATCTTCCATTTGGTTCCATTAATAGACCGGATGTAGTCCTTACTTTACATTCAAATGATACTAAATCTACATAAATATTCCTTAGATGATTCTGTCTCTGTTTATTGGGTATCTCACATTAAATTAGCATCCTATTAAATAACAGCATGCTTAATTTTTCCCACATGTATAGATTCCTGTGCTTTGTTGTAATCAAGTCTTGAAACCCCATTTCAACAGAAGAGTCTGGAGGCTGTCCATGACAATGTAAATCTTCAATTGATTGCCAACAAAGACATTTTGGCTTTAACTTGTATTCATTCCACATACTCTCAGCATGCAGGCATCCTTACATTATCTCAACAGTACATTGTAAGACAGCCCCACTTTTATCATTCTTGTTCATTATGCTTGCATGCATTTCTATTTATGGATAAACCCTGTATTTTAGCAAAACTCACTTTGGTATCCACTATCATCAGCCGTCTCATTGGTGTACTGTACAAACTGGCCATGATCCCATATTAAATCAAGCACATCAGATGTGGCCTTGGAGTGAGAGCATGCCTTTTACCTATTTCTCATTTACCTTGTGAGTTAATCTCTTTACTTCTTCCAGCTCTAGCATACTTTTTGGTTCCTATATATAGTGCATTTACTGCATATTTATTATATCTGAGTATGGTCAAGTTAGAGAAGTGAAGTTTCACAAAGTGACTCTATTTTCTAAATTAGTTTTATTTTTCAGAACAAAATTTTATTTTGGTGTTGATAAAGTGCATAACAAGCACAGCACCCCGGGAATCGGAGGAGCTGTGATCATCAGAATAGTAATCACAGTAAAGCAATTCAATCAACATTTCAGGATGAAAAGATGCAACCAAGGCCACCCTCCCACTCCCCCCACCAAGACCCGCCCCCCTTGCACAGCGTTGAGAACAAATTTCAAATACAGATACAGTAAGAAGCGTACAGTGTGTCTGGCTCATGGCCCGGGCCCATCATCCAAGTATCCCTCCACAGGCCGATCAGGCGGTGGCGGTTCCAGCCACAGTCCACGATAGTCCGCCCATCGCTTCCAAATTTTATAATGTTTCCGGGGGCAGCCCCTGGCCACGAAAATTGGGCGTTCCAATCCCATGTAAAAGTCCATTCCCCTTTTCCACACTCCCACCAGAGGCGCTCTAGGGTCTTTCCAGGCACGGGCAATGTCTCTCTTGGCCACAATTAGGCCCAACAAAAGCAAATATTGTTTATAAATGTTCCCACCAACCTGTTCCATGACATGGAGGAGACACAACTGTGGCGAGCACGGGAGCTCACAGCCCAGCACCTCAGACAGGCAGTCCCACACTCCAGACCAGAACCTCCGCAGTCCAGCACACGACCACACAGTATGGAAAAAGGTGCCCACTTCCCTGCTGCATCTCAAACAATCCGGGGACCCAATCAGGCTCGCCCTCCACAGTCGTTCCCTCGTGTAGTAGGCCCTGTGGAGGTACTTGAACTGAATGAATCGTAGACTTATCGCAATGGCAGCACCTCTTGGCGCCTCAAGTGCTTCCCTCCAGTCGTCCTCCTCAAAGGGACCAACATCTCCCTCCCATTTATCCCGTAGATCGTCTAGGGAAGTTGAGCAATGCGTCACCAGTGTTTAATAAATAGTGGATATCTTTTTACTTTCTAAATCTCCCATGAAGACTTTGGCCTCCAGTGGACTAAATTCCGGTAGGGAGTCCAGGCCCCCAAGAGAGGGTGTAATGGCGTGTCTAAGCCGTAGGTATCTAAAAAACTGGGTCTGGGGCATATCGTACTCTTCGCGAAGTTCCTGGAATGACTTGAGGGTCGTGGCCCTGACAATGTGCCCCAGGGCCGATATTCTAATTGCATCCCAGCCCCGAAACCCCGGCAGGGACGCCAAGGACGGTAATAGCCCATTTCGCCAGAGAGGAGTCTCCCTTGTAAGTTTGTTCCACCACCCCATGCGTCGGAGGGCAGCACGCCATATACGAAACACTGTCTGGGTGACCACTGGGAGGCCCCTTCTCCTAATTTCCAAGTAGAGTATGGTGTGCAGCGTATCCAGGTCCATCAGGTACCTTTCCAGGGCATAGGCCGGGTCGCCCCGGTCTCCATACCACCACTCATTTAGGATCAGAAGATGGGAGGCCTGATAATAGGACAGGATATCCGACGTCGCCAGGCCGCCACAGTATGTGGAAAGGAAACACGTGCGTAGCGCTACTCTCGCCACCCGCCCCCCCCCCCCGGACCAAGAAACTGACTAAGTGCTGAATTGACCTGTCTGAACCATTGCAGTGAGATGGGATATGGGTGGTTTTGCAACTGGTACAACAGGCGAGGGAATGCCACCATCTTGAACAGTTACGGTTGCACTTGTAACATCACGCATCGATTACTGCAACAGCCTCTATGCTGGTACAAATAAAGCTGTCACACACAAACTTCAGATGGTGCAACATGCAGCAGCGAGGTTGGTTCTAAAATGGCCGAAAAGATCATCTGCAACCAAAGCCCTCAAGGCATTACATTGGCTGCCCATTACAAAAAGGGTTTTGTTCAAAGTACTGTTAATTACTTTTAGAGCTGTTCACAACCCAGGCCCGTCCTATCTGAGGAAAACATTCAGCAGATACTGTCCAACCAGAGCACTGCGTTCTTCAACTGCCAACCTGCTTACCGTCCCGAGTTTCAGACTTAAAACTCGAGGGGGCAAATCCCTGGCGGTACTGGGAGCAAAAGCATGGAATACTCTTCCCCCCCAGTTGAGATTACTGGATAAAGAAATAGACTTCCGTAAACATCTAAAAACCTGGATCTTTAATCTCCAAGATATAACTGCCAGAAGCCTAGTGTAATTCGGGTCTCGGTCAAGTAAGCATAGGGACTACCTAACACCTGGTGGTCCTTTCTGGGCGCCTAGATGCTCCTTGGAGCGATTGCCGCGCGATACAAATTGGCACTTACATTACATTACATTACATTACATAACTAAATTAGTCTTTTAAACATTTGATAAATCATGAATCGGACTCTATTGAGAACTTTTTTTTATTGTAGCATGAGTTGCTGTTCATGATCAATTGTGTGCCAGGTCCAGTTGGGTCTAAATGACAAAAAACAAGACATAATGGAGAATAGGAACATGTAAATGAAACGTGCCTTTTCTTTTCTTAGAAAATGTTTACTTACACACATCTACATTATACTTAGTTGTATTTTGAGACCAAAAAATGTAATTGAGCCAAAATTTCACAGATGCTCCGATCGCTGCTCCCCTTTTTCGAAGTGAGCATTTTAGCCACTGAACTTCATCACCTCTGGAAAAGAGGACCAGATAATATGTATGTTCTGCTTAGTCGGTGATACCATTATCGCCAGCCACCTTCTGCAGTCCCCTTCACCTTTATTTTCTAGCTTCAAATAAAAATGGCGAAAGCCTTGTGATTAATGTGAGTACTGCCCGGTTCCTGTTCAGTCACTGGAGTGCAGTTCCAGGGTGCAGTTTCCTGTGTCCCATTGGACTACATATTTTGTTCAAGTTTAATACATTGAATTTCCTCTTTTAATCTATCCCAGAGATCATCTTCTATAGTGGAACTATCAAATGGTCTTACTTCAATTCTGACACCATTAGCCCATTGCACATGTTATGGCATTGCCAGTTTGCTTAGGCTGACCTAGGGTGTTTCCATCTCTGAAAAGACTATGCACACACCTGCTACCAGAGAGAAAATTGCTACATCCTAGATGAATTTCGTAGACTGAACACAAATTACAGCTGCATCAGCATTTTCAAGAGAAAGTATTGTACTCTCCTCTATGTCAGTGAATCATTTTGCTACTTTAACCCTTTCCATGCTCATGACGAGCTCAGCTCGTCATGATGCACGGTTGAGCTGTGCTGATGACGAGCTGAGCTCGTCATGAAACAATGGGAATCATCCAAGATCAGCACAGGAGGGGAAAACACCTAGCAGCCAAGGTGTTAAAGTGACCTTGGAATTCTATTCCAAGATATTTCCAAGTGCATAGTGACTGGCAGAGTGGTGCACAGATTGCTTTCTAATATGCTTTAAGAATTTGGGGTAGTGTTAGGTTTATCCTTGTTTAGTTCATTACCTGAATCGCCAACACCAGCATTCAAAATGTGCAGCAATGAGTGAGTGGTTCCTGAAAAAACAGAAAATCTGCAGTTTTGCTTATTTACCTCGCTTTCAAGGTGAAAGCCAGGCATCCTGCGGCGGGATGCCTGGCTTTCACCCTGGGGATCCCCTGTAGGGGCTATCTCACAGGGAAAAACCAGGACGGGGTCCCAAGGCAAGCGCGGAGATACCCCTTTGGGGGTCGATTTTGGCGCTATATAAGAAATGTAATAATAATAATAATAATAATGTTTACTCCTTATCATGATAGCAACAGGGCCTTTTCCCAGACCTCCAGAGAGAGCTTAGCAACTGGGCACTATCCCTGGTTAAACATCTGTCTGCTGGTGCAAGCAGAGTGTTGCTCTCAGTTTCCAGATAATTATAAAGTACTGTCTTGAGCAGGCCTGTATTGATCCTGCTGTTGGGCACCGGCAGGAAGCCAGTCGGTCAAAGTACAAATGTTATTTTAAGTTGTATATTTCTAGTCTTGAGTGCATCTTTCTGTTTTGTCCTTTTCTTCCTGGGCTCCCAATTAAGCATATTCCTCTACCATGGCCAAGCACTGTGGTTGCTATCCAACATCCTTAATGCGAGAGGACAAGAAGAATTTCGAATAAAATGTAAACTGGAGTATACTGCTCCGTTACACCTACTCAGGGAACCTATAAGGGACCTGGTAGTGAGCATTTTCTTTTAGAAGCAGTGCCCTCGCCCACAAAAGGTGGCATAATTCATTATCGGGCCTGCTCCTCATTGGGCTGGCGCTGCAATGTCCAACGAGCCCCCACGTGAGGGCACTTTGCAGGAGAACTTTTGTAAGAATCGCGTAGAGCTGGGACGGCTGATTTGTCCCAGACGGTAGGTGAGAAGATTTGACAGATGTGAATTAAAATGGGCTATTGATTTATTTTTAAAAAAAGCCTAATTCTGTTTTACTAGAAATCCAGATCTATGTCAAATTGAAAACAGTATAGGAAACTCACGGACATGATGATCCTAGTTTCCAAGTGAAAGAGCCGGATTAGGGTATGAACTTAAACCAAGAACAAACGTAAATGTGAATACATTTTAGCCTACTGAACTCAGTATACCATAATGTCAACCTAGGGTCTGGTGTGATACGTTACAGGGTGCCTTGTAGTTTGGGGTACTACAGCTCACCTAGACACAAGCGGTGTTGCTCTCCACCGTCTCGGAGTAGGACGTCAGGAGAGCACACAAGGAGCTTCCTTGTACCACTGCCATCACCTGGACTGCCTTCTGTCAAAATTGCCTCCCACCCACCCATATGCTGAGTCAGTCAAATGGGATGCAGAAGTTCTTTATTTACAACAAGATGCCCTGCCGAGCTCAACTCGTGAGCTATCCTTTTCTTGCCACCATGTGCACGATCACAGGACTTGCTGTGTGGGCCCAACACAATTTTCTCCCTACTAGGTTCTCCAGAAGCCAACAAAATGCTGCAGCTAAGAAAGGCTTCCAAGCTGCACCAGTGTTGCAGCGGAGTTCCCCTCGGTATGTGCCGTAGGTCTAAAGTCATCATAAGGAAAAAGGCAATGGTGTAATGTAGCATACATTTTAGCAGCGCAAAAAGAACCAATCTGATTTTATCATTGGAAAATTAACTCTTTATCAGTAAAACACTCTGAAGTAATTGTAGTCCAACAAGGAGTTATTGGTCTTAAGTCAGGGTACATCAGAAATCGTCAATTGTAAAGAAATGTTTAAAAACACTTGATACTAAAGAAGTACATAAAGACATTCTTACATTTGTAGCAGCTTGCAGGCATCTTGCTTGTCTAGTTGTAATAAATGGATGCTGCCAATCAACAGAATGAGGTAGTGTGATTCTATGACCTTGGTCTAAGAATCTCACAATAATTAAGTCTAAACCTGGTGCTCTAGCTTCACCAAATGTTGAACTCAGGCTGCCATGGAATAGAATTTGTCAGTCTTAGCAATAAGTTTTTCCTCTAAGCTACACGACATGGATGGGGCTATGCTTCTAGGGCTGGGTTTAGCACTTGGGGAACTGTTGTGTTATGTTCAATTATTTTATATAGCGCATTCCCACTGTTTGTATGGTCCTAGTGTATTTTCGGTTTCTGGCGGACCTTTCTGTTTCTGGAATTCTCTTGATTAAGTTGAAGTGATCTACTGATATCTCTAGTGGTCTCTTACTGTTTACATAGAAGTATTCTAGGGTTGTAGTTAGGGCTCCCAGTTTTATGGTATTTATTTTTTGGCCATTTCCGTCTGTATTTATCTATATTTATTTTTTGGCCATTTTATTTGGATTTATTCTTATTTATTCTGTGTTTTGCGTGTAAATGAAGTTGTAAAACTGTACATTTCCATATCTATTTAACTGATTGACGCGCATTCCTACTTTGATGTCTGTCGTGTTTTAGCTATTTAAGCTGGCAAATATTACATAACAATACATCCACTGGTAAATACTATCATTATACCATTAATGTATGTTGACATATGCCGTTATTTAAAGAAATGTCATCCTGTTTTTAGGTCTCGCCGAGCCAGCGCATGCGCTGCTTGCTCTGCGAGACATTTAGTAGTGCGCTTTGAACAGTCCTTCCCAAAGGCTTTTGCTGGCCTCCAGCTTGCGTCCACGAGCGAGCGTGTGGACATGCACAGGCCATCTAGCTTTCTGTAATGGCTCATTAAGCCTTACAGTGCGTGAATCCCCTCCCCTACCCTACATCCTCCCTTCTCCCAGTCCCTCCTCATCAGCTTCTCTCATTGTTGGATCCATTTCAAAGGGAAGCAACGCGTGCTCCACTCGTGGGCTTGTTTAATTTAACACTAACAGTTCCCATGCTTCTTGTTTCACATTTTTCATTTGCTATGCACATTTGAATGTTGCTTGATTATTGTTAGGGTTGTTTTGTTAAGTCGTACACGTTTTTTTGCGCTTTGCCCAGATGGCTCACGTTTACTCAGTCTACCGGTGGCAGAGGTGTGCTGCATTGGCGCCGTCATTGCCGTAATCAGCAGAGGAGGCTGATTTCTTACTTTTGTTCTGAAGTCTGTCAATCTTCAGTGCGGAAAGATGGTTGAATTAGATAGACAAGTCTATCAAGTGGTAGACTATATTTTTGCATTGATTTAGCATGTTAGAAGATTTAAATAAATCCTGGTTTACAGGAGAGGTCTCATACATTGTTTTGAAGGAACTATGTATTTTAGGACTCTTAAAAATGCAGCACTCACACTAGCCACAAACCCACACCGAAAAGCCGTTTGCGACTTTACAGAAACCCTACCGTACACAATTGTTCTGGCAGGCTATTCGGAAATGACCAGCACAAAACGATCACTGTGTGCCAGCCGCATGCTTTCCAGGTGCAAAGAACGACTACACTTCCAGTATACAAAACTCGACCCTATCCAGGATGCCAACTCACTTTGTACCTTTCC
This sequence comes from Lissotriton vulgaris, assembly GCF_964263255.1. Classification (NCBI taxonomy): domain Eukaryota; kingdom Metazoa; phylum Chordata; class Amphibia; order Caudata; family Salamandridae; genus Lissotriton; species Lissotriton vulgaris. The sequence continues at coordinate 631,725,662 of NC_141695.1, forward strand.
CAGCGTCGTTTGCATGGCAGCTTCTCTGCAGTCAGTGTTTCAAGGCTGTCTTAAATATCTTCCATGTGTCGCCCTCCCTCTCGCTGGGCTGAAGCTTGCTACCAGCCATATTGGGACCCTATGCTGAATCTGATTAACAAATACGACCCAGTTAACTCAACCAACCCCACCTCCATGATAAGGGCTGCTAACTAATTTCGCACTGAAACACAAAACAATTTTCCTCGCTCTCTGTTTAGTCAACACCCTGTGAAAACCGGTACATGGGCTACATTTACAGAAACAGATGGTAAAAAAGCAGGCTGGCTGTCCTAGCAAATTTCGGACCTCTGGTCGCCTTAAATATATTGATGGCACTTAGTGCCATAGAAACACGACACTCGCACATCCCACAAACCTGCGACACCGACTGCATGTGAGAGCAAGCATTGGCATAGCCAATAGGCCTCGCTTTTGGGACCTTATAAGTGTTTAGACATGCAACAGTTGATGTTGTTGCACCAAGGATATTGTGCTGCCTAACTAAATATTTATACGGTCCCAAAAGCGAGACCTATTGGCTATGCCAATGCTTGTTTAATTTTCCATGCTGTCCATCTGCTCAGCTGCTGGTCTATAATTCATGAAAGACAGCACGGAGAGTCACTTAAATGAAGCACAATTTTCTGTATTTATCCACTTTTAAAAATAAATGCAGACCGAAAACACATTGTTTTCTGTATTTATATATCTGTAAAAAATCCATAAATACGGAAAAAGGGAGCCTTAGTTGTTATAGATATGGATTATATTGAATAGTTGCCAGTGAGAGCCTGTTATGGATCAGTGGGTCACTATGCGTGTATTGTTGTCCATTACTCACTTCCAGTGGTTATGCTTCAATTCATCTTTGCCCTTTTATGTGGTTTTGGTACCATTCTATGCATATGTGGAAGGTTCTGGATGGTTAACGGGTAGATTTTTGCAAGGCTGTATGTATGTCAGCTGAATTTGAAAGGATGTACCTTCGAAGTAGCAAATGCTTAACAAACTAAGTGGGTTGGAGCCAGTTGTGGGTGATTTTGTTGGCACCATCTGTGGTAATTGATCTACTAAAGAGAGAAACTGGAAGGAGGCAGTTGGTCTAGTATGGAGGACTCGCAGCGGAAGCCAGACTTCAATGGTGTCCACCGCATGCCAAGGCATCATCAGAGATTTGTAACCGCCATTAGTTCATCGGTAAATCTTACCTTGGCAGTGACGTGGCATTTATACTTTAAGAGATCAAGTTTAGGCAAAGGAGAGCCCTTTCTTGGCATCCATGTTCCATTAGGAATCTGGCAACATCCCTTTACACACCTGTGTCGCTCTTTAGTGCACTCCATACAAAAGTGGAGAACCAACAATGCTCATGATGACTGTGTTTCATTCTTATTGAGTGCAATACATGGGCTGAGAGATGCTTTCTCAAATTAACCAATAAAGGGTTTGTTCATTATAACTAAGACTCCTAGTTTTCTTTTACAGATAAACACAAACCGAATACAATGTGTTTCCTCTATGTATTTATTTGTAAACGAAGAAATGTACAGAAAATGGGGCTTCTTTTGAGTGACTCTCCATGCTGTTTTCATTCAAGGCCAACAGTGAGCGGATTATTTGCATGGGAAATTTTAAAAAACGGGATGTTTACTTAAATACAGGCATATTTTAACATATACTTGTAGTATAATGCTAATATTTACCTGTTGGTGTAATGTTTTGTTATATTTGACTGCCTAATTTGAAAAACGCGATAGGCATCAAAGGAGTTCGTTTACCAGTTGAATAAATGTGGAAATACCCAATTTTACGACTTTATTTATTCTCCAAATACAAACAAAACATGGCTAAATACCAATAAGATGACAAAAATTAAATGTGGATAAACTGCAGTGTTAAAAAAAAAACATAAAACCAGGAGCCCTAATTTTAACAAATGGCACACAACTGATGTTTTTGACATTTAAACTGAAACATGGTTTGGTAGTACCTATAAAGCTTAGTGGAAGGTTTGTCTTGGCGTAAGATTGAGCTGCTGGTTTTCTTCTTCTTCATATATGGTAACTCCTGGATTCAACTCCAAGCCAATTTAGACCGAATGTAAAAGCTTCAGAGAGACTGTGCTAAAAGAATTAACTGCCATCTTTAGCCCATACCCCCATATTGTTTTGGAGCAGCAGCAGCCCTTCTCCAATTTTTTAGGGCTCTTTTTGACTTCAATACTTGGGGGCATATTAAGGAGTTATTTGGCGTACGACAGCACAGCAAGTCACATTGCTGTGCTGCCCTACATCACAGGGAAAGGGCAGGGATGCACCATTTTAATCCATACAGCACACTCCTCTCCTTTCCTCTTGCACTTTCTTGGCAGTCTACTGCCCGTGCAGGCAACCTTGCACCATAGTGCAAGGGTGCTTGTATTGTACGCAGGATTGGGCACCTTCCTGCACAAAAACAATCCTGAGAGGCTGCAGCACACATTGAAACAGGAGAAATAAATATACTTACTCTCATTACACCTCTCCTGGGGAAGCGCATCTTACTGGCACATTGCCAGGTTTGGTAAATCAGGAAATGCACCAGAAAACCTCAGGAGTTGCATGGGAACACCCACCGCAACAGCCATGGAACACATCCCTTGCAATTCACCCTGGGTTGCTTCACTCCATAGTTTTGAAGCTGTTGAAAGCCACGCAAAGTGGCTTTGCGTGGCTTCAAAAATATGACTTGGAGGTTTGCGTCACACATGTACCACATTCCATGGTGCAAGCATGACGCAAAGCTCTGATAAATATGCCCCTTAATATTTTGTTCACGTGAAATCAAAGCCACTAAAATAGCGGAAATCTCACAGGCTTGAAAAGGTGATCCACAGGCTGGGGGCAGCTCAGCAGTTATCTGCATCCCCCAGCTCCATAAAGTATACATCGTTTAAAGAGTTTGTCATTTGAAAATTGTCAAACTTGCCATTCTAAATCAACTGTAACACGCAGGGCCATCACACGGAGAGTGAAACGGGACATTCTAACCCAGGCCCCAAGCAACCAAGACCCTGCTATCCTTCAACATAATGTGTTACTTGTATGTGTTGCTGTAGATACACATTCTCTGCATTATTCTGCCATCTAGTGTTGGGCTTGTATGCTTGCAAGCTGGTTTTCTTTGCTCGAAGTCTTTTGAGTCCCGGTATATACACAGATTCCTCCATTGAATGCCAATAAGTCAATGGGCACCAAAACCATGTTAGATTGTTCTTCTCTGTCATCTGGTTTGGCAGTGTACCGACTGGGCTCTGAGAATTGACGTTTTCCATGTTCTTTCCAGCCTGCACAATGACATTTTGACATCCAGAGTTGGGAAAAACCTTCATTGCCCGCTTACTTCTCTCAACTATATTATCCAGAAACTTACACCCATTTATTGAGCTCCCGAATGCCCCTTTGCATCGACGAATCCCACACTGGAGAATGGTCATAGGGTAATGCAACTGCCGTCCTTCCAATGTAAAGGGCCCCTGGATGGATCATCACAAAATATTTACCTTCAGCCTGTCCTCTGACCACAACAGTGCCTCGTGTGAAGCTTACTTTGTCTTTGAGTGGAAGGAAAATCCACAGAACGGAAGGAAGAGAACAAATTTACCACTGGTTCGCCACTGACATGCCCAACATCTTGGTGCTGAGGAAGGTGATATTGCTGGTTATTAAGGCATCCCAAAACCCAGCCCAGAGGTTATATCGTCTAGCAGCTGTGAGCCGAAGGAAGAAGATGCTACACCAGTCTCCAAGACCAGCGATCCTTGAATGAAAACCTCTTCCAGAGACCTAAATATTGTTGGGTCTGACACCTACTCTAACCCTCAAAACAGGCCTCAAGCCGAAGCAGAGCACCGTTCTTGAGAGACTCTGGTGTTGAGCTCTGTGTGCAAAACGCCACAGCCTCCTGGGCCTCTGCCATCTTTGGGCTCTGCTGTGTGTAGAACGAATATCTTCGGATTCAAAGAAATGGACATCCATGGGCATCTAGCTCCACTGACAAGCCTCTTATCTATTCAAAGCTAAAAGCCCCTTCAACACCGACATCCAAGCCCTCATCGATGCCAAGATCACCCTTGATGACCGGCCCCAAAGATTCGGAGCAGTCAATTCCCCAAAAGCTGAGGGAGGAGCTTTATGAGAGGCAGAAACTTGCCTTTATCCATCTCATTACTCAGACCCCCCAGGATATAGTGGCAAGGATTGGCAAATTTAGCTGCACAAAAATGAAAATTTAGCGGCACAAAAATGGAAATTTTAGCGGCATTTATCGGCATTTTATTTTTGTTTTTTTTCGACAACAAACACAGATATCTTATTGTTTGAGTTATTTTACAACATGGAGCTATGTACATTTTGTTTATTTACAATTCATCCCATTTGTTTTGGTTAAAAGGCATGTTAATCTTGACCATGTATGTTCAGTTCTTCTAGGCACTTCAAATCTAGACCAGTATTGTGCTGCTGGTTATAATGTAAAAACAATAATACCAAGATCATGCAGCACATTTCAAGATGTGGTAAATACAAGTCAAGTGCTTCAAAATCAATCCACCTAACATCTACAGTTGAAAGCGGTGGAGAAATAATGCTGATAAAACCTGCACAGCTAAAATATGAATTAATCTGTGGGCAACCCTGTGACAAAAAGCACCGGAAAGAAAGAAAAATGGACTTTGGGCCCCAAGGAATGCAATGTGGGCCCGCCGCGTGCCCCGTGTGCGGCGGGCCTCACCGGAAAGAAAAACAAACTGACTTTGGCCCCCACCCCCCGGGACCCGCCCCATGCCCCGTGTGTGGCGGGCCCCACCGGAAAGTAAAACAAACTGACTTTGGCCCCCAGGGGCCCGCCGCGTGCTCAGTGTGCGGCGGGCCCCACCGGAAAATAAAACAAATTGACTTTGGCCCCCAGGGCCCGGCGCATGCCCCGTGTGCAGCGGGCCCCCACAGTAGCACAGTAGCAGCAGGAAGGTACGTACCTGTACTCGTCGTCGTCGTCCCGGTCCTTGCTTCCTCCTGCGCTCCCTCCTGGCTCCTGCTTGTTCCCTCGCCGCCGGCTGCCGAAGAAGGTACCTGTGCTCGTTGTCGTCGTCCCGGTCCTTGGCCTCCTGCTTGCTCTCCCTCGCCGCCGGCTGCTTCCACCTTCACCTCTTCCTGACCTGGGTGTCCCGCCCTGGGTGTCTGTCCCGCAAAATCCTGGATCGGGGAGAGTGAGGAGGCAATAAGAAGACGAGCGCGGCCGAGAGCGGAGCAGTTTCTATTGGCTCTCCGCGTGTGCCCAATGAAAACGGCAGATTTCGTGGCCGGTTTGCCAAAAATCGCGGGATTTACACAAAGCTGCAGATTCCGCGATTTTTTGCAAATTGCCAAATTGCGATATCCTGGGGGGGTCTGATTACTGAGAATATTTTTCCAAACTCACCCCTGCCGAATCCCATGGAGACTTTGCCTCAAAATAGAAGACTGGCATCCGAGGAGGAACTTGCATCAGAGGTCCTTTTAGAGTGCCATGCTCAAAAATCCATGACTGGATTGACCACCTCCACCACCAAGTACACCACCTTCACTGCCTCCACAAGAGTCACCAAAGGTATCTCCACACTCCTTTTATGACCCAGACAGTCCCTGTGGTCCTGCAGACCTAATGAGATGCCCTTCAAGCCAGGGCCCACCCATAACACATAGGAGGACTATTACATCGACCCTCTGGGCAACCCGGACCTTGACTATTAGCCCATTAGGGCTTCTCCCCCTGATGACATATTAGCCTAGCAGGAGGTCATCCAGCAGACAGCCACTTTTTACAAGATGGATAGGCACGTCCTCCATGAGCAAGACTATTTCCTGTAAAGACATTGTGAAAGTCTGAGTGGATGGTGCAGTGTCTGCCCATGATGAAGGGCATGTTCCAGTCCGCCCTGGAGACATTTAGGGGACCTGCGAAACCCAGGGTAGTAACACCCAGGTTGGAGAAGTGTAAGTCCTCCCCGTCTGACCCTGTCTACACCAGGAGCCAAGTCCCACCCAACTCCCTGGTCATGCTTACCGCCTTCAAGTGGACTTCTACTCCAGCTGCAGGCAATGCCATGCCATCTAATAAAGAAAGAAGCGAGGTTAGCCAGCAAGAGGGTGGCCATAGAAGCTGCTTTTAATTGGCTTATAGCCAACTCCCCTCCTCTCCATACTTGCTCTCACCCTCTGTGTGAAAAATAATCTCACATGCATCCTGTGACTCAGAAGACTTCCTTCCAAAAATCTTTCAAACATCTGAGCCCAACACTAAATGGGTGAGCATGTGAATCTGTCTACAGCACTACACACAACGTAAAGATGCTTACAGGGTAGTTAGCATTTACATACATAGATGGGTGTATTTGCGTATGTGTTTGTGTGTGTGTGTGTATGTATGTATATATATATATATATATATATATATATATATATATATATATATATATATATATATATATATATATATATATATATATATATATATATATATATATGGTAGTTGTAGCTAGGATTGGGTTTCCATAGGAAATGAATTTTTTGTGTTGCTAATAACTTTGGTGCTTTTGACAGATCTCCACAAATCTTTCCCAAAAAGTGCTACTTTTTTACTAGTTTGCGCATGGACATTTTTGGGTAATTGTTAAGTAGGGGCTGAGAAAAAAAAGCTCCCAACCCAATTCATTATTTTATAGGAACCTTAGACACAGCTACCACTCAAACTGCTGAACGGATTTACACCAACTTTGGAAGAAAACTAGATTTTGGCCTGGAAAGAGTGCTTTTTGTAGTTTGGTGTGAATCTGTTCATAGTTTTTTAGAAATTCATGCTCAAAAACTTTCTATATCTCGGGACAAGGAGCCTCTGCAGATTCCACAGATTTCCTGCTGAGATCTGATTGGCTGCCACCCCCTAAATCAGGAAGTTGTGGCAGTAATCTTAGGAATTAAGGGGGCAGGGTAGGGATAACCTGACCCCTTAGGCCTGGTGGTATGGTCCCAGAGGGAGTCTGTCTGGGGCCAAAAACATTTTTTGAATTAAATGTTTCCACAAATTCACAGAATCGTCCAAGAAAAAGTAGTGCAGTTCAAGAAAACATGGCCATATCGAAAGTATCCATGTAGCAGGGTCAGTCATCAGGGCAGGACCGAAACACCCACAAGGCTGGACAAATATGTAGTGTATGCCAACGAAAACTATTAAATAAGTAAAGGCAGACCAAGCAAACTATGAAAAGCGGTGGGCGTGTTGTGTGTGTGTTCCAACTTCACAGATGGAATACAGTATGCCTCTCTGAGCAGCGCATGCGAGCTGCCTCTAGGCTCAACCTAAAAATGGTGTGGAAATGCATCTTGTGGTTGTAGCTTGTTTTTCTAGGCAGAGCTAAAACCTATACTCTCAAATTTTAAGGGCACTTGCACGTGGATCAAAAAACCGGTCTGTAAAAAGTGATTGTTTTGTAGGCTCAGAAGTGGAATGTACAACTGTGTGACATCTCGGAGCTGTGGAATGCTTTGCACTCTAGTGACCACCTTTAAGGTAGCTAAAGTGTTTCTACATCTAAATATAAATGTGGCGTAAGCTTGTTTTGATGTTTTCCCAGCTCAAATTGTGATACTCCAGGTGGGTAGTATCTATCTATCCTGATCTTATATCTGATATTGCACTTGATGTTGTGCAACTACGTGGACCAGTATCTGTATACAGAATATATATTGAAAAAGGTGAAAGAGAAGGGCTATATATGCCTTGGTCACAAACAAATCCCATAGAGGATTCGATTGACTCAATTTCAATTTGGTAGCAAGTACTTGTTAAGCACTCTTGCATACATCTACACTTCAAAAGATGCTTCCTTCCTACTAGTCATACTTGCTGATTTTTAAGGCGTATCCTTGTGTTTAACAATGACTGGCAGGCATCGCTGTCCAAAATGTTAAGCTGCTGATACTGTAGCTGTTGCCATCCCCAGGCTAGCTGCAGTTTGTGACAGGCTTGGAGTTGCAGAATTCTTGGTCGTTAAGAAAGGACAGGCTTGGGTGAAGGTGAACCCCAGTCCCTAAGAGTTGGGATCTATACTGTGGATGGGCAAGTGTATCGTGTGTAGTCTATGAATGGGGGGTTTATTTTCTTTTACCAAATGCCCGTCTCTCCTACCTTTCAATGTAGTATGAACCCACCTTGCCTCCCTGCATGAACCTTTCTCTCATTTGCTCATTCCCATTAAAATAGTATCTTGATATTGAGATAGTAAACTTACAAAGACTCTCTTGTCTTTTTACATAGCGATTGTCCTTGAATGTGAACAACAACAAAAATTCTATGTGAGGGGCTTGTTGGATTTTACTCTACTCTTTCCAAGTCTATTGGGTATACTTTTCTTTATTTGTTTGAAATCCCTAGTAGCCTGATTGTATCACTTTACAGTATTTGAACTCATTTGGCTGGAGGGTTTCCTTAATTTACTTTTACCTGTTCTGAACTATCTGGCACGGGAACTGATACATACTTAGTAGTTCCAGTTTGAACGGGAGACCAAGAATTAGCTAGCTCGTGGAGGAAGAATCGGCTATTTCAAGGTCTTCATCCTTTTCTGCAATAAGAGCTGCTTATGTAGAGTGAAAATCGTCCTGAGCCACTAAAATTATTAGTGTTGTAACTGTGACCACATGAGACCAGATTACAATTGTAGCCACCATATGGAAGAACAGTGGGCACCTTAATGCATTCGTCAGGGTTGCAGCAGCAATGTTAATTAGACGTTTATTCCAAGGGAAAGGACTCTGCTTTATTAACACATAACCGCCATAGCTGAAATCCCCATGGGACAAAGGGAATAGTGTTAGTAATAAGTCTCTCCAGTGCTGCATTATTTACCACTCAACTATCGGCTCTAAATATGTTTTGGAACTTCAACAGTTTTTTCCTCCAAACAACTTATGAGTTATGAAAATGCTAATATTTTTCGTCGTGAATGCATACTTTTCGAACAGTTTTTATATACATATGTTAATATAATCAAGCGAAAACTTATTTAGTAGTGTGGGCTGCATAGAGCAGAGCTACTTTTAGGAAGCTCTGAGGTATCAGCAGCTCATGAGCTACGTGTTGGAGACACCTGCCCTACCTATTGTCTTATGTGCATCATGTTGGTCAGATTGGCAGGAAAAGGAGGTTGGTTATGGTTCAGTCTTCTTTTGTTCCATCTGCTGTTCTGTTTAAGTTATTTTTTTTCTCTTGTCCAGGCCCAATGACGAGTTGGTGCTCTTCCTTACGAAGTACAGAGACAAGAACTTTCTTAAGTCCCATGGCAGAGACAACGCCAGGTAAAAGCATCCCAGTGGTACAATATGGCCATCCATCCACCGAGGCATCCATCCCTCTACGTGGGTTCTTCCTTCCCCTTGTGCTTTTCCTTCTCTCCTCATGGATCCCTTCCATGTTCTCGCCCTGGTCTTCTTTCCTCTCCTTGCTTTGGGCCTCTTCTTTCCACTCACATCTTCCTTCACTGGACTTCTTCAATCTCCTCTCCATATACCTCTTCCCTGACGCTTGTCTGGGCATCATCACACCCATCACCCAATGCTCTTTCCTTCCTTTGTGCCTTTCCTTCCCTCTGCCCAGTTTCACACCCCTGTTGCACTTTTGTTCCCTGCCACCACTTTCCTCACTGTTCCCTTTTTATGTGCCTCAGCTGCCCTGTGTTTACAAGCCCCCCATCACCATGTGTCTGCACCTTCCCATATGCTCTCTTGACGCCTCCCCCCACTCCGTCTCCACCCGGTACCCTGTCTTTTCGTCTTTATCCTGTACCCTGTCTCTGCTTCTCTGCCCCGTACCCTGTCTCTGCTTCTCTGCCCCGTACCCTGTCTCTGCGTCTCTGCCCCATACCCTGTCTCTGCGTCTCTGCCCCGAACCCTGTCTCTGCGTCTCTGCCCCGTACCCTGTCTCTGCGTCTCTGCCCCGTACCCTGTCTCTGCGTCTCTGCCCCGTACCCTGTCTCTGCGTCTCCAACCCATACCCTGTCTTTGCATCTCAACCCCGCGCCCCACCTTTGCGCTTCCACCCAGCGCTCCATCTTCATGCTTCAATCCACTTGCCTCTGTTGTGCCTTCAAAATGTAGACTGTCTTTTGTCTCGCCTCGTTTGGTGTAAGCCCTGCCTTTGCCCTTCTCTGTGTTGAACCTCCCCCAGCCCCCCATGTTCTTCACCCCATCCTATGCCTTTTATTCAGTCCTCTCCTTGTTCAGTAGTTGGCTCCCCTCCCCTTGTCTGGTGGTTGGCTACCCTCCCTCCCCGTTGCTCAGTGGTTTCCAGCCCTTATCCTTCACTGTGCTACTCAAATCTCTCCACCCCTGACCCTCTGTGTCCCATTGCTCCCCCTGTCCTCTGTTACTGCTTCCTACCCCTGCCCAGTGCGTTGCTGTTCTCCCTTCTGAAATGTAATGCATTAGTTCCTCTCTTCAGCATGTTTCTCACCCTGTGTTTATAACTTATGTTTTTCTTCAGGTTTATTAAAAAGCAGGGCCTGGACCGTCTCTTCCATGAGTGTGACTCCCATATGTGGCGCCTAGGGGAGCGGCAGATCCCAGAGGGCATAGTTGTGGATGGCGGCTCGGATTGGTTTGCTTTGACGCGGACCTTTGTGGAGTATGTAATCCACACACAGGATGAACTGGTGGCTCAACTACGGCAGTTTTACACCTACACGCTTCTCCCTGCAGAAGTAAGTCTGCTTATGTTATCGGAGTGCTCCTCTGCTTTTCTCGGTAAATGAATAGTTCCCTTTTAGTTCTGTGGTACTCCTTGTTGAGTGCAGCTTTTTGTGCTGTCTTGCTTCCCTGCAGTGAATTTACTTATATACTCCTGCCTTGAGTCCTGCTGTCTGCGCTTCTCTGCTGGATCTCTTCCTCTGTCCTCCCTGTGGATACTTCCCTGCGTACACCAATCTGTAGAGAAATTTAATTTTCTCCTTGTTTTAGTTCTTCATCTCTTACACCTACCCAGTGGTGGCTGCCTGATATTTGGAGTGGTGAGACGGGCAAGCCACTGCTGAAAATATATCACAAAAAAAGAAAATAAGCCACTTAACCTGCTGCACTCCTCGCTCCGGTACCAATCTTCTTCTTTTCTGCAGCATGGGCTCAGCCATCTCACTTAACCAATCCTGGCGCTGCTCTCATACTGTGAGAGCAGCACCAGGATTGGATGGAGTGGGCTGGCTGGACGTTTTTTTGTTCAGGCCCCGTGGGTCTCCGCTTCGTCTCCACCCATCTGTCTTAAGACAGGTGGTGGAAAGCTTCAAAGTGCGTATGTCACTTTGGCCGGCGCAGATATCCGGCCAAAGTGACATGCTCACTTTGGAGCATCCAGCCAGCCACTTCTCCTGCTGAGGACACGTCCTGTATGTTTATGGGCAGGCTAGATACTGAAATGTGCACAACGGTAAAAAATAAAATGGCAATGAAATATTTTCATTGCCATTTTTTTTTCTTGCGTAGCGGGGGAAATGTGGGGTGAAGGGGGAAGGGAACGCTCTCCTTCCCAAGTGAAGAAACCGCTGCTGCACCTACTGTTAAGCATTGAAATTCATGAATGCACTCATAGATATGTGTTCTGTGTAATTTTTGTTTTTATTTTTGTAGGGATGTGTTGTGTAATTAGTTTGTAAATATGTATATGTGATGTATATGTTGTACATTGTATTATATGGAAAGATTGAGTGCAAGTGAAGGTACTCTCGTTGTATATAATCATTTGTTGATTTTTTTTGTGTACTCCACCTAGATGTTTGATATATATATATATATATATATATATATATATATATATATATATATATATATATATATATATATATATATATATATATATATATATATATATATATATATATATATATATGATTGTAATTTGTGTATTCATTCCTTAAAAATTCATTTTTGGATATATCTGGGTTTTTAATTTAACCTGGATTATAAACAAATACTGAATCGATCCCTCAGTGCTCCTTTGTATTTGTATACATCTTTTTGATGTCATGTGCTCATGTACATGAGGGTAATTTGGGCACAACCCCCATTTTTTCCTAGCACCTACTGTTAAAGACACCCTCGGAAAATCGTAACTGCTAATAATGATGTGTCCCAGCTTGTTACTAGCTTTCTCTAGTTTGGCTTTTCATTGTTTTAAAGGTTATTTAGATCATAGGTTACTATGGGAGTATCAAAGTCTCAATCATGGACAGATGTCTTTGATAGATTAGAACAGTGGTTTCCAAACCTTTCTGTAGTGAGAGCTACTTCTGATCATTGAAATTCATTGTGCACTGCTAAAGGCCGAGCAACTGTTAATTGAAAGAGTGGGGGGGGGGGGGTTGAATTTTCTTCCTTGCACTGGGCCCATTGCACACTGGCTGTGTTACTGCTTGGTGCATAGCCCCTTACCGACGCCAGCAGGTATGCGTCTCCACAGCACAGACATGGCAGCATCTCTGTACTCCATGTCACTGAGAATGACAGAAAACACCAGGGGTGCCAGTTCTCCTCAGCACTGGAATGATAATGTGAGATAAGGTGGAAAGTCTGACGATCTGACAAAAGAAAAAGTGCCTTAAGAATAATGAGTGCTGTCGAGAGGGTCCTACTTCCTGGCTGAAGTGCAACAGATGGAACCTAGGCCCAGAAGCAAATGTAACATTTTATTATAGTGGTGACAGAGAAAGTTACGCCACTGGGGCAAGGTAGGTAGCGCAGTACTGTGTGATGACTGGATTATGAAATGCGTATCTGGCTGTCCCTCAGCTGAGCTTGTAGCAGCTGGTTTGGATGAGTGCAGGCAAGAGCTAATTTACAAGGAAATGTTATTACAGGTAAAATGTACATCTAAACGTAAAATACAGTCCCTTATATACTGCAACCTTGTCAGTGAACCTACAAGGCCACGAGCTGCACCCAGGGAGTTGGCGAGCTACTGATGGCTCGCGATTGCTACGTTTAAGACACCTGCATTAGAGCTAGTACTTGGTGAGCCCTTCATTATGTTCCCCAAGTTGGTACTACTGCAGATGTTTTCTGGTGATTTCATCTCAACTCTTGAATGGTCCTGCTTTAGCTGCAGTTAAAAATGATGAAGAAAGTAGACACTTCTAATAAGTGTGTGTTATGGATGATAGGGTTATGGAAATGAACGTAGTATTTCAGGAGAATTAAATATGGGTGAGAGTTGGGTGCAGATAAGTATGTGATTCTGTCCTTGTGAGAGTCGTGTACTTTTTGTGAATGTTGCTTTTTCACGAGTGTATTTCTGTCCCGCCCAGTCCTCAAGAAGGTGAGGTTGCTACTACATATAAGCATCAGACTTAATGCAGTGTTAAGAACGAAACACTGTACAGAGAGTTGTGCCATTATCCTCTTTCGATTTTTACCCCATCTGATTTACTAATTCTGTTTTCACCCAATATTGTCACCATTTTGGAGATTTTTCACGTTTTTGTGGGTCCACCAGCCAAGCAGAATTCTCTTCTGAACTGGAATGCACTTAAAGCGTGCCTACACCCATGTGGAGGGTACTAAAATCCTTCTTCAATCAGGGTGCGGGTGACAGATTGTTGGGGGCACCTGACTTCATATGCAGGTACACGTGTTTTTTTTTTTTTTTTATCTGTATGCATGTACCCGAATGGTAGTTTACTGGCTTTCTTGTGGAAATCTCGTTCCATCCTCCATTACTGAGGATCATTACTGTGCTGTGTGGTTGTGATATGGAAGACTGGTGAATGAATATGCTGTGTGAATGGTTTCCTTTACCAGGGTAAACAGAGTGTACCAAAGCACAGAAGCTCCATCATGAAGACAGCCATGTTTGCCTTTTACCAGCTTTTGAGTTTGGTACACCATTGGGATTTGCGCAGCAGTATACTTTTAACCCAGCGATCTGGCAAGTGACCTCACTTGGATTATGGTTATTGCATATCCATGGAGACAAATTAACTCTAATTTCATTTCAACTTGTTAAGTTGCTTTAACAGTATCGTTTTGTGTCATTCTACTTTAACATCACATCCATCAGTGGCATTGTATTCCTCCCTGACAATCAAAGCATAATACCATTTAATTTATGTTGTTCTCCACAAAGTTGACCGACGATCGAATCCCTTCCATCTGATGGTCAATTTAGAGAAGTTGAGTATGTGTTAGCAAAATATACTAAACTTTACACGCAGTTGTGATCCTGTCCTTCTTGTTATCATGCCTTATCCCTAGTTCATAATACTTGTGATATAATTATTAGGTCATTTTTTACAGTGATCCTTATCTGTCGCTAAAAGCGGCCGCTTCAACAAAGCATAACATTGGAGCTTGGACGTGGCAATAATTTTATGTGCATTGCAGTATTACTTCAACAAAGAATGCCCAAAATTCTCAACAATTAAGTTGGCATATATTTAGGGATTTGCAGCCAGATGTACGAAACCATTTTACGGTTGTAAACGCTACAATTTGTACAATCACATGGTTTGTGATATATATAGATTTAACCAACTAAAACTGTTCCGTAAGCCAATGCAATGTTATCAAAACTTCAGAGGAAGTGGTAATTAATTTGCAAAGGCGAAGATGTCCTTTTTAGGTCTCGCGACCTATCAATGCGCGCAAGCACATTGACCGGAGCGAGAATTCATGTCCTCAAAACGCTCGTGAAACCAAGGGTTTCGTTCGTGCGGTTTTCTTTAAGTTCACGTGACCAAACAAGCACGCGCATCAGCCTCCCTCCCTCCTAATTGCATTTACGGCCGCACAGCACATCAAAGGGCTTCGCCCAGCGTGCGCTCTGCGGCTTCTCCTCCCCTAATTAATCATGGCTGGCCAGCCGTACTTTTTTTCTATGCACTCTAATGCCGTTCCTTCCTTTATCCTCTTAATTCCCCATACCAAGTCTACCCCATTCCCGGTCTCTCTTCTTTTTCAAACTGGGTAATTAATTTTTGTTCAAACTCACCCGGAAACCTCCAGTCTCATGTCACAATTAAAAAATGTTTTTATATCTAACCTTAAATGGCGTCGAAGTTCGGCATTCGTTTGCAACCCTCAAATCAAACAAACACCAAGTTAATTGGATAAACAGCCTTGTGCAATCAGTGGCTGGAGGAGGGGCGACAGGAGATACTTGGAATTGCAGAGTGCACGCTCACGTTTTATTAATCAAGGAATCTTCGGCGAGCAGAATTACCCTGGGGTGCAAACATCTTAGTTTTGCAGCAAACAGAGAAAAATACCATGTAATCAGCTCGTGGCATACCCGCCTCTGCAGAGCTGGGCGTGGGCCTATCTGTCTTAGGCAACCTGTCACGTTTTCAATAATGGATACATGTCGAGCCAGTTCCGTGATACCAGAGTCCCCGTCAGCATTTCAAATATTTAGTTGATATCTAACTTTGTAACCGAAGAACTGCTGATAACATCTCATTGAAAGACCAGAACGCTCGGCAGAGTTGCGTAAAAATTGCATGCCTTCCAAAGTCTTCCATTGTATGTTAAATTAAATTGGCCGCTTTGCTAATCCCCCTGTCCCAGGCCCCTTTGTTTGACTGTTTATCTTCTGCCCACTGTATATGAGTGGTATAGATAGGAAAAGCCTGTATCATTTTACTGCTCGGTCACAAAGAGCAGCTGGGATGTATAGATGGGTGCAGTCGGTGCCGTGCAATACATTGTATTTTTATTTACCCACAATGATTGTTTTTAAATACATACCAATATTCGAAATATTTTTAGTCGTTTTCTCGTATGGGGACGATTTTTGTTTAACAGTTACCTTCAAATGTATTAACACAGGGGTCACTCAGACTTTCTGTTACAAAAAGGCCGACTGGACGCCAGTGTTATTTGCTATTTAAATTGCCGCCATTATTTGACTTCAACCCGTGGCATTGAAGCGCCCCAGGGTAGATATCTTATCTGTTGTCCCCAAAGGAACAGAAAGAACAGCCTCAACCTCACCAACTGATATTTTTAAAGAAGAAATTAGAATGAATGCGTACCACAGCCTGTTGTGTTCCTGTATTTAAAAGTAACTTTGCATGGGACACATTTTCGGGAGGGTAATTGGGCTGCCTTGCATACAATTCTATAAAACTGGTTTTGCATTTTTGATTCAGAATTTTTCATAGGCATTCTTATTCAGAAACAAAACAAGCACTGGCGTTGCCAATAGGTTTCGCATTTGGAAAGTTGGAGCTATTGGTTTTGTAAATGACATTTTATATTTATATATTGTTATTGACAATGCCAATAACGATATATAAATATAAAATGTCATTTACAAAACCAATAGCTCCAACTTTCCTACTGCGAGACCTATTGGCAACGCCAGTGCTTGTTGGACATCTTCCCGTTTTGTATTTGTTAGACGGACTCCGGGGGAAAAGCAGTGGTCCGCTGCCTACTCTCCTCTATCACTTAGAAAACGAGGAATCGTTTTTTTTCTTTAAACTGTGTCTGCTTTTTTAGAGAATACTGGCTTTCAAAAATAAATAAAATAAATCAGCCTCTCATTTGAGAATGCGAACCCATGGATGGTAGTCTGCTTTCCTGTGCTAGCCACCATACCTATGTTTGTAGCCAATTGGAGAGGGTTGCAAATAGAGAGCAGACACATTAATATTCTTATGGTATGTCATGCTGTGATCCTCTGTGACTTGACATTTTACGGTGTTACCTATTAGTGCTTATGTTGCAGCCAAAATGACAGGCTGGTCTTATAACGTTTGTGCGTAATTTGCATCCACTGTTTGCCACCTTTCAATTAAACCGCGACCCATGATTCTTTGCGTGAAGTATTGTACTGCTGGACCTTGTTCTTTACAGAGTGAGTGTAACTGATTTTCCAAACATAATAACACCTTTTTGCAGGAAATCTTTGCTCAACCCAAAATGAACATTTGGAGGGTCAAGAGAAAATGGAGAATACTTGTTCAATCCAATTAGAGTGTAGTAAAACCCAAGACACTAGGGCATTAAGGATACATAAATTACCCTTCATTGATACTGCCTAGCAAGCTTTAGGTTCCTCTCGACCCAGAGAAAAAGCCCCATAATGTGTCGCTGAATTCAGGCCCCTCTTTTTTCCATTTACCACTAGGAGTACTTACCTAAGTAGAGCATTGGTGCGCATCAACCTTTCCAGACCAGATAGGGTAGTCCGATGGCTTAATGCCACCATAACCGTGCATCCAGACTTGGAATTTCCTTTTACAAATCATTGACACCTGGTGTAATACTTAATTTACTCTAATTGAAGAAAACTAAGACCACTACTCCCAGAAAGAACTGATTCTCTAAAACGAAAATCCTTAACTGCAGACATTACATAAATCATTGTCACCAATTACACAATCACCTTAGCACGCCCTCTGAGATAAATAATGGGTACAAAGTGTATGGGGTAGCTGTTTGTGGCTCTGGAAGGGAGCAGAATAAACCATTGCTCACGTCTGTTTCCTGTCTTTTTCCCCTCACCTTGCAGTCATTCTTTCACACAGTCCTAGAAAACAGCCATGCTTGTGATACTCTCATCGATAACAACCTTCGAGTGACCAACTGGAACCGCAAGCTAGGCTGCAAGTGTCAGTACAAGCACATTGTGGACTGGTGTGGCTGCTCACCCAACGATTTCAAGCCCCAGGACTTCCTCCGCCTACAGGTAAAAGACTTCATGTGTTTTCCCTCTGACTGTACCCCATTTTCCAAACCATCCCTCATTTCTCAGGTTCTGTCATTTTTGGAACGGGATTGACCTCATTGGATTCGTTATTGTTTTCCATTGGGGCATTTATTATAATAATAATAATATATTAATTCTATAACATTTATATACCATTCCGCTAGACAGTACAGGTAAGGCAATAACACATGGGAACAATAGTTGCTGCGATTAAATTTTTTAGCAACGCTGATTCTTGTTCTACTCAGCTGTGGAATGGAACAATTGTGCACGGTATGTACTATGTACTTAAGTTTAACCCTTTGGTGCTGGGCAAATTCTCCTGCTGTGCGGCAGAATTAATAAGTGGGCGGGATTCGGCGGCCCCGGCCGTCCTTAGCCCACGCTCACCGTGACGTCGGATGGCCAGTGGCCGTCCTTAGCACCGAAGAGGTTAAGCCCCCAACGCTTTTTTTCAACGCTTAAATGCAAATTATAAAATGTGTATACATTGAATTACAACCTCACATATTTAGAATACTGTGCAGCGGTTATAGCATAGCCTGTGCCATATATGTTAACAACTGTTACTGAAATAGAAAAATACAGAGTAGGGAGTGAGGCGTAAACCACAGTAGAACCTCAGCCTTCCTGGCCCCCAACCCCCCCCCCCCCCCCCCTCCGGGGTTGTTCGCTACTTTTCCTGGCGCTCAAATCCAGTGACCAGGCATATTCTACATTCAAAATCTTGAAACAACACAGACTCATTCATTGTCAGGGTGTAAATTGCTTTTAATCCTCCACCATAGTACAATCACCAATACGTTTCGATCATTTCTGTCTTGTTCACAGTAAATACTCATTGTTTACTGCACCTTTTTTTATCTTTCCAACAATGTGATGATCCTCACCTCAATGACTTCGCAGTGCATTATGGGAGATCAAGGCCACACGTTCCTTTAAAATTCCTTAGTGATTTAAAAACAATATTTCATTTTAAAACCAGGGCTGTGTGTGTATATGTATGTATATGTGTATATATATATATATATATATATATATATATATATATATATATATATATATATAATGTGTGTATATATATATATATATATATATATATATATATATGTGTATATATATATATATCTAATACACAATATAACTCTGAGGTACCAAATATAATTCAGTCACCGACTCAATATAGAATTTCATTCATTTATTTGAAATGACAACATGATATAGATAGATAATGGGCAACGTATTTCGACATAACCCCAATTTGTTTACAGTTGTTCCTAAGTGTATAGCCTGCTCCGCCTTTTCATTTAAAACCTTTTCATATGATGAACACACAGTTTCAAGAGCTTTAGTACTCTTTCAGTGGTGATGTTGTTAATTGTCTAAATAAAAAAGGGTTTGCAGTGATATTTAGCTCCTTTTGGCATTTTACCTTCCCAGTCCTGCTGCTGCAGATTTTGGTAATCCCTTTTATCTGAAGCTGACTCTTTTACTCATCTTTTTTTAGAACTTGCTTGTTCAACACCAAGTTCCTTCCTGCACTCATCAGTAGCTTGTTCCTATGAGCCAGATGCATAGAAGCAATCGAGCACCAGTACGAGGATATCTTCCATTGTAGTATACCACCTGAGCACTGAGATGTTTGAGCAAGTATACTTGGGCTGAGTAGATATTCCTCTATCCACACCGAATGCGCAAAAGGTTTTTTCGATCTTGGAGGAGAAAATACCCTAAAGGAAAAGAAAAGCAGGTGATACTTCCCAGTGTCTTCCATCACAGCTTTGCTATGTTGCCTGTAGTTCCTTCCCAACTTTACATGTTGGTAGTCTTGCACTGGGACATCCTCAAGGTACTAAGTAATCAAGACTTTGACAAAAGTTAGCATTGAGGTTTCCTGGAAGACTCCCAAGATGCCGGTTAAGGTTTACACCAGTGGTGTTTTCTACTACTTGGCTACTCACTCTCCCAAGAATAATCACTGGAAGCATGTTGGCGGCGTAGAACTAGACTGCATTGTTTGTACCTGGCCTTATTTGCGGTACTGTACAAAGTAGCAAAGGAGTCGCCACTACGCTCAGTGACTAATTGTTTGCCAGCGCAGTGAAGCCCCCCTTTTCCTCTAGTTTTGGATAACCCTCCCCGCCCTCCACTGGATTCCTCATTTGGGCAAATTATTAACTTTTCCTGTATAAACCTATTCTAGATTTACATGAAGTTAATTATCCATTCCTACAGTCATTGGGCTCAGAATAGCCTTTACTGAAAGTAAGATTCTGCCACAGACCGGCTCAGAGTGACCCATGATGACTTGGACTCAAACTGCAAAAAAGGGGGGAGGTAGAGGGTATTAGGCTAAGTCCACCCTTCTTTCAATCATGAACACAGAAAAAACGGAATACTAGATATGGAACCTAGCTTGGGTGGTTTATGACCCAAAATCAAGTTGAGTTGGAAGGTCTGGTTTCAGTCAAGAAAAAACAATTGCTTTCTTGAGTCCCCTCACTCACCAGGGTATCCCACTGGCGACCTGCTTCAACATTGGGGTCCTCTCAATCCGCTGCGGATTGAGGCGTGCTTCGACTTGTGAAATTACGTAGGAGCACTAGTATGAGACTATGTGTTGTGCAGAGTTGGGCAACATGTTTCGAGCCTCCCTAGGGCTCTTCCTCAGGACCACACAGGGGCCAGCCCTGTGCGTTTCACTCCTAAGTGACCCAAAAAGTGAGGTGAATAAATAATTAGTGATAAGTGATGTGATGGATCGTAGTATTTCCAATGAGGTTCAGAATTGCCCCATGGTCTGGAGGGGTACGAGGGGCTCGTAGTCGCATTAAGCTGAGCACGCCTCGTCAGTGATTCACCTACTAGTACCCCTGGCAACCGCATATTCGTTTGAAATACTACGATCCATTGAGTCAGAATCGTATGTAATATAGTGCACAGACAGTAGGTGTGGCACATCGCTTATCCCTAATTATTTATTCACCTCACTTTTTAGGTCACTTAGGAGTGGAACGCACAGGGCTGACCCCTCTGTGGTCCTGAGGAAGAGCCCTGGGGAAGCTCGAAACATGTTGACCAACACTAGAGGCTTTTAACTCATTATGGTGACATTGTTCTCTAGTACCCCTGCTTTTAATATACCGACTAGGAGCTAGAATAAAATATTTTGTCCACTAACCAGGTATTTTTAATTTATCATCCACTCCACCAACACTGCAAAACACATAGTCTCATACTAGTGCTCCTAAGTACTTTCGCAAGTCGAAGCACATCTCAATCCGCAGCGGATTGAGAGGACCCCAGTGATGATGAAAGGTCACCAGTGGGAAACCCTAGTGAGTGAGGGACTCAAGAAAGCAATTGTTCTGTCTGGACTCAAACCAGACCTTCCAACTCAACTTGATTTGGGGTCATACACCACCCAAGCTAGGTTCCATATCCGGTTTTTCTGTGTACTTGGACTCAAAACCACACTGTTATTTACATCTTTAAATTGTTTTTTCCGCCTTTGGGTTCAGAATCATGAGTGGTATCTGCACCAAGGAAAGTGAAGATCTGACTCACCGGTGACCAAAGGTTCCACATCAATGGCTGATATGGACTCTGGACCAAGACAGTGTGATTCAGGTCTTAAGAAAATGCTTGCAAAGTGGACTCCAATTATTGCTTTTTCAGTTTTTTGTCAAAACACATTGTTTTATTTGAAATGGCACTTCTGATGCCTGTGGTAGACCTACCCAAAGTGTGTGTGTTAACTTTCACTAATGGAAATGAGAACTATGGTCCGTCTTATGTGCCGATTCAATAAAGAAATCCAACACCAATTTATAAAAATATTCCTCCTTTTTCAATGAATTTTGATACTAAGATCTTTGGAACCGGGTAAGCACATTTCAAGTTATGATTTTTTATACGTTTCCAAAGTTGACACTTTCATTTCTGGAGCGGTAATGATATCCTATGGGGGAAGCATATATTGCATTCAGGCTTTAACAGCTACTTACGGAACCCATCTCTGGGACTTAAGATGAGTATGGGTCAACATCCCAGGCCACACCAACGGGTCAGCTCAGAACGCTCTGGGGCTTCCGGGTGCAGAGGAGTTAAGATTTTGGGTGCCACATGCACTTAAATGGCGAATGGTCTGGTCAGAAAGAAGCTGGGACTAAGGGGCCCAGAGGTGGCTCGACCTTTGAGGTGCTCTGGAATATAGGGACCCCATTGGTCCACGGGCTGTGGGGTTCAGTGCTGTGGTGTCTTTTGGCATTTGGCTCTGTGCTGGAGCCACTCACTGTTGTAGGGGGCCTGAAGAAAGGGGCTCCACGCGGCAACTGGAATTCCAGTCTGGCCAGACCCAAGAATGGGCTCCGCTCTTGTGGGTCCCAGCACCCCGTGGACACTGACATGTCCCTCGGACTCTGGCTGTGGGGCACAGGTGCAGAGGCACTTTGAGTTGTTGGGTAGCGGTGGTCAGAGTCTCACTTTCTTTGTCTTTGGTTCTGTAGGAGGGGCAGAACAGGACAACTGAGTCAGTGTTGGTGTGTGGCTCACTGTCCCTGAAGTCCCTCGATGTGCAGGTTGGGTTTCCTCGGCGTTGATTTATGGATTGGAAATAACAAGCCTTGGCTTCTGCAAGTGTTCTGGTACCCCAGGTATTTGAACTGTGCGCCTTCTTGTCGGTCCTGGCGTCACGACACTTGGAGTGAGGATGTATCTGACCTGTGGGGACACGGTGTACTCTTCCTGGGCGGCTACGGCGTCGATAGTCCCGGTAGGCGGCAGGATGGTAAACCAGACCTCGCTTCTTTGGTGCTTGTGGCTGCAGGGGAGTAGCTCCTCTACTTCAAGGGACTTTCTTTGGCGATTGTCAAGCACTGGCAGTCCTCTGGGTTTCTTGGAGTCTGCACAGCAGCAGGACAAGTCAAGTTGCTCCACAAGGGTCGAGTGCAGCTGGCAGGGTTGACACCAGGTCAGTTGTGCTCTTCTGTCCTCGGGTTAGCAGTCTTCTTCGTCCACTCCTTCTTTGTGTCCGTTGAAATCTGAAGTTCTGGTATCGGCTGCCACCTAAATACTGTATTTAGGGGCTTTCTAGGTAGTGTCAGGTTGTAGCCCATGGGCTACCTACATTTAGGGTGACTACACCCTCTATATGACCACTTCCTGTGGGAACTGGGCATAACCCTGACACAGAGGACATAATCCTACCAAAAACCAGATGGAGGGGTGGTACTAGCCTGAGGATGAACACTCCTTATGACTTGCTAATTTTCCCATTTGTCCTGGTGCCAAATGGACCCTGGGAAGGGCAGATGATGGTGTTTCTCTTGTCGGGCGGAAGCCAGGGTTGCATATCACAGGCCTTTGAAGCCTCCTGCCTTCTTATGCAGATTACTCGTCCTCCTACTTGGAGGAAGTGAGAACACATCCTGCCAGAGTAGGCTTTTCCGACCTCCGAGAGCATGGGCTCTCATCTCCAGGTGATCAGAAACACGTCTGTGGTGGCAGGTTAGACAGGACCAGTCAGCCACCACACTAGTGGAGTTCAGGGGTACCGCTAACGTACCCTCTGGGTGCATGTATTATTAAATCCATTACTGGAATCAGTGTGGGTTTATTAATATGAGGTGTTTGATACCAAACACCATAGGTTTTAGTGAAGCCATTACGTAGCTGGGAAACTCGTTTTGAACAGTGCCCAGCACATACCGGAAGATGGCCTCACTGTTCACTTGTACTGTCAGTAATTGAACCGGCCAGCACAGGGGCATATCTGCCACTACAGATATGTCCTCACGTGTAATATAATGCACCCTGCCTTAGGGCTGTAAGGCCAGCTGTAGGGGTGACTTACAAATATTACATGCAGTGTTCAGGGACATGGCACACAGGGTGTGTGCCATGATGTGTTTTCACTTTTTAGAGCACCTTGTCACGCTGCCGCAGTCCGCATGAAGTTGGTACTGGGTCCCTTAGAGGAGCATATGCTGCAGCTCTAAGGGAATCTCGTTCGTACTTATACCCTAGAAACCAGGGGTGCCACCTACTACGGACTTCAAGAGGTGGTGAAGGTCGGATCAATTGACTAGTGAACTTATTTTGGCGAAATAACACTGGCACTGGGAACCTGGTTAGCAGAAACCAAGTGCACTTCAGTCAGAGTTGCATCAAATACCAGGCAGAACATGGGGGGAAGTACTGCAACAAAAACCCAGCTTCCCACTGATACTAAAATAATGTTTCTGTTAATTATTATTGTACACTAGGACTGTATTTTATTTTTGTTTCCTTTGTTTCTAGATGGTGAGTTACTGCTGATGAAAGGTGTTTATTCCCAAATGCATTGGGTGTGAATTTGATATAAATTCATTTCTAAAAGTTACTTGAAGTAATTATTAATGGTAAACCTAATACTTGAAGATTTGAAGAATAAAAACTTTATTTTAACAATATACAAGGACTCCTTGTAGTGCAGGGGTAATAAGAGCTACTTATATTCAATGGAAATCATCCCGAGCTACTAATATTATCAGTGTTGTAATAGTGACTGCATCAGGGCAAGATTGTATTCATGGCCATCATATGAAAGATTACGATCATTGATCACTTCAGTTCATCATGGGCCATAATGTACAAAAATATATACTTTCAATGTGGAAGGCCTCTACATGGTCAATGCTTAATAGCCATAGCTGTCAAATATCGCCTTTTAAATATATTTTGGAAATACAACTATTTTTCTCCAATCATCAGCTAATGAGTTCTGAAAATACATACTTTTGTGTCTCAAATACATGCTTTTGAGATCGATCTAGCTATCTGTTCTATCGGTCTGTTCTATCTATCCTGTGCATAGGAGAGCTACCCGTAGTTCACGAACTACTCGCTGGAGAAGCCTTTTGTAGTGCATGCACCAGTTTCATTTATTGACCGCAAGATAATTTTTTTTTAACATGTGTGCTTAATTTAGTTTACAATACTGATTATTCCAAATAACCTCAATATAAGAAATGTAAAATACTGGTGGCTATATGCGGTGGAGGGAACCAGAACTGAGTTGGTCTGTTTTCTGAAACTGCACAACAAGGTATAAGGCACCAGCACTAAAGTGAAAACCTCAGATCATCTTGAAGCCCAATCTATTCAAATTCCCCAAAATAGTACTTCAGAAGATGAAGGGGAACGCAAGCAACCGTCTACTCTAGACTTGTTTCAAGCAGTTCTCAGAATCATTTCAAAACCTAACCAAAATTCAAAGGCCATATCTCATAAAATACGACCACTTGGTTACAAAGACTATCTTATCAAGCAATAAAAACATACCCATCATATCGTTGCTGTAGTTAGCTGGCCTTTTATGCAGTGCACGAAAATGAGGTACACTGAGTATATAGTCCAGACAACCCTTATTGGTTAATAGGCCTTAAATTAATAATCCCAAATGCTTTCTTTGTTGTAGTGTGGCTGAGCAGTTTAGGCTTATCAGAGGGTATTTTTAAGAATTTTTTGTACACACAGAGTCAATAAATGATACACACACTCAGGAAGAAACTCGAGAAAAATTATAATTTTTGACACAAAGATTAAGGTAAGTACTTTAGACGTTATCAAATTGTATAGTAAAAACAGTATAAAATGGCAGCTGTCAGATTTGAGGCATGAGCCTTTGAACGTGGTAATGTTATCCTATGGGAGAAACCTTCTCTGCAAAGATATACTTACCGAAGACTTGCAGGACTGCTCTCCTGGACTTAAAGTAAGTAGGGGCCAAGGTCCAAGAAAGCACCAACAGTTCCCCTTAGGTGTTCCAGTGCAGAGGTGCTTCAAGCGTGGGTAGGCTCCAACACTTCCCGCTAAAGTCAATGGTGAAAAGTACCTGTAAAAACGAGGCTGCAAGGGGGACCAGTCCGGCAGAACTCAAGGGCGGGCTCAGCTCTTGAGGGTCTCGGGACCACAGAGATACCATTGGTTTATGTGGGCCTGGGCTACGGAGCTCAGTTGCAGAGGTGTTTTGCCTGGCGGGTCGGTGAGTTAATGTTCTTGGTGTACCTGCAGAAAAGGGGAAAGAAACACTGATGGACTACTCTTGCTGTGCCTCAACATGGCAGGGAAAGAGATTTGACGTATTTTTTGGAGTGCTGCTCCCTCAGTGGGCCAGGGGTTCGACAGGATGCTGTACTGGGCAGATACAGTCGGTGACTGCAGGGAAGTGGTACTTCCATATCCAGGGGGGATGTTGCTGAGTGGATGAAGTGGTGGGCAGACCTCCAAGGATTTGGGAAGGCTGTTCCACTTCTGGGCGAGTCTGTGCCAGTGATTGACAGCAGAGCAGCAGGTGGGGTTTCGAACCAAGTTAAGTGCTTGTTATCGGTTCTCACGTCTACCGCTCTGCTTTGTCCTTCTTTCAGTCAGACTAATCGGAGTTCCTGGTGTCAGGGAGCCACCTAAATACTAAATTTAAGGGTGTTAACGGGACTGAAGGGTTGGGTTGTAGCCAATGGGCTTCATAACCCTGGGGATCACTACACAACCCATGGTAGGACCACGTCCTGTGGGCATAACCCTGTCCCAGAGTTCCTAATTCTACCAAAACAAGACTCTGGAACTGTTCTTTTGTGGAGCACATCAGGTAGCCCACTTTGGGGGTTTGACCACACGTACTTGCATAGCTAATTTCCCACCTGTCCTGGTGCCAAAAGGGCATCAAGGCAGGAGGTGGCATCTCCCTGATATAGGGGAGCCTGGGTCACGTATCAAAGGTGGCAGGGCTTTGTTGCCCGTGGCATTGATATGCTAAATCACTAGCCACCCTGCTGGTGGAGGTGTGAACACTTTCCCCTTGAGCAGGCACTGTTTCTGACCTTCGAGAGAACGGGCTCTCACCTGCAGGGGGTCAGAAACATGTCTGTGGTGGCGGGATGAATGATACCAGTCAGCCAGCACACTAGATACTGGTAGGATGTTCAGGGGGCACCTCTAAGGTACCTTTTAAGTGCAGGTCATATTAAATCTAGTACTGGCAACAGTACAGATTTATTAAGACAAGGGTTTTTATACCAGACCCCAAAGGTTTCAGTAAAGCCATCCTGTAGCTGGAGAACGCGTGATGACCAGTGCCCAGTACATATACTTAACATGGCTTCCCTGTACACTTGCGCCATCTAGTAATTGAACTAGATAGATCCACAGGCATAGCTGCTCATGCAGATATGTGCTCCCATATAATATAATGAACCCTGCCTTAGGGCTACAAGATCTGCTGTAGGGGTGACTTGCATATATTTTATGTAGTAAATATGGCATGGCACACAGTGAGTGTGCCATGTTGTGCATCCTGTCACGCAGCCTGCAATAACCGTCTGCATGCAATTTGTATGGAGATCCTGTAGGGTGGTATAATGCATGCTGCAGCCCTGAGCAACCCTTGAAAGACATATGTCCTAAGTACCAGGAGTGCCATTGACTAGGGACTTACAGTGGTGCTAAAGTGTGTGCCAATTGTTGTACAATTAAACCATGTCATCTTTGTTTTTAGGGAAAGAGCACTGGCACTGGGGCCTGCTTAGCAGGGACCCCGTGCATATCAATAAAAAAAAGCAGTACCTATGGGGAAAAAGTGAGGGTGACTATGACAATGAAGGGCACTTTCCTACAGTTGCCATCAGGCTTGATTTGGTAACTCCAACAAAGAAAGACCAAGATCTAGAGAACAACCATCCCTAAGAAATCGACCGTAGTTGTGTGGTGCTAAAAGCAGCTAATCTCCTGCTTAGCTTGATGATGATGAAAAAGTTTCTAGAACTGAAAAGTTTTTGTGTGCTAGTAAAGACATTTGTATTTTATGAAATAATAGGCCATATACGGTCCTAAGGAAAAAAACACAAAGAAGATATAGCAAGATCACTGCTTTTACTAAGTATCAACTGTATCGGTCATAATGACAAGTCCAAGAAGAGGTTGCTCAGTTTAACAGTGATGCCAATGTTGGTGCAACCTCACCACTTTTTAGGTCTCGCCTCCATTCCTTTGTTTGTATTTTCTTTTGTTGAAAACGTATTCTGGACAATTCCAAAACTTGGAATGGTCTTTGGGACAGACTCTAGTTTACCATTGTTTGTTTCTTATGTCACTCTTATTTGTTTGGTTCTTATTCAATGGTTTCCTTCCTCTTTCTCTGTCTGTTCTGCTCCTGGAGCTCATCTTTTTTTTACCGTCCTTTTGATATTATGACATAAAATGTATCCTTCCACTGCTCACTTTCGGGGAACTACTTTTGACTTTTTCTTGCAAACCTCCATGTGATTGCTGGTGCTTAATTGCTCTCTCCTTCGTTTGCTGCTTCCTGCCCCCACACTAGTCTGTTGTTTTCCCTTCCCCTGCTCAGCAGGTGGTCCCTTTTAAAAACATACAATATATATATATATATATATATATATATATCTATATCTATATATCTATATATATATATATATATATATATATATATATCTAACAACTTCTCACCACCTGGAAAGAATTTGAGCCGCACTCGGAGCTTTGGAACTTGCCGATTTATTAATGGAAGGAAGCAGGATAGGGCTTTTTCCTGACGCGTTTCGTTTCTGCTGGAAACTTTCTCAAAGGTGAGCCTTTGCACCAAATTATGTTGTGCGTTTCTCAGGCCGATGTTTCATGTCAATTTCACTTCCCCGTTTGCTTTGGGAACACTTTTCCTTTTAATGGTGCATGGTGCATTCTGGAGCCTGGTGTCCACACGGCTGTTAGTTTTCTTTACATCCGCGGTGCAGGTCATATCCCGCTTAGGTAAACTGACCTTTCCATTATTGCCGGCAACAAAGTTCCCCCATGTCAGCCCACTTTGAAGGCTGACTCGAGTCCAATACCGAGGTCCAGTCCTCGGCGGCACCGCTCTCCTGTTCGTGTTACCGATTCAGCAATATGGTTCTGGTTGGAGAGCCTTGGCGCTCTTATGGTGGGCGTGCTCTTCGGCAGAACCAAGCCGCTAACAATGTCTAACAACTTCTCACCACCTGGAAAGAATTTGAGCCGCACTCGGAGCTTTGGAACTTGCCGATTTATTAATGGAAGGAAGCAGGATAGGGCTTTTTCCTGACGCGTTTCGTTTCTGCTGGAAACTTTCTCAAAGGTGAGCCTTTGCACCAAATTATGTCGTGCGTTTCTCAGGCCGATGTTTTGATATTATGACATAAAATGTATCCTTCCACTGCTCACTTTCGGGGAACTACTTTTGACTTTTTCTTGCAAAACTCCATGTGATTGCTGGTGCTTAATTGCTCTCTCCTTCGTTTGCTGCTTCCTGCCCCCACACTAGTCTGTTGTTTTCCCTTCCCCTGCTCAGCAGGTGGTCCCTTTTTAAAAACATACTATATATATATATATATATATATCTGTTGATCTCCTGAATGTTGCACAGCATTGCCAGAAAGCACTGACAAAACCAGGATCTCTTTAAGATCCTGTGGTACAAGAAATTAGATTAGGATTGACTAAAACTGACTAGCCATATGAGGAGTACACATACTATCTGGTGTGCCTAGCTCCATCTGGCAAGATAGTAATATAGTGCTGTTTTTCAAGACCCGCACATTGGCATGGAGCAAAGCCTGTGATAATACTTGCGGCCCATAGGAGATAAAAATGGCAGATCTTAACGCTGTCATCAGTCTACAGATGTTTAAAAATAGAGTATGTTTGCCAGAATAATGATGAAAAGGTTTCCAGTAGTCGTCAAAAGGATCTTCAACTATCAGTCATTTTGGTTTTACACACTCTTGTGACCTGACCAGAAAGCTTGATGTGTGGACTGTTAGTAGATGATCTAGAACTCGAAGCAAAGTGCTGCACCTTGCTTAGAGGTTGCCTCCCTAAGCGCCATCTTTATTAACCTAAGTGTGTTAGGCCTGGTATCTTATCTGCTTGCTGTGGATCTTGTAATTTTAGCTGCTGCTCTTACTGGGTCAATGAATATTTATCTCTGAATTGCTGCTTTCCTGCTTTAACATGTAGTGTATTTTTGTTTTACTAAAATTGATTTCCTCATTAACTGACCTCTTGGCTGGCATCCCTTCAGATAAATCATCTGCCTCTTCCATCTTTTTTTCCCCCTCATCTCTCCTGCCTCTGTCTCATGATTTTGCAGAATCTTTTTTCCTTCACGCACTTTTATTGTGCATATTTGTGGCTTATACACTTTCTTAACAGCCATCCTAAATGTCTAGAATAACATATTGCTTCTTTCTTTGTATTTATTTCTTGCTCTGTCTTCCAGCAACTGTCCCGTCCCACCTTCTTTGCTCGGAAGTTTGAGTCTACGGTAAACCAGGAGGTTCTGGATATCCTGGATTCTCACCTGTACGGGGAACACCCACCAGGCACGCCTGCGCTTAAAGCATACTGGGAGAGCATATATGACCTCACTGATGGCCGCGATGGCTTGACAGATGTCACCCTGACCATGTATTCATCCTTTTCCAGATTGGGATTGCGCCAGGTTACTGCTCTGCAGGGAGCGCAGGCTGAAAAACAATGCAGGTGAGCTATAGTTCATAGTCTGGAGAGGGAATGTTTTTAGGGAACTGTAATTTTTGCATTGTCCAGGAATCACTTGCACTATGTTTGAGGTTTAGTGTGCGAAGAACCCTATACCGTGCACATTTAAGCAACAAATGTCTGCACGAGAAGGTAGGATAACAAAGGATGTATAACGAGTGCTGAAAATCCTACTAGTAATGAGCACACTGATTCACCATGCTCTGCAAACTGAATTGTCACTAGATGCTATGAGAAAGCAAGTCCTCTACATGGCTTGAAAAGGCTTTGCTGCCTTGCTCTTTTTTTTCTGGACTAGCGCTGTGTTTTTTTTCTAGTGATCTCTACAATTATGAAAGTCCGCTAGAGGTGCCTCATATTTCACTTTACTGTTCATCATTAGAAGTGAGCTTGATGATAGGGGATCTTCAAAGAAGTGTCCTTTTCTAAGTGAATGTCTGCTAGTGCCTTTTTTCTGACGGATAGTGGGGGCAGAACATGGATTTCATGGCATCCTTGACTTTTAACCTTTTTGGGAAAGTTCCTGTTGGGGTTTCCAAGTTAAAGGTAAGTTTTATCCCCTTACCTGTGGTCCCTTGTATTCCTAATTATTATTTTTTTGTGTTTTTTTTCTTCTTTTCAGTTGTTCTGAGTGAAGGGTGGTGGACATTTGGGAACGTTGTGCGTGGCTTCACAAGATGTATGTCTTGTTACACTTAATCTTTGTCCATTTCAAGGCATAACACATGGCCTGATTCTCTTCTGGGACTAAATCCTTAATCCAGTCTAATTTGTTTGGTGGGGGAACCTCTATTTTGTCTTAATGAATTACACCCATCACTCCTTGTGTGACCTGTTATGGTTCTAATTTGGAATGCACAGTCTCGCCTTGTCTTATTCAAACTGGTCTAACACATGACCTCTTGCTCTAAAATGTTGGTGAGAACAGGACAGAAAAGGAAGATTCACTACCGCAGTATTGGGAGGAAGTGTTTGAATTTTGAGAAAGAAGCCCTTTTTGACACTAGTGATGATTACATGCTTGAGCCAATGCCTTGTTCATCGTTTAGATTTGCAAGTGACTGTACAACAGCCCAGAGCAGCTGTATTTGCCAGCAGAACATTGTTGCTGTTATGGTTCTAGCATTGGCACATATGCTTTCTTGTTGCTGTGACCTTTGGAGAGGAGGAGAGCTCACCTCACTGCACGAGGAGCTGTCAAGGGACTAGTCACCTTGATGGCAGCAAGATTTGCACAAGACTCAGCTGATTGTAGAATATTCTTGGAAGAAGGCCATACAGAAGCCTTGCAGCAAGGAGATAAAAATGGTATCAAAACAAAGACCAACATCCTCTCATTTATGGAGCTGCATCATAAACTGCCTTTGTCAAATTGGAGAGCATGCATCTTCTATGACCTGCCCTGCACTCTTATCTTTGCAGTGTCTCTCCATCCCCAAACCTGGAAGGGTATGAAATTCTCGGTCTCCACTTCTCTGGTGTGGGGTCTGATTCTGTTGGTTGAAGGAAAT
Organism: Lissotriton vulgaris; assembly: GCF_964263255.1. Classification (NCBI taxonomy): domain Eukaryota; kingdom Metazoa; phylum Chordata; class Amphibia; order Caudata; family Salamandridae; genus Lissotriton; species Lissotriton vulgaris. Next base: position 631,757,533 of record NC_141695.1, read on the forward strand.
GTTCCTGATGGTGAAACCACGCGCGCCATCCCTTCCTTGCAGTCTGGCTGTATAATTTGCATTTGTGACTGAGGTTCAAGCCCAGTTCTAGTGAAAAATGATGAATCATTTGGGTTTATTGCATTTTCCTGGTCCTGACGTTGCCCACTCCAGTGGATAATTTCAACACTTAGCTAGATTTCTAGATAAAGGCCACCCACTTTGTGTTCCCCTGTGAGACTTCTACTATTGGTGCCCCTATTAAAGCCAAAACATATTTCTAATTTGACACCAGCGTACTGTTTCCTGTCCATGCACATGTGTCGTTGCTGACTCTAACACAATGCTACACAATTAATCCTGAAATAACGATGGACCCCACGGTTGCATCCTTGATGTATGAAGTGGTGGGCTATTGGGTTCAGATTTGTCGAATGTTTGTGAGTGCTATAAGCTCAGCAGCAGATACTTTAACTCTCTGAGTTGTATAGCTTTGCCCACTGATCCCTAGTCCCTGAAACCTATGAATGAATATATATATATATATATATATATATCTTGATCTGTGTTGTATCCGTTTATGCTCTAGTCACTGGAGAGAGGTGCTATTAAATGATCACTGTAAACATAGTATTAAAATTCTGATGAGTCCTGAAGTTCCATGAGCCCACCGAGCTTCGGCAACAATACATAGACCATAGGGCCAATGTTATAAAAATCAAGCTGTTTCTGCAAGGGGATGCAAATACATTTGGGTCATATCCTGCCCACAGAAGATGCTAGCACCTTCTACTTTTTTTGTGCATCTTATTTTCAGCTGGTCCTCGTCACACGCCTTTATAGAAATCCTTCTCTTTTTGGGGCCCACTGGAATTATGTGGTTCTGCGGTCACATCATTTTCCGCATAATTAGGGATTTGCCGCATTTGCCACTTAATCTATCATCTGATGCATAATCTGCAGATTTTAACAAAAGCATTAAAAATATTTCTAGCTCTATCGGATCAAACGTTAATAAATACGTGGCAGCACATATTTCCATGCAGCAAAAGGCCTTTCGCACAGGTTGATTGGTATCTTTGCTAATGAAGTACCATTTTTTCTTAGACAGTTTTACCATGTGTAAAAAAAAAACCCACAAAGTAATTGAAGCAGTGCTAACACAAAATGTGCTGCATTACCCTGCATAGTTTACTTTTCTTGCCGCATAATTTGGTCATCCCCTGCCGCAGAATTCCAGGGGCCCTGGTTATAGCTTTGACTGCACATTGATCCTATTGATCATTATTTATTTATTTATTTATTTATTGATTGTCATTTTTAAAGCGCGGCGAATACCCGTAGGCGTCTCGGCGCTGGCTGAGTGCATAAGTCAACATCCAGGAGAACTAACGGAACCTTCCTAACTATTGGTCAAACAACCAAGTCTTGAGTTGTTTACGGAATATTAGCAGGGATGGACTAGTCTTGATGTAAGAGGGTAGGGAATTCCAGAGTTTTGGGGCGGCAACCAAAAAGCGTCTATCGCCCCAGGTGACTGTTCTAGTGCGTGGTACTACTAGATGATTGTGATGGGTGGAGCGGAGAGCACGAGATGGTATGTAACGTACAAGATTATGTTTAAGAAAGTGGGGGCCTTGATTGTTAAGTGCCTTGTAGACAATACACAGCGATTTGAACTTAATTCGACTGCGTATCGGGAGCCAATGAAGTTTCCTGATGGTGTTGGAGACAGGTGCAAATTTGGGAAGTCCCGAAAGCAGCCGGGCTGCTGCGTTTTGAATGGACTGCATCTTGTTTGTCACTCGATTTTGGGCATGTAGGAAGAGGGCGTTACAATAATCCAAGGCGGACAACACCAATGAACTGATCAGAGTTTTCCTGACTGAATCCGGTAGAAAAGGTAGGATTTTCCTTATTATTTTAAGTTTCATGTGAGCCGTGGCTGCAATTTTATTGGCATGCGCCATAAAGTTAAGACCCACATCGAAGGTGACGCCAAGATTCCTGACTTTAAGAGCTGGGCTAGGAGGCGTTCCGAAAGATGTAGGCCACCAAACTGATGACCAGCCAGGAGAAAGGTGACCAAAAATGACCACTTCGGTCTTTTCTGAATTAAGCTTCAGACAATTGGTGGCCATCCAGTCACCTATGGCCACCATCCCTCTTGTGAAGCGTGTGGCCACCTCATCACCATCACCCTTAATGGCCAAGACCAATTGGGTGTCATCGGCATAGGAGGTTAGGCTCATCCCATTACTTACTGCGTCACCTTGTTTTGGAGTTTGTATTCCATATCACCAATGTAACTTTTCACTGCTTACCTTTACTATCAAGAGAGAGTAGTAAAGTACCCAAAGAAAGTAACTAGGATATGCATTTGAACTGCATTAGTACGTGTGGCTGCGTAGCACTGGGGGTGAAGGGCAGTGCCTCATCACAATGTTTTTCAGCACTCCAGTGAAAATGTCCTCACAAGTGCCAATAATAATCTGTTCAGGGGTTTTAATTTTATTCACCTTAGAAGAATGAGCTACTTAGTGGGCCATCCAGCATTAGAAACTTAAACTTGGGGTTACCCACAGATCTCAGCATAAATGAATGTCTCTTGTGTCCTGCAGGAAGCCTTTTCTTTCCATCTTGACCCCCCCATTTCTGTCACTTTGATTCCTCAGGTACAAGGCCATGGGGTTTCCCTCCAGTGTGCAGCTGTATTTCTATGATGACCATTTCCAGGGCTACCTACTCATGCAGGAGGCTGAGAATGTCGCCACTGGTCAGACGGAGGTGCTGGAGATGTGGCTGATGCCTAAAGGGATGCTGAAGATTTCTGGTCACACTGGCCCAGCTACCCGACTACTGAGTTTGGAGGTATATTTATGTGAAACATCTGTATTCCAACCAAATGATACCCATCCCTCCTAGTGTGTCAATGAAAGTCACTGTGTTTTTAGGATTCAGCGACCCCCAGGAAGGAATGTAAGTTATCCTCAACCATGGACATGGTCCAATAGAAATGAGATGTCAGTATGACCCACAATGTTCTTTCTGTCTCCTTCACACCCCCATCAGCTTCCATGTTCATCCATCTCCTGCCCTTTCACGCTTTCTCCTTGATAAATAGAAGCCACTTGTGAGGACCAAGTCACAAATTCTTAAAACAGTTTCCCGTCCAGAAATATGCTGCTGCAGGATGTATTTCGAAAAGCTATTGCAGCACTGAATTCAGGGATCATCACTTCTGAGACCATCTCAGGGCTAGGTCACTGACTCACCGTGCAGTCTCCAGCATCCCCATATATTTGCACGAGTGGAGTTGAGCCAAAGCAAGTTTGGGTGGAGGACCATTCATCATTGTGTACAGCCTCCACAACAAAATACTCAACTAGAGACTTCACTTCAACTAGTTTCTCAGCTTTGAAAGGAAGAATAAACTGAATTGGGGTCAGAAATGCTGTTGGTGGTAAATGATGGGGGAACAAATCATACGTGAATTACAGGCATACTTGAATGCCTTGGTACCAACCTACGTTGTTGAGTTGTAGTTCAGCCCATCAACACCGATGCCTTTTCAGGGTGCCTTAAAGTAAGAAACGCTACATATTGAACAGTTTTAAGTTTAGAGAAATGCCACTGAAAGTTCCTTTTCATTGGTAATACACAATTCTGTAAGGTGGGAACACCTGTAAGAACCTTTCTGTGATATCCCCCTCCCTTTCCTCTTTCTCTTTCCATCCCCTTCCTCTCAAATCAGTGTGCAGTGTTCAGGATGAATGTTAGTCAAGAAGTAGTCCGGTGCATACTTGTACTTCAGGCCAATGTACAGCCATTCTTGCCACCCGTTTTCTGCCGCAGAGGGGAAAAGAAGTAAAGTTTCCTTACGAAAAGCTTTTGAATGTTGTTTAAAAGGTGTTTTTTTCAGTAACGAGCTGGTTCTCTGAACCCTCCCACTGGGTAGCCCCTTTTTTCTGTTCCACCACCAAATTCTTGCTCCATTTTATACTTTCCTATTACGACTTGTGCTCTTTTACCACATACACCTAAGTGCCTTCACTTCGTGCCCTAAGGTTGCAATTCAATTAACCATATGCATTCTCTTCCATGCCCCAAAAGGCATATTCAGTTAGCACCCGATAACCCTCTCGGCTCATGCCATTACTTATGCCATATAACAACCATTTTATTTATTTTTCCCCAACCAGACTGTAAGCTCTTGGTTCCTTCACTTTGCCTGGCAGCTCCAGGCTTCCTCACCTCTCCCAATCTCGATGAAGCTCTTAACTCCTAGCTTGTTAAAATTTTTTTCTTACAGGTTGCAACAGAGTGGGATCCAAAAGAGAGAATCTTCCGGAATTTTGGTGGGCTTATGGGGCCCTTTGACGAGCCTGTGGCCATGCAGAAGTGGTCTCGAGGTGCCAATCTTACAGTGACTGTGGTTTGGGTGGACCCCACGTACATTGTGGCTGCGTCCTATGACATCACTGTGGATTTGGAGGCAGAGTTCACACAGTATAAGCCGTCTCTGAGTCTTCCGCTGCGGCCTGGTGTCTGGAGCGTTCGCATCCTGCATTTCTGGGAGCCTGTCGGGGAAACTCAGTTTCTAGTAGCACCCCTGAACTTCTATCGGAAGGAACCTATAAAAAAAGGTGAGGGCTCTTCAAGGTTTGGCGAGGACCCCTTGGGCAACTCCTCATTTTTACTGAGTTCAATTTGACTATGATTTACTAGCATAGTAGAAATGCAGCAACTCATTTCTGACACAGATGTTAGTTGCAGCATAGGTCTGCAGAAGCTGGTGGTTTTGTAGAGCGCTATTACAATCTCACGTGGTTCTTTGAAGGTCAGCTGCACTTCTCAACACTTGAGCATTCCTATGTCAATATTACCTAAGAAGGCTCATCCGTATCTAGATACCATTGTATTCTCTACAGAGGCTGGCGGGTTTGTTGCCTATGGTGTCTCATGGTCTTCTACGGTATTATTCACTACCGAGGCTTGTGGTTATGAAGGATGTTACTCCAATGTGCTTCTTGGTTTTGCGTACTAGCGGTAGATATAGGGCCTGATGTATCAAATGGTTTTCCCTGTTATTTGTATTTGAGAAGTTCCTATCAAAATGACATTTGACCAGCACAGAGCTTGGAAGTTGTCTCATCTACAAGGCTAACGCCCCACCACTCGCACATCATACCGAATGAGCATGGATTGGTTACTTAAGAATTTGGGAATCGTTAACTTTTTGGTGAGGACATGGGGGCGCAGCTGCGCTTGTGTGGTCACACATTGATATCGGCATGTATTTAAATGAGGTTGTGATTTGTGTTCTCATCTGTTGCTTTAATTAAAACACTCACATCTAGAAATCTAAAATTGTCCTTCACTGTAGTGTTCTTGGTGGAGAAGAGGTGTTAATAACGTTTTACCTTTTCGTCATTGCAGGCGATAGCAGCTGGCTGCATGCAGGACCTCCTCGCAATGAGTATATGGACCAGAGTTTCCAGGGGCTCAGTGGAGTCCTAAAACTGCCCCGGAGGGACATGGCAGAGCAGGATTCAAAGCACAAAGCAGAGCTACTGGGCCAAGCCCTGGAGGACTGGACGGACGACTGTGTGGGCAGTTTCTGGTCTGTGGCCAACCTGTGCTCCTCGGGGCTATCCAGCTGCTCCTTACTTCCTCCCTGTATTGAATCCAGCTGGAGCAGCCTCTCTCCGGACCCCAAATCTGAACTTGGTTCTGTTAAGGCTGACGGCCGCCTGAGGTAGCACAGTGCCGGGGGATGTCTGTCTTGTCGAGAGACTGTTCCTGGCGATTGCCCATGGCTTTTGTTAGCTTGTCTTCTCCCCATGCGCAGGAATTGAAGCTGTGCCCTTGTGGATGCTGTTCATGGGCGGCTTTGGGTTGAGGCGCACGTGCTGGCTCACGAGTCTGCCTAATCTGTAGTGCACAGTAGCTTTTGGATGGACCAGACCAGCACTGGGGCAGAGAGAATTGTTTATCACAGAACAAACTGTGTGCGTTCCAGCAAGGGCAGGTACCGACAGCTGGAGCCCACAGGCATTATTGGGAGTTTTGACATGCCCAAGAGAAGGGCAGCTTAAGAGCGCCCTAATTCCGTACACTTCCAGAGTAACTTGCTAGCAGGATCAAGCCATACCAAAGGCAGTGGCTCTCCAAGGACGCTAGAGGAGCATCAAAACTCCAAACAGCAAGGCTTGGTGATGGCTTTCATGTGTCTTACGTTTTCATCTTTCATGGTACCTGTTAATTATGTGCAATATTTGTGGATGATGTGGGGGGATGGCTGAATGTGGAGGGTAAGTGAGAGTGCATCATGAGGCAGTAAAAGATGGGGAGGAAATGAGAACAGTGACAGAAGAGAGCACCATGTTAGAAAGAAAATGTGAAATTAAGAATGAGTACATGGGTGAAGGACGAGGGGTGGTCATAGAACTGGAAGTGACAGAATGGAGACAAAGTGAGCACCAGAGAGGTGAGCGAGCTATGACTAGGCAAAGGAGAGCTCATTGAAGAGTGAGAAACTTGAGGATCTGACTAAGGTAAAGCCCATGGATTGAGCAGTAAGATCAATATTTTAATGAGGGGTGGGGGTAAGTGCAGAGGAAGAGAGCGTGAGAAACGAGCAGGGCCGAGAATTGTGTAGAGAATGGAGGAGGAGGAAGTGTATGACTATGAGGAAGGATGATTGAAAAGTACCAAGAGTAGGAGGTGGTGATCATGAACAAAGAATGGATAAGGAAGTGTGGTGAGGAGGAAGGAGTGTGTTTGGTTATCATACTCTTAGATGGAAAGTGAAATCACTGGAGGAGAATGAGTTAGAAGAGTAGAGAATATCATTGAAACTTATGATCTTGCTTATTCTGCCTCATTTCATATCTTGAGCGGGACAGTGTTGAAAGGGTATTGTGTATCGGTCTTTTTACACTCGATCGTTTTTCAATGTTTCTGTCTCTTGTTGGAGAGTGTTTTCAGAAAGGCTTCTTGCTTCGGATGCAGCAGCACAACCACTAGTATCTGCTGAACACGGGCATCACCACTGCTGTTTGCCGGACCAAACAGCACAAAAATGGATGCCTGCTCTACAGGGGCGGTTCCAGCAGCAATGTCTGTTTGGCATCAGCTGAGCAACCACTAATGTCAGACTCAGACTGTGCAGCTGCTCATTTCTGCTGGACCTAGGCTGCACAGCGGCTGCAAGATGTATGATGAACACAGGCAGTGCAGCCATTGTGCCTAAGGGTTGTGGGCGATACATAGAGCCATGCCTGCTGGATCTAGTTGGCGCAACCACTAATGTATGAATGCAGCCCATTCAACCACTAAAAGTGCCAACTAAGCAGAGGCAGTCTGCCCTACAATGTCTACAAGTACCAGACAAAAAAAAAGTGTGTCAGCTAATGTCTACTGGACGAAAGCATTGCAGATATTCTGGTGGAAACAGGGAGTCGATTTTACTAATTCTGGTCTTTGGGGCACTGGTTCTTAATGTTTGCTGGACAAAAACGTTGCAACCGTAAATGTGTGCAGACATACACATTAAATTGCTGAGGTCCGCTGGACACAGCCATCACAGCCATTTGAATTGGTAATGTCTTGTGGATGTTGGCAGACAAACACCTAAAGTATGCTGGACAAAGGCTGTTCAACCACTAAACTCTGCTGAATACAGACACTGCATGTCTTTTGGACACATGTAGTGCAAACCGGTCTGCTAGATGAAAATGCCACCACCATTAAATTGTCCTGTACGCAAGTGTTGCGTTTTCTAATGGTCATAAAGGTTACACATGCTTGGTACAGCCCTTCTAACTAAGTGTCTGCTGTGGATGGTTAAAGCCAGCACTTATGTCTACAGGTCACAGGCCAATGTAATCACTCATTTTCTACTGAATTGTGTGCTGGACTCCAGTAGGGCTGCCACTACAGGCAGAGCCATGATTGAATTATCTGGTGGGCGCCCCTGAAAAAGCAGCTGAAAAGCGTTCTTGAATCCGGAACTGGAGCAGCTTTATCGTCTGCTGAATGTGGTCAGCAGAAGCTTACGTCCCTGTTGTGGACTACAGTACTTGCTGAAAACTAGCACGTGATTGCTGGACACTGGTACCAGAACGAATGGACAAATCATGTCCTGCAACTCACCGCTGAGATCTGTAACTTCAGGATCCTTACTGTCGTTAGTAGGTAGTTGGGGTTAGGTTTGGCGTGCCTCCTTGCTAGAAACCTTCTTCATAGCTGAAATGTTTTTTAGCCCTTCAGTATGTTCTAGTAACGGCCACAAAGACCATTCAAAGTTGTTTTTTTTCCTTTTCATATTGAGCTGTTTGTATGTTGAAGCATTTGTGGGTGAGGCAAAGCTCTTTGGGCTTATTTTCATTTTCCCACCAAACTAAGACATTGTCGCCTGGGAGACAGGAGTCTTGATATTTTGAGAGATCTAGGAAGTGTGTGTAGTCTCATCTGGTGTTACAGATAGTTCACGTTAAGTCAGTCTGTATCTACTTAAGTAAGATGGTCTAGGGACTAATGTCACCAGAACACAAGACACTGCGCCACTGAACTTTTTTCGGAAATATGCAGCACAAAAGCCTGTTAGCAAGTAATGAAAATTTTAGCCAACAACTTTGAGATTTGTTTTTTACACCTATTGCACGTACATCGAAAAGAGAATGTGCCCAGCTTGTGGTCTTTTCTCTGGGATGTCTCCGATGCCCTCCTTCTAAGGAACGTTTTCTGGTCATTAAATCATTTTGTAAAGCATTATACAAGGTCTAAATACAATCATGAGCGCCATTCTGTCTCCTGGTTGGGAAAGATAAGTGCACTCAAACCAGTCATTGAAGCAAGCTTCTGTGTGTTTATATGAGAGAGAGAGGGAGAGAGAGAGAGAGAGAGAAAATATAAACATACCCAATGAAAGAACGGTGGACCTCTAGTTCCGCACCTCACGCCAGTTCCAGTCTGTAATATCGACGCGCAGACAGTCCCAACGCCAGCTATTAGTTGGCGCTTCTGTCCTCCAGATCAAGAGTTGTGGTTTGTGAAAAAGAGGGTGCGCAGCTCATAAAGTCCAATAATCCAGTTGTAGTGTTAAAACCTATTTCTTTTTTCCACATTTTAAGATTTTGTAAACAAAGACACTCAGCCAACGCGTTTCTTACCCTCACTGGGAACTTCCTCAGGGCCAAACAAAATAATGTAGGTTTTGATCTGTATCCGTCAAATATACGATTCAATATGCGACGCAATCCTATCAAAGCACTTCCCAATCAGGTAACAAGTATTTGAACAAGAATGATCAAAATCATATAACTCCAAAGCTAATGTTGCTTGTCTAAAACCAGAAGGTGACTGATTTTCCCATGCAGGATTATCATACCGGTCAGTTCTTCAGTCGGTTCCAGCGCATCATACTGGACCACCACTCACTCCGGTTTTAGACAAGCAACATTAGCTTTGGTGTTATATGATTTTGATCATTCTTGTTCAAATACTTGTTACCTGATTGGGAAGTGCTTTGATAGGATTGCGTTGCATATTGAATCGTATATTTGACGGATACAGACCAAAACCTAAATTTATTTTGTTTGACCCTGAGGAAGTTCCCAGAGAGGGAAAGAAACGCGTTGGCTGAGTGTCTTTGTTTACAAAATCTTAAAATTTGAAATAAAGAAATATATTTTAACACTACAACTGGATTATTGGACTTTATGAGCTGTGCACCCCCTTTTTCACAAACCAATTTATATATATATCTATATATATATATATATATATATATATCTATATAAATCTAACCAAGGAATGTAATCAAAACATTCCAACAATTCACTTATCACTTCTTGGAGTTCCTCAGTGTTACACTATGACCAGATGTGGGTCCGGTGCCCACTGTACCACTGGAACCAAACTGCACCATACTGGTGAGGTCCAGTTAGGCCGTGACTGGCCGGGGTTACTTGTCTTCAAGTTCAAAGGGGGCCTGGCGTGATAGTTCATACCAGACAGTTCCAGTGAAAGCAGGAAATAGGCAGATTTCCTTATGGCTGGTTCCTGTCTGAGGTGGCAACAAAGAATGGATTGGGATGCTGATCCAAGTAATTAGCAGTGGCTGAGATTAGTTCAAGCATCACCCGTTACTATTTTTGTATTCATATAAAAAAAATCCTAACATAAATCTGAAAACCCCAACGAAGTGTGTTATATCACTATGAATCCATAAATGAAGCTGTTTTGACTGGCTCTAATGTCTGTGTGTGTGTGTTCTAGGCACGACAAACAACGTTCTTGCTTCGCTAAGTGCAATATGAGGTGAAGTTGCCTGTGCCACTCACACCAGGCACCCAAACCTCTAAGTAATCTCTCACTAACTGAACTTAATACCACGGAAATGGATTACCTGGATCAGTGACTCCTTAGGGTTTTTATTCTGCCTATGTGAAAAGAGGAGCGGCATCCTGTTGGGCACCTTCGCTCAAGCTTTAGGATTCACTAATGGGAAACCTAAAGTTAGGATTGGAGTGTTTTCCATGATGTGGCCTTGATTCCGTTTTGTCTAGCTCCTATGAGTAGGATATTGGTGCAATGGGCTCTTCCTTTCAAGTTTGTTCCGTGACAGAAAAACGGTTGCATTTAAAAAAACTTTTTCTTCCATTAGGTCAGCAACTTTTGGTGCCTCATTTTTTTGCCTCTAAACGCAAACAAGTATTTTATCTCAATTGTTTCACGTCTGTCTTCGTTTTTATGGAGAATCTGCCCATGGCTAAACTTTTTTGTGAAGTTATGTTCTTGTGGCAAGAAAATAAATCAATGATGAATCTTCACACTCTACATAATGTGTCTTCCAGGCGCACATCTTTATGCAGGGAGATATACAGGAGACTTCCCAAGATTGTGTGGGGATTGGATTGGGATGTAAAGTAGAGGATTTCAGAAGAAGCAGTAAATCTGAAGCTGGATTGAGGACAGGTCTGACTACATTTCAGGGAAAGCTACCACCACGCCCCAAAAAAATGCAGTTCCCTCAATAGGACAGATATGAGAAACTGTGCCAAAATCAAGTGTACTAGGATAAAACAAATGATTAAATAGAAAAGAAAAACCGTTAAAACATTTACCACTATAGTTATTGTGCTCTGCTATTATTTTATATTAAAAAAAATAAAAAACGGACTAGACCTTATCTGAAAAGCTGCAGGAACTCAAAGGTCCTCTACCAGGAGGCTGATCAAGCAGAGGAGTTTGGAAGAAATGTCTTCACCACCATCTCTGTCCATACCTGCAGGAGTGAGCTTTTGTTTGTGTATATTGGGTCACGTTTGTTGCATGGTTGTGCAGAGGTTGCAGATGGGTAGTGAGGAACAGCGTGCCCTGATTAATAGTGGCTAAAACAACTTAAAACCAGACTATAGGGAAAACTCTGTCATAATTGCAATTTGATTGTTGTTTCGGAATGAAGCAAAATCGGATGGCAAGAGAGCCTACATTATAGTCCTTGGTTGGTTTTTAGGTTATAGAAACGAAAGAAGTGCTATAACAAAGGCTTCCTTGCCACCCGAGCTTCATATCACACAGAAAAACTCGAATCCAATGAAGGCGATGGGGCATTTATTACAGACTAACTTTTGTTTTGACTTCACCATTGAGAAGCCGCCCCAAAGGTAGGGGCTGGTAGGAAGAGTGTTGGGGCATGGGAGATGGGCAGGTAGGAGGAATTAGAGGGAGGTCCTGGAGGAATGAAGAGCAACACATGGAAAACCTGGAGAGAGGAACAAGATGGAGGTGTGGGAGGAACTTGGAGGCATGTGCAGGGGAAGGAGGAAGGGATGGGAGAGTGCAACCACAAGCGTACACAAGAGACCAATCTAACAGGCTGCGAGGCGCTGACAGAGGCCTGCCCTCCAGTATAAAATAGTCCCTTGTGCAGTGCAAACACTCAGTTGGCAGTGAAAGATACAGTCTTGTCTAGTAGAATCAGGTGGGATTGGAAGCAGTCTGCCCTGAGCCAAGATGTAAACGATAACATCTCGAGCACCTCCATGGCTGAAGGAGGCGGATCGAAAAAGCCAGTGGTTGAAGGGAGCGTACTCAAAGACTACCCTAAGTATATTAAACACATGTCTGTTTTGCAGCTGCACTAACAAACCCCAGACCCAAAAATAAGGCGGGAACCGAGGCCCCTACCCTTGAAAATAGTTTACCTCTTTAAAAAATGAATAATTAAATCCAGAAATAAAAAGTGTTATTTTGAAGTTGTTTACTTTAAAAACGAGATGCAACATTAGATTTGTAATTATTTGGTTTTAGCCAGAAATAAAAAAGTGTTATTTTGAAGTGGTTTACTTTATAAACGAGATGCAACATTAGAGTTGTAATTATTTGGTTTTAATGACTTAAATTTGAACATGTCTGCATTTGGAATTGGATTTCATTTGCTAAGCTGTTGTTCGCCTGTATAGGCAGTTTGGTACTAAAAACGGTAAGCAAGCACTAAAAATGAAGAAAATACAAAGCAATGAAAAAATAATGTATATAGCCCTTCTAAAAGCTAGATGGATAGAATAGTGTTGAGTAGAGGATCAGGTAAACAGATGTCACGGTGATCAGATCTAGAGCATTTGACGTGAGATATTGAAAGCCGCATTTGAGAATTGGTACAAACTGGGTTATTGTGCGTGAACCGCTAGCTAAGTGGTGACTTTTCTGTTTTATTAAAAAAACATGCTTACTTTAAGGCAGAGGTTATTAAATATTGTTCTTTGTTTCACTGGTAACCTGTGGAGATTGATTCTTGCATGGGTAACCTACTCATTTTTTATTTCAGACTAGCAGAGCAACAACATTTTTGATTCTTGGGGTCTGAGGGAATTTATATAGGCCAAATAAAAGATGCTGCAATAATCAAATTTGGAAAGGGTACAGGCTGAGAGCCACCTGTGCACAGAGTTGGTGATGGAAAAATGAAGGATTTCCTTAGCTGCTTCAGAAAATAAACATACGGATGTTTCAGCTTTAGTCTGAGTTTGAAAGGATAGATGCAAGTCAAAGAAGACTCATAGGGATTCAACCTTGTGTGTGGGAAAGCGAGTGGGCTGGTCAATTCCATACATACAGGCCAGAGAGTGTTTCGCCATCACTCTGTTGTTGCCAATTCATAACTATGATTTGTTAGCATTGCGTTTGAGCACATTAGATGTCATTCAGCACTAGGCTTCTGAGACAGGTGCTCAGTTTAACTATTGTATGGGGACCTTGACGATCTAGGGGTACAACCGTTTTAGCATGATAAGAGTAAGGGATAGCAATGCAACCAAAGGGTGAGATACTTTGGGCTTGAGGATGAAAGATGGCAAATAACATTGGGACCCTGCAACTGACCGGTAGGGAGTGATGAGTGAAATAGACATGCCACAGCCTGTGTCTGTTCTTCCAGAAAGGAAGCAAGCCATGCTAGAACAGAGCCAGTAAACCCTGCCTCCACAAAGCTGTAAGAGAGTAAAACTAGCGGCAGAGATCGTCTGGAGAGCCTTAGAATGGATGCAACTATTTATGGTTGGTAGGAGTAAAGCTGGACAAGTGTGACAAGGAGTGGGAGTGTTTTTTTTTTTGTTTTTTTAAAGGGAGCATTACAAAGAAGGAAATTGATATTCTTGATTCCTGCATAGATCATCTGAATTTTGGAATAAAAAACTGTACAAGCTCATCACAAAATGTTTGTGAAGAAAGCAAGAGGAGGTATAATTTAGTGTACTGAAAGACTGCAATGTCTTAAATACTTCTTGAGCCGTTGTAGAGGAATCCAATATGATTGTAAAGATATATATAGATATATTGTTTTTAATAATAATTTGTTTGCACATTTTCAGTTGATGTTTGTATCTTTAGTGCTTCATTTTCCAGATAAGAGGCACGCCATTTGTGTTCCAGCTGTCTTAGTGTAAGTGTGCAATCTTTTAAAGCATCAGAGGACCATTTATTTCAAGATTTATGAGATTAAACGTTATAACATTTGGCTATGGTTTCTTGATCAAGGGTTAGAATGTTATTGAAGTGTGTAAAGGCTTCAGAAATAGAGGTGACGTTAGGAAAAGAGCACAGGGAGGAATGTAATGCTTACGGTTTCCTGTCCAAGTTGAACTTCTTCAGGCATGGCAAGTGATTAGCTTGAAGTTTGCATAAGGATGTACTATCTTACCTAGTTCAGTTCAGTGAAAGCAGATCATCAAACTTTGATCTGACCATGGTAAGGAAATGGTATTGAAGAGCCAGAGTGTGTCATTATGTATCCAGATATGTCTAGTATGTGACGTTTGCTATATGTGGCAATAGAATAATTTGCTGAATTCAAAAGAGGTCGAAGAAGTGTAATATTCCTGAGCACGACACCCTGAGGATTGGCTCTTTGTAGATTAAAATAACCCAGAAAGGTCAGTTTGGGAAAGCAAAGAAGCACTTACCTTAAACGTCAGTAAGAAACGTAGCTTTGTGTTTGGGTTGTCATTAAATAGATATATCTGCAGGAAGAACAGCGATTGTGCCACAGAAACTGAACAGCTACATAGGAAGGCTTTGTTTTTGTTGTCTTCTATGCTGCCTTGTTTTCAGTTTGCTTATCTGTGACATTTCTATGTTTGAGGTTTTTATGTCTGAAATGGCAATGCCTAAATGTGATACTTTGAGAGACACTTTATTGTGAGTACACCAAGGCAGTTGTATTCACACAAAAAAAAGATCTGAAAGGAAACGATTTTCAGAAATATGATTATGTAGAAGAGCTCTTAAGAGTTGCAACAGCCTGAAGGTTAAACACAGACAATGAAAACAATTGGCATAGAAGACCTGATCGTGTCAGCTAGTCTCTCCATCCTTCACCAAACTCCTTTTGCCTGTCTCTACCATTTAGCCAAACTACACTCACACACTCATTCCTTTACCTTGACAGTCCCTCCCCCCTCTCTTGCATGTTCATTTTCCTCCTGAAGGACAGTGGATTACTACTTGAGGTGAACAAGTGTTCACCTTCTATTAAAAAGCCACAACCTGCTAGATTTCACACACATTAAATAAAATAAACCTGTGCTCGTCATTGGAAATGCAGTTCGGATTCAATCCTGTGCTCAATCTTTGGTAAAGCAGTCAGGATTCAGTCTTAGGCAATGTGTAACGTATTTAAGCAATGCATACACAGTAGAAAAAGTCACACAAAAGGTAATAAAATGACACAACCAAAAATAAAGAGGAAGATGTTAGAAGTAAAATGAGACCAAAACTCCAATAAGGGGGACCGGAGATATGAATTTTTAAAGATTTAAGTGACAATAGCACCAGAGCGCCTGTGATTGTCCATGGAGACAGTAATCCGGGATTTAGGAGCGATTTGAAACCTACAACAATGGTGCACTATTGGTCCTGGTGAGAGTGAGTCAAAAAGTTTGAAAAAGTTTCAAATTTCTATTCCAAAAAGGAACTTTTATTTTTTCCCCAAAGAAGTTGTCTTTCCACGGGACAAATCTAAAATATTGGCTGCCTTAATGGAACTGCCGGTTGGATACCTGACACAGGTTGGTTCCACTAAGGGTCTGGTACTTTAGAAGATTTTGCCTGAAAACATTTTTAAATCCCAAAACAGAAAGACTGTAATTTTTTCAGAGATGCTGGAACCTTTCAGGGGGACAAATCTGAAATTCAATTGAACGCAGTGAAGCTATAGGTCAGATACTTTTCATGGAAGGTTCGCTTGGCCTGGAAGCAAAAGTTTAAACAGTTTCCAAACTTTTTCCTGGTGCCAAGCAACTACAACAGTACACTTCCAACCCCATCGGGGGCCTCAGAGGAGCACCTAGAAACTCAGAGGGTGCCAGGCAGAGGCCACCAGCAAAGTCCAGTGCAGGTTGCCACTGGTTAGATGCTAATTGTAAGAAAATGCCTCTTGCAGCTTTTTTGTGCCCATGTAGCCGAACAGGAGGTCAATCAACTGAACCTTTGAGTCAACTCCTTTGTCCTGGATGAAAAGCTCTTCTTCAGTCACAGGCAGCAGATCTAGTCCTCTTCTGTAGGTCCACAAATTGTTCTCAGGGGTGCCACATTTATGTATGGCACCAACTAGCGGGTGGGGGTGACCCACTCACTAACCAATCGGGTAAGAGTTTTGGGTCCAACCCTACCCACTTTTTCGGTACTTCCTGCATGCCTTTCTGCAGACATGTCCAAAGTCTGTCTGCAGGGTACCCAGGAATTTTCGAAATGGAGAAAGTCTTCAGCCACAATAAACTTGGCCTCTGTGGGTTGTGGGTATGTAGTGAAGTGTACTATGGTAATCTCAGGAGTCCTCCCACACCTAATATAATAATCGAGTTTGCAGCAGGCCCTGTACCCACAACAAACTAGGAGACAAAGGCAGGATTCGACAGCACCCAGACGGGATACAAAAGAACTGTCTTGGCATCCTGTTCTCTCCTTTCAAAGTGCGCCAACATGTTACATGTGGGTCAAACAGAATGGTCAGGAAGGATTTGACAGTACCCCGACCTGCATATTCTGCAGACCTCAGAGGAGTCCGCTTTGCCCATTCAGGTTGTGTAGCTCCTGGAAGGAATTTCCCACCTCATTCAGACTAAGTATTAGGCTGGGTAGTTGCTGGACAGCTAATGCAAATTAGCTTGCAGTAGCTTCAGGCAGAGTAAAGGTAATTTTCTAAAAGTTCGATTTTTATTAAATAAATGGGAAATATGACTTTACCAGTAGATGTGATTTTTATTAAATATAAAAGTCCGTTGCTGGTAAAAGTTAAGTTATTAAATGTATTATCTTTACTCAGAATTTTCCCATGTGCCAGCTACAGCCTAACCAGTGATGATGTCATTTTGGGCCAAGTCTCTGGGGGGGAACATTCAATTTTTAATGTCACACATGTTCCACTCTTAAATATTAGATAACCTAGCTTGTGGAAGACCTGATTCAATTATGTGTGACTTATTTTATTAGTAAAATAAGGTTTTCCTACCTGTCAAAATAGTGATTTTGACAGGTCTGTGCAGCAGGGTTCAAGCTGCTGCTGTCAGGCTACACAGGATAAGCACAAAAGCCAAATTGTCACAGTCACTGTAGTAGATGGCACAATAGGTGCTACAGTTCACAAGTTTAAATATACACAGGGTGGACCCAGTAGCCCTCCGTATCTGGGCCTATTAAATATATAATTACAGAAAGATTCTGCTGGGAAGGTAAAAAAAGGATTTTTAACTACAAATTTAGTAATGGGTCCCAGAATCCTCCTTCACAGATAGTGTAGTGACTTAACAGTAGCACACCACTTAGCCAATAATATTTAAGACATTATTATATGTGGGTATTGTACGTGGTGTGATTGGGGCAGTGCTCGTGAACGTGATATCACAACCAAACAATGTACAACATATTCCATCAATAAGAGCCTGTGATTTATTATTTTAAAGAGGGCAATTTGTCAACACCTTATTTTGCCCCATAAGTCAATCTGCATCAAGCTTATAATTTGCCTTATTCCCTTTAGTCACCGTCCAATGAACTCACAGTTGCTTTTTCTCTTGCTCCTCTCCACTTTCTATCCATCCTCTTTCCCCACCTTCTTGCACTTCTCTTCTTCTCTTTTCTCTGATTTTCTATCTTTTGTCAGCCCTCTTGATATTTCTCCTCTCTTTTTTCCCTTCTGTTGTCAGTCCTTTATCCATTTACTAATTTTGTGTATCTCCTCAACATCCTCCCATCTGTTTCTCTGTCAACTAATTATCCTGCACCTCTTTCCCTCTCAAATTGTCGTTCCTATGGTTTTGTATCACTCTGTTCTACGTTTGTCTACCACACCTCTTACTGTTATGTTTGACTCTCTCCTCTATTGGTCTTCCCCTCTAACGTTTCTTTCGCCTCACTTTGTCTCAATCTCGTTTCTCTGTCCTTTTTAGTTGTGACACCCTTGCTATACTCTCACCCCTTCTCAGCAGAGGCCTGTTTACCTTGAGATGAAGAACAGAGACTCATGCGTTGTAGTACGCCACAGGTGAAGTCTATGCTCAGTTGCTCTTAGCTAAGAGGCCTTAACTACATAAGTAAACAAGGGGCAGATGTATCAACAACCAGATTTGCGAATCTCAAATAGCGATCTTTTAGAAATCGCTATTTGAGATTTTCAAATTGGTATGTATGTAGAAATAAAAAAATTTTGGGCAATTTCTTAAAATTCCTTAATTGCGATTCGCAATTTGAGAATCGCAAATTGAGAATAATTTCAAGGGTGTCATAAGGACACCCTGATGCACTCCTGAAATTCACATGTGTGCGCATATGGTGCACATACATGCCCTAAGGGCATGTATGTGCGCCACATGGCACCTTCACAAATGCAAAAAAGTGCTTTTGTGAAAGAATTCGCAAATTACCTCCAACTTGAAGTTGGTGGTAATTTGCGATTTCTTAATGAGAAGTTGCACATCTTGGGTGCTTCATGCATTGCATTTAAGGAATCGCAAAATTTGCGATTCCTTAAAAGCAATCGCAAAATAAGGAATCGCAAATTTGCGATTCCTTATTTTGCACACACATTTGCTATGTACATACCATTTAGTGAAAATGAGTTCGCAAACGCAGAAATTCTGCGAATTTCGAAGTTTGCGAACCCATTTGAGCTTCATACATATGGGCCCAAGTCTCCAGATGAACTGAATGGTCTATAACTCCTTCACAGTCTGAAGGCACAGGCCCCATCTGTCGAGGCAGGCCCTAAAACCTGCAGCCTGGCAGAGGGCACAGGAGAAGTTTTGCAACACCAAAATGGCACTGGAGCAGGCCAAGCACTTACCCCCACACATAATCTAATAGGGCATGAGGAGCGCCGGATTGGGCACGAGAGGTAGGCAACATACTAACAAGTCACTCCCAGGTAAAGGGAACACCAAAGGCAGCTCCCCCACCCTCATATAGATGACAAGTGAAGCAGTTCCTGGGCACTTACTTCACTCTCCCTGGTGGAAGAATACAGAGGTGAGTGATTCATGGACCTGACACAGCATTGCCCACACGCCGTATTAAAGTGGATGGGCATTTTAGGCATGAGGTGGGGCAACTAGTCCCACCATGGAGAATGTGGTGGTTCAACATGGGAGACCTGACTTTGTGGTGATTCACCAATGCCAGAAAGGCCTGTAGATGGTGGACAAGAGCGGACTGCTGGAAATCATGAAGAAATAGCTAAACGCAGTAGCAATGCTATGCGCTCCTGGTGGAGTCATGCGGTCAGAGATTATCGCATGATTCGAATAGAGAGGTGCATTGTCACACAGCACAGTGGAGCAATCCATGCGCAAGCTGCTCATTGAAATCCATAGGTTTTACAAAAGGGTGGATTTTAGACTTTGTGAAGCATGGCCTGATCAACCTAAAGTTACCGGACTTTTATGGGAATGACTGGGTACACCTCTTCTCGGTAAACATGCAGACAACATATGGGAAGTCCTGGAATTGGATAGCTATGAGGGGAGTGCAGGAAAAGGGAAGACCCGCAGGTAGCCAGCTCCCCTATAGACACCAACTTTAATTTATTTGGAATTCATTTTCCCTGTCCGTCTGGAGTCCCTCAGGAGTACCGTTGTGAACACCTGAAAAAGTGTTATTGTTTTTCCAATTTTGGGTCCAGCGGGGTACCTCTGGAACACCCCCCCCCCCTCTCCCCACCCACAATTTATTTGTTTGTGTCTTTTATATAGCGCGCAGCTACCCCAACGGGGTGTCCCGGCGCTTGTGCTCAAAGTACTAAATCCTGTAAGGGGGTGCAGTTAGCAGAAGAGAAACGTTTTGAGTGCTTTGCGGAACGGAAGTTCCTCCTGGATCTTGCGCAGGGAAATGGGAAGTTTGTTCCACTGAGAGGAGGCACACACTTGAAAATTTCTGCCCCCAGAACGAGCTTTTTTAAATCTGGGAGAGACCAGTAAAAATGTGGAATTAGAACGTAGATTTCTGACGTTGCTATAGGGACGGAGGCATGATAATAGATAGGCAGATCCATGTCCTTTTGTGGCCCGATAGGCCAAAGTCAGAGCTTTAAACTCGTCCCTTTTGTTGACAGGCAACCAGTGTAACTTACGTCGATAAGGTGTTATATGTTCTCGGAGAGAGATGCCACAAACTAGCCGAACAGCGGCATTTTGAACTATTTGCAACCTATGGCACAGGCTTGTGGTTAATCCAAGGTAGAGACCATTGGCATAGTCCAGATGAGATGTAGTTAATGCCTGGACTATTGTTTGTCTAGTATTGCTAGGTAAATAGTTAATGAATATTTTGATCATCCTGATTTTAGAAAAACAGGCGGCGGAGACTGAGTGAACTTGGCTGTGGAAGGAAAGACTAGAGTCCCATCTGACCCCAAGGTTTCTTACCGATTCCCTAGGAGAGGGGGCAAGGCTCAGATCTGCCGGCCACCAGAGGTTCGAGTCCAGAGGGGAGGATTGAGGGAAAAAAAAGAACCTCGGTCTTTCCTGCGTTCAATCTCAGGAAGTTGTTGTCCATCCACCGAGCTATGTCTCGGAGACAGTTTTTCAAAGGATCAAATGTGGTCCGGGTGGAACCGTCGTATGAGAACAGAAGCTGAATGTCATCTGCGTAAGATGTCCTCTTAATTCCTGTCTGGGATATTAACTCGGCCAGGGGACAAAAATAAACATTAAATAAAAGAGGACTCCATGAGGAGCCCTGGGGCACCCCCCTTCCCTCCCCCATTAGAGCGGGCGGCTAGTGGAGGTGTAAGGTGGAGTAAACACTTGTTGTGTGCGATTGGACAGAAAGGAAGAAATCCAGTTGAGTGCCATACCCTGGATGCCTAGTGATCGGAGGCGGTTGAGCAGGACAGGGTGAGAGACGGTGTTGAATGCTGCGGAAAGATCCAGCAGCACCAACACCGCTCTCGAACCCCTGTCCAGCGTACTGAGTCGGCCATTTCTATCAGGGCCGACTCAGTATTCTGACTGGATCGGAACCCGTGTTGGGAATCATGGAATAGGCCGGTAGATTCTATAAATCCGGAGAGTTGCTGGTGCGCCAGTTTTTCAAGAATCTTGGCCGGGGCAGAAAGTAAGGATATAGGCCTATAGTTAGCCGGGTTTTCGGGGTCGGCATTGGCCTTTTTCAAGATGGGAACCAATAGAGCGTGTTTCCAAGATTCTGGGTATACTCCGGTACATAGGGAGTCATTCCAAATGCCATTACGATGGAGATAGAGGAATGGTGCAAGAACTTTATATTGCTTGGCCGGCCAGGGGTCACTAGGTGATCCTGACATGCACTTGAGGAGTTCCTGAAGAGAGCGGTCTTCAGTGATCTCGAGATGGAACATGAGGGACTGGTGAGTTTTCCCTAGTATCATGATTATTGGAAGTAGGGAAGGAATCCTAGATAGTTGCTATTTTCTCCTCAAAGTAATCGGAAAGTCGTGTGCAGAGATACTGCGACACTGGGGATTGGCGATTAAGGGCCTGGGGGTCAGTAAAAGTTTTGACCGTGTTGAAGATCTTCCTTGCGGAGCCATGCGCCTTGTTGATCTTCTCCGCAAGGTAACATTGTTTGTGACTTATGATCATTTTCTGATAATCTTAAAGGGCGGCTCTGTATTTAAATTTGCTGTCAGCGAAGTAGGACTGTCTCCAACAGCGTTCAAGAAGCTTACAGGCAGATTTACATTTGCGAAGTTCATCGGAATACCAAGGCGCGGCGGGAGCTGAACGATAAGTCTTTATAGGCCGAAGAGGGTCGATGGAATCAATAGCAAAAGATTCCCAGTAGTTAAGATTGGTCAATCGTGTGTCCAAGTCTAAGGCTCCCGGGGGGGCAGCAGAGGGAAGGTTGTCAATTACACAATCCGGGGAGATCTTGCTCCAGTTTCTACCAAACTCCTTGGCCAGTATCTTTGGTCCATCTAGTTGATGCATGATGACCGAAAAAGGAATAAAATAATGATCAGACCAGATCACCGGGCTAGGCTCACTGATTGTAATATCTGAAAGGTTGGAGCAAATAAGGTCCAACGTGTGTCCAGCCTTATGTGTGGGGAGGGTGATCAGCTGATTTAATCCACAATCAGTCAGGGTCGATATAAAGTTATTTCTAGACAAATCAGATGTATCCTCCACGTGGAGATTAAAATCTCTGAGCAGGGTGAAATTTGCATAGCGGGAACTGGCTTGAAGCACGAAATCTAGGAGGCGGGGTAGGTATGACGTGCTGGATTTAGGTGGCCGGTATACCAGCAGGCCAGAGAACGAGATATTGGGAGTTAGTTTTATACAAAAAGGCAGTGCTTCAATGGATTCAATTTGATTATATGGGAAGGACGAAATCGTCCAATGAGATTTATAAATAATGGCGACTCCTCCACTGTGTTTGTCATTTTGCTGGTTGGCGCATACGATATTATAGCCTGTTGGAATGGCTAAACACAGTGCTGGGTTGGTTTCGTCTCCTAACCAAGTTTCCGTTAAAAAGAGTATGTCCCTTTTTTATCATTAAGGGTCTGAAAGATGTCCAAGGAGTGTTTCACAAGGGAACGACAGTTAATAAGTCCCGCCTGAAGGGTTAGGGTCTTTTGGTTAATCTGTGGCGAGGATTTTAAAAGTGGGCATTGATGCGCTGGGGTGCTTCGCTTCTGTCTAGGGCCACATGCTTTGCAAGGGTAATACTTGGCAGGTAGATCAGGGGGAATGGAGAGAAGGTAGGGGCACTCCTTTGGTCTGAGGGAAAGCAGATTCTGCTTGTTATGCGAAATGGTGTCTAAGGGGCCAAAACCTGCAGCATTCTGGCCCTGGTCGCGGACGGGCGCAGACGGGCTTGCCTTCGGCACGCCGCCGGCGCGGCCGGATGGACATGGCCATTTAAAGCGAATGAGGGTGGGAGGGAACAGGTTGCTGCACCGCTACCCGTCTAATTCTCCCAAGATGGCGGCTATTATGATGTCAATACCCCGTTGCAGCACCTAAATCGGCTGCGGGGGGGCCAGCAATGAGGTAGACACACCAGCTCTTCAGCGAGTGCAGTGAGTGAGGTAAAGTGCAGGTTTAAAATAAAGCAAAGTTCAGAAAAAATCAAAGTTTCACAATTACAAAGTTTTAAAAACATTCTCTTCACTTCCCGGCTTTCCGCCTCAGGAAGGAAGTATCAAGCAGTATGCAGCGCGTTCAATAATGCCCTTTTTATGTGCGTCTGAGGGCGGGAGGGAACAGGTTGCTGCACCGCTACCCGTCGAATTCCCCCAAGATGGCGGCTATTATGATGTCAATACCCCTTGGCAGCACCTAAATAAATAAAGCAAAGTTCTGAATAAGGACAAGGGCCAAGTGGTCAAGATACCCTATCCCGCTTTCTAATATGGTATTTTTTTTAAAACTTTTTCAGAACAGGAGATCAGGCCCTCGAGTCATGTAATGGACCGCCATAACATTGCTTTTATTTGCTTGCTCTAAAAAAGCCCATCAAGCTTTTTTTTATTGAATTTTAGCTCAACAATCCATTTGTCCATACATTTTTAACCTTAATTTCTCAAAAACTATTGGATACAATTACACCAAATAAAAAATACACACTTCCTGAGTAAAGATCTCGCTTTCTGCCAATTTTAGAGTAATTCTGTTCAACTTATTTCGTTGTAATGCTGTTTGAAAATACCTATGGAAATTACATTTGAACACCCCTTTCCCAGCCCCTGCTTGACAAATTACCCGAGAACTTTTAGGAAAGCAGCTGAGGTTAATTAACATTTTTTTTATTTATTTTTTGTAGAGTTTCATGAAAATCCTTCAAATGCCGTCAAAATTATTAGAAAACAAATAAACTATTCCTATGGTAACTAGGTCCTAACTAGAACTACACGGTGGGGGTTCTATATCCAGGTTTTCCACCACATACAGAAAAGGAAGTAAGAGGCATTCAAGGTGGGCAGGCTAGTCCTGGATTCCCTCTGTGGTTATGGGTGCACCAGATTGCTTGTGCCACTGTGCTGGGACAACCACAAGTTAGTCTATATATATCCTTTATCATTATGCAGCATTACTAGAAACAGTAGTTTGTGATATGGTTACGTTTCCAGTTACCTACTGTTAAATGTCTGATGGATACATATGCATGAACAGTGGAATAAGTCTGGGAAAGAGTATGAAGGTGAGAAGGCATATGTGGTTTTTGTGGGTATAGTATGCTTGTTGTAGTTCTGGCGATATATGATCATATTCCCTCTAGGAGTAGGCTGGATGAGAACATGAACTTGTGTATATGGTCATATTTGGAAGGAATAGCCTAGCTTGGCCCTGAATTCTTTGCAAGTGTATTATAGGGTGACTCAAGTGGATCCTCGGGTTCTTATAGTGGTACTTTCCTCTTGGGGGTGGGGGGGGGGGAACAAACCTTCAAATACCCTTTTCCTTGCCCACTTCTCAAATATGTGATCATCTCTTCTTCAGCCTTCTGAAATGTCTCAACATGCCAAGTGAATGAAGGTTTTTAATGATGTTGTACAACATTTCAGCAATGTTTTCATAAATAAAAGATACTGCACAGAAACTTCTGGCTCCTTCACTAGAATTATTTATCTGAATGTGGTAGAGTACCTGCCTTTCTTCTCTGAGCTACTTCAGACTGATGTAGCTGTCTTTTAGTACTGCTAACAAATGGCCCCAATAATGTTGTGTGAATATCTGGTAGATGTAACTGCTTTGTATTTTACTGCCATCTTCTGATTTTTTTTTTAAATATAAAAATGTGGGGGTGACATGAGAGCATATCTGTAATAAGTCCCTCCTTTGATGTCGAACGGAAACCCAACCAACCCACTGTGGCATTTTAAAATGTCCTTGTCACTGTAGTAAAAAAATCAAGCCAAAAGGTATTTCTAAAATTGTACACACTTGATACCAGTGAACAACACCAAAGCGTAGCATTATTGTTGGGTGCTTGAATATGGTGTGCCAGAAAACTACAAAGGGGTGGCTCTAATCAGTATGGCTGAGCCGGTATCTAGAACAACAAAATGAGGATGCCAGTACTGATACACATGAATACTTATTAAAACGCTAAACCTGAAGTAAGATTCAAGGCTTGGAGCTGCTTAGTAGCTTTTATTATTTGCTTAATGTTATCAAAAACGAATTGGTTCAAAAGTAAACAATATTACATGCTAGGTACAAAAATAAGGGAAGAAACAATCTTTCATTATGTCAGACATATCACAAGCATACAACAATCAACCATTCAGGAACAATGGGGAGAATAAGAGGTGATGTATTTACAGTGAACGATATTTACAGTGAACACAAAGATGCTGGAAAAGGCCACAGTCTGCAATATATTTCGAAGAGTTTAACTGAAAAATTATTTACATAAAATGTACATTCCTAATCAAAATTTGAATAATCACAGTTTTTTGGTGGGATAAAGTGAAAAAATGAACACGGTAATGTACAACGGGTGATAAGCAGCGGAGCAATTCAGATGAACTTATCACCCACGCAGACTTGAAAGTGGTGATGGGCCTACGCGTTTCGAATCCTGCTGGTCTAAGAGGATTCTCATCAGGGCCTTTGATTCTAAAGAAAGAAAAGAGATAGTGAGAAAAAAGTGGTTTTACCAAATGTGCATTTGACTGATCAACATCAGAATCTAAACTCAGTTAACACCCCCTCCTACACAGCTTACCAAGAAGAGGTGCAAGTGCATCCAAATATAACTTTTCACAGCATCAAGGCTGGGGGATGATTTTGTACCTGAAAATGACCGAAGCAGACCTAAATTATATACAGGACTTGGATCAAGGTGACTGAGAGAACTGGGACAAGAACTTTTAATGTTACCTGCTGAGATAAACACAGACGATGCTGTACCAGAGGCGGTGATCGCTTGGAGGGGCAATGGTGATACCTAAAAAGTAGTGGACATGCAAGGCATTAGGGCAGATTCCTTGCAGCTACTGCACGAGAAAGGAATGGAGAGGCAGCAATTGGCCTTACCCAATATTCTAGAGCCTCTATCTTTTAGGTCGCTGTCGCCATTAGGGTAGAAGTAGATTAATTTCGTGCCCTACAAAACAAGAGTAAGCACGATTTTCAGTTGTATAGGGTTGCCTCAAACTTTTAGCGCAATAACAAACTGCTTGAATATCTTACCAACAGAGGTGAACACGTAGTGTGGCAATATGATGTAACCAACACTAGACTTTGAAGTGCCTACAAAGAAGCCAACAGGGCGCCTGTCAGTGCTATTCAAAATCTTG
This sequence comes from Lissotriton vulgaris, assembly GCF_964263255.1. NCBI lineage: Eukaryota > Metazoa > Chordata > Amphibia > Caudata > Salamandridae > Lissotriton > Lissotriton vulgaris. Next base: position 631,783,805 of record NC_141695.1, read on the forward strand.
CTGGCCGTTTAATTGCGTGCACGTTGGAGAATACGCAGCGGCTTACCGTGATTTAGTGACGAAGGGCGTAGTCCGCCAAACGCGGCTACCAGCGTTCAAACAATTCGGCGGTCCTGCAGTAATATAACATGACAAATTGTCAGCGGGCCGTTATTGGCAGATTTAGCAAATACGATTTTTAACAAACAAAGTGGATTTTACCGTCAGTGCTATAAAGCACGCTGCGAGGGGGTAATTTGTTACTGCAACAAAAGCAGGAGAATAGTAATTAGTTATGCAACCATAAACTTAGGCGAACTGCTAACGCAGGGCAAGCATTGTTGGAATACTCACTTTAAAAGCTTCAATCAGGGAACTTTTGGCGACAGCGAAATGAAGCGGTTGCACTCAGGTGAGCGCCTTAGCTGAATGAGCTGCCATACGCATAAGGGCATGAGTATTCCAACAATGCTTGCCCTGCGTTAGCAGTTCGCCTAAGTTTATGGTTGCATAACTAATTACTATTCTCCTGCTTTTGTTGCAGTAACAAATTACCCCCTCGCAGCGTGCTTTATAGCACTGACGGTAAAATCCACTTTGTTTGTTAAAAATCGTATTTGCTAAATCTGCCAATAACGGCCCGCTGACAATTTGTCATGTTATATTACTGCAGGACCGCCGAATTGTTTGAACGCTGGTAGCCGCGTTTGGCGGACTACGCCCTTCGTCACTAAATCACGGTAAGCCGCTGCGTATTCTCCAACGTGCACGCAATTAAACGGCCAGCAAGATTTTGAATAGCACTGACAGGCGCCCTGTTGGCTTCTTTGTAGGCACTTCAAAGTCTAGTGTTGGTTACATCATATTGCCACACTACGTGTTCACCTCTGTTGGTAAGATATTCAAGCAGTTTGTTATTGCGCTAAAAGTTTGAGGCAACCCTATACAACTGAAAATCGTGCTTACTCTTGTTTTGTAGGGCACGAAATTAATCTACTTCTACCCTAATGGCGACAGCGACCTAAAAGATAAAGGCTCAAGAATATTGGGTAAGGCCAATTGCTGCCTCTCCATTCCTTTCTCGTGCAGTAGCTGCAAGGAATCTGCCCTAATGCCTTGCATGTCCACTACTTTTTAGGTATCACCATTGCCCCTCCAAGCGATCACCGCCTCTGGTACAGCATCGTCTGTGTTTATCTCAGCAGGTAACATTAAAAGTTCTTGTCCCAGTTCTCTCAGTCACCTTGATCCAAGTCCTGTATATAATTTAGGTCTGCTTCGGTCATTTTCAGGTACAAAATCATCCCCCAGCCTTGATGCTGTGAAAAGTTATATTTGGATGCACTTGCACCTCTTCTTGGTAAGCTGTGTAGGAGGGGGTGTTAACTGAGTTTAGATTCTGATGTTGATCAGTCAAATGCACATTTGGTAAAACCACTTTTTTCTCACTATCTCTTTTCTTTCTTTAGAATCAAAGGCCCTGATGAGAATCCTCTTAGACCAGCAGGATTCGAAACGCGTAGGCCCATCACCACTTTCAAGTCTGCGTGGGTGATAAGTTCATCTGAATTGCTCCGCTGCTTATCACCCGTTGTACATTACCGTGTTCATTTTTTCACTTTATCCCACCAAAAAACTGTGATTATTCAAATTTTGATTAGGAATGTACATTTTATGTAAATAATTTTTCAGTTAAACTCTTCAAAATATATTGCAGACTGTGGCCTTTTCCAGCATCTTTGTGTTCACTGTAAATATCGTTCACTGTAAATACATCACCTCTTATTCTCCCCATTGTTCCTGAATGGTTGATTGTTGTATGCTTGTGATATGTCTGACATAATGAAAGATTGTTTCTTCCCTTATTTTTGTACCTAGCATGTAATATTGTTTACTTTTGAACCAATTCGTTTTTGATAACATTAAGCAAATAATAAAAGCTACTAAGCAGCTCCAAGCCTTGAATCTTACTTCAGGTTTAGCGTTTTAATAAGTATTCATGTGTATCAGTACTGGCATCCTCATTTTGTTGTTCTGAATATGGTGTGGGCATTCATGTTTAATGTCTTCCTTGTATTGTGGCATTCGGCATTGACTTGCACCCACTTGCTTTAAGGAGACCTTCCAAATGTCGATTTTACAGATCCTTTCTTTTTTGTGTTTTGAGAGCCTGCTTTCTGTGGCATTTCATGTCCTTTACTCTTTGGAACTTTGTGGACTGCTTCTCCCCTTTGATTTAAGAAGCAGTTGTGGTGTCAAAGAAATTCCCTACTAGTCAATTTTCTAGTAGTTTATATGTAGGAGCCTAATGCACCTTCAATTTTTCTTGGTATTAAATTACTCTAGTCCATAGTGATTTTAGATTCCTATTTTGTTCCTTAAATTTGCAGTTAGTTGATGCATCACAATTCATCATAGCACATCAGAAGGATCCATTAGAAGACCATAATGTATTCTACCCACAGCAGGAAACATCAAAGGCTTTCTCAAGTATATATCATATAAAAGCTCAACAAATAAATGAACTGATATCTGTATACACAGTACTCCACTTTTCCAATGTATTGAGACAGAATGACGGTACAATAGCTCATACAGTAAACTACTACATAAAGGACCACCACCAAATTGATTTGGGAAAATATTACTTCTTTAAAAGTTATTCAGGTACAACCTCCAAAAAACATATTGCATATCTGAAAACCTGTATAGGAAATATCACAGACATGGCATGCACCAAACCAAAAAGGAACACTGAATGGGCAACAGAGGAGATGTACCCACCTATTACTGCTGAAAAAGTACCAGGTGTCAATTAAAACAATATAGGAGGGGCACATCTGGTTGTGTTTTGAGCTGTAATCGGACCCTGGTTTGGAATCTGAGTTTCAGAAATAAAGTTATGTGCGAATGACTCCCAAATTGCACCAATGTATTTCTTTAATTTCTCTGTTTTCATGAAAAATGTGAATACTAACAACCATGGCAACACATTGAACAGTTTAACCTGCTGGACAAGTTCTAATCTGGCTTCAGACCTGGGCATAACACTGAATCGGGCACAGTACACATCATGGACAACATTCCTGATACCTTGGACCTGAAGGAATCCTGCCTCCTCATCCTTCTAGACTTGTCATCAGAGTTTGGCAAGGTCAATTATGACTGCATATCTGAAAGAAACAGGTTAGTATTAGATTCCTTACCATAGAATATCCATAGGAATCAGTCTGGATCCGGAAATTTTTGCGTAGCAGCTCCCCTGCGCGTCGGTAGGCGTCGTCTGCTGCTCCGTGACCGTTGTTGGCGTCGTTGGCGCCGGGATGACTTTGCCGGAGTACTTAGACGGCGCCCTCGCGCACTGACGTCAGTTCTTCTTTTTTTCACGCCAGCAAGCGCCTATCCGGAAAAAGTGGTACCCTTTAGTCATTTTTTGACTGAACTCTTTCGATCCTTTTGATCTGTTTTAGAGTCGAACGACTCCATCGGTGCCGGTAGGGATGCCCGGGTTCAAACCCTGTGCCGACTGCAGCTGACTGATGTCGGTTACCTACCCCCATCGCCGGTGCCTGTATTGCTTAGGGGCCGACCACGATAACCAGTGGTGCCCCGACTGCCGGGCCTTGATGTCGAAAGCTAGGCGGGAGTGGTCCCGTAAGCGCCTCGAACTCCAGCAGTCGGCCCCGCGCTGCTCGAGGTCCCGGTCCATGAGGAGGTTGAGGGTCCGGTCACGGGGTCATCACAGCTCGGCGAGTCGACACCACTCGTTGGGCTCCAAGTCCTCAGGTAAGCGGCACAAGAAGTCGAAGAAGCAACACCACTCTTCTGACTCCCACCGATGCTCACGTGACCGAGGGGTTCGGGCGGCACCGCCCACACGGCTCCGCTCGAGCCGCAGATGTTGTGGCCTGCTCCATACCCGCCGGTCCCTGGGCAGAACGCGACGCCGGAAATTCATGCCTTCCTCATGGCCATGAGGTCACTCGCTCCTCCGTCGTGTTCCGCGGCGCCTTGGGCCCCGTAGTCCCGACTGGGAGCCCAAGCGGGCTAGGTACTTTGGCCCCGGCGCCGTCGGGTGCTTCGGTCCCGGCGCAGTCGGGTGCTTCGGCCCCGGCACCGTCGGCGACTTCGGTCCCGACGCCACAGGCAGGGCTGGACTGGGAACCAAAACCGGCCCTGGCAAAGTGCCCGGCCGGCCCCCCCTCCCCCCTCCCGGGGGTTGCGAATGCCGCCGAGCTGTTTGTCAGGGCCGGTGTTCGGCCGATTTTGTTACAGGGCCGATTTTGCAGCCCTGTAACAAAAACGGCCCCCCAGGGGCCCAAAACCGGCCCCCACCCTTGCGGCGCACTGGGGGATTGCCCGGTGCCCGCAATGGCCAGTCCGGGCCTGGCCACAGGACCCCGTCGGATCCGGGTCGCCGCTGGTCGACCTAACAACCCCTCCGCTGGCGTAGACTCCTAGGGTGTCGCCCCGACGCCGTCCCCGGAAAACGTCCCCGATTTCCCCCCCCCCCCCCCTCTCTCGATCCGGTTTCGACGACAGAACGGCGTCTATCGACGCCGCATTAGACGGCGAGAGAAGTGCAATTCTTCTATGATCCGGCCCCATCATTTGAACCGGAGTACGAGGAGGTGGAGGGCGAGGCGGATTGGGAGGGGTCTGAGGACCCGCTGGCATGGGAGTGCCAGATTTTTCAGGACTGGGTAAGTGAGCTAGGGGAGGCCAGTGGTTTGGACACTTTACCCGACACTGGATTTGTCTCCCCTCCTACCGTGGCTACGGAGGAGGGGGCTGCCTACAGTGTGGTGTTGACGAGGGCAGCCCAGGGCTTGGCTCTTGAGCTCCCCGTCGAGTCCGTGAGGACTAACCTCCTCACTGAGGTCCGCACACTGCAGGCAAGCTCTTCGGAGCCTCTACTGCCGTTCAACGAGGCCTTAACTGAAGTTCTGTTGGGCACCTGGTCCAGGCCCCCTACAGGTCCCCCTGTATATAGGAACGTGGCCAGACGCCACCGTCCGGCCCCGGGCGACCTTTGCTTCCTGTCAACCCACCCCACCCCGAGAGCCTGGTTATCCAGGCCTCTAACTCACAGACCGCATTCCCGACAGCTCCCCCTGATCGGGAATCCAAAAGGTATACAGTACGGGAAAAAGATGTTCTCCTCACTTAGTTTGGGGTAGCGGTCGGTCAACACCGCTTGCCTTTTGGGCCGTTATACCCACTCTCCGTGGGAAACGGTCGTGGACGTGCTGCCACAATGCCCGGAGGAGGCCCGGGTTAAACTCGCCCAAACCCTTGCGGAGGGGCGAGATGCGGCACGGTATTCCATTTGATGTGGGCTGGATACCACGGACTCGCTGGGCAGGGAGATTGCAACGGCGGTGACGGTTTGCCGCCACGCCTGGCTGAGGTCCGCCAATTTTTCGGCTGATGTCGAGAACACCCTTATGGACATGCCGTTTGATGGCCGTCACCTCTTTGGCGACAAGGCAGACAGCGCGCTTGAGCGCTTTAAGGACTCCAAGTCCTTGGGCCTGTCGGCCCCGCGCCAGCAAACTGCTGCCTTTCGCTCCTTTTGTGGCCAAGGAAGGGGCACCCCCACAGATCCTGCCAGCCACGGGCCGCAGACTAACATCCAGCGCGGTGGCGGACGTGGTAACCGCCGTGGCGGTGCCAGGGGACAACGACGAGGCAAGTCCACATCCAGCCCTGCAACATCCGCCTCAAAGCCTTTCTAGTCCGAGCTTTCAGGCCCATTTTACGCCAGTGGGGGGCAGGGTTCGCCATCACCTCCTCCACTGGTGCGACATCACATTGGACAGGTGAGTGCTGCAAATCGTCCGAAGGGGCTACTCCCTCCCCTTCGAGGCGACCCCTCCAGACATGCCACCGCAATACCACCGCGTGTTGGGGATCACTTGCAACTTATGCAGGAGGAAGTTACGGCCCTCTTGGCCAAGGGGGCCATCGAACATTTCCTGGGCCAGAAGTAGGGTGTGGTTGTTACTCCCACTACTTTCTGGATCCCAAGAAGGGCAAAGGGGGCCTACGCCCCCATCTTGGACCTGTGGGTGTTCACGGACAACACCACCGCCATGTGGTACTCCAACAAACAGGGTGGGATGGGGTCGTGGACCCTGTGCGAGGAGGCTCTGCGCCCTGGCAATGGCTGGAACATCAGGGCATGGCCCTGGTGGTTCAACACCTGGCAGGTTCTCTGAATGCAAGGGAGGACGAACTCAGCCGTCTGTGCATGATGGATCACGAATGGCGTCTGAACTCGGACGTGGCGCAAGGTCTCTTTCAGCAGTGGGGAGAGCCTTGGTTAGATCTATTCGGCACAGAAGAGAAGTGAACGTGCAATGTCATCAGTTCTGCGCGTTCGAATTTCCAAGGTGGCACTCGCTCGGAGACGCTTTTCGTCGCGAGTGGAGCTGCAGTCTGTTGTACGCCTTTCCGCCTATACCACTTCTGCCCAAAGTGCTGAAGAAGATCAGGAGCGACCGGGCCCAAGTCATCCTTGTGGCTCCGGACTGGGCACGAAGATACTGGTATCCCGAGCTACTCAGCATGTTAGTCGATCCCCCGATTCGTCTGCCTCTTCAGGAGGACCTTCTGTCGCAGCAGCAGGGGACAGTCCTCCATCCGAACCTGTCCAGCCTCCACCTCCATGCGTGGAGATTGAGCGGCTACAGTTGAGGCTATTTGACTTGCATCCTGAAATCTGCAATGTGATTCTGGCAGCCAGGCATCCCTCCACAAAATCGGTGTACGCCTGCAGGTGGAACAAATTTGTGGCATGGTGCACAGCAAAGGCTGTGTGGATCCACTTTCTGCCCCCCTTTCTGAGGTTCTCCTCTTCTTTCTCTTGCCCAGCAGGGCTCTGCTCTGGGCACTCTTAAGGGCTACCTCTCTGCCATTTCTGCCTTCTTAAGGCTTCCTGATCAGCCCTTTCTTTTCAAGTCCCCTGTTGTAAATACGTTCTTGAAGGGCATCACTCATATGTTCCCCCCTGTTCCTTCGTGATGCCTCAGTGGGACTTGAATCTTGTTCTGACTTATCTGATGTGCGCTCCCTTCGAGACACTTCATAACTGTCCTCTTCGTCTCCTCACTCTTAAGACTGCATTCCTGGTTGCCATCACCTCTGCCAGGAGAGTGACAGAGTTCCAGGTTCTTTCTTCACAACCTCCTTTCCTTTCTGTCCATCCGGACAAAGTTGTGTTGCGGATGCGACCCTCTTTCCTGCCCAAGGTAGTCACAGTCTTCCACATCGGGCGGTCCATCACTTTGCCCACCTTCTTTCCGCCTTCGCATCCCTCGAAAGAGGAAGAGAGGCTCCACCGTCTGGACCCAAAACGTGCGGTCTCATACTATCTGGATCGCACACGCCAGTTCCGGGTGGATGGCCAACTCTTTGTTGGTTACGCGGGCGCTAAGAAGGGACGGGCGGTGCACAAACAGACCATTTCTCAATGGGTCGTTTTGTGCATCAAGGCTTGTTATTCACTGGCTAAAAAGGAGCCTCTTGTGGGGCTGCGTGCCCATTCCACTCGGGCATGCCGGCTACTACTGCTACTACTGCCCTGGGTCGGGGAGTCCCCTTGCAGGACTTCTGTCAGGCAACTACGTGGGCCTCGCTGCACACGTTTGCAAGACACTACTGCCGGGACAGCCAAGTCCGGAGAGATGGCTTTTTCGGCCGTTCCGTTCACCAGGACTTTCTGGTGTGATTATTGGTTCGCACACCCACCACCGGGGTTGGTATTGCTGGGGTATCTATTCTAAGGTAAGGAATCTAATACTAACCTGTTTCTTTCAGATGCACAAGTTACTTACCTTCTGTAACGATATATCTGTAAGAAACAGTAGTTAGTATTAGATTCCTTACCGCCCCACCCATCCTCCCAGTTATGCGAACCGATATCTAGGGTTAAGGTCATCCCTTTTCAGGGCCCTAGTTTCATGGCACCAGTGTTGGTTTTGATCATGTCTCTGAGTTTCTGGCGCGGAAAAGCTGTGTATAAGAACTGACGTCAGCGCGCGAGGGTGGCATCTAAGTACTCCGGCGACGTCATCCCGGCACCAACGACTGACGCGGAGCCACAGATGACTCCTACCAATGCGCAGGGGTACTGATACGCAAAAAATTCTGGATCCAGACTGACGCCTGGGGATATTCTAAGGTAAGGAATCTAATACTAACTACTGTTTCTTACAGATATATAGTTACCGAAGGTAAGTAACTTGTGCCTTAGAGCTTCTTGAACACACAATAGAGCTATCTTGAAATGTACTCAAATGGTTCAAGTCCTTCCTCCAAAGCCGCTAACAACAAATCTGACTTAGTCACTATTCAGAGCCGCCTCATCAGAATGTGAGTCCCTCAAGGATCTACCATCTTGCCCACACTTTTCAACCTACATGTGGAACAGTTGATGGACTCAACTAAATGACTAGTGAAAACCCAAACTTTGTTGTTACAAATCCACCTCAAACTAAACGCTGTGAAAATGGAATTCCTACTCTTCGCCCCTCCCCACAGTTTCCTCCTGATTCAAGAATGGATGAAACAACTAGACGCCCTCAAGTGCATACCTGCCACCATAATCAATGAAATCCCTTAGGATAACCCTGGAGAAAAATCTCAACATGCAAGTACACAGCAGCGTTATCTTCACATTATACCTTTCTCCAGCTTAACCTCCTCAAGTAAGTTAAACCCTTTATTCCACCACTAGATTTCAAGACAGCAGTTCAATCTCTAGTAATATCCAGGCTAGTCAACGGAAGTGTGACCATGACCGGTTTACCAAAATCCAGCACAGCACCACTCAAGGCCACTATGAATGCTGCACAGACACTAATAACAGGAAAGAGAAAAGTTGACCATATTGCACCTCCAAAGTCTCTCAACTGGTTCCCAGTTAGTTAGGATCCGCATGAAGGTAGCATGCATGGCGCACAAAGACCTGCACCATGATGCACCCAGATAGCAAACATTTAATCCCTTGTCTCTAGGGACAGCTGCTCGCTATGAAAACCTATGCTCGCACTTTCTCCGGATCCACTGCAGGAATATGGAACTTTTGCCTGTCGGAGATTTGGTCTAACCCATCACAACCGATTTCAGAAAAAAGGTTAAGAGGATTTTATCTAGCATATTCTTGAAATAATGCTCAAATCAAACCAGTCTCAGTGTCCCCTGGCATCCAGGGGCATCATCTCACCTAGAAACAACTAGGATGGGCACAGTGTCACAAGACCAGGACTGGATTTCTTGGATTGCGAACATTTCGTTCCTGTGTTTTTGTGCTGTATGTCATGGGAGACCTCGTGTTATGTAATGGGCTGTTTTTTTTTGTTATGTACAGCGCTCAGATAACCTTGAATGAAGTTTGTGCTTTACAAAACTCTCTATATAAAATAATAAAACAAAGTAGACTAAATGCCTTGTTATTTCCCTGCATAATGCATCTCCAGACTCCCAGTGTAGGCTCTCACTTGGAGTTTAAATAATATTTTCTCAAAGTACTGGGCCTTTTCACATTTGGCTCAATAAATCAGTAGGAGCCACACGGCCCTTAGTTCATATGTTTCCAGTGGGTTTATTTTTATTGCTAGTCATTTTCGCTTGTTTAAAGTATCACATTTTGATTCCAGAATTCCATCAGCCGATGTATTTCTTTAGATTCGGGTGCTCTTCACCCTTCATCGGGGTATCACAAGTGTGGTGATTATGGCAAGTGTGATTCCCATGAATGTAATTTAAGCCTTTGGAAACCTGTGAGATGTGCTGAAAAACGGAGCAGAAATCTACGAATTATGAAACTAGAAAGAATGCTGTTAGGAATGTTTCCTTTCTGCAGTTTCCCTGTAATTTTTGCCTTATTGCTGAACCCAATTTTTGTTGACTGTAGCACTCTGTACACTTTACCCCTGCTAACCAGTGGTAAAGTGCTTGTGATCCTCCTTTTAATATGGTGAAATTGGTATACTCCGAATTAGCAAATTTAATTTTGTTTTATAAGTTCCTAGTATATGATACTGTTGGGCTTGACCCTTTTTAGCCTTACTCCTGTATTTTGTCTGACCTGTTGTTGGTGTTTTTATGACTCTTAACACTTTATCACTGCTGATCAATGCTAAAGTGAATGTGCTCTCTCTTGTAAACTCGGTAAGATTGGTGTACACCTGTTTGGCTTATTTAATTTACCTGAAATTCCCTTGTACAGTGGTATCCCATATACCCAGGGCCTGTAAACTAAAAGCTACTGGTGGGCTTGCAGCGCTGCTTGCGCCACCCACCGAAGTAGCCTTTCAAACCTGTCTCAGGCCTCTGCCATTGCAGGGCCTGCACGCACAGTTTACTGCCACCGTAACATGGCATATAAAGTGGTTGCCACGTCTGCAATTCTCCTTTTACTACATATGTCACCCCTAAGGTAGGCCCTAGCTAGCCCTATGGGCATGGTGCTGTGTAGGTAAAAGGTAGGACATGTGCCTTAAATGTGTGGCCTGTCCTGGTAGTGACAAACAGCCTATTTTAATTTCTCACTGCTGTGAGACTGCCCTTTCATAGGTTTGCATTGGGTATTCCCTGATATGTGCTTCAATGGTAATTTCTGATCTGAGAGGGGAAGCGTGACAATGTTTGGTATGTGTGGAATAGTAGTGATAAATCCTACTTATTGATGAAAGCAGATTTATTACTATTTTGGAAATGCCACTTTTAGAAGTGGAGATTTCTGTGTGCTTATGTGTCTTTGTGCCTCTGCTGGTTTGTGAATTTACTGTCTGGTTTTGGAGTGACTGGGACTGTTATATTTCATATCGGTACCCTGATATAGGTCCAAGGAACATCGTGCACTTTCCCTACATTATCTCCCCGTCATTTCATATGAACGTGCCTTGAAATGAAATGAAAAAAAATATTTAATAAAGCGCACTGCGGCCAAGCGGCTTCCTGGCGCTGGGGACCTGGTCAGAGCTCACAAAGGGAAGCCAGGAAAACTAAGAGGGGAAAGCCTGAGAAAAAAGGAAAGTTTTAAGGGCCTTACGAAAGTGAGTGTAGATGGGAATGGAGCGAATAGAAAGTGGGAGGCTATTCCAGAACTGGGGGGCCAGGACAGAAAACCGAGTGCCGCCAGTTCTGGATTTGCGAAAACGGGGGATGTGCAAGAGAGAGAGGGAGGAAGATCGAAGAGTGCGACTAGGGGCGTGAGAAGAGATGAGAGAAGTGATGAAAGAGGGGGCAGAACGGGAATGAGCTCGAAAAGCTAAGCAAGCCAGTTTGAAGAAGGATCTGAATCGGATAGGAAGCCAATGGAGATATTTGAGAACGGGAGTGATATGGGAGGATTTGGGGAGAGACAAAATGAGGCGAGCGGCCTGATTTTGGATGGCCTGGAGCCGGCGAGTTTCGTAAGCAGGTATGCCCACATACAGGCCATTCCCATAGTCGAGGCGGGAGATGATTAAAGCCACGACTATGGTTTTGAGTGCGTCGGTGGAGAAGAAACGCGAGATTTTCCGGATGAGACGGAGGGACAGAAAACAGGAGGACACGACGGAACTGATCTGGTTGTGCATGGATAAGTCATGACTGACTTTAATACCAAGAGTGCAAACGGAGGAAACAGGTGAGGGAGGGGGTCCAAAAGATGGGGGCCAGTGTGCAGGGGACCAAGGGTTAGAGGGACCACCAGTGAGGACAAGTTCCGTTTTGTCAGGATTGAGCTTAAGATGATTAGCGCTCATCCACTCGGAAATGAAAATTAAAGTGGAACAAAATTTAGGAAGAGAGTCTGGAGAAGAAGAGAGATCAAAGACGAGCTGGAGGTCATCGGCGTAATTGTACACAGAGACCCCCAGCTCGAGAAGGGAAGAGATGAGAGGACAGATATAAAGATTGAAAAGGAGAGGGGAAAGGGAGGAACCTTGGGGAACACCACAAGAGACCGAGCGGGGAGGGGCAGAGAAACCGGAGAGGTGAACAGCCTGGGACCTGTCCCGAAGGAAGGACGCGAGCCAAGAAAAGGCCGCGCCCCCGAATGCCCGCTGCGCTGACACGGTCGAGAAGAATGGAGTGGTCAACCGTGTCAAACGCAGCGGACAAATCGAGGAGGACCAAGGCTTGGGGAAGGTTAGAATCGGCTTTCCCCTTGAGTTCATCCAGAACTGCGAGGACCACTGCCTCCGTGGAGTGGCCCGGGCGGAAACCCGCCTGATGGGAAGCCAAGAGGCCATTCTCCTCGATATACGAGGAGAGGCAGGAGGTGACATGGGTCTCAAGGATCTTGCCGAGGTAGGGAAGAAGGGAGATGGGTCGAAAATTAGAGGGGAGAGCGGGATCCAGACCAGTTTTTTTTTAAATGGGGAGGACGATTGCAGATTTGAAAGATAAGGGGACGGAACCAATAGCCAAAGAAGAATTGAGTAAAGCAAGAGGGGGGGCAGGACAGTTGGTGAAGAGGGTTTTAAGAATGCGTGCAGGTGCACAATCCGCAGGAGAGCCAGACTTAACTTTGAGCAGATATTTGAGAAATAAGTCAGGTGAGATAGGGGGAAAGAGAGTAAAGGAGGACGGGGGAGGTGCGAGGGAACAGGTGCGGCTGGGTTGAGACACGGTAGGGATGTATGCTTTGATCTTCACAATCTTGTCAATGAAAAAGTCATTGAGTGACAAACAGAGGGACTGGGAGGGAACCAGAGAAGGGGAGGAGCGATCGGAAGTGGCAAGATTGAGAACCAGAGAAAAAATGTCACGGGGTTTATTGGCGGAGAGAGCTACTTTCTCAGTGAAATAGGAGGTTTTGGCCGTTAAAATGGCTTTTTTATATTCGGTGAGAAGTTGTTTGTTTGGCGCGCAGAGAAGGACAGTACTTCCGTCTCCAGAGGCGTTCCGACCGTCTAAGGTCGAGTTTTAGCGCTTTGAGCTCTGGGGAGAACCATTTGTGCGCATCATAGGGGCGGACTGCTTTGATCTTTCTAAGCGGGGCCACTAGGTCACACGAAGAAGACAGCCATGTGCTGATGGCATAGGCCTAGGATTCAAGGGGGAGATCAGTGAGGTCCGGGGCGGATGAAGCCAAGGAACACGAAAGAGAATCAAGATCGGTCTTATTCCAATTGCGGGCTAGAATGTTTTTGGGAAGGGGGGGCTTGTCAACCACACCCAGGTGAATAGAGAAGGAAATGATAAAGTGATCCGACCAAATACAAGGAGATATAGAAGGAAGTGAAGCGAGAGGACAAGAGGACCAAATTTGATCTAAAATGTGGCCTTGAACATGGGTGGCAGCTGTGACATGGGATGTGAAGTTCAAGCATTGGAGGGTGGCGGAAAAGTCTTTAGAGGAAGGATCTTCCCTAGGATCACCCGGACAGAAATTAAAGTCGCCGAGGAGTAGGACGGAGGAATTATTGACCACCAAGGTGGCCAGAAGGTCCTGAAGGGAAGCTACAAAGGAGGGCATAGATTGAGGGGGACGATAGACGAGGACAACAGTGAGGGGGGCGGGAAGATTGAGAGAGCGGGCCACTAAGTAGTCCACATTAGGTATAGGGGGATGAGGAAGAAGTTGGAATTTGAGAGTTGACCGAATGATCATTGCCACACCTCCCCCAGCCTTGCCATCCGGGCGATCAGCTCGGAGGGCGTAGTAGGAATCGGGGAGAATGGCTAAAAGATCAGGAAGAGAGTCAGCTGTGAACCAGGTTTCGGTCAGGAAGAGAAAATCAGGGGAGTCGGTGGTCAAGAGATTAAAGAGTGCTGTCTGGTGTTTGACTGCCGAACGGGTGTTAAGTAAATAAGCAGAGGCTACAGTAGAAGCAGGGGAAGGGCGGAAGACAGGGGGAGATTTAACAGAAAAAGGAGTAGGGCTATGGGAGGCCCGTGTCAGGTGAGACGGGGGAGAGGTGAGGATACCAAATGTGTCTAGATGATGCAGTAGGGAGAGTGAGGGAGGGGAAGTTACGGAGAGAGCAGTGAGTTGGGAAGAAGAGTAAACCAATGAAGGAGCAGAGTGGATGGTCCTGGTCCTGGCCCGTCGCGGACGGGCGCAGACGGGCTTAACTTAGGCGCAACTTCGGCGCGCCTTCGTCGTGCCCGCTGCGCCCGTCCGCTGCGCCGCCGGAAAAGAGGAGCCATAATATAGGGACACATGGGGGAGGAGGGTCAGGGGGGCGTGGCAGGGGGGGAGGAGCCAGAGAGCTGCAGCGCGGAGCCCAGACCCGCCCAAGATGGAGGAGCCGCCCGTCCCACTCCGAGAGTCAGGCAAGGAGGGGGCGGTCAGCGGAGGCGGTCTGGGTCGCGTACAGTAAGGGGCAGCCGGGAGGATCTGAGCGCTGGGTCCAAGGCGCTTGAAGGCAGGCAGTGCAGGTAAGCAGAGTTTAAAAGTCAAAGAATTAAAATCCACGTTGCTCCCGGAGAAGCCTCGGGAGATCTGAGGAAGAGCGTTGCTCCCGGAGAAGCCTCGGGAGATCTGACAACAGGTGTGGGCGTGCGAGCAGGTGAGTGCCTAAAGTGCTTGCCAGGGGGGAGGAGCCAGAGAGCTGCAGCGCGGAGCCCAGACCCGCCCAAGATGGAGGAGCCGCCCGTCCCACTCCGAGAGTCAGGCAAGGAGGGGGCGGTCAGCGGAGGCGGTCTGGGTCGCGTACAGTAAGGGGCAGCCGGGAGGATCTGAGCGCTGGGTCCAAGGCGCTTGAAGGCAGGCAGTGCAGGTAAGCAGAGTTTACAAGTCAAGGAATTAAAATCCACGTTGCTCCCGGAGAAGCCTCGGGAGATCTGAGGAAGAGCGTTGCTCCCGGAGAAGCCTCGGGAGATCTGACAACAGGTGTGGGCGTGCGAGCAGGTGAGTGCCTAAAGTGCTTGCCAGGGGGGGAGGAGCCAGAGAGCTGCAGCGCGGAGCCCAGACCCGCCCAAGATGGAGGAGCCGCCCGTCCCACTCCGAGAGTCAGACAAGGAGGGGGCGGTCAGAGGAGGCGGTCTGGGTCGCGTACAGTAAGGGGCAGCCGGGAGGATCTGAGCGCTGGGACCAAGGCGCTTGAAGGCAGGCAGTGCAGGTAAGCAGAGTTTACAAGTCAAGGAATTAAAATCCACGTTGCTCCCGGAGAAGCCTCGGGAGATCTGAGGAAGAGCGTTGCTCCCGGAGAAGACTCGGGAGATCTGACAACAGGTGTGGGCGTGCGAGCAGGTGAGTGCCTAAAGTGCTTGCCAGGGGGGAGGAGCCAGAGAGCTGCAGCGCGGAGCCCAGACCCGCCCAAGATGGAGGAGCCGCCCGTCCCACTCCGAGAGTCAGGCAAGGAGGGGGCGGTCAGCGGAGGCGGTCTGGGTCGCGTACAGTAAGGGGCAGCCGGGAGGATCTGAGCGCTGGGTCCAAGGCGCTTGAAGGCAGGCAGTGCAGGTAAGCAGAGTTTACAAGTCAAGGAATTAAAATCCACGTTGCTCCCGGAGAAGCCTCGGGAGATCTGAGGAAGAGCGTTGCTCCCGGAGAAGCCTCGGGAGATCTGACAACAGGTGTGGGCGTGCGAGCAGGTGAGTGCCTAAAGTGCTTGCCAGGGGGGGAGGAGCCAGAGAGCTGCAGCGCGGAGCCCAGACCCGCCCAAGATGGAGGAGCCGCCCGTCCCACTCCGAGAGTCAGGCAAGGAGGGGGCGGTCAGCGGAGGCGGTCTGGGTCGCGTACAGTAAGGGGCAGCCGGGAGGATCTGAGCGCTGGGTCCAAGGCGCTTGAAGGCAGGCAGTGCAGGTAAGCAGAGTTTACAAGTCAAGGAATTAAAATCCACGTTGCTCCCGGAGAAGCCTCGGGAGATCTGAGGAAGAGCGTTGCTCCCGGAGAAGCCTCGGGAGATCTGACAACAGGTGTGGGCGTGCGAGCAGGTGAGTGCCTAAAGTGCTTGCCAGGGGGGGAGGAGCCAGAGAGCTGCAGCGCGGAGCCCAGACCCGCCCAAGATGGAGGAGCCGCCCGTCCCACTCCGAGAGTCAGGCAAGGAGGGGGCGGTCAGCGGAGGCGGTCTGGGTCGCGTACAGTAAGGGGCAGCCGGGAGGATCTGGGCGCTGGGTCTAAGGCGCTTGAAGGCAGGCAGTGCAGGTAAGCAGAGTTTACAAGTCAAGGAATTAAAATCCACGTTGCTCCCGGAGAAGCCTCGGGAGATCTGAGGAAGAGCGTTGCTCCCGGAGAAGCCTCGGGAGATCTGACAACAGGTGTGGGCGTGCGAGCAGGTGAGTGCCTAAAGTGCTTGCCAGGGGGGGAGGAGCCAGAGAGCTGCAGCGCGGAGCCCAGACCCGCCCAAGATGGAGGAGCCGCCCGTCCCACTCCGAGAGTCAGGCAAGGAGGGGGCGGTCAGCGGAGGCGGTCTGGGTCGCGTACAGTAAGGGGCAGCCGGGAGGATCTGAGCGCTGGGTCCAAGGCGCTTGAAGGCAGGCAGTGCAGGTAAGCAGAGTTTACAAGTCAAGGAATTAAAATCCACGTTGCTCCCGGAGAAGCCTCGGGAGATCTGAGGAAGAGCGTTGCTCCCGGAGAAGCCTCGGGAGATCTGACAACAGGTGTGGGCGTGCGAGCAGGTGAGTGCCTAAAGTGCTTGCCAGGGGGGAGGAGCCAGAGAGCTGCAGCGCGGAGCCCAGACCCGCCCAAGATGGAGGAGCCGCCCGTCCCACTCCGAGAGTCAGGCAAGGAGGGGGCGGTCAGCGGAGGCGGTCTGGGTCGCGTACAGTAAGGGGCAGCCGGGAGGATCTGAGCGCTGGGTCTAAGGCGCTTGAAGGCAGGCAGTGCAGGTAAGCAGAGTTTACAAGTCAAGGAATTAAAATCCACGTTGCTCCCGGAGAAGCCTCGGGAGATCTGAGGAAGAGCGTTGCTCCCGGAGAAGCCTCGGGAGATCTGACAACAGGTGTGGGCGTGCGAGCAGGTGAGTGCCTAAAGTGCTTGCCAGGGGGGGAGGAGCCAGAGAGCTGCAGCGGGGAGCCCAGACCCGCCCAAGATGGAGGAGCCGCCCGTCCCACTCCGAGAGTCAGGCAAGGAGGGGGCGGTCAGCGGAGGCGGTCTGGGTCGCGTACAGTAAGGGGCAGCCGGGAGGATCTGAGCGCTGGGTCCAAGGCGCTTGAAGGCAGGCAGTGCAGGTAAGCAGAGTTTACAAGTCAAGGAATTAAAATCCACGTTGCTCCCGGAGAAGCCTCGGGAGATCTGAGGAAGAGCGTTGCTCCCGGAGAAGCCTCGGGAGATCTGACAACAGGTGTGGGCGTGCGAGCAGGTGAGTGCCTAAAGTGCTTGCCAGGGGGGGAGGAGCCAGAGAGCTGCAGCGCGGAGCCCAGACCCGCCCAAGATGGAGGAGCCGCCCGTCCCACTCCGAGAGTCAGGCAAGGAGGGGGCGGTCAGCGGAGGCGGTCTGGGTCGCGTACAATAAGGGGCAGCCGGGAGGATCTGAGCGCTGGGTCCAAGGCGCTTGAAGGCAGGTAGTGCAGGTAAGCAGAGTTTACAAGTCAAGGAATTAAAATCCACGTTGCTCCCGGAGAAGCCTCGGGAGATCTGAGGAAGAGCGTTGCTCCCGGAGAAGCCTCGGGAGATCTGACAACAGGTGTCCTTATAAGGACATAACTCCAAATAAGGACAGAATGCCTTGTATGGACAGAACGCCTTATAAGGATTGCAGCCTTTTATGGACTAAACCTTTGTTAGTTCCATGCCGAGGGTGGGTTTTTCCCAATCGATATTGCTAAGACGTCATCCTTAGCACATATGAATAATTTATGAGTACACTCTCCAGTAGGTATACTTCACCTCTCCCATCGACGCACAAGGTTTAATCCCCAACGTTATCCTCATTCTGAACAAAGGGGAACACACGCACATAGACTGTATATATATAGCACCTCTTGCTATCAGTAGCCAGGGGAGTAACCAAGACTTCAAGGCAGACACACTGACCAGAGACGCTGCGGCTCCGACATGCCAACGCTCCAGCTGACAGTGGTCTGACGATCCCTTGCAGGATGCCCAACTTATTCCAGGACCAAGTCCCACACTCTCACTATTCAGGTATGAGGGTTTGACTAAATCCTAGTGGGATTCTTGGCTCTTAGGCTCGTTCGCATCTACTCACATGCTAGGTACATTTAGGTACATCTAGACAGGCATATCTGATAGAGACTACTAGCCACAGATTCCATAACATAGAATTATCCCCAGGCGTGAGACTGGATCCGGAAAAACTTTTGCCACACCATCCCTGCGGGCCAGGGGGACGGCGTCACGCGACTCCGCCCAGGCATCATCCGCGTACATGACGTCAGCGAGGTCACATAAGTCCCACCCCGGCGCGTCTACATCAGTTTTTTCCTTTTCCGCGTGCAACATGGATCCGGTCTCTGTTCGGGCCTGTTTGGGCCCCTTTTTTCCCTCATTGTGATATATTTTGGTGGAACAGTGTGCGAATGCTGCCAGGCTTCAAGACATGCACGCCTTGTGGGCGTCTTTAGTCGACGATGGACCCTCCCCTCATTTGCATCTGGTGTTTGGGGGAAGATCACGGCACCACTGATTGTGAGGCATGCCAACAGTTGAATCTGAAGTCGCGGCGGGAGTGCCGGATGAAACTACTCTTGGCCCGTTTCTCAAGGTCGGCTTCATCCCCTCGGTCAGCCTCGGCAGACTGTTTCAGAAACGGCCGTCGTCGGCATCATTGTCCCTCTCCGATGTCGCGAGAGTGTTGTTCCCCAATGGGTAAGTGTCACAGCTTGTACCCGGGGGCTGGTATTCGGCCTGCCGGGGGCGTGGGCCCTCCGCGGGTGATGCGGCCCCACGTGTCGTTCTCCTATCTATCGTTTCCCGGTGAGGGGGCATCGAGAGTCCAGATGGAGACCTGGAGACCTATGCGGCAGCTTTGCAGGCATCGCTGGAGTCTCTTCCTCCTCCTTCCCCTCCTGGGGGCGTCAGCGGATCCCTTGCATTGCGGGGGCCCTCTGCAGTGTCACCGACTGTCCCGGCGCCAACTCATTCAGCTCCAGGCTTGGAGGATGTGGTGCTGTTGTGGTGTGGCCCTTCGGGGGTCCCTCCTTTTGACCACGGCACCTCTGCCTCGCCGCAAACTCCCTGTGGTGTCGCGGGAGGTCGCCGGGGTTTGGGTCGCATGCCTCGTCCCCTCTGGGTCGAGGCTGGACGGGGACCCATAGTCTTCCTCCGGGCCCCTCTCGTCCCTCCACGCAGGCGGCTGCCTCGTCGGAGGGCGAACCGGCCCTGGCGGCGCCGCATGGATCGGCGGTCCACCTCCCTCACATTCTGGGCCAAGGCTGGCGGATGGCTTTGTGTCGCTCCCCTGGTCCTCCTCGTTCCTCCACGCAGGCGGCTACCTCATTGGAGGTCGAGTCGGCGCTGTCCCTTGGCCACTTCGGCTCTGGCCCCGTGCTAGTTCCCGAATTGTGTGACTTGGAGGAGCCCTGTCCGGCGTCTCCTTCGGCGCTGGATGGTGATGACGTCCTGCCTCAGGCGGTGGACTCTACGTCGCCGGACAGGCGTCGAGTCTCGGATTAGTCTTCAGATGCTCCCTCTTCTCCGGAGGTTGGGTGCCTACTGGTGTCATCCTCCCCGGCCGCCGCGTGGTGTTTTTTTCACCTGCATCATCGAAGGGCGGTTCCCCGCCATTCACACGGCCAAGGTGTTCGCCGGAGGAGCGGCAGGTCCCCCACTCTTCGGTTCCTTCTGACTTCCAGGTCTGGCCTTTGCCTGCCCCGCTTGGCTTTGGGGACGGCCGCCTTAGTTTGCAGCCGTCGCCCATGGAGGAGCTGCTTTCTCTGCCGCGGGGCCTTACGGAGGCGGGTGCGGCCTTCGCTCACGCAGTGTCCACGGCTGTGGGTATTCTGCGCATGGGTGACCCCGTTGCTCATTTCCCGGCGGACCATCTCTTGGAGGTTCTCCACCAGGGCTCTGGTGGGAGGGACTATTGCTTCCCTTTGATGGTTCGCTCCTTTCTTCCCTGATGGGAGCTTGGAGGCGCCCCCTCAGGGGAGCTGGTGCCCCAACACCTTCTGGTGCCGCGTGACCAGGCATGTCTTTCGTCCACCCCTCTACCTTAAGTCCACTGTTGTGGACTGCTTTTCCCTCCCTGCCGCCGCTGTTGACTCCGCTGTCCCAGGAGGCCCGATGGCTGGACTCTTGGGGGCACAACATGTTCGCCTCGACCAGCGCTGCCCTGCTGGCCCTTAACACCTTACGTGTGTTGGCTAGGGCCTCTTGTTTATGGGACTCGGCTGAGTCCTTAGGATCCGCCGCTTCACAAGAGACTGTTCAGGTGGACTTACGGCATCATGCGTTGGATGGCCGGGAGCTAGCGACGTCTATTCACCGCTCCGCTCTGGACATCTCGGAGGTGCCGGGCCATGGCTTCCTATGTCGCCCTCCGTCTCCATGATTGGCTTCGGGACGTCGTGTTCCCTGAAAATGTTTGGGAGCGGCTGATTGATCTTCTATTCGATTGAACCCTGTTGTTCCATGCCCCGGCTCACTCTGCCATCCAAAGGTTCTTGGCAGGGCTCCGTCCTCCTCCTCCTCCTCCTCCTCCTCCTCCTCCTTCCCCTCCTCCTCCTTCCCCTCATCAGTGACAGTTGAGTTGGTTCTGGACCTTCTTTTGGGCCGGTTGCCCTTGATGTGGGGTGTGTTTAATGGCCATTTAAGTTCTCCTTGCTGGCATTGTGGCTGCTGGACGGCCCCTTTGCTGACTGTGTGTTTTTGCTAGAGTTGCCTGCACAGACTTGACCCTGAAATTAGGCGTTCTGTTTTTCTCTTGGGCTGCTTGGTAAGCCTTCCGCTATTTTTTTTTTCCCTGTGGCTCTTTCGTTTTTTCCTCTGCTGCGGAAGTTCCTTCCAAAGAGGGTTCCCATGTCTTGGGACTTAACTTACCCTATGTGGGGTAGTGGTAGCTGTTCTATAGCTTGCGCTCTGTTAGGGAGTTCTGGTCGCATTCGGGCTTCTGCTCTCAATGGCGTTATGTATGTTGCTGATGCTTCTTTAGGTCATGCGAGTGGACCCCTCGTAGTAGTGGGTCCGGGCATTTCCTCTCCTTCATGCTCCTGTCCTGGAGGCTGGGATGGTTCTGTGTTTCTCCCTTGTCAGGCATAGCCTGCCCGGTCTCTCTGGGGCCCGGGCTGTTCTTCTTGCTTCCTGCGGCTTATTGCTACCTCCGCCGCTTTGTCTGGTTTGTTGCCTTCCGTCTATGGTGGGCTCGCCTTCTTTTCCCTTGTCTCCTTGGGCCCTCTAGGCTTTCTTCATCCTTGTCCTGGCATTGGATGGAAGCGTTGTTGCCTTGTAGAGGTGTGGGGTGCTTCAGCCTCCCTGAACTTGCTCTTGGTTCCTCTGTGGAGGGTGAACGGGCTTCTTCTAAATTCTTCTAACTTCTTTCTTCTCCCACTTCCCTCTTGGGGTCGGGGGTGTTCTGTTTGTGGGGTTCCCATTGCCTGGGGAGGGGGCTCCTCACCCTGTCCATGGGACTAGTCCCCTGTGGGCCTCTCTGTTAGGTCCAGGCTGGTGCGGTCCTTCCGTAGAACCTCCTTCCCAGTGGGTATGGCTAGGGTATCTATTCTACGTTAAGGAATCTGCGGCCAGTAGTCTCCATCAGATGTACGAGTTACTTACCTTCGGTAACAATGTATCTGGTAGAGGCAATTCTAGCCGTAGACTCCTTCACGGCCCGCCCTTCCTCCCCTTTCTGCGAGGACCCTTTGGCTTGCCTTTCTGCACTCGCCTCCCAGTGGATGGCTATGATGAGTGTGTGCATTCTTTCGCTCTTTTGATAAGACGATGTCTTGCTTTTTGTTCCCTCCTCTTCCTGGCACTGTAGAGGTTGGATTTATTGGTACTCCTGTGCTCCTCTCTCCAGGATTGAGTCTGGCCTTTCTTCATCCCTCTTTTCCCTCCCTCTTGTTTCTGAAGGTCCTGGCCCTTCTGCTACTCTCTGGTGTTGGGGCATTTGGCCGTGCCCTGCCCTGGCTCCCTTGGGGGGTTGTCACACTCTGTGCTGGGGTTGCCTTGGAGGTCTGTTGTCCCTGTTTGTCTTGGAACTGGCTCACTTTCATGGGTCTTGGTCGGGGTTGTAGTCCTGCTACATGTTGTCATGAATTTTGCATATGTTCCTTGTCTTCAGGGTGGTACTGTTTCCATAACTGGCAGGGTGGCTGCTCAGGGCTGTGCTCTGTTCTTTCTTCTCTCCCTGCTTTTGGGTACTGCAGTGTTGGCACTGCTCCTTATGGTGTTCTTTTTCACTATTCCTTTTTCGTTTCCAGTTTTCTGCTGTTTCGCACACTGTTCCCATGCTTCCTCAGTTTCTCTGCTGGCTCCGCGTTTTGGCGTGAAAAAGTTCTCTAAAGAAAACTGGCGTAGGCGTGCCGGGGTGAGACTTATGCGACCTCGCAGATGTCTCGTACGCGGACGACGCCTGGGCGGAGTCACGTGATGCCGTCCCTCCGGCCCGCAGGGATGCTGTGGCAAAACGTTTTCCGGATCCAGTCTCACACCTGGGGATAATTCTACGTTAAGGAATCTGCGGCTAGAATCATCTCTACCAGATACATCATTACCAAAGGTAAGTAACTCGTACCTTAGGAGTACGCACTTTATTTTATAAAGGCATTTCATATTCATGTATGTATTCATGACTATTGTAAAATGGTATAACAATACTATTCCTTTTTATTCACTGTACAGCTGGTTCCATATCTCTGCTACTGTGTTACAGTTGTAGCGGCACACTTATTTTACATGAGAAGAACAACGGTACAATAAATTCTTATTGTAAACACACTCAACTGTTTCTTCTGTGTATCTCTCTGAGAGCAAAACAAGCAAGCACGAGTGACTGGGTGAAAAGTAGTATATTGTTTCCACGAATCTGAGGTTATTATGTTCTGAGGTTGCCAAAGACTAATCTCTCTGATAATAGGAGATACTAGTGGCACTGCGAGCTAGTTAATGCGAAAACATAGACTAACATATTTGGTGGGGGTGTACAGAGTGAGTTTGCCACCAAGCCCACAGTAAATGTTATCCGTAAACAGCGTAGGTCCTACATGAAGGGTACTATCGGAACTACCCTACATGGCGTCCAACATGGTCTAACGTTGTCCAACGTGGTATATACATGGCACACTTACTCAACAGTAGAATCGGAGTAGCTCAGTTATGCTTATTCTCAGAGACGCTACTGAAATAAAAACTGGGACATCTGGAGTAGGTGGGAAAAAACTCAGCCACAGCTGAGTAAGTGGAGTATCCTATGTATTGGCTGTTGGTTAATCAAGCTTGAAAGGACATATTCTTCAAAAATTGTGCATAAAACCTTTTCATAATTTCCTTGGACAGTGATTCTGTGTCTTAAAAACACGATGTCTGATGAGGAGAGAGCCTTAAAACAAGGACTTAATCAATCTGATGAGGAAGATGCAAATGCAATACATATTGCACCCAAAGTGCCCACAAAACGTGAACAAATTCTTTTCTGGGTAGCTCAGAAAATAACCTAGTTAGAAGCAGTATTCCCAAATACAACACCATTTGAAAAACACAGAATGTTAACAATCTGCTTGCCCATGGGGATTACAGCACAGTTAGAGGATTGCACCTCTTGAGGTACAGTCTTTGCTGCCATAATACAAAATGAGTACCGAGCAGAACCTGCCCTAAACTTAGGGATGAATTTATAAAGTAACTATGACCAGGTATCAGCCGAAATACTAGCTAATATTAAAGGGGAAGCAGCATCAGTGTCAATCCGCCAACGCCTATGGGAGTTCTCTTCATTAGAACAGGTGAATGAACTACCCAAAATAATTGAAACTGCATATGCAGAATTAGGCATGGATAGTTTGGGGGGGGAAGAGCTTTAAAACCTCAACTAAAGGGCAGTCCCGAAAAGGACACTTCTAAGCAGATACCTACTTTTTCTAAAAAGAAGTGGGATGATAAAAAAGAAAACTCTAAAGACAAGAGATCTCAGTCCCAAGGTAGGTCTCCTCCACAGGAGCTCTCTGAAAAGAGGTACAACCTTAGGAATAGGGATAATATTAGGAAACCTGTCAGGTATCCGGATACTGATACACGTTCCTCTTGTTCCTTTCAGGGCTCGAAGAAAAGCTCCGAATGAGTAGGACGGTCAGAAAATAGAGAGGAGCACACACAGTCCAGAGCAGCGCGCTCAAGACTTTTCTTCTAAAAAAGAAGATAAGCAAAATCCAAAACCTCAATTTATGAAAAGAAAGTTGCTGGTCTGAAAATCAGATATGCCCAGAATTCTGAGGACAGAACGTCTGAATGGGGAATGGGCTCTGATGATGGTAGACAGTGCGGCAGAAGTAACAATAGCTCGCCTGAACCTAAAGCAATTTCTGGTGACAGCGGATTTGAATGATTAAATCATGGTGGAAACACCAGACTCCAGGGTGAGCGTCCCACATAAATGATATGAAATAACAATCCGGTTGGAGGGGGAAAAGCCCAGGAAAGTTAAAGCTCTTTTTTGGAAGAACTTGTCATCTGGTTATGACAACCTGTTAGCAGAACAAAATTGGCCGTGTGCATTCGTAATGGAGTGCCCCAGGGGAGAAAGTATTTTTCCTGCATTTTCCAACCACGTTCCCGTTCACCTTAAACATACATATGCACAGGAGTGGGCAGTAGCCCAAGCTCCGGCACTGTACACAAATCACTCCGGGTGGGATGAGAACTCAACCTACCACGTGATCCAGTTAAAAGTTTCACCTAATGCTCAGAGGCAATATCCAATCAAGCAAGAAGCTAAAAAAACAGGTCAGGGAGATCTTAGATTAACTTGAATACCTGGGGGTCATTGAAAAATGCACCTCTCTAATGAAAAATGCTTTGTTTCCTGTCTCTAAACCCGCTAATACATATTGTCTAGTTTTAGATTACAGACATTTAAACTTATGCACAAAGACATTTGCTGTCCAAAGTGCACATAGTGCCGCATTAATGAATTACATTGTGCGCAAAAAATACAACACCAAACTTGATATCTCAAATGGATTTTTCTGCCAAAATATAGCGCCTGAAAGCAGGTATCTGACCGCATTCAGTGGGTTAGGGTCCCAACGACAATTTTGTCGTCTAGCACAAGAGTATAAAACTAGCACGGGTATATTTTCAGCAAGAGTAACGAATTTACTTCAAAAATGTGATGAAGAAGCGTTGTCCTATGTGGATGATATTTATTTCACAGAAGACTTAGAGAGGCACTTAACCAGGGTAAGCACCATTATTCTGAGATTTGCCAGAGAGGGCTACAAATTCAAATTAAAAAAAATCAAAAATAGCCCAAAACAATGTCCTATTTTTGGGCTATGAGCTGTCAAATAAAGGCAAAAGTCTGGCAGCTACCTTTTTAGAAAAGTGTGCGCTGCTCCAGCCTCCAAAATCATTGAACATTTTACAATCAATACTAGGATTCCTGAACTTCGGCAAGACATACATTTTAGATTATGCACAGGGTAAAACCTTTCTATGACTTTTCAGCCAGATATTGGACACAACAACATACTAATTGTCTTTGTTTACTCCAGGAAGACATGATTGCTTCCAAACACTTACAAACCTGATGATCCGAATAATTGCGGGTACACTTATTTAACCTTTAATGGAGGAGAAACTGTACCAATCGCTTACAAATCACACCTGTACACAAATGCAATTCACTTCAACAGAAAAAATCCTGACAGAGGTTCAGACTGCTTTAGCAAGAGAAAGAGCACTGGCTCAAGGGAAACGCATTATTGTCGTGACTCCGGTACCGGCTTTAGAAGTGGTTGCGAAGGCCAGCATCCCAAATGCGAAAGCGTTACATCCAAGATGGATACAATGGGCTAATGCTCTTACTGCAACAGACGTTGAATACAGATTTGATCCAAGTTTAAAACACAGGCATTCCTGCAATACGAACAAGAATATCCTCTACTAAATGAAGTCTTGCCTCTAGAACAATATGAATATAATATGTACACTGATGGATCTGCGCAACCGGCCATAGGACGTAAGCAGCAATATTTTTCGGCATGTACTGTCGTTAAAGGTCGAATGTGTGATGACAAGTTCCATCCTATTTGCAAAAAAACGCAATCTTTAGGAGACTGCACGGCTCAATTAGCAGAATTAAAAGTACTTATACTGACACTTGTAAATACTGATCGAGAATTCCCCACACTAATTGTGCGTGATTCTTTTTACTGTGTACAGTCGTACAATGAGTACTTACAGCATCGGGAACAAAACAGGTTTAAAGACGCAAAAGGTGGCACAAGTAAGCACAAAATGCTATGGGAACAGGTCGGGGAATTGAAATCCGAGCTACCGAGGACTGATGTGATCCATACACTCGTCAACCTGATGGCGTTCACATTGAAGGGAATTCATTGGCTGATGAAGCCGCAAAGGAGGTTGTTCGCACGGCTTCCGTAGCTGGGCTGACTTGTTAAAAAACAAGAAAAGATGGAGATATAATAGTAGCTGTCATTGCATCATGCAAAGGCAGCACAGTAGTACCTAAACACATTTACACTCAAATACTCCTACAAGTTAGATGCAAAAAACATTCCATATGCTCAGATTCCTGGAGTGGGGGATTGAGTAATTCCAAATATGGATCGTAGTCAAGGTTTAATACTAGCTGCACACTAGGGTTTGGGCTCTGCGCACACAGGCATTACAGCGACTACTTCTTTACTGAAACAGCACTATTGGTGGCCAGGGTTAACTAAGCAAACTAAAGACTGTGTCTTGAAATGCAGCATCTGCCAGCAGCTGAAAGGCTTCACCGTTGCACGCCCGGCAGAGACGCCATTACTAAAATCAGACAAACCTCTTGCATGTGTATACTTAGACAACTGCGGCCCCTTACAAACGGACGGGGCTTACAGATATATCATGGTTGCAGTGAATTCATGCTTGAGATTCCTGTGGGTATGGCCTCAGCGCTCGGCTGATGCTCGAACTGTTATTAAAGATTTGCTAGTCTTTATTGGCACATACACAGTTAGCAGGTTACATTCTGACCGCGGACCTGCGTTTAGCTCTCGTGCTTACAAAGATGCCAAGAGTAGGAATGGGCGTAGCATTGCTGTTCTCATTACCAACCTGAGGGAAATTCTGTTGTGGAGAGAAAAAACTGGACTTAAAGCAATCTTTAACAGCTAGGGTATTAGACAAGGGCGGTAGTTGGGTCACACACCTTTATGGGGTACAGCAGGCATTAAACAACCAGCCAAGAAGCTCTCTAGGGGGAGTCACTCTATATGAGGTCTTCTTTGGGACACAAATGTGGATACCTGATCTTGATTGTGAATGCGCAGTGGAGGATGAAAAACCATTTGATATCCATGATCGTTTGGCTGTTTTACAGGATTTAAATGAATCCAGGACAAAACAAAGCAATGTCCATTAAAAGCAGACCGCCACTGAGGAAGTCAAGGTAGTCATGGCAAAACCTGTATGGAACCCAAAAGTCGGGGATCTGGTCAGAGAGACAATTGTGGACAAAAATGAATTTGGACCTTCTTACAGAAAACCTGTACCAGTCCTTACAGTACACGGAACAGGAAGTGTGCTGCTCCCGCCTCTGGCTGGAGAAAAGATTTGTCTCAATCGACTTATTCAAACCACACTATGTAGCCAATACTAAACAGTAGGCCTTGTTGACTCCTCTGTAGCAGACGCCCTCCTCTAGCTACAATCCAAGAAAGACTCCTCACGTTTGAAGAGCCACCTACAAAGAATGAAGGACTAAGCAACAATGCTATGGAACGTGTTCTACTTGAACCAGACATTCAAATTCAAAATGAGAATCAGAATAATTCGCAAGTTGCAATTAGACCAAATACAGACGTCTACATCAACATGCCTCGTCGAGAGGAAAATAACATTTCAACTAATCCCGATACAATTCCTACAATTGATCAAACGGCTTCGTCTATTTCACTAACTTTGATACGTTTTCTCTGGATCCAAGTGAGCTGGAAACGCCGCCAGCTAAAACACCATTCAAGCAAGAACTAATTACTTTTAAAAATTAATCATGTATTTAAAATTTCATTGAGTGATTTCATTACCTCCAGTACATTGTCTGATGATTGGGTCACAGAAACAGTAAATAGCATGTTATGTGATTTAGAAAAAACTGATGCATTTTCTAATTATGAGTGTTAGATGGTTCTTCGGACTATGGTAAATTGTACTGTTACCAACATTATGGTCATGATTTCCTGCACAAATCCATTTCGGCTAGAAATGTTTTTGAATACCATCAGTGGAAACATTGCCCAACACCACCGAAAAGTAGTTCACAAATGTTTGCACAGAAATTTGCATACTTCAGGGTTTAACACCACAGACCCAACCTCATTTTTAGGTCTCGGCTGGCGTGGGAGCGCACATGCGCTCCTCGCCGTGAGACTTATAGTAAACAAGTTACTTTTGAGAAGGGGACTCAAGCCCAGCCCCTCCTTACCATTGGGTAGCGTCAGCGTTTATGGTAAACGCTGGCTTCCCATTGGAAAGGAGGATTTTTAGTTGCCTCCCTTTAGCTTTTTCCTGGACGGGTTCACCTGCTTCACGGCTGTCGTGAAGACTTTTCTTATCTGCTTGTTTATTTAACAAGCAGATAAGAAAAGTCTTCACAACAGCTGTGAAGCAGTCATGGAGTTCAGAGGCGCACAGGGTCATGGGGAAGACAAGGCAATGGCGTGCGCTTGTTATACTTGGGCCTCGGTATCTCAACCGAAAAGTAAGGTTTCTTAAAACTGAATCTGGTGCATAATAATATTGAACGTGTTTTGCCTAATTCCGTAGCTTTTACTAACGGCTGTCTACTGCCACTCACTGACCTTCTTTTCAACTTTCAACAGAGATTTCAATACTCTATCTACTAAACAAACTGATTCATAAACCAACTCCAAATTATTTATAGGGCGTATTAAGAAAACGGGGAAAATATCTGCGTTACGTTGCATTAGAAAATAGTACGAGGCCGTGTGAATTCTTTACAGGAGGTGCAAACCCAGCAAATATTTTGTGCCCTTTAACAAATGACCGAGGGGCTTGTAGTTTGTCACGGGGTGTCTTTTCCATTTCCCTGCAGAATATGTTGCATCTGAAGAGATTCCAATACCCAGCAGCACAGGTGGAAAACTCAAAGTATTTCACTGGAACAAACCAAAACAAAATAAAATAAGATAAAACTAAGGGCGTGATCTTCAACACAGTAATGCCAAAAAACAGACATAATCATATGTTTTTAAGAGGCTCTCTAAATGCATGCGTGTGTGCACTCCTCTGTGTCTGCCAGCACATCGTTTTGCTCCTCTGACAGTGACACTAAAGGGTTACGCGTACAGACCCGATATTACCGGCCAGGCCAGCCAGAAATAAAGAAATGCGATTGAAGCATGGCATTTCACGTACATGTGCTTTCCATTAGTTATTTTCTTGTCTGCACTCACTACTTGGAACTGCCAAACACATGCTTGACCGCACTACCACCTCCTCTAAGACTCGATGCGCCTGCGCTCTTAGCCATCTGAGACCACTGCACCTCAACCTTTCACCCCGCTGAGGGGGACACTGTAACATCTCTGTCAGCCTTAAGTAGCCCGAGAGCGAGATACCAGAGGTCACTGGATCCAGCCAATGGTGTACAGAACAGTTCACGCGTGTCCCTCCTCCTGCTCCCATGAGGCCTCATTGTAAATGAGACCGTAGGTGTCTGCTCTCAAGGGAAGACTTAATGGCTGGGACGTGGTTCTTTTCTTCGCGAGGTGCAGCGGTGATTGCGGTCTTCGGCTCGCAGATGGAGGCTGTGATAACGTGGCATTGTGTGGTTCTGAAATGGTGACACTTCCCAATGACTGACTATGCGGCTTTCAGCACTACATCCTTCAGAGGCGCCCTCTGGCCCTCTCCTCTTCCCGCGCACATTTCACTTCCTATTCTCTGCCGTCGCTCAGACACACTGTGAGACGACAAAGAACATTCTCCCAGGTTGAAAGTTAAGGTCATCAGACAAAAGGTAGACGGTTTAAAGCATTGCAGTCTCCTTTCGGCAGAGAAAGGCAAAGGAATTTTCGAAGAGTGAAGAGATAGCATATTGTGTGTGAAAACAGCCATGATATTGTACTGTGTCACGAAACTAGCAATCTTCAAAGCATCCACAGCTTATAGGTATGGCTAGAGGTCCGCTTCCTTTCATCTAATCCCGGGTTTAAACTGGTTTATCAAGCACGAGTTGAGGGGCACCCATGACTGAGACCAAGGGCGCAACTAGACAAGAACTGCTTGGGGGGAGGGGGGAGGCTAAAACTCCCAGCCTGGGCTGGCCCTAGCACTGGTCGCACACAGTGCAAGTGTTTTCAGGCGCCCCATTTCCTGCTTTTCCATGATTTCCCTCCCTACCACTCACCAACAATGCAGCTAATTTCTCTATAGCACCTTTCTGACAAAAAGTTCATTTTAAGGAAGAGCCATCGAAGCTGTACGACTTTGGATCTTGTCTGTCCCTTCCTATTTGCTGCATAGCCTCTGCCCCCTTCTCTTTCGTTATTGCTTTCTCTCTGTCACCCACTTTCTCACTCACACACAAACGTACACCCTTCTTTCTCCTTCCTTCTCTATCTCTCCATTCTCTCGGTTTTCACTTACACACACACACACACATATTCGCAGAGCTTATTTCTCTCCATATGTTCCCATACCAGGCGTGTCACGCAGTTTCATGCTTACTTTCCCTCCATATTAAAGAATAGTAGATGTTTCAGCACCCAGGCTAATATGCTGCATTGCTAAATACATTTAAAGTTTCAAAGGCGAGACGATGCATTGCAAATGCTTGTTTATAAGGTTGTACCAACATTCGCACTGACAATTATGTTGACAAACACTAAACAGATTTATTCTGCTTTCTTTTTGGCACAATTGTCTGAACAGGGTTTCAACCTATGAAAGACAAAATTGACTCAAATTCGATTTGGGGTTCAAGGGACTGGCAAGTCTAAGGTACAGAGGCACTATTTAGAGCATGCCTCATTCCACAGCAGATGATCTTTTTAAATGATACTGTGCAACAGACATCCTGTCCTGGAATAGCCAGGATAAAGGACCTGAACACACCAAAGCTTCCTACACCAACACAGGGGTGGCATAATTCTACTATAAAGGAAGGGGCAACAGTTGATGACATACTAAAGTACAATAAATCAAACTTGAATTGGAAGAAGTGGGTGGTTTGGCCCTTAGATACAAACACATGTCATAAACGGTTCCTGCACATCACCATGGGACTCAGTATGCATAGGCCAGATCCACGATATGTACAATGAGAACATCCAGGGGTAGTGACATCCTACAGTGTTGGGAAGTTGTGCCTAGAATGGCTAGAAACCTCAACACTTGCAGAAGTGAAACAACACGTATCTTTACTCTCACAAGACATGGATTTTAGGGACTTTTAACTAGGACCTAGGAAACAACGTAAAAAACGTTTCATATATGCAGGCATTTATGCTGCCTATAACGAAATCTGGAATATTTCCCAACAGGAAGCCGCAGAGAGAAACATGGGAAATAGACTGTATAAACTTGGAAAAAGCTTTAGCTGTGGTGGATAATGGGTTAACAACTTTGACTTCCAGAGTATATTCATTGGGCAACATTGTATCTTCTTCTATTGACATACCGGAACAGGATTTAGCCATATTACAACACGGCCAATCACAGTTACGTTCTATTATGTTATTAAGCTGGACGCTGCAATCTTTGTGTACAGGCTTTGTGCCTTGGCGTTTTATAAACAGTCTGTCTCTGTTTTCAGAATACAATCTAACTGATACACAGATAGAAATGGCACAAAGGGGAGCAAAATATACAATGCTGCAAACTGAAAAACTGGACAGGCTACCATTCACAGTGGCTGAATTACCATCTACACAGTGGCTAATCCAAAGCCAAATCACACTCCCGGTCACAATCTTTCAGTTTCACTATTGCCTTGAGCAAAGGCAGGCAGGCAGACAGGCAGACAGGCAGACAGACAGACAGACAGAGAATTGGGTAAAGAATACATTAAGAAATCCTGGGATTTACCACATAGATTTCAATGCCGGAGTGGGGATCAAGAAGTGTTTCTTAGTGGTACTAACAGCAAGAGCGCTTTAAGCAGTTCTCTCATGTGCCAAGTTATCGTTTTGCATGGGGCCTGTAATGGTTCAATTTCTAATCTGTCTTGCCACATGAAAGGAACTCCAGCTGCCGTGATCACGCCAGCGTTAGAGTTACTTTCGGATGGGAGTTACTTGATGCTGAGCAATCAAGGTTGTTGTGGGATGCTCCCGGGCATTGCATATCTGGTCACCGTGAACACCAGTGTTTCTTGCTGTATGCAAGTATTGTTCTTTACAACAAATACAGTCAGGGAGTCGCCAGTATGGCCATCACTGAATGTTTCTTTTATACAGTTTGATGCTTTGAGCAGTATGAAAGCCATACTTGTATGTTACGTTAGGAAAATTTATAACACGCTCAGCTACTCGCGAGTGTCCTGGTGCGGAAACCAAAAAAAAAGGGATAAACAGAGGGTTTAGCTAAACTGTCTTGAATTTTTTCTTAAAAACGCCAAGGTCCTGGATGGTGCGTAGACCCAGCGGAAGGGCATTCCAAGCAACTGCCGCTTTGACTGAGAAGAAACAACCCCCTATCCTCTGACGCTTAAAACGCGGGACCCGGGCCAGAAATGAAGAAACAGAGCGTAGAGAGCACGTGGGCGTGTAGAAAGAGACACGCTTCTGAAGATAGAAAGGGCCATGCTCATGAAGCGCCCGGTGGGCCATGACCAATATCTTAAATTTCACCCTAACAGCCAGGGGCAACCAGTGATACAGTCACAGCTGAAGATGGACACTATCTCTAGATGATAGGCCCGATAGAAGTCTGGCAGCAGTATTCTGCACCACCTGAAGCCTCCTCAGCCGATAGCCAGGGATACCGGCGAAAAGGGCGTTCGGGTAATTCAGCCGTGACAGAATCAATGCGCAGGTAATGGTTTGCCTTGCCGCCGGGGGGAGGAGGGGAAAAAAGCTTCTAAAGGATTTCAATAAGGCGAAGCAGCCGCCAGCCAACTTCTTGATATGGTCCGCGAAAGAGAGATCTTCATCAAACCAGACCCCGAGATTCTTAGCTTGCAGTCCAGTAGAGGTGGGACATGGAAACTCAGGGAGCCAGTGCTGTTCTCTGAAATTTTGAGGAAATGTGCCGAAAAGTAAGATCTCTGATTTCCCCTCATTACATTTGAGCGGTGCCTCTGCCATCCATTTAAAAATAGATGACAGGCAAAGTTGGGCCTGGAGCACAGAATCTTTCCCCTTTGCCCAGGTGAAAAGCAGCTGGGTGTCGTCTGCATAGGCCAGCACCTTAGCCCCCAACGCCTCCGCTAAATATAGCAGGGGAGTCATATAGATATTAAATAGAAGGGGACTAAGGGAGGAGCCCTGCGGGACACCAGTTGAAGCTGACCATGGAGCAGAGGAACAAGGAGGAATCCATACCTGTTCTGACCGCCCCCTCAAAAAAGAGCGGAGCCATCCCCACACAGCACCTGATAACCCTATACTGGCCAAGAGTGATAAAAGCAGAGAGTGAGGGACCGTATCGAACGCGGCAGAGAGGTTAAGCAAAATAAGTGCCGCCCTCCCGCCTGTGTCCGAACAATCCAGAATAGTCTCTGCCACCTCGACCAGTACTGTTTTCGTGCTGTGCGACTGCCGGAACCCCGATTGAGCCGAGTGGAGCAGATCCTCCCTTTCCACATAGTCCGTAAGCTGTTTATTAACGGCCTTCTCACAAACCTTAGCCAAGGCAGGGGGAAGAGAGATAGGCTGATAGTTTTTTCAAAAGCGGCAAGATCTTTGCCTTCTCCCACACCTCAGGGACCTCCGCTGTTTGGAGGGAAAGATTAATGATGGTATTCACTTCCTCAATGACCACCTCAGCCAAGGATGCCAATAACCTCGCCAGACAGGGGTCAACAGGAGATCCTGATTTTAAGCTTTTCAGCAATTTCATGCATTCCGAGGGCTCGACGGCCTTAAATTCCAAGAATAAGTGTCCCCCAACAACCACTAGACCCTCACAAGTAGTGTCTAGATGGCTACTGCAAGATGTAAAAGTAGATTGAATGGCCAAGATCTTATCTCTGAAAAAGCCAGAAAGCGTATTACATCAAGAGGGCGAGGATGGCATCGCACTAGCTTGAGCCACAGAGGATATAAAACTCCGGACAATTGCATAGATTTCTCGAGAGTTATTATTAGCCGCTTCGATACGGGCGGAATAGAATTGCCCTTAAGCCAGTTTAATAGCGGCATATTATATCTTTTGCCTAACCCTACCCTTAGCAGCTAAACAATAACCACTCTTCCTCCATGCCCGTTACAGAGTTTTACAGTCGCGCTTCAGAGCTTTAAGGGACACGTTGAACCAAGGCTTAGATGGCGTATCTCTGGCCTGTCTGACTCAGCGGGGGAGAGCCACCGACTCAGCAGTGGAGGAAATCCAGCTAGAGAGCCCAGCGACCTGGTCCTCGAGTTCTCCAGCCAACCTGGGTCTAGAAGCGGCCAAGGCAACGTTGAACTCAATAGAATCAATCCTACCCAAGCCTGAGTAATGGCACAAGGGGTTGGAGGTTCCGCCTTAGAAACTTCCCATGAAAAATAGGTAATAAAATGGTCCGACCAAGTGACTGGACGGGGATCATCTACCTGTATAGGAAAATTAGAGCAAATGGGATCAATCAATCAATCATGGCATTTATATCGCGCACTACTCACCCGGAAGGGTCTCAAGGCGCGTGGGGAGGGGGGGGTCTGCTACTGCTCGAACAGCCAGGTCTTGAGCTGTTTCCTGAAGGCGAGGTGGTCCTGGG
The DNA here is from genome assembly GCF_964263255.1 of Lissotriton vulgaris. Taxonomy (NCBI): domain Eukaryota; kingdom Metazoa; phylum Chordata; class Amphibia; order Caudata; family Salamandridae; genus Lissotriton; species Lissotriton vulgaris. Next base: position 631,818,733 of record NC_141695.1, read on the forward strand.
TCAGCCGCAGGTGGACGGGCAGGGAGTTCCATGTCTTAGCCGCTAGGTAGGAGAAGGATCTTCCTCCGGCGGTGGCTCTCTGGATGCGAGGCACGACGGCGAGGGCGAGGTTCGCCGATCGCAGCTGGCAGGTGGGCGTGTAGAAGGTCAGGCGGTCGTTGAGGTACCTAGGGCCTAGGTCGTGGAGGGATTTGTGTGCGTGGGTGAGGAGTCTGAACGTGATCCTCTTGTTGACAGGGAGCCAGTGTAGGTCTCTCAGGTGGCTCGAGATGTGGCTGCGTCGGGGGACGTCCAGGATGAGTCGGGCGGAGGCGTTCTGGATGCGCTGGAGTCTCTTCTGAAGCTTGGCTGTTGTTCCAGCGTAGAGGGTGTTTCCATAGTCCAGTCTGCTGGTGATGAGGGCCTGGGTGACCGTCTTCCTTGTCTCGGTCGGAATTCATTGGAAGATCTTGTGGAGCATGCGGAGTGTGTGGAAGCAAGATGAGGAGACGGCGTTGACTTGTCTGGTCATCGATAGGGAGGAGTCCAGGATGATGCCCAAGCTGCGTGCGTGGTCTGTTGGCTTGGGTGCGGCGCCTAGGGCTGGGGGCCACCAGGAGTCGTCCCATGCGGAGGGCGATGATCCCAGGATGAGGACTTCTGTCTTGTCCGTGTTCAACTTTAGGCGGCTGTTGTTCATCCATTCGGCGACGTCTTTCATCCCTTCGTGGAGGCTCGCTTTGGCGGTGTCGGGGTCTTTGGTGAGGGAGAGGGTCAGCTGGGTGTCATCGGCGTAGGAAATGATGTTCAGGTTGTGATTGCGAGCGATGGCAGCTAGTGGTTTCATGTAGATGTTGAAGAGAGTGGGGCTGAGCGATGATCCTTGCGGGACGCCGCAGATGACTTTGGTGGCCTCCGAGCGGAACGGCGGGAGGCGTACTCTCTGTGTTCTTCCGGAGAGGTATGAGGTGATCCAGTCCAGGGCCTTCCCTTGGATGCCGGTGTCGTTGAGTCGTTGGACTAGGCTGCGGTGGCAAACAGTATCGAATGCAGCGGAGAGGTCTAGGAGGATGAGTGCCGCTGTTTCACCGTTGTCGAGCAGGGCTCGGATGTCGTCAGTGGCTGCGATGAGGGCAGTCTCAAGAACACACCCCGCTTGATGAGTAGGGAGGCTGACCTGCTGCTCAAGAAGCGCCAGTTGTAGGCCTTCCAGCAAGTCTTGGGTGTCCTTGTTATCAACCTGGTCCAAGTGTATGTTCAAGTCTCCTAGGACCATGTAATGGGCAAATCTGACAGCTTTAGTAGTAACTACATCTCCCCATGCCTGAAGAAATGAACCTGCCCGACCTGGGGGCCTATAAATCAGAGAGTCACCCAAAGTAAAATGCGCTGAGCAAACCATGCGATTGATCTCTGCACGAGAAACATTTGAACTTCAAGTTGCGAGGACCTCGACGGAGATTCAGGCACTAATCTGTACAAACTGCCCCGGCATTTCACAGAAATGATGGGTCGTATCATAAATGTGTCAGATACGAGCAGTGTTGTACACCTATTTAAAACCATAGGGTCTGGATTCCTTAACACCTTCCAGACCATCCTCTGAGTTATTCCTAACTTTATACACTCCGTATATGGAAGCATTTTCGGAGGTCCACCTCTCATTCTGCTTGCTATTGCTGAAATCCTTATTGCCGTTTACTTGCTATGCAATGGACGGACCATCCGCCAGCGAGATTGCAAAAGCTCTCCTGGAAAGAGATTACTGTGAGTGTATGGTACATCTGGGTGCACCTCGCCTTCGAGAACTAAGTGCTTCTTGGTTCCTCTCATTCAAACCAGTCTTTGAAGACTACATCGTACCTATTTTCTGATGCCTGTTTTGCAGGGGAGAAGGCAAGTTGGACATCTGTCTGACACCTCTAACGGAGACACCTGCGGACTTAGACACCAGGCTGGAACCACTGCGGTCCCATGCTCGTTTCTATCCTCAGCATATTTCCATCTTAACACATGCATTCCTCGAGGATCCGCAGGTGACCATGACCGAGTTGGATTTCAGCTCCACCGTTGGCACCGAGGTTCTAATACAGCACTGGCTGCCTCACCAACGACTTTTGGTAGCACTGAGTTTAATCTATGCACTCTTGACGTGCTATGAGAGGTACTACAATGTTTGTGCCCTACGACAGCAGGCAACGACAATGTTATGTCTCCCAGCCAGGACATATAATCTCAATCTGGCTCACTGTGTGCTGGGAACAAATTCAGTTTAAATTTCCCCTTCTTTTTACTCCAAAGAACTTTTCTAATGGACACTTTCTATAACAAAGCGTGGTCTTCTAAGTACGCTTGCAGTAGTACAACTTGTGTGAATGAACTCATTTAGAACTGTGATTCGAGGAACTTTACTACAATGTCATACTTTCACAAAGAACATTTTCCCTCGTTTTTTAAACAGTTTTTAAATGATTTTTTAAATGTTTTTAGAAACATTTTAAATGACTGCTTGATAATTTTATGCACTGACACGGTTATAAATGTGTATCTCAAATGTGTGTTATTATTAAGTATTAGGTGGAGTGGGTGTTATATTTCATATCGGTACCCTGATATAGGTCCAGGGAACATCATACACTTTCCCTATATCATCTCCCTGTCATTTCATATGAACGAGCCTTATACGGACAAAACTGCAAGTAAGGACAGAATGCCTTGTATGGACATAAGGCCTAATAAGGACTGCAGCCTTTTATGGACTAAACATTTCACCTAGTTCCATGCTGAGGGTGGGTTTTCCCAATCGATATTGCTAAGACATCATCCTTTGCTCTTATGAATAATTAATGAGTAAACTCTCCAGGAGGTACACGTCACAGCTACCATCGACGCACAAGGTTTAATCCCCAAACGTCCTAGGTTTGTGGTCTGTGTATGTTCTCAAACAACAGTCGATTTTATGGGATGCTGACTTAAGGCTCCCTTTTTTATTTTAATTATTTCGTTTTCCATGTGTTCTCATTTAGGACTAATTACAAGTATTGCATTTGACTGGAACTCCGTTTTGATCACCCAGGAAGTGATTGTACTTCATAAATTCGAAAAACAGGATTTAAACTCAGTAATTTGAATGTAAGGTGAGGCTTTCTTCATCTGGTCTGAGCATACCCAGCCCGAGTGGGCTGGGTATGCTCAGACGTGAGTCCCAGGCTCTCCACATCACTGGAGTCAAGCTATCCAGGCTGAAGAAGGCTGATAGCCACAAACCGGTCCTTGGATGCTTGATTCCAGTCTAGGAAAGACATGGCTTGGTAGTTCGGGCTGGACTGTTCCCATGAGGCACAGGGTCAAGGCTGATTTGCATATAGCCATTGTCTGAATTAGGGTGGTGTGGAGTGCAAAAAAACAATGGATTTAGGCCCAGATCTTTGTACTGGGGTGAATGTAAGACATTGTTCTGCATTCTGTCCATCAACTGTGTTTTTTGCAAAATTAGAGTTGACCAAACAATATACAGTTCCTCTTGAAAGGTAGTATGTCTATAGAACAAATCTAGCCAAAAAGCAATGAAGTGCAGTACATGTTCAAATTCCAGCATCAAGTCTGAGTGATCGGAAAGGCAGCGGTTGTGTGAAATTTTAATGCATTGTGAGGTAGTGTTCTTTAAAGAAGTGAGTCTTCAACTCTTTTCTAAATCGGCGCAGTCCTGAAAATATGGTGATGTTCCAGATCCTGAGTCCATAAATGTAAAAGGCCTGCTGCCTTGTCTTGTTTTTTTCCTTTTTTACACTTTTTGAGGCTGTAAGAGTCCTGGCTGTGAATATGCTGAGACTTCAGAGGAGGTGAGATTTCTGTAAGGTGATGTAACGACCGGATTCTCAGACCAAGCAGACTACCAACCGTAGCTAACCCAGTCGTCACGTAACCACACTCTTCTCAGGCCACTATATACATGATATCTAGAATACTCACCTGAGTAGGTGAAAAAGAGCTATTTACAAGCCTATACAGTCAAACATACCACTAATATCTAATGGATTCCATATCTTATCCTATAATTACCTTATCTTATATTCATTAACGTCACCCGACGATATCTTTAGTATCACCCGACAATATCTTTAACGTCACCCGACGATATCTTTAACGTCACCCGACGATATCTTTAACGTCACCCGACGATCTACACTAATGGGGATTTACCTTTAAAAGTTATTTCCCAAATGAAGTTCACACTCTCCCCCATCATCAGTTACCTTCACAGAAGGGCATATCCCATCCTTCTGTATGTCAGCACCTGGTTAAAAGGAAAGGTCAATCCCATTCATAAAAACAACATTCAAAGATATTTAACATTAAATCTTTATTCTACAACTAAGCATGACAGAATGAGCAAAAGATACATGATTTAAGTTAGCCGCCACCTATAACCTAAAAGGGGAGTAAAAATGAATGATTAGATATATTCTACACTAAGCTCAGAACGCCTCACCTTAGACGTGTGTCTTTCCATCTCAGCAGCGGAGCTGATCCCTCTCTCTCTCTCGCTTTGTCTTCAATGCTCGGGACTCTGCTCCCCCTCTATGGCTCACGAATACACGTCTGCACCGCTACGCCTCATCTACGATGCCATGGTTCCGAAATACTCAAAACCTCTTCTGGACTCAGTCTCTGCCACTCCTGTATGATGTCTCTACAGGACCCTCAGTCACTTTCCTTCTTCGTTTCAGGATTTCAATTAGCTGATGGTATCAGTCTCTCTGCACCAGCCTCTTTCTCTATGGAAAATTTCGGTATTAGGCCGACTCCCACCAAATTCCTGTACCAGTCCCCGGCCCCCTTCGCCTTCCACAGTGACCACCTGCGTATTGCGTCTAGAGCCGGGGAGACAAACACATTCCTTTGATAAGGGCCAGTCTTGACCGGTTCCTCACTAGCGAATAACAGGCTAAATTCTAAACACTAACTTTACCCTGCAAGCGCCTCGGACAGTTGAGGCAGAATTACAAAATGGCTTCTCTCTAGCTTTCGGGCCTATAGGCCCAAGAAAACGGAAAAAGGCACTAAACCCTGTCAAAGTGCATAGTTAGGCCCTACAAATGAACGCAACTGCAACTAGGACTGAGATGGTAGTGGATTATAGTCACCACCAGTCTGAAAATAGACTAAAATTACCCTGTCGCTACAGGTGAGTGGGGGTCCGCAACTGGTTTTGAAAATGTTGTGAAGTGGCAAGGGGAACCAATGATATTCCAGCAGGATTAAGGTGATGTGTTCATATTTCTTCAGGCCCTCAATGTGACATGCTGTGGCATGTAATGTGCTCTTAAGGGGTGCCAGTGTGACGTCTGCGAGGCCAGGGCGCAGAGTGATATCACAATCCAGGTGGGAGAGTATAAGGGCAGTTCTCAAGTCGCTTTCTGCAAGAAACTGTATCACTTTCCTTAGAAGAGAGTCATTTTACTAGGTCATTCTTTGGTTTTGGCATTGTGTTTCTTGGGGGTCAGATTGGTATACAGGGTGAATCCAAGTGACTTGGCATCCACTGAAAGTTGAGGTTCAAAGCTGTCAAGGTTCATGTCATTGAGCCAAGTTTGTACTATTTCTTGTTTGTTGCTGGTAAAGAACAGGAATTCTGTCTTGGTTGGGTTGAGCTTCTGGAAGGTGCTGGACATCCAAGTCTGGATGATGTGCTGACAGTATTTGAGATCTTGGATATCTTGAGCAGTAGAGACTCCCATTTAGAGTGGGTATAATCAATGTCTTTGTGAATCTTAATGCTGTTATCTGAAAAAGAGCACCAAGCAGCTCCGTGTAGAGGTTAAATGTGGCTGGGCACAGTATGGAACCCTAAAGGCATCTTTTTTTGTGACCAGAAGGTGCCTATGTGAACAAACCAATGAAAGACGAAAAGATAGGAAGATAACCAGTGAAGAACATTGCTGATGAATCCTGTCCAAGACTCCAGAATGCATATGATGGTTGGATAATCAACTGTGAAGAAGGAAGCTGAAAAGTCCAGTAATATGAGGAGGCAGAGGGCCTACTTCATCTGTGGTCAGCAAGGTACCCTGCAATTTGTGAGGTAGTAGTATCTGTGTTGCAGCTGGACATAGTTGTGCTGGAGATGTGTAGCATTAATGTGATCTTGGAGTTGAACATATACTGCTTTTGTAGTGGTCTTGCTGAAGTCTGTTAGGTGAGTGATGGTCTGGTAGATGGCAAGGTTTTCTGGGTCTGGTGCAGGTTTCTTTAAGAATGGGAGGGCCTGGGCTATCTTAAGAACTTCTGGGAAGATGCCTTCAGTGAGGCAGGCATGGACTATGGTGAGTAGGGGTGAGAGAAGGTCTTCAGAGACATTTAAAAAGAGGAAGCTCTGAGCAAGTCGAGTATGTCAGTGAGCTCTGCAGTGGTTGTGCCGTCTAATCTTTTTGGACCTGTTAGGTGAGATTATTTGTTCCCTTATGATCCAGTTATGCTTTGTTATGTTCTATATATTGTTTCACCATCTGTCCACGAAGTATGAGCATTTATTAGTGTGAAGCAGCAGCAGTTCTATGGTTTCAAAAGTACACACTGACTTCCCGATTTAGACCTTGGAATCATGTTTTGTTTGAACTTTGCACTATTAAAGGTTTATTTTATATTTTGTAGAAAGTAGCTTGTAACCTATAGTGGACATGTTTGGTTTCTTTGCTGGACTCACATAATTAGGGCAGTTTCATAATATTTATAATCGTTTATGTTTACCTCTTTTACTCGAATAAACTGGTATGCAGTTACCTTAGATTCCTTGGTGAGTACTACAGAAGTTTGTGACTCCTGACTCTTTGATCTCTGAATCTTAGAATATTGGACTTTATATATTTTTTTACTTTGTGAAAAAAGGAAGAGATTCACCAAATGTACATAACTTTCATCCTCACGGTTGAGTTTTCTGATGGTATTTATACCTTTGCAAACAAAAAACATAAGTGAAAAACATTGTCATTTACAATGCCAATAGCTCTAACTTTCATGAATGCGACCAATTGCACGGCAAATGCTTGTCTTTCCTGTCTGCGGATGGATTGTCAACAGGATGTTTACAGTACAAGGGTGCTGAAGGCTTTGACATGCCCTTAGATATTTTAATTGTGTTTTGGATGTTCACATAGTTTTCCCAAAAAATTTTGAAGTTGTTTAGAAGGGTGTTGGCATTGGATGTGGAGCTGATAGGGTTACAGCAGGTTCAAGCATTACATTGTCTTTGGTGAACTCTTTGAAGGGTCTGCAGGTGTAGTCTTCTCTTTGGGCTGATCTTGGTTTGTTGTTAATTAGGTGAAAAGAAAGAGGGATGGTGAAGTGGTCTAGGGGTATATGTGGTTTGCATTGGATTGTTGGTGATATTGAGTAGATAAGGTCATGGGTGTGGTCTTTAGAGAGTGTTGATGGTGAGGATTGTGTTTCTTGTTTTCTTTTCCTTAGCTTGTGTGTGATGAAATCTAAGAATGAATCAATGAAATTCTTGGTCTGTCCAGGAGGCTTGAAGATGAGATGGAAGGTGGCAGGCTAAGTTGAAGAGAGTGGGAAATGGCATGTCAGCATTTCAATGGGGTTGAGTGTTACTTGCTTGCCTGGGGTGCAGGACCAGGAAAACCTATGGATGCCAGTGAGGCCTCCTCCCTTCTCCTGTGCACAGTCCAACCAAATTCAAATGATGCTATAGCCTTTGGAAAAAAAGAATTTCTTAGTTGTGCAAGTGAAGTAAGTAATGTGTTCAAAATGTACAAATTTACATTTGGCAGAACAATATACAGTTCCTCTTGAAAGGGTGTAATAAAGATTTTATGTATGTAGTATTTCTACAGCGTCAACCTGGACAAAAAGCAGAGAAGTGCTGTACGTGGTCAAAATCCAGCATCAAGTTTGAGTGCTCTGAAAGATACCAGGTTTGTGGAATATTAATGCATTGTGATGTAGTGTTCTTTAAACAGGTGAGTCTTCGGCTCTTTTCTAAACTGGAGCAGCCTAGGGGCAGTCCTGATGATTACAGTGATGTTGTTCCAGATCCTGAGACCGTAGATGTAAAGAGCCTGCTTCCTTGTCTTGTTTTTCCTTTTATACTCTGCAAGAGTTCTGGCTGCAGATGTGCTGAGACTCCCGAGATGGTGAGCTTGTTTGCAAAGTAAGTGGGTATCTGCAGCTGATTTTGAAGACAGTTCGAGTAGGCAATGGGAAGCATAGAAGTTCAATCATGATGAAGGTGTGATCATATTTCTTCAGGCCCTGGAGGAGACATGCTGTGGCATGTTATGTCTTCTTAAGTGGTGCTACTGTGGAATCCTATTTGTTTGACAAAGAGGGCATCAAGCTTGTGATAGGTGATGAGGTCTAAGATGTCTGATGCATGGAATACTGCCTAGCGATGGTTAATAAGCATGAGTTAGAATGTGTGTTCTGTAGTTTGAAGATGTGTGGTAGTAAGTAGAATGTGTATGAGGTTGGGTCTGTGTAGTCGCTGTGTGAGTGAGTTGTTTAGGTCCTGGTGTAATTGCAGGGATTGGCAGTATGGAGTGCTTGGTGAAACACATGATTTGAGTAGAACATATGTTATGGCCCAAGGCCTTTTCTTCCTTTACAGTACAGTTGGGTCCTGGTAGCTGTAAAGCATTATCAGTTCAGTTTTACCTTTGAGTATAAGGTCTGCACAAAGAAGGTTGCCATGGTGCTACCAAGAGTTTCATGTTTAACCTTATCTGTACGATTAATTGGTTGTTTATCCTTATCTGTACGATTAATTTGTAAAGGGGACAACAGCTCAACAATACCGGTCACTTATACCAAAAACAGTTATCTGACTCCACCAGTTAGGATTCTCAATACTAAAAATGTCAACAAAATTATTCAAACACACTTATAAAGCAAGGATGTGCTTATATGAAAGAACAACATCTATCAATCAATTAGGATTTATAAAGCGTGGCTAATCACCCAATGGGGTATCTAGCCACTTGCAGGTCTTTGAGGCTTATTTTCACAGCCAGGTCTTGAGGGTCATTCAGAATTCCGGAAGTGAGGCGATTGTCCGTAGTTGTGGGAGGAGGCTGTTTTAGGTCTTTGCAGTTATGTGGGAAAAGGAGCGTCCTCCACTTCTTCTTCAATATGGCAGCAGTCTTACATTCAGAGGCAAGTACACGAATAGGACTGGAGTCTCAAATGCCACATCCACCTGCTGGCACAAAAGCTGCCAGTGACAGACAGCTAATTTTTAGGCCTGCTCAGCTGCCATGATCAGAGAACATACAAGTTTGGAAATAAATCTCAAAATTCGCAACTCTTACTTCCACATAAGGGTGAACCACAGTCCAAAACAAAAAATCACCAAGCTTCACATCCAGGTTTTCAAACCGCAAATCCTAGGGAAAGCACTTTAGATAGGGAAATTTGCACATCATTTTCGACTTCATCCACAGCTCTCGGCAGTGGTACAATAGATATTCTAAGCAGTTGCCAGAAGTATCGAAACAACCTCATTATAAACTCTGAGGCCTAGATTTGCAAACCTGTCGGACAAAGCAGCACAGCATCCAAAGTTAGTGCACTGTATTGTGTGATAGGGAGAGAGCTGGAAAGCCCCATATCTGCAGAGATATTTGCCACACACACATCTTTACACCATAGTGCAAGGTTGTCTGTACCAGTCTATCATAGGTTCCAGTAAAATAAATACTCTACTAAGACTAACTTTAAAACCTTTCCCACTTTAGAAGTGTGCTGTACAATACAACACACATGCAAAGTAGGAAACGTTAGAAGAAAAAAACACTTGCTTTCGAGTGGTGCTAATTTTTGGCTCAAAACCCTGTCTACTGTTAGTAGAGAAGGTTTTACATCAGAAACCATGGATGGTTGCATGGGAAGGCCCGTGTACTATCTATGGAATTCCCCCTTGACGTAGAGTAACGCAAAGCAGTGCTTCGCTCTGGTTTGTGTTACTTTTTCTTACAAACCAACGCAAATACCAAAATGCTTTGGTTTGTAAATCCCAAAAAGGATTTTGTGTCGGGTCTGCGTTAAAAAAGTAACGCAAAATCTTTTTAAATCGGGGCATGAGTTTGCTCTAACTTGTTAACAATAAATAAGCAAAAATGTCTTGCCAGTCCAGAGTCACTGAATCTAGCAATTTGGGGCAGTAGGCTTCGAATTTGAACACTGGCATGCTATGTCAAAAAGTGGGGAAGCTTTGCTCCTCACTGCAAAATCTCCTTTGTAAATCCACTTACTGCAAGTCCTTCAAATATAGTCCAAACCTTCTTTGACTCAAGGAGGTAGGCTTAGCTTCCAACTCTATTCAGGGTGCATGGAAATATTGGGCTTGATGACATAATTATTACATAATGTATTTATTGAGGGAGGGGGCTTCATGTGTTTAGTAGTTATTAGCTGGATTGTGAGATCTTGGGTTAGTAGATATGTTGACCAGGCTTGTCCGTTGCAAAGGACACATAGAAAACTATAGTTAAAAGTATAGCTGCTGACATGGCAGTGCAAAATCATTCACAACAAAGAGTGTTTTGCTGAGTGGACAGGTTAATGCCCTGAAACCACACTGAAAGGAAGCCATTATACTTGCCTCAGTGTTAAGACTGGATACATGTGGAGAAACCAGGTGTTATTTCACAGAGTAGAACCTGAATGCAGTAGCATGACCATGAAACCTAAAAGGGTTATGAACTGTATCTGGTGGAAAGACATAAGATTGTGTGAGGCATCTAAAACTTCTGTGATGGAAGTCCTAAAATACAGAATCAGCTTGTTTTGGGTTACAAAAAGATAAGACTTTCAGTTGTACTGGACGCTAATTTACTTATTTGACAGTTTTAGATAGCGCATACCTGACTTGTGGGTATCTGGTACAGTAAAACAACATTATCACACCTGTAGTAGTTGTTACGTAGATTCTAAAGTTCCATGTTATGTACATGTTGGATCATCCAAAATACACCTAACACATTATGTGTATAAGTTACATAGTTCGAAATGTACCCAGTAACCCCGGTAGGTTGTCTTTGGTGGTCACAGGGTCGCAGTACTGGTTTGAGGTGAGATCAGTATTTCCTTGGCGTTTATGAGGTCAGGCCAGGGTATTTGTGTTATTGGATTGTATATGAATCTATGGTTACATTTTCGTGGGTTGTTGTGCCGTAGAACGGGGGTCTGCGTACCGGGGAAAGGACGCAGTTCCCATTTGTACCTAGGGGTCTTTCCAGTAGTAATGCTTTCGCACTTTTCTTGATATAAATAGTGTACATTTCTGATGGCAGGGAGTTCCAGATTCTGAGTGCATTACCAGAGAAAGAGCATGCCTGGGACCTTTCCTTCAATCTGAGCGGAGTCAGTGGTAGCCATGCTGTACTTCCTTTGTTGTAAGTCTTTCCTGCCCTGGATAGTTTTTTTTTTAACAGGTATTTTGGTGTATTTTCATGGAGAACTTTGTGCGTGACAAAGTCTGTTTTGAAAATGCATCTTGCTTCTATCGGGAGCCATCCAAGTTTCTTTAGTGTGGGTGTGATGTGTTCTTATTGGCGTTCCCCTGTTATGCCCATGACTGCTGCATTAATGGTGGCCTTCACGGAGGATAGGTGATTTTTCATGTTCTATGAGAGCCGGATTGAAAAGCTCAATCAAGAGAGTAACTACTGTTGTGCAGGATTTTTGAGATCTACTTACACAATGAAAGGTTTGACCTTTTTTTAGTATCCTCAGGCTGTACCTGGCATTCAAAGCAGTGGAGTTTATTTGAGTGGTCATGTTCAAGTTTTTGTCTAGTGTGATTCTCAGCTATTTAGCATGGTTTATTATTGTAGTAGTGCAGTTGAGACTGTCTTGGATTAGTAAGGGCATATTAAGAGGAATTGTTTTTAGGGGGTTGAGTTTCAGATGGCTTGCGGCTAGTTAGTTTTAAACCTCCTTTAGTGTATCATTTAGGTGAAGGATATCTCTGAGAGAGATTTTTAGGTCGAGTTGAGTGTCATCTGCATATTAGTGGTATGCCAGGTTGGTGTGTTGTAGAATCGCAGTCAGAGACTCCATGTAAATATTGAAGAAGATAGGTCATAGGACTGAAACTTGGAGGACTCCTTGGTGTATGGGGGATGGATTAGAGAAAGCAGATCGGTTTTTGAGGTAGGAGGTGAACCAATTGAGAACTGTGCCTTCTATGCTTATGCATTATTTTATGGTATGTTGATGAAAGGTCAAAGAGCGTAAGCAGGCAGGCGTTACCTGTGTCCATCATCCAAAAGATGTTGTCTGTGACGTTGAGTGCGGCTGTATCTGTGCAGCAACCTGCCCAGAAGCCTGACTGAAGGATGTCAATCAGACCATGGTTAGGTTGAAGCCTACCAGACAGCACAGCTGTCTGGTTTGCTAACAACATCTTGGGGAATTCAAAAAACTTCCCTAGGAAAGCATTCCGCCCTTTGCTTACCATTGGCTTTGTGGTTTGTAACTCACATTTTCTTACTTTCTATTTGCTGGCTTTATTTGTTTTAGGCTGCCCAGGGTGAGTTTGGCCATACCCTTGCCCAAACCTTATTTACAATATCCTTCTGAGTGCTCCCTTTCTGTAAACAAGTCTTTAAATCTTGTTCTTATCTTGTCATATTTGCTGTACATTTAAAGACAGAGATAAAATGTCAGGCTCAGTCTTCTGAGAGATATTGGTCTTTACTTGTCTTTCTCTGACTTCAAAGTGAGAGGCTTTATGTGACAATCAGGCTGGCTATACAGGAAGTGTGGTGGAAACAAATATTTTAATACCATCAAAATAAATCAATACACTAGGTGATGACATTTCCACACATTATAGTTGGTGCACTCTATACTTTTTTTTCTTTTGAAAACTGTATTTATTCAGATTTTTAAATGATATCATGCAGTAAGAAAAACTGTGGATACACGGTATACATTGGATGTTGCTCAATAGCAAGTGATGAGGGATACAAAGTATTGCGCCGTATTCCCTGTAAGAGAGCATGAGGTTAGATACAAGTTTCATACAATTATATGCAAGGAAAATCAAACATGGCTGATCTACTTCCAACAATGGGTCAGAAACACAATTTTTCAGGGTACCTTCCCTGCCTGTCAAATCCGATGTCTCCTCCTCGTCATCCATTTCCAGGCCATAATACCCTAACTATGGTGTCTAAATCTTTTGGAATTTCCTGGGGCACCCCCTCGTCTTGTATGTTATCTTTTGCATCACCATGTACAAATCTAGGCACGTCGTCCATTCCTAGGGCGTGGGAAGTTGTTGGACACTCCAGTGTCCCTCTTGCCCACAACCAACCCCAAATTAGCAAGCGTGAGTTTATTACGCGGCAGATCAACCTCTGTAGAGATTCCCAGTAGGACCTATCTAGCATCCAACTCAAGTTGAGCTTCCAGTATATTATTATATTCTCTCAGTACCTTGGTGCAATATGTTTTGATCAAGCACACTCCCACAGGGTATTTATGAATGTGCCGCATTCTGTATGGCACCTAAGACACTCCGGGGTGTCTTCTCTCCCCATATTGTGCAGTCTAGCTCGGTCAAAAAAGTCCTGTGGAAAATGTTATAATGAATAAGTCGTAGTCTCTATTTTATCGCAACTTCGGGTGGGTGCATGAGGGCAGCTTCCCAGTCAATGTCTTCCAGTGGACCTGTGGTAAGTTCCCATTTGGTCTGGAGTGGACGTAGTTTGTCGGGCATGTTATTAAGTAATGTCTTGTATGTCAGCGAGATAGCCTTGGTAGGAATATCTTCTTGCAGTAGTCTGCCCTCTACGGGGGAATATTCCGGCAGTGTCAAATCCTTCCGCCCGCCATGCATGGTGAAACCTAAGATAGGCATCATTTTGGGTGTCGCTTAGTTGATATGTGGCTTGGAGTGTGCTAAATGGTGCCAAAGTACCTCCCTCCATAACATCCCCCAATTTGGAGATCCCTATCAGATCCCACTGCCGAAAGCCGCTAAGCTTACTGATTTCAGTTAATTGTATTCCTTCCCACAAATAGGTTTCCCTCGTAGGCTTCTTGCCCCAATTCATGATCTTTTTCGCGACTCCAGTACCCTTTGAGTGGCGGGCAAAAGGCGACTACTACCCTTGCCTCCATAAATGTAGTGCAAATGTGAATGATCTCGGAATTGAAGTCACTCCAGTGCATACATGGGGTGGTCTCGCGTGGCATGGATCCATTCATTAATTACGATGAGATGGGCCGCTCTATAATAGGCTTTAATATCAGGGAGGGCCAGGCCCCCATTGTATGGATTTCGCTGCAGCGTTTGCAACGATATTCGTGGATGGGCTCCATCCCAGAGAAGTAGATATAGCTCGTCATTGAGAGATGCGAAATTGGTCTCTGGTATTTCACACTAGGTGTTCTGTAACACAAAGTAGCTGTGGGAGTGTGGCCATCTTGTACATGGCAAAAATATTTACAACAAGGGGTGGTGAGGGACAGAGTCTCTGAATTAAGCAGAAAGCTCTCACCCAGTCAAGAGATCAGGGCTAGATCCAACACCGTTTTTTAGCTCATTGCACCATCCCAGTTTCAGAACCTGGCTGTATGCAAATTAGTCTGTTCCTGTCCCAGTGCATGATGGGAACAGGGCAAACCAAACTACAAAAGCCAATTCTTACACTGGGAAGGAAACAAGCTCCCGGGGACCGGTTTCTGGCATTACAGCCGTCTTCGGCCCGGTTTGCTTGAATCCTGATGGTGCAATGAGCAAGGGTCTCACATCTGAGAATACCCTTCCACGCTTAGGGTGGACAAAAATATTTACAACAAGGGGTGGTGAGGGACAGAGTCTCTGAATTAAGCAGAAAGCTCTCACCCAGTCAAGAGATCAGGGCTAGATCCAACACCGTTTTTTAGCTCATTGCACCATCCCAGTTTCAGAACCTGGCTGTATGCAAATTAGTCTGTTCCTGTCCCAGTGCATGATGGGAACAGGGCAAACCAAACTACAAAAGCCAATTCTTACACTGGGAAGGAAACAAGCTCCCGGGGACCGGTTTCTGGCATTACAGCCGTCTTCGGCCCGGTTTGCTTGAATCCTGATGGTGCAATGAGCAAGGGTCTCACATCTGAGAATACCCTTCCACGCTTAGGGTGGACAAAAATATTTACAACAAGGGGTGGTGAGGGACAGAGTCTCTGAATTAAGCAGAAAGCTCTCACCCAGTCAAGAGATCAGGGCTAGATCCAACACCGTTTTTTAGCTCATTGCACCATCCCAGTTTCAGAACCTGGCTGTATGCAAATTAGTCTGTTCCTGTCCCAGTGCATGATGGGAACAGGGCAAACCAAACTACAAAAGCCAATTCTTACACTGGGAAGGAAACAAGCTCCCGGGGACCGGTTTCTGGCATTACAGCCGTCTTCGGCCCGGTTTGCTTGAATCCTGATGGTGCAATGAGCAAGGGTCTCACATCTGAGAATACCCTTCCACGCTTAGGGTGGACAAAAATATTTACAACAAGGGGTGGTGAGGGACAGAGTCTCTGAATTAAGC
Organism: Lissotriton vulgaris; assembly: GCF_964263255.1. Lineage (NCBI taxonomy): Eukaryota > Metazoa > Chordata > Amphibia > Caudata > Salamandridae > Lissotriton > Lissotriton vulgaris. Next base: position 631,834,265 of record NC_141695.1, read on the forward strand.
AGAAAGCTCTCACCCAGTCAAGAGATCAGGGCTAGATCCAACACCGTTTTTTAGCTCATTGCACCATCCCAGTTTCAGAACCTGGCTGTATGCAAATTAGTCTGTTCCTGTCCCAGTGCATGATGGGAACAGGGCAAACCAAACTACAAAAGCCAATTCTTACACTGGGAAGGAAACAAGCTCCCGGGGACCGGTTTCTGGCATTACAGCCGTCTTCGGCCCGGTTTGCTTGAATCCTGATGGTGCAATGAGCAAGGGTCTCACATCTGAGAATACCCTTCCACGCTTAGGGTGGACAAAAATATTTACAACAAGGGGTGGTGAGGGACAGAGTCTCTGAATTAAGCAGAAAGCTCTCACCCAGTCAAGAGATCAGGGCTAGATCCAACACCGTTTTTTAGCTCATTGCACCATCCCAGTTTCAGAACCTGGCTGTATGCAAATTAGTCTGTTCCTGTCCCAGTGCATGATGGGAACAGGGCAAACCAAACTACAAAAGCCAATTCTTACACTGGGAAGGAAACAAGCTCCCGGGGACCGGTTTCTGGCATTACAGCCGTCTTCGGCCCGGTTTGCTTGAATCCTGATGGTGCAATGACCACCCCCTTTTGTAAATCGATTTTGGCCACTATAGGTGTGGCAGGGTATACTCAGACATGAGTCCCTTTCTCACTGCTCCATCAGGATTCAAGCAAGCCGGGCCGAAGAGGCTGAAATGCCAGAAACCGGTCCCCGGTAGCTTGTCTCCTTTCTGGTAAAGAATTGGCTTGGTAGTTTAGTCTGCCCTGTTCCCATGATGCACTGGGCCAGGGACAGACTGATTTGCATATAGCCAGATTCTGAGCTGGGATGGGGCAGTGAGATAAATAACGGTGATGGATCAAGCCCTGATCTTTGGACTGGGTAAGAGTGGTCTGCTCAATTCAGACACTCTGTTCATCACCACCCCCTTTTGTAAATCGATTTTGGCCACTATAGGTGTGGCAGGGTATACTCAGACATGAGTCCCTTTCTCACTGCTCCATCAGGATTCAAGCAAGCCGGGTCGAAGAGGCTGAAATGCCAGAAACCGGTCCCCGGTAGCTTGTCTCCTTTCTGGTAAAGAATTGGCTTGGTAGTTTAGTCTGCCCTGTTCCCATGATGCACTGGGCCAGGGACAGACTGATTTGCATATAGCCAGATTCTGAGCTGGGATGGGGCAGTGAGATAAATAACGGTGATGGATCAAGCCCTGATCTTTGGACTGGGTAAGAGTGGTCTGCTCAATTCAGACACTCTGTTCATCACCACCCCCTTTTGTAAATCGATTTTGGCCACTATAGGTGTGGCAGGGTATACTCAGACATGAGTCCCTTTCTCACTGCTCCATCAGGATTCAAGCAAGCCGGGCCGAAGAGGCTGAAATGCCAGAAACCGGTCCCCGGTAGCTTGTCTCCTTTCTGGTAAAGAATTGGCTTGGTAGTTTAGTCTGCCCTGTTCCCATGATGCACTGGGCCAGGGACAGACTGATTTGCATATAGCCAGATTCTGAGCTGGGATGGGGCAGTGAGATAAATAACGGTGATGGATCAAGCCCTGATCTTTGGACTGGGTAAGAGTGGTCTGCTCAATTCAGACACTCTGTTCATCACCACCCCCTTTTGTAAATCGATTTTGGCCACTATAGGTGTGGCAGGGTATACTCAGACATGAGTCCCTTTCTCACTGCTCCATCAGGATTCAAGCAAGCCGGGCCGAAGAGGCTGAAATGCCAGAAACCGGTCCCCGGTAGCTTGTCTCCTTTCTGGTAAAGAATTGGCTTGGTAGTTTAGTCTGCCCTGTTCCCATGATGCACTGGGCCAGGGACAGACTGATTTGCATATAGCCAGATTCTGAGCTGGGATGGGGCAGTGAGATAAATAACGGTGATGGATCAAGCCCTGATCTTTGGACTGGGTAAGAGTGGTCTGCTCAATTCAGACACTCTGTTCATCACCACCCCCTTTTGTAAATCGATTTTGGCCACTATAGGTGTGGCAGGGTATACTCAGACATGAGTCCCTTTCTCACTGCTCCATCAGGATTCAAGCAAGCCGGGCCGAAGAGGCTGAAATGCCAGAAACCGGTCCCCGGTAGCTTGTCTCCTTTCTGGTAAAGAATTGGCTTGGTAGTTTAGTCTGCCCTGTTCCCATGATGCACTGGGCCAGGGACAGACTGATTTGCATATAGCCAGATTCTGAGCTGGGATGGGGCAGTGAGATAAATAACGGTGATGGATCAAGCCCTGATCTTTGGACTGGGTAAGAGTGGTCTGCTCAATTCAGACACTCTGTTCATCACCACCCCCTTTTGTAAATCGATTTTGGCCACTATAGGTGTGGCAGGGTATACTCAGACATGAGTCCCTTTCTCACTGCTCCATCAGGATTCAAGCAAGCCGGGCCGAAGAGGCTGAAATGCCAGAAACCGGTCCCCGGTAGCTTGTCTCCTTTCTGGTAAAGAATTGGCTTGGTAGTTTAGTCTGCCCTGTTCCCATGATGCACTGGGCCAGGGACAGACTGATTTGCATATAGCCAGATTCTGAGCTGGGATGGGGCAGTGAGATAAATAACGGTGATGGATCAAGCCCTGATCTTTGGACTGGGTAAGAGTGGTCTGCTCAATTCAGACACTCTGTTCATCACCACCCCCTTTTGTAAATCGATTTTGGCCACTATAGGTGTGGCAGGGTATACTCAGACATGAGTCCCTTTCTCACTGCTCCATCAGGATTCAAGCAAGCCGGGCCGAAGAGGCTGAAATGCCAGAAACCGGTCCCCGGTAGCTTGTCTCCTTTCTGGTAAAGAATTGGCTTGGTAGTTTAGTCTGCCCTGTTCCCATGATGCACTGGGCCAGGGACAGACTGATTTGCATATAGCCAGATTCTGAGCTGGGATGGGGCAGTGAGATAAATAACGGTGATGGATCAAGCCCTGATCTTTGGACTGGGTAAGAGTGGTCTGCTCAATTCAGACACTCTGTTCATCACCACCCCCTTTTGTAAATCGATTTTGGCCACTATAGGTGTGGCAGGGTATACTCAGACATGAGTCCCTTTCTCACTGCTCCATCAGGATTCAAGCAAGCCGGGCCGAAGAGGCTGAAATGCCAGAAACCGGTCCCCGGTAGCTTGTCTCCTTTCTGGTAAAGAATTGGCTTGGTAGTTTAGTCTGCCCTGTTCCCATGATGCACTGGGCCAGGGACAGACTGATTTGCATATAGCCAGATTCTGAGCTGGGATGGGGCAGTGAGATAAATAACGGTGATGGATCAAGCCCTGATCTTTGGACTGGGTAAGAGTGGTCTGCTCAATTCAGACACTCTGTTCATCACCACCCCCTTTTGTAAATCGATTTTGGCCACTATAGGTGTGGCAGGGTATACTCAGACATGAGTCCCTTTCTCACTGCTCCATCAGGATTCAAGCAAGCCGGGCCGAAGAGGCTGAAATGCCAGAAACCGGTCCCCGGTAGCTTGTCTCCTTTCTGGTAAAGAATTGGCTTGGTAGTTTAGTCTGCCCTGTTCCCATGATGCACTGGGCCAGGGACAGACTGATTTGCATATAGCCAGATTCTGAGCTGGGATGGGGCAGTGAAATAAATAACGGTGATGGATCAAGCCCTGATCTTTGGACTGGGTAAGAGTGGTCTGCTCAATTCAGACACTCTGTTCATCACCACCCCCTTTTGTAAATCGATTTTGGCCACTATAGGTGTGGCAGGGTATACTCAGACATGAGTCCCTTTCTCACTGCTCCATCAGGATTCAAGCAAGCCGGGCCGAAGAGGCTGAAATGCCAGAAACCGGTCCCCGGTAGCTTGTCTCCTTTCTGGTAAAGAATTGGCTTGGTAGTTTAGTCTGCCCTGTTCCCATGATGCACTGGGCCAGGGACAGACTGATTTGCATATAGCCAGATTCTGAGCTGGGATGGGGCAGTGAGATAAATAACGGTGATGGATCAAGCCCTGATCTTTGGACTGGGTAAGAGTGGTCTGCTCAATTCAGACACTCTGTTCATCACCACCCCCTTTTGTAAATCCATCTTGTACATGGCGGCCCTACCCATGATCGCCAATGGGAGTTTCCACCACCTCTTGAGATCCTCCTGGCTGGTGGCCACCTCGGTAGTGATATTGAGCCCAAGATAAGTGAACCCCTCTGTTGAGGTCTGTAGGCAGCTCGGGTAAGTCTGGGGAACCGTGACCCCGCCCACTGAGTATAGGGTGGATTTACTACAATTGATCTTATAGCCAGAGTGTCAACCAAAGTCTTCAAATATTTGCAGAATTTTGGAGAGTGTCTTGGGTGGTTCCGTAACATACAGGAGGATATCATCCGCATATAAGGATATGCGTTCCTCATCTAGGAGGTGGGACTCGTCAACAAAACCGCCTGGTCTCTGATAGGATCTAATGACACAAGCCAACGGTTCCAGTATTAGGGCAAACAACAAGGGCGACAGGGGACATCCCTGTCTAGTAACTCTCTGCACAGGCCAGCTCGTCGACATGACCCTATTGACCCGGACTTTCGCCTCAGGGGCATGATATAGGAGCGCCGGCCATTCCCGGTAGACTGGGCCGAACCCAAATTCCTCCAGAGTACATTGCATGAAAGGCCAGTGTACAGTATCAAATGCCTTTTCGGCATCAAGTGAGAGGAGGACGTGTGGAGTGTCCCTACCCTGGACAGTGACTAACCAGTTAGCTAACAGTCTTAGATTAAAACATGTGGCACAACTCGGCATGAAGCCTGATTGGTCTTTATGTATGAGGGGGTAATAATTGCCAAAAGGCACATTGCGAGAATAATGACCAATATTTTGGTTATAATATTGAGCAACGATATGGGTCGATAGGAGCCGCAGTCATCTGGGGGTTTCCCCACTTTGTGAATCACTACCACTGTAGCCGTTTGACGATCTTTGGGGAGAATCCCTTTGCCTTTCGACATGTAAAACATGTGCAAAAGATACAGGGCCAGCAGGCTGCTGTTTAGTTTTAAAAATTCCGCCGGTAAGCCGTTAGGGCCCGGGGTTTCCCCCGACTTCTGCCAGCCAATGGATTCCAGCACTTCTTCGAGGGTCAAATCCCCGTCCAGCCTATCCCTCTCCTCTTGAGGGAGTTTCAATTGCATCTAGGTACTGAGTTATTTGTGCTTCACTCGACTGCGTTTTGGCTTCATAGAGTTTTGTGTAATATTGGACAAAGGCCCCCGCTATATCTTTGGAGAGGGTGGAGGCACGAAATCCAGTGCCGTATTGGGTTGCGGGCCCCCGCTCCAGCTGTCTCTGGTGTCTTGTCCGGACACTGAGAGACAGACAGCCCTCCGCAGCTTCCCTCTGGCAGATCCGCTCCACTTTAGAGCACCAGGGCCAGTGCCTCCGCCGGCCGGGCACATTCCGCCCCATGTAGCCTCGGCAGGACGTAGATTACACCCTGCAGTGAGGTCGGCAATCCGTAAGAGTGCGCTCACCCCCAGCCTCACCGACTGAGCCGATCGTCACATCGCGGAGTCCTCTTCAGTCCGCTCCGGTAGGGCGACATCTTGGGAGACGCTGTGCGGGCACAGTCAGGAGTCAAATAAGCTCTAATCTTGGCCGAACTCCTCCGCTACTGCTGCACTGGGCACGTTTCAGCCTCAACCCAGCATCCAATCCTAATTTGTATATTCGGACAGCATCAGGTGACAGGATCAACAGCTGGATTTGGTTGGGACCGGACGAGCCAACGACAAACGTCGCTACTCGGCCATGTTGCAGGCCACATGCACTTTTATCAGTAAAACTGTATGTCTGCAAATGTAATGGTCATTTCAATTGAGGATGTGTTGTCGTCATGGCAGTGCACTACTATGCATACACTTCAACTCTTTCAACTCTACTGTGCACCACTCCACTGTACTCTACTCTGCACCACTCACTCTATGCCACTTCACCTGCGTCACTACACTCTACTCTGCGCCATTCCACTCTGCCACTTCAGTCTTTGCCTCTTTACTTTGCTTGGCAGTTCGGGCTGGACTGTTCCCATGAGGCACAGGGTCAGACTGATTTGCATATGGCCATGTCTGAACTGGGGTGGCTGAGTGAGCTAAATAATGGTGATGGATTAAACCCAGATCAGTTGACTGGGGGTGAGTGTTTGATTTGCTCAAACGCTCTGTCCATCATCCCCTTTTGTATCGCTCTGCCTCTTTACTCTGCCACTGCATTCTATGCAACTCCACTCTGCAATGCTGCACTATGCTAATGCACTCTACTCTGTACCATTCCACTCTAAGCCAGTGCACTCTACGCCACTCTAATCTCCCCTGCACCACTGCACTCTATGCCTCTGTACTCTACTCTGCACCACTCCACTACCGAGCACCATTCTACTCCACCCCACTTCACTCTACTCTGAAGTAATCTAATCTCTGGCACTACATGCCACTCTACTCTGTAACACTCTATCCCACTGAATTCTACTGTAATCACTGCACTCTATGCCAATGCACTCAACACCATTTTATGAAAAAACAATGCACTCTACGCCACTCCACTCTAGGCCAGTCTACTCTACGTCACTCTATCTACTATGCACCACTGTTCTCTACGCCACTGCTCTCTATGGCACTCTACGCGGCACCACTCTACTATACACCACTGCACTCTATAAGTCTACTCTGCAACACTGCACTCTGTCACTGAACACTACACCACTATACTCTATGCCACTGCAGTCTACTCTGCACCACTCTTCTCTGTGCCAATGCATTCCACGACACCACACTCTAGACTATTCTACTCTGCATCACTCCACTCTATCTCACTGCACTCCACCCTGCACCACTCCTGTAGTAAAGTGTCCTTTTTGTATGGTAACCCCCCCTCCCGGAGTTTTGCTCCAATGCTGATGGTTATGGCTCTGAAAGTGCACTGGGTCCTGCTAACCAGGGCTCATGCCAGGGCGCTCTCCCTAAAACTTATGCATGTGGATTGGTATTCCCAATTGCCAAGGACTTTAACCCACTTCAAGTTCCCTAGTAAATGGTACCAGTGGTACCCAAGGCATGGGAGTTAAAGGGGTCACCAGGGCCTGAAGCACTGTTTGTGTCACTGTGAGGGACCCAAGTAAACAGATAACAGCAGTCCTGCCATTGCACACTGCAATGGCAGTACAAACTGCTCGAACTCTGCCTTGCCCTCACCATGTGTGGCAAGGTCAAAGTACTATTTTTAATATATTCCAGTCACCACTAAGGAAGACCTCCTGAGCCCAGGAGGCAGGTTGCATTATATTAAAGGTGAGAACATATAAGTGCAAGCTTATATGTCTCGATAGTAGCCTTTTCCATTAAGGGCTACTATAAGTGATCAGCTGCCCATAGGATAACATGGGCTGGAACCCGGGCAACTACGAGGTTGACAGCTCCATTATAGTACCAACGAAATATGTGATGTAGATACCAAACAACTTACCTCCTAATCCCTGACACTATTCTTGTGCCGGAGTCAATGTGGCATGCACCCAGGTAGCTAAATTTGAGGTTGCCCACCTGTTTGCCCCAGTTTTTCCTGTGCTTTGGCTGGCAGCCTGCAGCTGCTGCTGACAAGACAGGAATATCAACCTCTCCCAGGAGGTGTGAACTCTGCCAGGAGTCAGAAACAATGACCTGGACAGGGAGGATGTGACACATGACTAGTGAAGTGGCACATCAAGGCTGTGAGCTTCAAAGCTTACACAGCCTCTAATATGCATCCAGAATGTCTTTCAAATGAGGAAACGCATTTGCACCCATAGGGTGGGGCTACCTGGACTGTACATCTAAGAAATCTTTCTGCCATTTTTAAAAGAGGCAGAATAGATGGTCTTGGGTAGAAAAGGTGACACATACCTCCAGGTGTGGTCACCTCGGGGTGGATTAGCTGCTGGGGCTAGTATCCCATTGGCCACTTGCACCCACAGCCATAACACCCTTAAATCTAGGATGTAAGGGGCACCCCTAGCACCAGAATCTCAGTTCTGATTCGAATTGCAATAGTGGACACAGACGAGACCAGAGTCTGCAACAACAGGACCTTCACAAAACAAAGATGTGATACTCTGCACCTGTGGCAACCATCTTGATACTGCATGACTGCAACTTGTCTCAGACCAAAGACTGGTTTCACCAGACAGATGGACTCCTTTGGGAGCCAAAGGCAGCTCTGGACTCCCTTAGATTAGTGGCACTAGTCTCCTGTAGGTAAAACCCATGTGCCGGAACAGAAGGATCACTGGCCATTGGGTCCTCCGAGGGATCGCCCAAAAGCAGATGGTACAGTGTATTGTGGGAAATGTAGTCCTTACCTTCAGCAAGTTTCAGGAAGCTACCGTATTCTCCTAGACATCAAATAACATCTTGCTGACCTTACTGCTACCAAGGCTTGTTGGCGGCCAGTCCATCAACCACCATCATTACTCAATGCTGCAACACGAAGGAACTCCGCAGCACCTTTAACTGATCACAGCAGTGGCCCCATTGTCAACTTTTTGCACCTGTTTCCCCGCCAGCACTGTCTAAGCAGTAAAACCAGCTCCCCCGTGGGTCCTGCTTCAGCACCAAAGACAATCAGGACTACTCTGCACCACGCCGGGCCTCTTGAGCAAGGCAAAATCGAACTGACTGTCATGGCTTTGGACCCCATCACCTTAACCTCCCCTTTGTTCCACGCAACTTGACCTGCAAGTGACCGATTGTCACTAGTGCTTTTTACCACTGACCGCAATGCTAAAGTTTTGTAGTATTGATTTGCACTGATTTATTATTGCTTCAAAAATTCTTAACTCCGGTTATACTTTTCCGATTGACTTCTTTTTGGTATCTAACCTTATATAAAATCTGCTTTGGTTTTAAATTGGTGTCGGATTTCTTTCAAATCATGTCAATTACTTATTGTCCATGTTCATAATCTGAAATGCTTAACACATATCCCTCTAGTAAAGCCTGATTGCTGTTTGCGACACTACCAGGGCTGAGCTAAGGATTTATTATTGTGAATCCAAGGACCATCTTTCGGGCTTTGTGAGAGTATTACATAGTGAAGCCTAACCAGCCTTACTACATAATACTCCACTTTCCTACAACTCCACTCTGCACTGCTCTACTCTACGCCACTGCACTCTAAGCCATTCTAATCTACGCCACAGTATTCCACTCTACACCACTGCACTCTGCACCACTGTACTGTATGCCAACACACTCTGCACCACTCTACTTAAAACGAATACACTCTACACCATTATACACTACTCTGCAAGACTCTACTGCACTCTAAGCCACTGACCTCTACGCCACTCTATACGACTCTGCAACACTGCTCTCTATGCCACCTTACTGTACACCACAACACTCTACTCTGCAACACTACACTTCCCGCCACCAGGGCCGGACTGGGAACCAAAACCGGCCCTGGCAAAGTGCTCGGCCTCCCCCCGAGGGGGGTTGGAGGTGCCTCCGAGCTCTTTGCCAGGGCCGGTTTTCATCCGTTTTTGTTACAGGGCCGATTTTGCAGCTACACTGCGAAAACGGCCCTGTAACAACAAGCATTGGAAATGCAATAGGTCTCGCATTAGAAAAGTTGGAGCTATTGGTCTTGTAAATGACAAATATTTTATTTATTTGTTGGTTTTTAAAATAGCTAAATTTATAGCTTTGTCATTTACATCGCCAATAGTTATAACTTTCGCGAATGTGACTCCTATAGCATTTGGAATGCAACATGTTTTGTATTTACGTGACTTAGATGGCAGCTCTGGTCGTTAGGCCACATCTCTAGAGAGCAGGAGAGTGCAGCAGGGGAGAGAAGCACAGCAATGCAATAGGTCTCGCATTAGGAAAGTTTGAGCTATTAGTATTGTAAAGGACACATTTTTTATTTATGTGCTTGCTTTGAAAATAGCGAAATTAATAGCTTTGTTATTTACAATGCCAATAGTTTTATCTTTCGCAAATGTGACACCTATTGTAACACAATATTTGTTGTAGCACTGAGTGGTGTGAGGGTGAGGGGGTGTGAGGGTGTGAGGGTGAGGGTGAGAGGGTGAGAGGGTGTGAGGGTGAGGGTGAGTGGGTGTGTGAGAGGGTGAGGGTGAGTGGGGGGTGTGAGGGTGAGTGGGGGGTGTGAGGGTGAGGGTGGGTGAGGGTATGTGAGGGTGAGTGAGGGTGTGTGAGGGTGAGTGAGGATGCGTGAGGGGGTGAGGGTGAGGGTTAGGGGGTGTGAGGGTGACTGAGGGTGTGTGAGGGTGAGGGGATGAGGGTAAGGGTGTGTGATGGTGAGGGGGGGTGATGGTGAGAGGGTGCGAGAGTGAGGGTGTGTGAGGATGAGGGGGTGAGGATGAGTGAGGGTGGATGAGGGGGATGAGGGTTAGGAGTTGTGAGGGTGAGGAGGTGTGAGGGTGATGGGGTGAGGGTCTGAGGGTGTGAGGGTGAGTGAGGGCGAGTGAGGGTGAGATGGTGTGAGGGTGAGGGGGTGTGTGAGGGTGAGGGGCTGTAGAAGTAAACAAGCAGGTAATTGCGACCCAATGGGTAGAGGGGCGGTACGTAAGAGTGGAATTGTGTCCCTGTTCAGTCCGCCGCCATCTGGAACCTTCCAGTGATGTAAGAGCTGCGCCGAGAAAAATAGGGGCATATATTTCCCCACTGACTCCTATTAAAACAGTTAATTTTAGGCGGGAGAGAAAATAAATAAAGCCATTGTTTGCTTTGAAACTCGGGAATAACCTGTCTGACTCGGGTCTGTTGAACGGTGCTGCTTTTGCAAGATAAGGGTGCATGGGTAGGAAGCGACTTGCCCAGAATCACAGTTTAGTGTAGAGGAAAGCCGAGATTACAACTCTTCTCACGTAGCTCAGAGTATGTGTCGAATCGACTCTAGGCGCATCTGGAATCTATAGCCCGATCCCACCGCCCCGGATTTGGGATCACGCGGCACTGCCATTAAATGTGAGCAGTAAACCGGATCGGCTTCCTGGAGTTGTTTACCTAGACGAGTGAGTGCGACAAGCACAGTAAATGCACAAGCGGGTATTGTAATAGCGGGTTGCTTGTTAATGTTATCAGCACGGGGACGGGGCTGTGCAGTGAACAGAAGGGATACTGGGGTGTATTCACTTTGAGGTTGGTTGGAGGCTGTGGAGACTGTCTGTCGGAGATATGGAGAGGTTGTAAATTGGGGTTTGAGCGAGTAGCCTTTATTTTGGAGAGATTTCTGTTCATGTTCCAGCGCCTGGAGGTGCTTCACGGATCGGACTGGTTGGTGGAGGTGAGCCTGTTGGCAGTGGAAGCGGGAGATTTTGGTTCAAATATATTTGTTCACACTTGACTTCGCAGCACCGTGAGACCCTGAGCAATCACTAGCACCGTGTGACCCTGAGCAATCACTAGCGCCGTGTGACCCTGAGCAGTCACTAGCACCGTGTGACCCTGAGCAGTCACTAGCACCGTGTGACCCTGAGCAGTCACTAGCACGTGTGACCCTGAGCAAGCACCGTGTGACCCTGAGCAGTCACTAGCACCGTGTGACCCTGAACAAGACAGTGGCTTCAACACCCTCTGCATGCTCCGCAAGATCTACAGGTGGTTCCCCACTGAAACAAGAAGAACGGTTACCCAGGCCCTCGTCAGCAGCAGGTTGGACTAGGGAAACGCCCTCTACGCAGGAACCTCGGCCAAACTCCTGAAACGACTACAACAAATTCAGAACGCCACTGCTCGCCTGATTCTCGACATCCCTCACCGCAGCCACATCACACCCCACCTGAGAGACCTGCACTGGCTTCCCGCCAACAAGAGGATCACCTTAAAGCTCCTCACCCACGCACACAAGGCACTCCACAAGAGCGGACCAGCATACCTCAACAGACGACTCACCTTCTACACCCCCAACTGCCAGCTCCACTCCACCGACCTCGCCTCCGTCCCCCGCATCTGAAGAGTGACCTCCGGCGGCAGATCGTTCTCCCACCTCGCCGCCAAGACCTGGAACACCCTCCCATCCTCCTACGGCACACCCAGGACCTGCTAACCTTCAGAAGACTACTCAAGACCTGGCTATCGAGCAGTAGCATCATCCACCCCGCCCACCCCCAGCGCCTTGAGACCCTCACGGGTGTGTAGTGCGCTTTACAAATGTTCTGATTGATTGATTGATACTAGGCGAGCCCCATATTTGCTCAGGATTTCAGTGAGCCAACTGGAATAGGGCATTCTGTTTTCAACCTGAGTACCCACTGCTATTTATAGACTCTTAAAGTGATGCACTGAAGACCCTTTTATGATCATTATTCAGGTTCTTTACTGCATCAGTTGCTTTTCAATCAATGTATAACGCTGTCAAGCTTCAACTGTGTTGCCATCACCCGTGAAGCCTTCACAAACACTTCTGTTCTTGGCTCCTAATTGTCTGTTTGCATACTGTCAATTCCAGTGCCTGCTGGGAGTTTAATAATTACAAAACATGCATCAATGTCAGTTTCAGAGAGGGACACTATCATTGGAAAAGAAGCCTTGCATATGAGGAAGGCTAAAGTGTGGCCTATTAAAGCCAAAATCCATTTTAGCTGGGAATTTTTGTATGGTTACATTCAATTGCTGAGTTTGACCTGGCTCCTTGCCAGTTCAAGGAATGCTATCTGATGACACAATCTTTCTTTCATTGCATGCAATAACAGGTATGTTCTTAAGGATGTCAGATCCTTCGTCCAGGAGAATCATGACGTTTAGTGGCTTTTCTCCATAGTCTAATCTTTGCCACTGTCTGTTAGATTCATCCAGCGAATTCTGGAAAAGCTCAACCATATTTGTTATTGAGAGAACTATCACCAGTTCCTGGCCTTCATGGCTGTGCTTTCCTTGCCACATAGTAGCAGGCCTGAAGAAATCTACTCGCCCACTCACTATGGAGAGTCAGATTTTATCAAGACAATCTATATTTATCACTGTTAGACCTGTCAGCCTAGGGTGGTATTTTTTTGCCCTTGCCTCATTTTTTCCACCTACTTTTCGTTGGCTTTAGGACTCTGGGCACTCTCCCATTGCTAATCAATGCCAGGGTGCAGGTGCTCTCTTCCCCCAACATGGCTGCCACTGACCCCTGCTACTGCAGCGTGGTCTGTATAGGCGCACTCTAGTAGCCAGGAGCTGGCTGGAACCCTTAAACAATGTTGCCATACCAGCCTGCCCATAGCTAGAATGAGGGAAGCTCCTGGAACCTTCCAGAGCAGGGCAGGTGACACCAACTGCCAACTGACGCTATATAAGGAAAGGGAGGGAAACTTTCTAGTCAGTTGGGGCATCACTGACCTGGGGAACCGACGCAGGAGTTTTAGGCGGGAGGGCCTAGTGAGGAACCTATACTACTAGGAGTGACAGGATTTAGGTGCTGCCTCTTAAGCTGGGTGAGGTGTCCTAAGCTAGCCCCCTGATCTAGCCCAGTGGTAGGGAACCCCAGGGTCCATCCGCAGTGACTGAGGAAAAACTCTTCAAGCCCTCAGCTCAACCCCCCCCCCCCCCCCCCCAGCAACTTCAAGAAACAAACACCCAAGGGCGCAGAACCATCCAAGCGCCAAGAAGATTGCTTGCCTTTGACCAGAGACTGCTGGGGGATCGACCAGGTACTGGACTGTGCTGCCCTGCGCAACCCCCCTGCCTGCAGTGGGCCCTCCTTGCCCCACTGGTCTCCCCCCTGACTGAACTGCTCTGCTGTCCCTGTGGAACGGTGTGAAAAACGCTTTATCCTGACCACCCCTGGTCAGCGCTGTCGGTGAGACTGTCTGTCCTGTCAGGAGGCTAGAGGTCGCCTTCCCTCCTGCAGACCCAATCTGCTGAGTGACAGAGAGAAACGCTCTATTCTGACCCCCACTGCTCAGCGCTGTGTCCGAGATTGTCCCTCGGGCCCCCCCCCCCGGGTGACCCGTGCTGTGAAGCCCCACGCGCTTCCCGGGACTGGCGCTCACGCTGTATCTTGGCACCTTGAGGCGAGTAGCCCCGCGGCGTCAGCGCCGCCCATACGACGCCTCAGAGGCGCTGCTGGCCTGTCCTGTGGTCGCTTGCCCCGCGCTGTGACTAGCACCGACATTGAGCCCCCCTCGGCGGACCCCGGTGCCAGAAGAGGGCCGCCGCATCGAGATCGTCGGGCCGCGTTAGGCCTGAAGCCTGCCTGGGCCCCGTCACGTGAGCGGGAGCGCCGCCGCGTCATCCTCCGCGCCCCCGCCCAAGCTGCATCACCATTGGCTGTTACCGCCGGGCACCGCTGACAAGGCCCGGCGCTTGGGGAAGCCGCGTCTCACCTCGGAGGAGGGCAGCGGAGCCAGAGAGCCCCCTCCGGTTGTGCCCCACACGCTGATCTTGATCCGGCGCTGGTGCCCCAAAGTCACCCCTGCACCGCGCCGGGCCGGGTGAGGCCCTAGGACGGTCGAACACCCCTCCCCTTTATCGGTGACTGCGCAAGGGCCCCGGAGGGCCGAAAGTACAAGGTAACCCCCGGGGAGGAGGGCGGTAGGCCGGGTAAGGCCAGAGGTCGCCCCTCCCCCGGGGTGAACTGAGACAGGGCCCGTTGGCCCCCCTTTATGTGCCTCGAGAACTAGGAGGTCTGGGGATAGACATTTTCCCCCTATATTGTTTTGCATGCAGGTATCCAGCCTGAAATGTTCATGGTTACACCCTATTTACAAGCCTATTAATGGAAGGGTGATTTACTTCATTGTACTGAATTTCTTACAGGGGCGGGCTTCTACAGCTCCTGAAGAGATCAAACTGCGATTTGTATTGATTCATTATAATGGTATTCTGAGGATCTGATTCTGGGTCGCAAAACGATCAATATTCACAAGAAGAAATGCGTGTGGCTGTGTTCTTTGAAGTTATCTGTTGTACTGAAGGTACTTGATGAAATGTTTTATCACTTCCTAGGAAGTACAGTTTAGAAGGCATCCACTGGAGGTTTAATGTGGTACTCTAATGCAATGCTATGGTCGCTTCTTGTAGGATCCTCCAGGTTTATGGAAGTACCCTCTTTGCCTGCTGAAGAGTATGATGCAGCAGGCTATGTTATTTAATGTTTCACTGCTTAGATGAGCTGGTTATTATTTTAATGATAAGACTTACTGCAACTGCCTAATGAAATACTAATGATTAGTTAAATGCATTACTTGCTTGATCCAAAGTCTATATAAAAGAACTTGATTTGCAAATACAACTACTGGTGTGGTCTCCATTATTGTGTGTCATTGGATGAGTGTGTTAAGTGGCTACTTTACACGCAAGCCCCTGGCTGCCTTCCTGCTCGAGCCATGCTACCCCCTGGAGAGCTGGTGGCCCCAGTTCTTACATTGCTGGCGAGCGGTGGGATCCAGGACCTGTAGCTGCTTAACACCCTCCAGTGGGACAGAGTGCGCTGCAATTAATTGGACACCTGTGGTGCTGCAAGCAAACCTAATTGTCCACCACTGTCTAAGTCTGCAAAGTGTGTAGGAACCGGTGTTGACCCAGCATTGTTGCTATGTCCTAGAATTTTTCTTTCAGGTTGTCTGGGTCCCCACCTGACAAAATGGAGTTCCAGCTGGCTGACCTTGATAGGTACACTGTAGTGCAGTTAAGGGAGTTTTGTCAGGGGATGGGGGTGCCTGTGGGGACGAGAGCTGTTAAAGAAGAGCTCCGTGCCGCCTTGAGGGCATGCGTAAGGGCCCACCCAGAAGAGGAGGAAGAGGATGAGGAACAGGTCACTCAGGAAGACCCAGGCCTACTCAACATTGACATGTCAGACTATGTATTGCCAGGAAGACGTTCCGGGGCAGGGAGTAGTGTATCTAGGGGGAGTGCATCGTCGCAGGAGTATGAGGACAGGAAGGAGGAGAGGCGATTAAGGTGGAAGCTTGCCAAGTTGGAGCACGAAAGAGAGAGAGAGAGAGAAGATAAGCAGTTTGCTATGGAGGAAAGGAAGCTGGCGCACGAGCTTCAGCTCAAAGAAATGGAGCTGAGAGCATTACAGATAGGTGCGCCAGGAAGTCCTAATGGTGGCAGCGTACCAGGGGCTCAGCAGGAGCCCAGGTTCTGGTTACCCAAGGAGGTGATAGCGAGCTACACCAAGGGGGATGACATTGCCAGGTGGTTGGAGGCGTATGAAGTGGCCTTGACTGCCCATGGGGTGCCTGAGAAATATTGGGGAGGTGGTTTGTACCGGTATATACCTCCTGACGTCAGGGACACCCTCCTGTATCTGGAAAAGGCAGACCAGTTTAGGTACACCCCCATGAAGGAGGCGCTTATCAAACATTTTGGCCTCAACCCTGAAAGGTATCGCCAGAGGTTTCGTGGCAGCCATAAGCTGTCCACACAGAATTGGGTGGATTTTTTTGAGTATGCCCGTAAGGCTCTGGATGGTTGGGTGCGTGGCAGCGAGGTGCGTGATTTTGAGGGTCTGTATAACCTTTTTTTGAGAGAGCACCTCTTGGATAAGTGTTTTCCGGAGCTACGCCAACATCTGGTGGACCGCAAGCTTACTGATCCCCGTGAGCTTGTGAAGGAGGCGGATACTTGGGTTAGCACCCGGGTGTCTCACAAGGGCCCCGGGGGAGATGGCCCGAAAGGCGGACAGGGCGCCTCTCAGAAGAAAGAGGGTGGAGATAAAAGATCGGAGTTCTCACGAGGCCCACAAACTAGACAGTTTGGGAAAGGAGTAGGTACCCCACCTCAGAACCGTTCCCCAAAACCCACTTACCCTGAAAAGAGTCAGCAGCCAAAAGTGGTCCGGTGCTATGAATGCGGAGAGGTCGGACACTACAAGGGAGATGCCCAGTGTCGCAAACGACCCCCAGCCCCCACTGGTGGCAAGAGTCCCGGGGTGGCTAGTGTAGCGCTTGGGTTGGAGCTGCCCTTAGATAGGGAAGGGGAGTGGACAGGCCTGACCCTGGTTTCACTTGGGGATAGAGAGATGGTCCCAGTGACGCCCTTACCATTGAATACTGCTAAGTACCAGCAGAGGGTGAAGGTCAATGGGGAGGAGGTGGACGCTCTGAGGGACACAGGAGCCAGCATGACCACCGTAGTGAGGCGGCTGGTGTCCTCTGAGCAGGTTGTTCCTGATGTGTACCATCCGGCCGTGTTGGCTGACGGCAGTCTGAGCTACTATCCGGTGGCTCAAGTTCCCTTTGAGTGGGGAGGAGTGTCAGGTCCCTTGAGAGTTGCGATTAGCCCTGCCTTGCCTGTGGACTGTCTGCTCAGTAATGACCTCGAACATACCGCCTGGAAGGAAGTGGAGTTTAAGGCCCACACTGAGATGCTGGGATTACCAGGGTGGACGTGCGTAGTCACGCGGTCCATGGCTGCCCGGCAAGAAGCTCAACCCGGGTTGGAGCCTGAAACAATGGCCCAACCCAATGCCAGTCCAGAGGAGAGTGTTGTGGAGGACACACCCCGTGTGATGGATGGGGAGCCCGCGGAGGTAACCCCGGAGTCCGTGGAGGTGGATGTTGTTCCTGTGGGAGACTTGCCGACCCTTGCCGAGTGGCATGTGGAAGGAGGGCCTACCCGGGAGGAATTCTGTCGGGGGCAGAAAGAGTGCCCCACGCTTGAAGGCATGCGGCGACAGGCCAAAGCCCAAGCGGTCAACCAAGAGACCGGCAGTTACCACGTGTATTGGGAGGATGGCCTCCTGTACAGTGAGCCAAGGGTTCCGGTGCATGGATCATCTGGGGCCTTAGTGGTCCCCCAGTGCTACCGGGCCTTTTTGATGGAACTGGCGCATGAGATACCCTTAGCTGGACACCTGGGCCAGGACAAGACCTTTGCAAGGCTCGTCCCACATTTTTATTGGTCTAGGATAAGGGTTGCCTCTGACACCTACTGCAAGACCTGCAAGACTTGCCAGGCCAGTGGCAAGACGGGGACCAAAGTGAAGGCCCCGTTGGAACCGCTCCCGGTGGTCGGGACCCCTTTCGAGCGGGTCGGAATAGACATCGTTGGGCCATTGGACCCTCCGACCGCTGCGGGACATCGGTTCATTCTGGTGTTAGTGGACCACGTCACTCGGTACCCGGAGGCCATCCCTCTGAGGACCGTTACTGCACCTGTGGTGGCGCAGGCCCTGATGGGGATATTCACCCGAGTGGGATTCCCCAAGGTCGTGGTGTCGGACAGAGGCACAAATTTCATGTCGGCTTACATGCAGGCCATGTGGAAGGAGTGCGGAGTGACCTATCGGTTCTCCACTCCTTACCACCCCCAGACTAACGGGCTCGTAGAGCGCTTCAACAAGACCTTGAAGGGGATGATCCGGAGTCTGCCAGAAGACCCGAGGCGGAAATGGGACATCCTCCTCCCTTGCCTGCTGTTTTCATACCGCGAGGTACCACAAAAGGGAGTCGGGTTCAGCCCCTTCGAATTGCTCTATGGCCATCCCGTTAGGGGACCCCTCAGTCTGGTCAAAGAGGGGTGGGAGAAGACTTCGAAGAAGCTTCCCCGTGATGTCGTCAGCTACATGCTGGCATTCAGCAGCCAGATGGCCAAGCTGTGGAAGGAAGCCTCAGACAACATAGAGGCTAGCCAAGCCGTCATGAAGGAGTGGTATGACCGCAACGCTCGGACTGTAGAGTTGGACGCTGGACAGAAGGTGTGGGTCATGGAGCCTGGGGAGCTTAGTGCCCTCCAGGACCGGTGGACTGGTCCGGACGAGATTGTGGAACATCGAGGCCAGACCACCTATCTAGTTGACTTGAAGACCCCCCGTCAACCCCATAGGGTGCTCCACGTCACCCGCTTGAAGCCTCACCATGAGCGATCAGAGCTTGCTCTCCTCATGGTGACGGATGGGAGCAAGGAGGAGGAAAGTGAGCCTCTTCCTGATCTTCTAGCGGCGCAGGAAAAGGATGGTTCAGTGGAGAGAGTTGTCCTCTCCCCATCCTTGACCCCAGAACAACAGAGGGACTGCCGCCAGGTATTGGCGCAGCATGCCTCGTTGTTCTCCCTCACACCTGGAATCACCCATCTGTGTACCCATGATGTGGACACAGGGGACAGCCCGCCAGTGAAAAACAAGTCTTACCGGCTGTCCGATAAAGTAAAGAACAGCATCCAGGGTGAGGTGACCAAGATGCTAGAGCTGGGAGTGATTGAACCCTCCAGCAGCCCATGGGCTAGTCCGGTTGTGCTGGTGCCAAAAGCGGCTCCACCGGGCACCACACCAGAACTTCGGTTCTGTGTGGACTATCGGGGGTTGAACTCTGTCACCAAGACAGATGCTCACCCGATACCACGGGCCGACGAGCTGATTGACCGGCTGGGAGCAGCCAAGTACCTCAGCACCATCGACTTGACATCAGAGTACTGGCAGATTGCCATGGCCGATGGAGCGAAGGAGAAGACAGCGTTCTCCACCCCCGAGGGTCACTTCCAATTTCGAGTGATGCCCTTCGGGCTCAAGAATGCTCCGGCCACCTTCCAGCGGTTGGTGAACCAGGTGTTATCTGGCCTGGAGTCCTTCTCAGCGGCGTACCTGGATGACATAGCTGTCTTCAGTAGCACCTGGGAGGACCATCTGCAGCATCTCCAGGAGGTGCTGCAGGCTTTGCAATGTGCTGGCTTGACCATCAAGGCTAGCAAGTGCCAGATTGGACAGGGCTCTGTCGTGTACCTGGGGCACTTGGTGGGCGGAGGTAAGGTGCAACCCCTCCAGGCCAAAATTGAGACCATCATGGCCTGGGAGCCCCCCAAAACTCAGACTGAGGTCCGAGCTTTCCTCGGCCTCACTGGCTATTACCGCAGGTTCGTCAAGGGATATGGCACCATCGTGGCCCCCTTGACCGAGTTGACGTCCAAGAAGCAGCCACGCAAGGTCATCTGGACGGCTGCTTGCCAGGAGGCATTCTAAACACTGAAGCACGCGATGTGCACCGCTCCGGTGTTGGCCACTCCAGACTTCCAAAAAGAATTTGTCGTGCAAACAGATGCCTCAGAGCATGGCATAGGTGCTGTGCTATTGCAACTCAACAATGATGGCCAAGACCAACCTGTGGCTTTCATCTCAAGAAGATTCCTCCCTCGGGAACGGCGATGGAGTACCATCGAGCGAGAAGCCTTCGCTGTGGTCTGGGCTTTGAAGAAGTTGAGGCCATACCTTTTGGCTCACACTTCCTAGTTCAAACCGACCACCGACCCCTTCGCTGGCTCATGCAAATGAGAGGCGAAAATCCCAAGTTGCTAAGGTGGTCCATTTCCCTACAGGGGATGGACTTTAGGGTGGAACATCGGCCCGGAGCTGACCACGCCAATGCTGACGGTCTCTCCCGGTTTTTCCGCCTTAGTGACGAGAACTCCCTAGAGGTTGGGTAGCTCTCCCCACTTTCAGCTGGGGGGGACGCATGTTAGACCTGTCAGCCTAGGGTGGTATTTTTTTGCCCTTGCCTCATTTTTTCCACCTACTTTTCGTTGGCTTTAGGACTCTGGGCACCCTCCCATTGCTAATCAATGCCAGGGTGCAGGTGCTCTCTTCCCCCAACATGGCTGCCACTGACCCCTGCTACTCAGCGTGGTCTGTATAGGCGCACTCTAGTAGCCAGGAGCTGGCTGGAACCCTTAAACAATGTTGCCATACCAGCCTGCCCATAGCTAGAATGAGGGAAGCTCCTGGAACCTTCCAGAACAGGGGAGGTGACACCAACTGCCAACTGACGCTATATAAGGAAAAGGGAGGGAAACTTTCTAGTCAGTTGGGGCATCACTGACCTGGGGAACCCACGCAGGAGTTTTAGGCGGGAGGGCCTAGTGAGGAACCTATACTACTAGGAGTGACAGGATTTAGGTGCTGCCTCTTAAGCTGGGTGAGGTGTCCTAAGCTAGCCCCCTGATCTGGGCCAGTGGTAGGGAACCCCAGGGTCCATCTGCAGTGACTGAGGAAAAACTCTTCAAGCCCTCAGCTCAACCCCCCGGCCCCCTCTCAGCATATTCAAGAATCAAACACCCAAGGGCGCAGAACCATCCAAGCGCCAAGAAGATTGCTTGCCTTTGACCAGAGACTGCTGGGGGGATCGACCAGGTGCTGGACTGTGCTGCCCTGCGCAACCCCCCAGCCTGCAGTGGGCCCTCCTTGCCCCACTGGTCTCCCCCCTGACTGAACTGCTCTGCTGTCCCTGTGGAACGGTGTGAAAAACGCTTTATCCTGAACCCCCCTGGTCAGTGCTGTGGGTGAGATTGTCTGTCCTGTCAGGAGGCTAGAGGTCGCCTTCCCTCCTGCAGACCCAATCTGCTGAGTGACAGAGAGAAACGCTCTATTCTGACCCCCACTGCCCAGCGCTGTGTCCGAGATTGTCCCTCGGGCCCCACCCCGGGTGACCCGCGCTGTGAAGCCCCACGCGCTTCCCCGGACTGGCGCTCGCACTGTACCTTGGCGCCTTGAGGCCTTTGAGGAGAGTTGCCCCCGCGGCGTCAGCGCCGCCCATACGACGCCTCAGAGGCGCTGCTGGCCTGTCCTGTGGTCACTTGCCCCGCGCTGTGACTAGCGCCGACATTGAGCCCCCCTCGGCGGCCCCCGGTGCCAGAAGAGGGCCGCCGCATCGAGATAGTCGGGCCGCGTTAGGCCTGAAGCCTGCCTGGGCCCCGACGTGAGCGGGAGCGCCGCCGCGTCATCGGCTGCGCCCCCGCCCAAGCTGCATCACCATTGGCTGTTACCGCCGGGCCCCGCAGACAAGGCCCGGCGCTTGGGGAAGCCGCGTCTCACCTCGGAGGAGGGCCGCGGAGCCAGAGAGCCCCCTCCGGTTGTGCCCCACACGCTGATCTTGATCCGGCCCCGGCGCTGGTGCCCCGAAGTCACCCCTGCACCGCGCCGGGCCGGGTGAGACCCTAGGAGGGTCGAACACCCCTCCCCCTTTAGCGGTGACTGCGCAAGGGCCCCGGAGGGCCGAAAATACAAGGTAACCCTTGTATGAGGGCGGTAGGCCGGGTAAGGCCAGAGGTCGCCCCTCCCCCGGGGTGAACTGAGACAGGGCCCCGTTGGCCCCCCTTTATGTGCCTCGAGAACTAGGAGGTCTGGGGATAGACACTTTCCCCCCTATATTGTTTTGCATGCAGGTATCCAGCCTGAAATGTTCATGGTTACACCCTATTTACAAGCCTATTAATGGAAGGGTGCTTTACTTCATTGTACTGAATTTCTTACAGGGGCGGGCTTCTACAGCTCCTGAAGAGATCAAACTGCGATGTGTATTGATTCATTCTAATGGTATTCTGAGGATCTGATTCTGGGTCGCAAAACGATCAGTATTCACAAGAAGAAATGCTTGTGGCTGTGTTCTTTGAAGTTATCTGTTGTACTGAAGGTACTTGATGAAATGTTTTATCACTTCCTAGGAAGTACAGTTTAGAAGGCATCCACAGGAGGTTTAATGTGGTACTCTAATGCAATCCTATGGTCGCTTATTGTAGGATCCTCCAGGTTTATGGAAGTACCCTCTTTGCCTGCTGAAGAGTATGATGCAGCAGGCTATGTTATTTAATGTTTCACTGCTTAGATGAGCTGGTTATTATTTTAATGACAAGACTTACTGCAACTGCCTAATGAAATACTAATGATTAGTTAAATGCATTACTTGCTTGATCCAAAGTCTATATAAAAGAACTTGATTTGCAAATACAACTACTGGTGTGGTCTCCATTATTGCGCCCACTGTGTGTCATTGGATGAGTGTGTTAAGTGGCTGCTTTACACGCAAGCCCCTGGCTGCCTTCCTGCTCGAGCCATGCTACCCCCTGGAGAGCTGGTGGCCCCAGTTCTTACAATCACCTACTCACTCCTTCTGGCGAGCTAACAAAGAACATGTGTTCTGTTCACTCAGAAAGTGAAGGAGCAATAATGATGTTAAAATCTTGTTTTTAACTTGTCGTATTTGCTCTGTGTTCAGAGACAGAGGCCAGAACTCAATTTACGTCGTCTTACAATTACTTTTCTTTCTCCGACTGCAGAGTTCTGTGATTTTGTAAAGTGAACTGTCTGACGTGCTGTACAAAGAGAGTGAAATGAAAGCTGTTAGTTTTTTTTTCTAACACAGCATTTTTAAATAGCTAATAAGTGAACCGTACAAACATTTCAAAATATATTTCAGAAATTATGAAAGCCCATTTTTTGTAATTTTGTGTGATGAAAAAATATTTTAATAGGATGAAAACAAATTGGAACACTTTACTTGGTGATGTTCAAATGATAAATAGGTTTGGTGAAACCCAATTTTTTAACCTGCATGTTAGTAGGAAAGGTTTTGGCCATTTCAAAGTTTACTGTCTGTAAATGCCAGTGCACTGCCACATCATGATTTAGTAATATATTTATTAAAAGTGAGATTGTAAACATGAACTGAAAAACACTCTGCTCTGATGTCAATGCTGTTAGTGAACTAAGAGCCAAGTCAGGGATCATATGCTCCCTATAGGCGGGCTACATTCTTATTATACGTTAGATAGACTAAACGTTGAGCAAACGTTTAGTCTATTTAATCAACCAAAAGTTTTTTTTTGTACAGCGGAATTGCTGGACTTACCTATTTGAAGGTGCTCTCAAATGTGATAATGAATTAAAAGGCGGATTGTACAATAAAATATTTGCATAGGATCACACAATTTGAGACCAGTTCATGATGCAGAGAAATCACTGGTGCAGAGTAACCGTGAAGTACATTACAGTTAGGTCAAGTGGATTATTCAAGTTTCTAGTAACATTTTAATGATTTTTCAAGGCCTGAGTAGAAACCAATAACCCACTCTCTGACCCTGCTCACAGGCAGGTCACTCCCCACGCTGCTGCACAGCTCTGCTTGCATTGTTTTTGCCTAATCTAGTATTTTTCCCCCTGTGCCTGTACTTGCTTTCTTGCCCAGACTTGTTTTTATTCCCCTGTGCCTCTACTTGCTTTCTTGTCCAGACTTGTTTTTATTCCCCTGTGCCTGTACTTGCTTTCTTGCCCAGACTTGTTTTTATTCCCCTGTGCCTGTACTTGCTTTCTTGCCCAGACTTGTTTTTATTCCCCTGTGCCTGTACTTGCTTTCTTGCCCAGACTTGTTTTTATTCCCCTGTACCTATACTTGCTTTGTGCTTGTACTTGCTTTCTTGCCCAGACTTGTTTTTATTCCCCTGTGCCTGTACTGTACTTGCTTCTTGCCCAGACTTGTTTTTATTCCTCTGTGCTTGTACTTTTTTTTTTCTTGCCTAAACTTGTTTTTCATTCCTGTGCCCAGTTCTCCCGCGGACCCGCCCATTTTTCCCACCGCTGCGTCCTTGCCCCCCTGCAATCCCATTCGCCGCCCCGCTCCCGCCTCCCAGCGGCTCCTCCCTCCCACATCCCCCCATATGGAGGCCGCGCCGCTGGCGCGCCGAAGGCGCCCCTATGGCAAGCCCATCTGAGCCCGTCCGCGCCCAGCGCCGGGAACCCTGGACCCCGCGAACGCCACAACGCCCGATGAGGCTACGATGCCAGAACCCTCCACACACTCAAAACCGGACAATCACACACCTGCTTCCTGGCCCCCCGAAGTGCACCACAGAGCTTTCGCCTGCCAAAACTGCAGCTTCACAAGCACCTGCCCCACCATGCTGCCGACCAGGGAAGAATCCAACCACCTCAGATGCATCCTTCTCAACACCCGCTCCGCCCGCAAACATGCCGTTGAACTCTGGGACCTACTCGACTCAACCTCCCCAGACGTCGCCTTCCTGACGGGGACCTGGCTGAACCCCGCCTCGGCACCTGACATAGCTGTCCCGGAAGGCTACAAGATCACCCGCAGGGACCGCACCAACTGAGCAGGAGGAGGAATCGCCATCGTTCACAGGAACACTCCCAGAGTCTCGACCAACACTGACAACACCCTCAGCACCGCCGAACACCTGCACTTCAAGATCCACACCGACCCCAATACCACCCTCAGAGGAACCCTCATCTACAGACCACCCGGACCCCGACCTCAGTTCAGCGACTCCTTCGCTGACTTCGTTAGCACACACACCCTTGCCTCCACGGACGATATCCTCCTCGGGGACCTGAACTTCCACCTCGAGAACAACAATGACACCAACTCCACCACCCTGATCGACAACCTAGCCAACCTCGGACAACTCGTCACAACACCCACCCACTCTGCCGGTCACACTCTTGACCCCATCTTCTCCGCAAGCCCCCACGTCTCCTTCAACCACACCACCGAACTCCACTGGACCGAGCATCGCTGCATCCACTTCACCTTCACGAAACCCATCACGCACCATCGCACCCAACAGATGCCACGCCGCTGCTGGCCAGCTAACCACAACCCTCGCCCAGAGCCCACCCACTGACCCCACCGACCCCCGCATCCTCAGACAGTGGCTCAACGACTTCGCCAACCCCCTCACCCCGATCAAGAAACCTTCCAACAGTCACACCAACAAGAAAGCCAGCTGGTTCACTGAAGACCTCCGGGCCTCCAAGCATACCTGCCGATAGCTGGAGAAGATCTGGCTCTGTGAACGAACACCGGACAGCCATGCAGCCCACAAGAACGCCACCCGCAGACACCATCACCTCATCAGAGCTGCCAAAAGGGCCTCCTTCAAAAACCGCCTAGACAATAACACGCACGACAGCAAAGAGCTCTACAACATCGTGAATGAACTCTCCAACCCCAGCTCCAACACCAAGGACGTCCCACCCTCGCAAGACCTGTGCGACTCGCTGGCCACCTTCATCCACCGCAAGATCGCAGATATCCACGACAGCTTCAACGCCACGACCGCCCCAACACCCACTGTGACCTCTGCCCCCACGACCACCATCCGCACCAACCGCCTGCTCTCCTGGACCAACATCAACGACACCGACACATCAAGATCATGAACACCATCCACTCCGGATCTCCATCAGACCCATGTCCACACCATATCTTCAACAAAGCCAGCACATCCATCGCACCCCATCTCCGGAAAGTCATCAACACCTCCTTCGAGACAGCAACCTTCCCGAAGAGCTGGAAGCACGCCGAGATCAACACCTTACTTAAGAAACCCATGGCGGACCCCAAGGACCTCAAGAACTTCCGGCCCATCTCCCTGCTCCCGTTCTAGGCAAAGGTCATCAAGAAGACCGTCAACGAACAACTGACCCGCTACCTCGAGGAGAACAACATCCTGGACACTTCCCAGTCCGGGTTCTGCAGCAACCACAGCACTGACACTGCCCTCATCGCCGCCACCGATGATATCAAGTCCCCGCTGGACAACGGAGAAACGCTAGCCCTCATCCTCCTGGACCTGTCCGCCACCTTCGACACGGTCTGCCACCACACACTACGAACACGCCTCCACAACGCCAGGATCTAAGAGAAGGCCCTGGGCTGGACCACCTCCTTCCTCTCCGGCAGAACACAGAGCGCCCGCCTTCACGCCTTCCGCTCCGAAGCCACCGAGATCATCTGCGGCGTACCCCAGGGCTCATCCCTCAGCCCAACTCTGTTTAACATCTACATGGCACCACTCGCCCAAGTCGCACGTCGGCACGACCTCAACATCATCTCCTACGCCAATGACACCCAGCTGATCCTCTCCCTCACCAAGGACCCCCACAACCCCAAAACCAACCTTCACGAAGGAATGAAGGCCGTCGCTGAAAGGATGAGGAACAGCCAACTGAAGCTGAACTCGGACAAGACGGCGGTCCTCATCCTCTGATCCACCCCTTCAGTCTGGGGTGACTTCTGGTGGCCGACCGCACTGGGAACCGCTCCAACAACCACCGACCTAGGGGTCATCCTCGACTCCACCCTCTCCATGACTAAACAGGTCAACGCCATCTCCTCCTCCTGCTTCAACACCCTCTGCATGCTCCGCAGGATCTACAAGTGGATCCCCACTGAAATGAGAAGAACGGTCACTCAGGCCCTCGTCAGCAGCAGGTTGGACTACGGAAATGCCCTCTACGCAGGAGCCTCGGCCAAACGCCTGAGACGGCTCCAACGCATCCAGAACGCCTCTGCATGCCTGATCCTTGACATCCCTCGCTGCAGCCACATCACACCCCACCCGAGAGACCTGCACTGGCTCCCGGTCAACAAGAGGATAACCTTCAAGCTTCTCACCCACGCACACAAGGCACTCCACAACACCGGACCAACGTACCTCAACAGACGACTTCGCTTCTACACCCCCACGCGCCAGCTCCGCTCCGCCGACCTCGCCCTCACCACTGCCCCCCGCTTCCGAAGAGCGACCTACGGCAGCAGATCGTTCCCCCACCTCGCCGCCAAGACCTGGAACACTCTCCCCATCCAACTACGGCAGACCCAAGACCTGCTGACCTTCAGAAAACTCCTCAAGACCTGGTTTTTCGAGGAGTAGCAGCATTCCCCAACCCAGCGCCTTGAGACCCTCACGGGTGAGTAGTGCGCTTTACAAATTATATGATTGATTGATTGACTCTCTTGTCTCTACCAAGATAAACATACACAATCATTAGCAACATGTTTTTAATTTTAAAAAAACACAGAACTCATACAAAGACTACATTTTTTTTAACAGCAGAAACACTTAAATATGCACATTTACAACAACTTCAATAATCTTTTATATATCTTTACAAACGGATTGTTTCCCTCAGACTCATAGTCACACCTAAATATTACACTCATGCAATCTGTTTTATTAAAAGCCATAATTATTTTTGCTGAGATCTAGCTCAACATTTCAATGCCACCCTGAGTTGTAATTAATTGGTGGGTCTGGTTTGCCCTCCAATTTGGTATAATAAAGAATTCCTGTAACATGTCTGCCAATCCAGGCTTGGATCTTTCCCTCGTCTTTTGGCATTAAATCAAAGTCTTGTCCTCTCATTTTAAGTGGCCAGTACACTAGGTCACCCTGGTTGGCAACACCTTTTTGAAAGTATTGTAGCAAGTCTAGTAACAGCGACAGTTGCCCTTGTGTCCCAAGATACGTATATCCATTACAGCAAGCATCACAAGTCTGCCTAAAAAAGAGATCATCTCAACTTGAGCCTGGGGCAACGCTGCTCCAACCACTACCACTGGAAAGGAGAGCACACTTCAGTAGAATTATTTTTAACTCCTAAATGTAGCATGCCTTAGACTTATTATTTTTTGAAAATGCTGATCCTATCAACTTCCTTGAATAGGCATAACACTATAAGGCAATTGGCAGCCTGGAAGCATGCACAATATGGATGTTATCTAACCAAAATAGATACTACTCTCTCTGACAAACCGTGTGGCCTGAGACGGAAAGCAAGAACTAAAGGAACTAAAACATTCAAGGTACGTTTACTGGTGCACCATTTTTGTGGACACCACTCATCCTCCAGAATTACCCCAAATGCCTCTCAGCCAGATGCATCTGTACAATATCCGTGCTTTTAGCTAGATGTTCAAGATGCTCTTCCATATCAAACTGCTATTCATTTTTTGTAGGAATTGCAGCTACATTCTTAGATGAATACTGTGACCCTGGTTTAAGCATACCAAGTAATTTTGGCACCCTCAGAATTTGCCCTTGCCAACCTGTATGTGAACACCCTGCCAGATGGGAATATTAATTTAAAATGTACCCAGAAAGCTCTCTTTAGTCCCAGTGTTACATACTCTGTCACACATATGCTAAATATCAACAATAAATGCCTTTATTTTGTCTGCAGGCAGGCAGTTTAGACCCTGCAATGCATGTAGCTCAAGTGAGTATGTCCTCTTAGGTGTAGGCCTCTTAGAACATTCACAAACCCCAAATCTTCCCAGGATGACCCCAGGAGTGATGCTGGTGGATAGTAGATAATGGGTAATCTGTGCTTAGTAACCCCCAAACTCTGCAGAGATGTCCTCTCATGTAAACAGAATAGGAGTGGGACTGGGCTACCTGGAGTGGTTTGGATAACCCCCGGTTATGGTCTTCAGCATTACACCTCGCATAGGAAGGCAGCGTGAGAGATTTGTTGAGTGATCACACAGAGAAGGAAGACCAGCAGTGACATTCCCTCAAAGAGTGCAGAGAAGAACTTTGTGTTTGGTTGCAAGTCCCATTTTTCTCATTACTTAGTTTTTTCGCCAAAGGAATGATGCGTCTTATACTATGTACTATTACTGTCGCTCACTTTTCTGTAGACGGGAAGCATCCCTCTGTCTTGCTTCCTGTTCTTTCATCTAGTACTGTTGTATTTCCCCTTTTGGACCCACTTTGGTTCTCCCTTGGTTACACCAATTAGTAGCTTTAGACTGCCTTTGCTTTGCAAAGCCACACATAATACATTTGTTTTTGTAACATATTATTTTAGAAAAATGCTGTGATTATTATTTGGTATTCAGTGACTCTTCTTGGGATTCAGTCTGAATATTTCGTACAAAGACGAACAACTTGTTGTGTACTGTTCTCTTGTGCCCAGTCAGCAACATCTCCTAACGCTTTTAGACACAATATTGTAGCCCAGCTTCAGTTTACAATACTGTAGCCCAGCTTCAGTTTTCTAACACAAGAGTTCTTATCATATGAACTGTGTCTCAGTTACTTGGAGAGAAGAGGGCAGAATTCCAGCAGAGAGACCAGTCTTGGAGCGAGGAGGCCGCCTTGTGTAAACTAAGTTTAGACATATGATACAAACCACCTAAGCACACATATTAGGTTTGGTGTTCTGTGCTAATCTCAGAGATCACAAATATATCCCTGTGCTCACATAGTGAGGGTAGACTTGGATATATAAACTGCCATGGTAAGGTTGTTCATTGTTTACAGCCCGCTACTAATGTTGATTACGTTGCTTAGTTGTAACTGTTAACTAATCTCAGCACACCTGCTTCAAAACAGACGACAATAGTTTCAATTAATATATTGCAAACTTCCTTCTTGTCTTTCTTCTATTTACTATGGACATGCATTAGTGAGAAAGAATGGTGATGATCTGTTTCAATGATTCCTTTGGGGACTACAGGTTCATGTTCTAGGTTTGCCGAAATCACCTTTTTCTCTGAAAAGGTTAGGAGCTCAGTTGAGGCACTGTGAGCCAGTCTGATTTGGGCCTCTAGGTCGTAATGTGGTAGAGACTCAGTTCCTAAATTCTGACATCCTGATCTCCCAAGGCACAGTTCTGTTTCCAAACAGAATCCCGAAACTGTACGATTGGTCATCGTTTCTTAAAATATACATTGCTAGGTAAAATTGCACTGCATCAGTGCAGCAGGTACATGTGCAGTGTAGGTTAAGAGTATACAAATTAGTTTGCTATGGAAAGGGAGACTCACAATCCTGGCGTCTAGGGCTCCATTGTCACTGGTTTTACACTGTAGTTGCTGAGAAGTGAAGCATTTTTATAAAATCATTTTCCTCTTCTGCTGACATTGCTACAGTTCATTGTTATTCTGCAGAGCAAGTTGTTCATTACAGAGTTATGAATAAGGTTATTTTGCAAAACAGTATCAAATCTTTCTCCTCTTCTGCTGAGATTGCTACACTTCACTGCTATTTTCCACAGCGAGTTGCACATTACAAAGTTATGAATAAGGTCATCTTGCAAAAATGTTTATGGGTAATTTTTTATTTTGAGAAAACAAAAAAAGAGCTTTTAGTTATCTGGGAATGCAAAAAAACAATCTCTTCATCAAGGCGACCCTTCATATCACTAAGTGTAGACCTATAGTAGAAACACACACCACAACTCAAAGCATGTCCACCAGTCTGAATCTCGCCACCTGTGGGGTGGGCACAACATTGATGAAGGTTTTGTAGATGATGGCCCCCTTGGGCAAGCGGCAGATAACTTCTGTGCTGTCAGGACTCTCGGGAGGTGGCACAAAAACTTCCTTGGTGAATCGGACTGTTCCTTCTTCCAGTGCAAAAATGGTCTTGTTCCGACCCATTCCGACCTGGAACAAAGATGCATTTTAGGTGAATGCAAAGGGGTGAGGAAATCAAATAGTAGTACGCTCAAAGAGAAACCAGGGACGTATAGCCAAGGGCACTGAGGGGACCTCAAGATTAGGAGAATAGAAAGAGCCAATGAATTTATGGAGGGCTTGCAGTAAGACCTACACACAACAAAGAGGCCATGGAGTACAAAAAAGTAGCTGAAGGGAGGGTCATGAAACGCAAAGGGTTTCTGAACAGAGTCATGTATTTCAAGGGGTACAAGGAGTGAGGTTTGCAAACCCGAATAGGGCTTGGAGAGAGTTAGGGAATACATGAGCAAGGAGTAGAGGTGTTTAATGTAATAATAATAAAAGAATTTTAAACTTACCATCCCGCCGTCCGGGTCCCGCGTCGTCTCTGCTCCTGCTTCCGTAAGGAACTGGAAGCAAGCAGCCAGGCTCCCACCCCATAGCCAATAACAACACTGCTAGCAGCGTTGTGATTGGGCGGGACGCCGCTCAGCAAGGGGCTAATGGCCCGGCCATGTTCTCCATGTAGGCTGCATTGCAGCATGCATTGGAGAAGGGCAGAGTGTGCATAACTTTTTTGGTCAGCCCCAGAGGGCCGACTAAACCAGTCATGCGCACTCAGGAGTGGGAACACCACTCCTCCTCTGCCCAGCCCTGCTCGCAGAGCAGCCATAGCAGTCCACAACCAAACCCTTCGGCTTTTTCACAGTGTGAGAAGCAGAAATATAAAATGGTAGTTATTACCATTTTATGTTTCTGCTTCTCGCACTGCGAGAAAGCAGTGGGGCGAAGTTCCTCAGCCCTAGTGGAGGAACCGCCCCTGCAGAAGTATCTCCCAACAAAAGTTCTACTTGGACTCTTATTACCCCAAATATGCTAAGACTGGAGTTAGAGTAGTATGTTAACATAGTAGTGAAAATATGCAGAATGCGAGTTTGGATACATTTAGCAATAAAATACGGATTGAAATGTGTACAAAGATATTTATATGAGATTTTGCTCTCAACCCTTACCACAAACAAATTAATTTAAAATCAGCACAGCAGGAACTTTGGAAATGTTCGAAAAACAGTGTGTTTTAACCTGGGACATTAGTAGTAACTGCTCTTGGTGGTTCGTCTAGTGACTGCAGGCAAATTGTATCTCCTCGTGCACAAACAAAAAGTTTGGCGTTATTTATTTATTTTTAGAAGCAAATGGCTGCACTAAACCAAGTTTTACTTAAATTTCAAAGAGCAAATCTCTACTCTAGAGCAGGTTTCATTTAGATTGTGGTCAGGCAAATGTACATCTTGCAGGATACGTATTTTAAAGATCTATAGGGGAACAAACTAGTAATTTTGTACCTGTTATGCTTTTTAGTGTAACAATGACCAGTACCTAATAAATTCTATAATATCCATTAACTGTATATGATCAGATGCATTAACTGCTTGAAGAATTTCGGATTTGTGAACATTTTTTATTTTTTTTTATATTTTCATTTGCTTTTTGAAAACACATAAACATAACAAGCATGTCACATGAAACCGTCCACCATACCCTACCCCCCTCCACCCGCCACCCCCAGAATCTCACAGGAAACACTACATATGGATACAGTCATGCCCCACCTGTCTCTATATTGCACACATCCGTCCATGATCTCCCCCGCATGTACCGGGATAACAGGGTGGCCTGTCCTCCTCCTCTCACTATCCCCCGTCCAAGCCATAATATCGTCTCCATTTCCCCCACACTCTATTGAACTTCTTGGCTTTGTATGTGACCCTCTCCGCTGCCATGTAGATATCCATGCCTCTTCTCCAATCATCTAGTTGAGGAGGTATGGGAACGTCCCAGGACCGAGCCACATCCCTCTTAGCTACCAGTAAAACCAGTGTAAGGAAAATTAGGAGTGGGCGATTCAGATCCACCTCATTTGTTATTTCCAACAGAACCAGTTTAGGCTCCACCGGGAGGGCCATTTCCAGTATTTCACTTAATTTACTTAATATCTTGGCCCAGTATTCCTGAATTACACGGCAGTCCCAAATGGTATGATAAAAGTCTCCCTTCACATACCCACATCGTAGACAGTAAGCATCACTTGCTCGCCCCATCCGGTGCAATCGGTGTCTATCGTAATAGACCCTATAGAGGATTTTAAATTGTATTTGCCGAAGCCGAGATTTTATCGCGACTTCCCTGTGGTGCATCAGGGTTGTCTCTAAATCAAGTGTGTCCATCTCCCCCAGATTTAGTTCCCTTGTTTCTTTCAGTTTCACCAGTCCGTCAGGCATATTGTTAATCAATGTTTTATAGGTCAGGGAAACTAGTTTACTCTGGACGTGCTCCTGCAGCAGACGGCCCTCAAGCGGGGTATACTCTGGCAGGGGACATGTGAGCGCCGTCTCCGCCTTCCATGCATGGCGTAATTGCGAGTATTTCAAGTACTGAGTATGATGCAATCCGTAATCCACCCTCAAAGCCTGGAGGGACTTCAGAAATCCCCTTTTCAGCAAATCTCCCAGAACAGAGATACCAATGTCATCCCATCTTTTAAACCCCTTCAATTTTTGCAGTTCCTTTAGTCATGTACAATGCCATATTGGGGTCGGTTTGTGTGCCCAGCCAGTCATCCTGGTCGCCCTCTCCCTTGTCTCCAGCCACCCGCGTTGCTGAGAGTAGTCTCTCCCTCCCTCTACCTCCATATATGTAGTGCAAACAGGTGCGTTGCGCCATTGTCCCTCTCTCCAATCTATATGTGGGGTGATCCGCCAGGGCGTGGAGCCTGTCATTTATCGGGGATAAATGTTCTGCCCAGTAGTACGCCTCAATATTGGGTAAGAAGATCCCCCCATTATACTGATTCCTCTGCATTGTCTCTAGGCTATCCTGGGTTGTTTCCCGAGCCAAAGCAATGACCGGAGCTCACATTTATATCTTTAAAAACCTGTCGGGGAGGGGGAAATACTCATTCTGTAGGGCGTACAGTTACGTGGCAACGTTATAATTTTGAACATTGCTGCACGTCCTAGAATCGTGAGGGGGAGGGTCTTCCATCTGGCTGCATCACTAGCTAAATTTGTGAGCGCTCGCTGGATGTTTCTCTGATACGAGATTGATCGATCCTTCGTCACGTATATCCCCAAATATGTAAACCCATCGCCCGTGACCCGAAGCGCGCCGGGCAGGGTGGGCCACACCTCCTCTCCCCTAGGGCTGTACAGGATTGACTTATGCCAATTTATCGTGTATCCTGAATGGGAGCCATAGCGGCCCAGCAAGGTGAATAGTCGTGGGATCGAAACACCTTGGTGGGTGACATATAGGAGGATGTCATCCGCATATAGCGATATTTTCTCCTCGGCCGTATCTGTCTGGTCAATTTTAAACCCTCTTATCCCTCTGTCCAGTCTTATTTCGCACTCCACTATTTCTATAGTAAGGGCGAACAATAACGGAGATAGGGGACACCCCTGCCGGGTCCCTCTCCGTAAGGGGAAGTCTGCTGATAACACCCCATTGACCTTTACCCTCGTTCTTGGGTCTGTATAAATAAGATTCACCCACTTCCTAAACTTGGGACCAAAACCAAACTTAATCAACACTCCCTCCAGGAAGGGCCAGTGTACTGCATCGAACGCTTTTTCGGCGTCCAAAGACAGGAACACATGGGGCTCCTGATGGTCACACATCTCCATCAGCCAGTTATGGGTTCTCTTCAAATTTAACCTGGTTGCCCTGTCTGTCAGGAAGTCGGTCTGATCCAAGTGGACCAGATCTGGAATCACCCGTCGCAGCCGCAGCGCCAGAATCGTCGCCAGGAGTTTAACCTCCATGTTCAGAAGAGAGATGGGGCGGTAAGATGAGCATTCCTTGGGTGGTTTACCTTGTTTATAGATAGGAATAATTGTGGCCATACGTAGATCTGGAGGCAACGTGCCCTCTTGCACTGCCCCCAAGAACAAGGCAAGCAGGTGGTTAGTAAGTAGGTCTGCCGTTTTTTTAAAGAATTCTGCGGGGAACCCGTTCGGACCAGGAGATTTTCCCGGGCGAAGTCTAGCTAAGGCCTCCCTAACCTCTGTGACTGTTATCTCTTCCTCCACACTCGCCTGATCTTCATCAGCTAAAATGGGGGCCTCAATGCTGTCCAGATACAGCCTTACATCCGCTGTCGCGCCTAGGTCTCTGGCCTTGTAGAACTCCTCGTAGTAGTCAGCGACTGCCTGAGCTATCGGGACATCGGTCCGCCTAATATGGCCCTGGCCATCCGTCACTTGTTCCACCCATCGCGCTTCCTGCTCTCTACTACTCAACCACGCAAAGAGTTTCCCAGACTTATCCCCTACATCATACAATCTATGTAAGGTTGCCTGTGCCTGTGTTTTAGCTTCATCCGTCATTAGGGCCTTGTATTGTTGTTGTGTATCCACTAGTAGTCTTAAGAGTCTGCGCGGCACGATCTACCACATGCCGCTGCTCTAATTCCAAAATTCCAGGTCGTGTTGTTCGTCCTGCATTCTCCTCTTTTCCCATGTTAACCTGTTCTGGACTCTATCACGCATGACCGTCTTAAAAGCTTCCCATAAAATCACCCCTGATTGTACAGATCCTAAATTATCTATGAAGTACACCTTTGTGTCCTCCCTAAATCCCCGCAGCAAGTCCTTGTTCTGAAGGTCCCATGCAGTCAGCTGCCAGCTCCTGCCCCCTGTTCTGTGTCTCACCCCTGTTCTCATCAGAAGAGCAGAGTGGTCCGAGATTCCTCGCACTTGATATTCTGCCTTATCCTCAGTGCTAAGAGCATGGTGGGGAAGGAAGACATAATCCAATCTTGAATACACCTTGTGGGCCCCTGAGAAATAGTAAGTTCTAGCATCCGGGTGGAGCCACCTCCAGGCATCCATCAGTCCTAGCGTGTCAATCGTCCTCGCCAGTGGGGACAGTGCTTGGGCATCAGTCCGATCCTTTGACCTGTCTAATGGAGAGTACATAACATCATTGAAGTCCCCTCCCACCACATGTAGTGTGTCTGGTGTGTTCAAAAGGATAACAGCTAATCCAGCTAGGGTTCTAGCCTGGAGTTTCGGTGGTGCGTAGACAGAGATTATCGTGATCTTCTGGCGTCCCCATGTTCCTGTTATCCCCACATAAGTACCTTGCGGGTCCGTCCATGTCTGTGTGACTGCAAAAGGGGGGGGGGGTTTGGGAGTTCTTAATCAGGATAGCAACCCCTCTAGAGCCTGACGTGTACCCTGCATGGGCCACAACCTTATACGACCCCCTGGCCATGTAAACATTTATTCTTGCATCATTTTCACCAGCTATGACCCATTCTCAGATTTACAACAGAAAAACAAGATCTTACTACCGCTTTTCTTTGACAAAATGATTTTCCATCATCAGGGTTCAATTAAAGCATGATGTGTTCTGCTTCCGTTTCACAGTGAGTTTCGGTTATATGTACCCCAGCCTCCAATTAATTTTGGTATAAATTTCTTTTAGATTGGTATTTTACGGAAGCTATCGCTCGTGTTATACAGAGAAAAAAAAAACATCCGAGGGATGGAACGACTATGGAAACATCTGTCCAAAACTTTAAATAAATCAAGCTATCTCCCTTGTATCTTTTGGGCTGCTTGACTTTAAAAACAGCTCCGAATCACTGGGTGAATTTTACTAATAATTGTTTATCTACTGAATTTTCTACCCGGTTTCTTCTATTTCTTCCTATATTTGTTATCGAGTTGTGCCATAAATAAATACATTATTTGCAATGAAAAGAGAGAAAACACCCTGAATATTAATCAAGAATCTTCCTATACGTTCAAAGTGTGTAGTAGACATTTGCTCCGTGAACCCTTTCTCTGTTGGCATGGACTTTCTTTGATCTTGGTCAAGTAGCAGGCAGTAACTGGAAGCTGCCTACGGATGGTGGGGCATACATTGTGCTTGATAGCAGAGAAATCACTGGTACAGACACAGCTCTTTTTCACTAAAATCAGTGGACAAGAAAAATCCACTGAACCCCAGTGCTAGGTAAAGCTCGACAAACAGACTCATACCAAGATTATCTCCTCACGTTCAGGTTTGCACAATTAAATTCTATTATTTCACATCAAGACAATACACATACAAGGTGTAAAAGTGACTTACGTGAGCGCCTGGATGCCAACGAATCACGCGCTGTGTTGCTAAAATATTTCCAGCGTGAACGAACTTCCCTGAAAGAAAAACACCTGACTCAAAAGGAAACTCAATAGTGGGAACATTTGGGAAATGGGGTGGGAGGTAGGTAAGAAGTAACTTCAAAAAAGCACAATAAATGCTGTTGATACTTTAGAAAAAACGCATGTTCATGTTTTGCATATTTTCACATGTCCTATTTGCCATCTACAGTGAAGTACGCCCGTGAAGTACTGGTTTAGAAAACTATGAGACATGACTCCAGAAGGTGCCATGAATTACAAACTATTAATGCTTTGCTGTACATGGGTTATGAAGCACCAGATCCAGCACAAAGTAGTTCTGTGGCCATTCATGTAGAGCAACACAACCCAGCCACGGACTGATTGACTAAACTCGAGAGGGCTGCACTGTGGGCTCTTTTTAGGGCTCGCCTGCTGATGCGCTTGCGCATAGCTGGCTAAGCTCTATAGTGGCTTATCCAGAGTTTAA
Source organism: Lissotriton vulgaris (assembly GCF_964263255.1). Classification (NCBI taxonomy): domain Eukaryota; kingdom Metazoa; phylum Chordata; class Amphibia; order Caudata; family Salamandridae; genus Lissotriton; species Lissotriton vulgaris. The sequence goes on from NC_141695.1 coordinate 631,871,848, forward strand.
CCAAGCACGATTCCACTGGCGATTCCATGCAGTGCATGTGCTTTTTAGGTCATTGCGCAAGCGCAAGCCCTAAAAAGCGCGTGCACAATGCCACCAGCCGCCTGCCTGCCTGCCTCGCATTACCACATCAAAGGCAGCCCAGCCTCCCTCCCACAAGCTTCTCAGCGTGTGCTTCTCCTCCCCTAATTTATTCACTTCACTTCCCCGTGCGACAGCTTGTTTAACATCGCAGCAGCCTCAGCACTAAAAATAGCTGCCATGCTATTCTTTTGTAACTTGTTAATTAATCTTGTTTATATTTCTGTATTACGATGCTTCAAACATAGAGTAAAAAACTCCGCCACAACTCAGTCTGTCATACTACAAACTTTCACCTCTAACTCACCTGCCTATGTACAAGCGTAAAGAACTTGCATGCACGAGGTCGCAATGCGATGGTTTACACAGCATAAAATAATTATTGTGTCATCATTATCAACACTGTGTTTTCAACGGATATTGTTTTCCTAGAGAGCTTGCTGCGTTCTGCGCACTGATTTTGTTCCGTTTCTTGGATTATGTTGTTAAAAACTACATGGTTTCACATTGTTTTCGCGTAAAATACTGATAGGAATCCGAGTAATCGTGCGTCTTTTTGGTGTTTCTTCCCACCAGCCTCCCTCCCACAGGCATCCCCCAGCGTGTGCTCTGCTCTCTGCCTCAGGCATTTCTCCTCCCCTAATTTATTCACTTCACTTCCCAGTGCGACAGCTTGTTTAACATCGCAGTAGCCTCAGCACTAAAAATAGCTGCCATGCTATTCTTTTGTAACTTGTTAATTAATCTTGTTTAAATTTCTGTATTTCGATGCTTCAGACAGAGTAAAAAACTCTGCCACAACTCAGTCTGTCATACTACAAACTTTCACCTCTAACTCACCTGCCTATGTACAAGCGTAAAGAACTTGCATGCACGAGGTCGCAATGCGATGGTTTACACAGCATAAAATAATTAAATATTGTGTTTTCATTATCAACACTGTACACCAGTGCCCCCATTGCGAAGTGTGCTCACATTTCGTGAACATGTGTTTACAGTGAATTGTGAAACTCATTGGAAGCTATGGCACACATCTCCCGCGCTAATCTGGCATCACATACCAGAGAAGGCCTTGCAGTGATCTGTGTGAACTCCATGAGTAGAACATGCTTCATTTAATTACACTGCGGTTGCGGCCGAATATGTGATGCAATGTGAGGCCCGGCACTAGCAGAAACGGCAGGCTGGTCACCCATGCCACAGCCCTTCCTGGCTTCTGTCGTATGTGTGTGAAACCTTTGTGTGTGTGCGTGTGCGTGCTTTCTGCATATGTTTGAGCTTCTGGTGTGTGTTTGCGTGCTTGTTACCTAATGTGTTTACGCACCCGCCTGTGTGTATGTGTGTGCGTGTTATTATGTCTTGGATCAGGTTTCCTTTCATCAGTTGACATGGTGGCCAAGCTTTTGTTCCACGGCTGTGTTGCAACTCGTTGTGCTATGTTTGAGCTTCAGGTGTGTGTTTGCGTGCATGTTACCTTATGTGTTTACGCACCCACCTGTGATTTCAGCATGTATGATTTTGTAAACATTATAGGTTCAGTGAGTTAACTTTAGTAACTTTATTTTATGCAGTGGCCTTGTGCAAGCAAATACTTTTTTCTTAAGTGTCTGCGATGCGGAAAACCGTGTTTTTTTTATTTGGCAGGATGGTTTTTGTTGGCAGAATGCAACCACAGCATCACTCAGCGCAACCACAGCATCACTCAGCGCAACCACAGCATCACTCAGCGCAATCACAGCATCACGTGTTCAAATATAAGCTGTCAATGTTTCAAGCTTTATTATAAATGACACAAAAAAATGTTAAATAATGCTATAGGTGTCACATTTGCAAATTCTATAAATATTGCCATTTACAATAACAAAATGAATACTTAAAAAATTATTAGATTTACAAGACCAATAGCTCCAACTCTTCTAATGCGAGCCCTATTGCATTTCCAATGCTTGTTTAGGTTAAGACTGTTCGCAAATAGTCTCCAATAAGGCGGAACAGCTGCATAAACAAATCTGTTCTTTGCTAAAAAGTGTAGAAAGGTGTGATGGGAACAGACGTATGCAGACCAAGTATGATCTACCAGGTATGGCTCGTTAAGGTAAAGATAACGCCTGGAAAGATCTGTTTTCCAGTGCGGTCTTTCACCAATGTATTACGTGAAAATGGTGATAATGAGAAGTTTCTATGGCTAGAATTCAGTCATATTCTAGGAGGTTCTGTGATCCTGGCTGAGATCGAAGTCAGATCTAGGTGTTGCTGTTCTGCACTGGAAAGGGGTGGCAAAGGTTGTTGTGTTTCGCTGAGTCACAAGACAACAATTAAATTAAATAATAAATAAAGGAGGGGACGGGGAAGAATAACAAAGGGATGCATTCCCATGGAGTGTTGAAAGAAAATAACAAATAGTCACCTAAATTCGGCAGAGGAAGGGTACAAAGAATTCAATCAAAAACTATGTAAACAAGAAATGGTCTAGGTGTAGGACAAGAATAAGTAAGGCAAGTCATTGAATATGGAACACAGAGCTGAGATAGAAGAGAAATCTAATCAAAAGAACGGTGCTGACCCAAATCTCACTCAATTATATTGTAGACAATAGGTCTTACACAGCCGACCTTTAAAGCTGCCTATAAGTGAGATCTAAAAGTGAGCAGAGACAGAAAACTGAGGAAAACAGACTGTTATGTTTAAGCTGTGACTTCATTGACATGCAAGGCTTAAATAACACCTCACAAGATGGATGAAGCCCGTAGTCAGAGAACTTTGTTTGATGCCCAGAGGACAGGAGGGTCAGATTGCAATATGTAGCTACAGTGGTCATCATGCTGATGTGAATATACCAAAGTTCCAAGTCAAAAAGACCATGGGCAAGCCATGCATGTATTCATTTTGGACTCTTGGTCCTGTAGACAGGCCCTGTATATCCACACACCACCTAATTGATATAGCCACAAAACAGAATGTTGGTTATAGAAGTCAGGCTCTGTAAAGCTATGTGTTCCCCATCCCCTCAAACTCTGCTGAAACCTTGTCAAATAGTTAGGGTCTATGTAAAACAAGCATTTACAATGCAACGGTCTCGCCTTTTGAAAAGTTAGAGCTATTGGCATTGTAAATGCCAACATTTTTATTTATGTTTTGTTTTTGAAAACAGATAAATAAATGGCATTGTCATTTACAATGCCAATAGCTTAATCTCTCGCAAATGCGAGAGCTATTGCATTGAAGTAGAGAGAAAAGAGGTGCAGATGAGGTAAAGAGATGAGGCTCATACAGAGGAAGAGCGAGGGAGAAGTAGAGAATGGTGAAATAGGGAGAGAGAGACAGAGGTAAGACAGGTGTATTAAACGAGCGAGACATTGGAAGCAGAGAGAGTGAACGGAAACAGTGAAGGGGATAGAAAGAGAGATGAAAGCAAAGGGAGTGATAGATGGAGCAGAAGAGGCAGAGAGAGCATTGTAGAGAGAAAGAAATAAAATAATGGGAAAACGTGAGGGAAAGAGGACATCAATGAATAGAGAGACATAGAAGGCCAATAGGTGAGGTAAGAGAGAGGCTAATGCAAGCAAACACTCAGGATGTGGTAAACCAATGTGTGCTTCACAAATTATAACACGAGTAGAAAACTCATGGCTGTGCAAACATCATGCTTGACTCAGACAGACTGCCTGTAGCAAGGGTAAGAAACAATGCAGCCACCCTGCATAGGCAATAATGCAGGTGAGCACCAAGCAAGATCAGCCGATATGCCACACCATGAAGGGTTTAAAAACACACTAACCATCCACTGCACATGAATATATCCATTTTTTGTACAACTAAACAATCTGTTGCACCCGGGCTCATAGATCAGAAGAGTGGACAGGACATCCCTTGCAGGTGAGCACAAGCATTCCCTGGCAGCGAACACATGCACTAGGAGCATGGACAAACCATTCCTAGCAGGCAAGCACCATAACAGTTCAACCTGAATGACATCACAGAAGATGTGCATTGAAGGCGAGGGGAAGACTGCAGTGAGGGGCCAGAGAACATCTTCCAGGGCTGTGAACATTCTCAGCTTAAAAACGGAACTGCTGTGCACGGAGACTTTATTTGGGCTAGGTGTATAGGGCACACAGAACTCTTCGACCCTGCATCTCCAGCATGAGCACCGTGCAAAGAGGGTGAGTGTATGAATGATAGAAGTGGCAGAGACATATCAATCCATCAGGAGTTGGTAAAGCACAACTACGCACCGGTCAGGGTCTGAAGGCACTGGGTCACCCCCTCACATGAGCTAAATGACGGGTACAGACAGGCCATGCCAATGTTAATTGCGAGTTTGTGCATCATGTCTGGGGCTTGTGTGGATATGCACATACAGCATGTAACCGATGGATCAAAGTAAGAGCGCCCACAAGGATGGGGATGAGAGCAAGCACAATGTAGGTAAAAAATCTTTATCTGAGCAGTTAAGTATAACCATTGGAATTCAGAAAATAGGTTAAGGAGGACGACAAATGTAAGTCAATTCATCAAGGCATTTGTCACAATTATAACACCAGAAAAGAGCTAGGATTATAAAGTCCTTGGCATCGAGGAAATAAATTCTTACACAGCTAAAAAATAAAAACACATACAACAACAATTGGTGCTTACCTCCTCTGAATCCGGCTTGGATATTCCTTCCCTGATTTTCATTGTAATATTCCAGATGAAAGATTTTCTTCTCGAATGTATGCGACTGTGCAGAGTTTGGGGGACAGACAAGGCACATACACACAGCCCCCAAGCGCAATTTTTGACAGAGGGAGACCGAGACAGAAACAGGCAAAAAAGGTTATGGTTACCCTCTCACTATGAAAACCGATGAGAGAATAGAATCCGCGTTCACCGCACTATTCCCTGTTGAAGATCAGTCCAGGAAGATAGAGACGAAAAGAAGCAAGGGAAACACGGCACAACTCCCTAGCTCCTAATAAGCAGCCCAGATACACACGGCAAGCAGACAGACAGACAGACATGAAAAGAGCCCTGAAAGCAGCGAATCTTAATCCAAAACCACCCTAAAAGTAACACAGTGACATACTGCACAGTGCGATCTGTAGACCCGGAATCTGATTTGGGAGTGAGGAAGCATGCTCAGTGATATTTTTGTTCGCAGCCCTCAGAGCCGGCTCATTACCAAGATGCTGTTTATATGCGCATGAGACATGAGACTGCCTGGGAAAGGTGGATGTAGTGAATACGGTGCAGCGTGTTCCACGTGCGAGGCACAATAAATTTAGCAGAGTGACAGAAACAGGCCTCAAGCCCAAAGGCAATTTGTAGTGGGTCCCCAAAAATTGACCCTGCCACCAAACACAGCACCTCCCCCGCTACCGGCCCACGCTCGCCACAACAGAAATGTAGTCTCCTATACCTCTGCCCCGGCCCCTATCCCCACTCCCACACATAAAATAATGCCTTTACCCCCGTATCCATGGGATCCCTTTTCTCTGACTCCCAAGTCGCAGGGATTTCTAAACTCTTTCTTCAGTGGTATGGTGCATCTTGCACATTATCAAGGGCTCTCTTCTTTCCCAATCCAGCGTCAATAGGTAATCCTGTTGTGTCTGTGTACTGACGAACAGATTTTATACTGGGATACACAGGACTGCAAGTCCCAGATAGCATCAGACTTGCCTGGTTGAGGTTCTGAAACATGCGCATGGGAAACAGAAGAACTCTTCTACGAACTCAGACTACCCGTCCCCAAGCTCCCACCAGAAAGCAGGACTTTCTCTCTCACTCACCTTTCCTTTTGTTGGCTTGAACGTCATTTGTACTGTCAGAAAGGGCCGGGAACAGAGATATCGCTAGCCCTCAGTTTCAGCTACCGTAAACAGCACTCCACGTCGCACAGAATGTATGTCAACTTGCCAGCCACGGAGCTTGAAGGGATAAGTAGTTCTAGCGGTCTCCTTCTGTCAGTGTCCGAGAAGGCAAGTAAAAAGCGGGAGTGTAATAAATAACACGCGTCCTGCAGAATTTCGGGGATCGGGACCTAATTACGCGGCTATTCTAGTCACAAAAATAGTAGAACACAATACATGCATTTAATTATAATAAACAAATCCGGTACAGTCAAAGTTTCTTGTTTTCTGAAACACATTGCGGCGCATAAATAAAACAATTATAGATGTTTTCTCTACTGAACAAGACAAAGCAGTTTGGGGAGCTTCTTATGCGCTGTGAGTTAAACCCCTAAAGAGGCATCGAAGCGCATTAGTGCTTTGCAATTATAGGGGAATTCATGCGGTCCGATGTTTTGGAATAGATTAGAGAGAGTTTCAGGAAAAAATGCAGGGGAAATTCATTGCCTGATTGATTCGGATTGAAGAAAAACATTGATTCAGCCTGCTCTTTCCTGCAAAATCGGTTGAAAAAATATACTTTCCTGAAGGAGCCTCCTCGGTCACCTGATGCAACAAAGAAGAACTCGGTGGGATTTAAAGGAACACTGGGCAAAAAGTCAAAACAGATAAGTTCGAAAACAATGTGACTCCTCGTTGTAAAACGTCAATTATTATTTAACAGTTTTTATTTTATTTTATTTTACCTTAACAGTGGAGCACAGTGCCCAAGCATCAATCGGTAACAGGGTACTCGCCGTAAAGGAGGAGAGCCAAAGATATGCAAGAGAGTTGTACAAACTAGTGGAGGCGTGTCTGAGAAGCGGGCAAGGTCTGGCTGTCAGCAACACAGAAAAGGGACAAACAGGCAACTTCCAGGCACGCATGAGAATGAAGGCGGTCCTTTTGTGTAACGATCGTCATGAAAGTGGTGCATCTTGTCTTGTGCTCGCCGGTTTAGTTCTGCGTCAAAACTGAAATGAAGCACTTATATACCCAGGTATTGTAAATGTCCGTGTAATTTTCTAATTTTTGATTCTGTTGTTCAATGTAAATTTCAAGCAACATTACAACATGTAGCAAATGCAACATGTTTTTGTTCTTGCTCATAAATTCACATTAATTGCATTAAACAGATAAACGTCGCAACGTTTGCTTTCTTACCGGTAGATCTGTATTGACTGGGCTTGGTATCTAGTTCTTCCAAGATGGTGGCTTTTGTAGCGTCCTTTCAGTTCCGATGTAAGCCAATCGGAAGGAGCACAAACGAAAGGGGTGTGTGAAAGGGGGTAGACGCACTCTCCAATGAGTGTGCAAACCTTATTTGCATATAGCCAAGGAGCATTTTGGGAATGTAGGAATTCGCTTAAAACGCGATATCTTAATACTAATTATGTGTATATACATTTATAGGACAATTTCTTTGTCCATAATTTCAACTCTGCCCAGAAATCATTCATATATATCTGATAAGTACTCACTCTAACATTACTAGTTTCCTAAACATGAACCATATATACAAAATTGGACTTCTCTACGTTCGACACCGAAGAGATAGAGGAGCACCGCGGCCCACGAGACAGAGAGCGGAGCATGGAGAGGCAGGTAGGGAAAGGACCCGGAGAGAGCCTTAGCGAGAGACGTTGAAGGGCGTGCACATTCTCTTTGAAGAGAGAGGATGTGTGCGCGTTCACGAGGTCTAATCTCGGCAGGAAAAGCGAGTGGCACGGAAGCGCACGGCCCATTAGATGCAGTCAAGGCGCGCTCACGAGGTCAAATCTCCAAAGGAGAAGCTCGTGACAGCCTGACTACAGCAGAAAAAGCTCGTAACAGTCTGATGTCCACAATATTCCCAGAAAAGCGGCAACATAAGTTGTCTCGCATAGACAGCAAAAGCTTCGCTTTTGCTTTCGTCTAGGCGAGACCTAAAAACGGGTCACATAGTTAGGGTCTACAAAGTCAACCCTGACACATACTTTATTGGTTCTGTAGACAGGCCATTTTAATTACCCACACCTTACCATCTAGTGTCTTGGTCCCATAACGCTTTCCAGGACTATTGCCACCACGGTTTTTCGAGCTGCCTCCAGACTTCTTTGATGCCCATCTTGACTGGCACTGGGTGAGAGGTGCCAGAGTTAAGACTCCTGTCACACAAAAAAAGAAGCAGTAGTCAAGGAAGATGCCGAGTCCAAGGTTTATATCACATTAGTTTAGTTAGTTCCCAATCTTATCATCGGTCTAGATGATGCTACACACGTTTCCCAGACGTAACATCACATCTCACGCCTTGGTGATGCTGATGAAATCTCTGAAAATCTGATATGATAGAGAAAGCACCTAAGCAGGATAGGGGGTGGTGGTGTCCTCAAGAAAAGATGAGGAAATGTGCCCCTAAAGGTTCAAATTAGTATTTCATGTAGCAATCAATTAAAAGGTCTTGGGACTCAAAAGGCGCAAGATTAGGAGCCATGAAGGTTCACTAAAAATATTAAAGAATAACACAGAAGGCAAACATATAGTCAATCTCAAAATCAGTCAAAATGCATAATAATAGGCAGTTAGCATAAGGCTCATTTGTCAATGGCTGGCAGCATTTAAATAGGTGCAGCAAGAACAAAATCGGGAAAATAGTCTAATTCTAGACTTTGCAGCAAATCAATAGGAAATCAGGCGCATCCTTAGAGGCTCAGAAAAAGGGCACACAGAGACTCAAATCTTAGCTTTTTATAGACCAATTCATGATGGATACCACACAGTCAGCTTAACCCGTTGACCGCGGACGGAATTCCGCCCCGGTGCGGGTGATTTATGACTGGGCGTGGTTAGGACGGCCCCTGGCCGTCCTCCGGACACGCCCACCGTGACGTCGGACGGCCGGGGGCGGTCCAACGCAGGCAAAGGGTTAAGGTGAATAAATATTAATAACACTAACGCACAACACACACACTGCACACCACTACACTTTGTAACTCTTGCAACACATATACTTTCAATGTAATTATGGATCTACATATTTATCACTTTCTTCTAATTTAGCACTTCCAATGCCCTACCCTATTTCTCAGCCTATACTTCGCTCAATATATCTTCTAGCCCAACCTTCTGACTCATCTCAAACTTCTTCTACTACTCCTTCCAATGCACTACCCTATCTCTCCTCCTATACATCTATCAATATATCCTCTACAGCCACTCTCTCATTTATCCCAAACCCCATACCACTACTATGATTGCCAAAATAACCCATTCTAGACTCTCTCCTACTCTACCCCTCCTTGTATTATATGACACCTCTTTTACTATAGCGATCCCCTAAAACAAACCTTTCTAAACTCTTTCCTCTGAGTCCTCCCCTCCAAAACTCCTTTTTTACTCATCCAAAAGCCTCCTCCTATTGCTAAGACCTAAAACAAAAAAAAAACCTTTCACTCTTTCATCCCTCCACTATCCTTTTCAATCGAAATTAACAGACTAACATTTTCACTTCTCAAACTCCATATTAAACTATACATTATACTACCCAAATAACTGAATAACATATCCACTACTAAAATTACTTCATATTTTTTTTTTTCCTATACTAATTTTCAACAGTAATCCTTTATGGGTTCCGGAGTGGCGTGCTACTCACCAGAAAAGCGATTCAACGCCCATCAGGGGTAACAAGGGCTACATGAATGCAAATCTTTCTTCCCCTTTTATCCCTCCGCTATCCTTCTCACTCCAAGTAACAGACTAATATCCACCACTGAAATTACTTCATATTTCACCATATTAATTCACCACTAATCCTTTGTAGGCTTCCTGAATAGCGTGCGTCAACAAGCGCTATATAAATACAAATCTTTGTCCTCCTCTATCTTTCTGCTATCATTCCAAATCCAAATAACGGACTAACCTATCCACCACTTAAAATGTACTTGCATGTTTCACTATACTAATTCAACACTAATCCTCTATGGGTCCCGGAGTCAAGTCAAGTCATAAATTTGTATAGCGCGCTACTCACCCAGAGGGTCTCAAGGCGCTTAAGGGAAGAGGGGTTCGCTACTGATCGAACAGCCAGGTCTTGAGTTGTTTTCTGAAGGAGGGGTGGTTATGTGTAAGACGGAGGTGGGTGGGGAGGGAGTTCCAGGTCTTGGCCGCCAAGTAGGAGAAGGATCTTCTTCCCATGGTGGCTCTTCGGATGCGTGGAATCGTAGCGAGGGCTTGGTTGGACGATCGTAGTTGGCGGGTGGGGGTGTAAAAGGTCAGGCGAGTGTTGAGATATCTGGGTCCTAGGTCGTGAAGGGCCTTGTGTGCGTGGGTGAGGAGACGGAACGTGATTCTCTTGTTGATGGGGAGCCAGTGCAGGTCTCTCAGGTGACCAGATATGTGGTTGTGGCGAGGTAAGTCTAGGAGGAGTCTGGTGGAAGCGTTCTGAATGCGTTGAAGTCTATTCTGTAATTTGGCTGTGGTTCCAGCGTAAAGGGTGTTTCCGTAGTCCAGACGGCTTGTGACAAGTGCTTGGGTGACCGTCTTCCTTGTTTCGGTGGGGATCCAACGGAAGATCTTTCGGAGCATGCGTAGGATGTTGAAACATGATGATGAGACGGCGTTGACTTGTCTGGTCATCGAGAGGGAGGAGTCTAGGATGAATCCCAAGTTGCGAGCATGGTCCGTTGGTTTGGGTGCGCTGCCTAGGGCCGAGGGCCACCAAGAGTCGTCCCAGGCAGAGGGGATGATCCTAGGATAAGCACTTCCGTCTTGTCTGAGTTCAGTTTTAGGCGGCTGTTCTTCATCCTCTCGGCTACGTCTTTCATCCCTTCGTGTAGGTTGGTTTTGGCGGTGGTTGGGTCATTGGTGAGGGAGAGGATCAGCTGGGTGTCGTCTGCATAGAAGATGATGTTGAGATTGTGTTGGCGTGCGATGGATGCAAGGGGACTCATGTAGACGTTGAAGAGGGTGGGACTGAGTGAAGATCCTTGTGGTACACCGCATATGACTTCGGTGGCGTCTGATCTGAAAGGGGGGAGGCAGACTCTCTGGGTTCTTACGGCTAGGAATGAGATGATCCAGTCCAAGGCCTTATCTTGTATTCCGACGTTCCTGAGGCGTTGTACAAGGGTGCGGTGGCAGACTGTGTCGAACGCTGCGGAGAGGTCCAGGAGGATGAGGGCCACTGTTTCCCCGTTGTCTAGCAGTGTCCAGATGTCGTCTGTGGCTGCAATGAGGGCGGTCTCGGTACTGTGGTTGGCTCGGAAACCGGATTGTGAGGGGTCTAGGGCATTGTTAGATTCAAGGAAGGCGGCGAGCTGACTGTTGACGGTCTTCTCTATGACTTTGGCGGGGAATGGGAGGAGCGAGATGGGACGATAGTTCTTAAGCTCGGTGGGGTCCGCTGTAGGTTTCTTCAGGAGGGCACTAAGTTCGGCATGTTTCCAGCTTTCCGGGAAGGTGGCGCTGTTGAAGGAGCAGTTGATGATGTCCCGGAGTTGGGGGGCGATGATGGAGTCTGCCTTGTTGAAGATGTGATGGGGGCATGGGTCGGTTGGCGATCCGGAGTGGATGGAGTTCATCGTGCGGATGGTGTCTTCGGTGCTGATCGGGGTCCAGGCGCGGAGGGTGGTGGTGGGGGGCTTCTGTTATGTGGTTGGGGGAGTGGTCAGGTCGCCGAAGCTGTTATGTATGTCAGCGATCTTGCTGTCGAAGAATGAGGCAAGAGAATCGCAGAGGTCTTGAGAGGGAGTGATGTCGTTGTTGCCGGCGTTGGGGTTGATGAGCTCTTTGACAATGCTGAAGAGTTCTTTGCTGTTGTGGGCGTTGTTGTCTAGTCGCTCCTTGAATGCTGATTTTTTGGTGGTGCGGATCAGCTGGTGGTGTTTGCGGGTGGCGTTCTTGAGGGCGGTCATGTTGTTTGTGGTTGGGTTTCTTCGCCATGCTTTCTCGAGGGTGCGGCAGTTCTTTTTGGAGTTCTTGAGGTCGTCGTTGAACCAAGAGGCTTTTTTGCTTCCTGGCTTGTTGTTAGGGTTTTTCAAGGGTGCTAGTTCGTCAGCGCAGTGGGTGATCCATTGTGTGAGATTGATGGCTGCTTGGTTTGGGTCCGTTGATCTGGAGGGAGGGGTTTGGTTTAGAGATGTGGTGAGCTGGTCGGTGGTAATTTTGTTCCAGTATCTTCGGGGAACTTGTTGCGGGTGGTGGTGGGTCGTGGTCTTTCTGAAGCTGAAGTGGACGCAGCTGTGGTCAGTCCAGTGGAGTCCCGTGGCGTGATTGAAGGAGATGTGCTTGCTGGAGGTGAAGATTGGGTCGAGTGTGTGTCCGGCGTAGTGGGTGGGGGTGTTCACCAATTGTTTGAGTCAGAGATTGGTGAGGTTGTCCAGCAGGGTGGTGGTGTTGCTGTCGTTGTTATTCTCCAGATGGAAGTTGAGGTCTCCTAGGAGAATATAGTCCTCGGAGGGGAGGGCATGCGGGCTGACGAAGTCAGCGATGTCTTCGCTGAATTGTGTGCGGGGTCATGGGGGTCTGTAGATGAGGGTGCCTCTGAGTGTGGTCTTGGGGTTGGTTTGTATTTGGAAGTGGAGGTGTTCAGTGGCTAAGAAGGTGTCGTCGGTGCTGGTCGTGATGCGGATGGTGTTTTTGTGAACGATGGCGATACCTCCTCCTGTTTTGTTGATGCGGTCTTTTCGGATGATCTTGTATCCGTCCGGGATGGCTATGGCGATGTTGGGCGCTGATGAGGCGTTCATCCATGTTTCCGTGAGAAAGGCGACGTCCGGAGTTGTGGTATCGGGTAGGTTCCATAGTTCAATGGCGTGTCTGTGGACCGAGCGGGTGTTGAGCAGGATGCACTTCAGGTGGTTGTTGTTGGAGCTCTGCTTGGGGTTTGTGGATGTAGTGTGGGTTCTGATGCAGCAGAACTTGCAGGTTAGGCAGGTGAAGGGTCCGTGGGTGCGTCCTGGGGCGGCTTGGTGGCAGTCGGGGAGTCGGCCGGTGTTGAGTGCAATGAGGGACGCGGCGTCGTACGTTAGGCGGGTGGAGTGGTTTTTGCGAGGGCCAGGGGGTATGGCTCTGGGCGCGGTCCAGGCGTAGACGGGCTTTCCTTTGGCGCGCCTTCGGAGCGCATGGGGCGTGAACGCTGCGCGTAAGTGCAGCTGTAATAAGTGGAGAGTGGAGGGGGCGGAGCGAGGGAGGAGCAGCTGGGAGGCGGGAGCGGGGTGGCGATGTCCAGGGAAGCTCGAGGGAACGGGGGTGGGGCCGCGGGGGAGCAGCGGCAGGGAGCTAGGACCAAATGGCACTGTACAAAATGCAGTGGGTGGGATCGGGGGCACAATCAGGCGCAAGCAAGGGAGAACAGTTGAAAAGCAACAATAATACGATACCAGATACAGCAATACGATCACAGGCGAGATCGGGGGCACAATCAGAGATCAAGCAGCAGAGCTGAGGGCAATATCAGCCTCCAGATTATACCAGGCGAGATCGGGGGCACAATCAGGCGCAAGTAGGTCCAGGGAGAGAGTGGAGCGACCGTAGCTGACTGGGTCAGGACGGTCACAGCGCTTCCGCTCGCGGGATTACCTATTTGTTTGTAAGTGGGAGGGAGGAGCAGCTGGGAGGCGGGAGCGGGGTGGCGATGTCCAGGGAAGCTCGAGGGAACGGGGGTGGGGCCGCGGGGGAGCAGCGGCAGGGAGCTAGGATCAAATGGCACAGTACAAAATGCAGTAGGGGGTATCAGGGGCACAATCAGGCGCAAGCAAGGCAGAACAGTTGAAAAGCAACAATAATACGATACCAGATACAGCAATACGATCACAGGTGAGATCGGGGGCACAATCAGAGATCAAGCAGCAGAGCTGAGGGCAATATCAGTCTCCAGATGATACCAGGCGAGATTGGGGGCACAATCAGGCGCAAGTAGGTCCAGGGAGCGAGTGGAGCGACCGTAGCTTCGACGCCTCGTCAGGGGTAGTAAGCGCTATATAAATGCAATTACAATACAATACAATGTCGATTAAAAAAAATAAAGGATTAATACAATGCCACCATCCTAGCACTATCACTCTTGCCTAGTATCGTCACACATAACACTACAAATCTGGTTTCATAAACAATGAAAGTCACACGAGTGAATGAATTCACAGTGAATAAGTTATGAAGAGACCTTGGAGAGATAAATCAGCTAAAAAAACTTCCTCCAAGGCTCTCCAAAAACGAAGTGCCATCTCAAAGTATCAGTGCACATTTTGCTGCAAGCAGTGTCAATGAGAAATTAAAATATGATATATAAACATAGCTACTCTGAAATCCAATATGGAGTTGAGGCTTAATTGAGGCCCATTTCAGCCTATGCCAAGAAAATTCAGAGTGACACACTTTTCCATCCTTTCCTCTGCCCAAGAGACCAAACTCCCTCCTTTAATCCCTCTATTCATGCTGAATCAACTGTTCTACAATAGCCCCGAACAAACATGTTTCAGGTAACTCCATATAAAAGTATCAACTGTTTTAATGAGTCACCACAGGTGTTATTTATTCCCACAACCACTTTAAAATTTTTTTAATATGCACACTTAGCCAACAGTTCGACACACAATCTCATTCGCACGACAAACTGCTTTATTCATTAAAGCAGCCCACTTTAGGCATGTATCAATGACTTTCTTCCACTTCTCCCACAAAGTTAGCGACTCACAATGCAGCTTCAACAAAATGGAGATACCGCACGTTCCCAGGTGAGCAGAGAATAACACAGTGCAAAAGAAAAATAATAACTCTTATACTAACGCAAACACAGAAATACAAAGGGGTTAAATATTCATAATTCACATATGCCTCTAACTTTTAAATACTAACCAATAATAAAATCCTGTATGGGTAATCAGTTCAGCTTGGGAAGTCATAAACTTACTTTTAAAATGACTACTGAAAGATGTTTGACTATCCACAATGCAGGTGTGGCTAGTACTTGCCAATGCAGTTGAATGTGCACTACTAAATATGTGCTTCTTGCTACTTTCCCCTCAGTGCTGTTATCGATTGCTCTGCTCCAGCACATGAATGCCCCTCACTGGAGAACTGGTCTTTGGAAGAGATGAGTAATTGTGTTTGTTGTACTGCATGGAGGATATTACCTCGGGCTAACACAAAAATAAAGTTTTGCATAACTCTCATCTGCTTCCTACAATAGCAATGAATATTCCATTCCAGTCTGCTCTTTGGGTGGTAGATTATGTTGTAATAATAAGAGATGCACTGGTTTTTACAAACTTTTATGAGTCAAATGGAAATGTGAGGACAGGGGATTAGAAGAAAAATACTCAGGGAGCTCTGCCTAGCTACAGGCACATTATGGAAGACTACTGAATTGCTATTTTTTGGGTAGTGGGTGTGAACATTATTCACCGCTACCACAGAGAATGATGAGATCTTGTCAATAGCAGCAGTGCTTATTCCTACCCCTTCTCCTCCAACACATCTATAAATTGGTGCATCATTTTAAAAAGCAAACAGAAGAGCAAAGGTATGTTTTGTAAATGAAAGCATGAGCAGTGTGTATAATCTAGTTTATTTTGGACCAGACTAAAGTAACGGCCGGTGATGGGAGTGCCAAATGCGATGCAGTACGTGCAACAAAATTCGTTTCGTTTATTTATATGTTTACTTGCCTGTATTTGGCCATATTCCATAGTTTACTACCCCGCTCCGCGTAACCGCCCGGCAGCACTCCCACCACCGGCCGCTACTGCCAGACTAATGCAACGCATGTGGCAAGCATGCATTGGACTGCTACAGAAAAAGAACACGTTTTTGCAGTTGCATGCCTCTGCAGCTGTGTTTCATAAAAGTTATTTGTAACATTCAATCAATCATTCATATAGCGCAACACTATCACTCCTAGGGGTATCTGGGCATTGAGGTTGCTACACATGCGTCAAAAAGCCAGGTCTTGAGTAACTTTCTGAAGTCTGCCAGGGAGGGTGGGGTTCAGAGGTGGAAAACATTCCAGGCTTTGGCATAGATGTGGGAGAATGCGCTACCCCCACTGAGAGTGCGATGGTTGCGGGGAATGTATGCGAGGGCGATTGAAGTGGAGTGCAGCTGTCTCAAGGGGAGATGGAAATTCAGCCGATGGTTGATGTAGGACGGTCTTTGTTTGTGGAGGGCTTTGTAGTTGTGTGTGAGCATCTCAAACTGGTTTCTTTTATGGTCAGGGAGCCAGTGGGGGGTTTTGAGGTGAGGAGAGATGTGGGTAAATTTGGGGAGGTCCAGGATGAGTCTGGCTCCCGCGTTCTGTAATCATTCAATTGTGGAATGCTACTGTGAGGTCAATGAATTAGGTTTATGTACATTCTTGCAGATGTTAGAACTACAATAAGCAGTTTACCACCATAACAACAAGAGGGACTTATGTGACGAAGCTGTGCATGAGGCAACTGAACAAGCCAAAGTGTTGGAGCTGCAGGTGCAGGGAGCTGCAGTCTTTGCCCAATTTGCTTTTGCTGGTCCTCAGCCACACAAACTGTGGATGGTTGGGACAGTTCTTCCGACTTTATATTATCGCACCTATGTGCCTGTAGCCTTCTTACGAGTGTCTGATTGCAAGCAATCTTCCATGACAGCATAAGTTAGGACCATACGATTTACCCTAATCAGAGAGCAAGTGGCACATTTGGTGAGCTGCCAACAAGGGGGACGGCGATGATAATATATAGATTCTGAATGTTGTTGACATGGCTATTACCAAAAACCTCACTGCCTGTTACTTCTCACAAACTGCTATGCAACTTAAACGGTGGGCCACCAGTGTAGTTCTTAATGCTGTATTGAATATCAGTTGGAAGGACAGCCCCTACAAGTGCACCTATGACCTCCACTCCCAAAATCACGGTTATGGTAAAAGAAGTACCCAAATCAACTAGTCAAAAGTAACTTCATGAGATATTTATTGTAAAATTCTATCATATCAGTAAGACAAGACTTTCTAAAACAGAAACACTGAAGCACTCCTAGCAATACCAGGTGCTGGGCCAGAAATATTAAAGTGCTGGACACACGTAGATCAAAATAACATTCATTCACTTCCAACCAGTTGGGGCGAGGTCATAAATGTTGATTAATGCTATGTATGGTACTCTGGATTAACATAAGACCAAGATCAACCAGAAGAGCAACTTGATGTTTCTTAGCTATCTGTGCAAATAATTAAACGAGTGAACACAAAAAAACAGTACCTGCTTAAAAAAACTGGAAGGGGGTTGGGAAAGCAAGTCTGTAATTCCATGGTTACCCTATCACTACCCTTATGTATTTAGTGTGTTCCAGTTAATTTAGCATCCTATTGGATATCTTGTCAACAATATTCAAGGGCATTTGTTAAATGATAAGTCAAGAACAGGATGCACAGAGAAAGAATGATAGACCAAACGTGATCCAGATTTATGCTAAAAAAACACACATTATAAACTGAGTAACTGAATTCAAAACCTGAAAAGACTATGGACTTGACTGGCGCAGAGACAGCAATCAACCCTTATGCTGAAACAATTCCCTATCCTTGAAAACTTTCTTGGACAGCTTTCCGCCAATATATTCAATTGAACAATAGATATTAGCAGTAAATATTTTGGGTGAATGGCACATTTACTCCAAGATGTGTCCCTAACCACTCTGAGATAGTTTAGGATTTACTTCCCATTTTAAACTATTCCAATTCCTTACCACCTTTCACACAAAAGCAAGTCCCTATGGTCCTGTGAACCAATCACCTCTTTCTCAAAAAGTAAAAAAAAATGTAACATTTGGTAACTGCATAGCTACTTAGTCAAACTCAGGAGGTGACGATAAATTTTCTTTCAAATTACCTGTAATAAACAAATGAGAATGGAATAGATGAAGCTTGTGTTATTGCATGCAGATTTGTGGAGGCACTATCACCCAGAAGGGTATACTGGTACTAAGCAGGAGAGAATCTAGCCTAACCTAGGGCTTACTGTTGCTACACGAAAAGCCAGGTCTTCAGGTTCTGGACGAATTCAAGAAGTGAGGAGTAAGCTCTAATGTTTAGTGGCAGGTCATTCCACGCTTTAGAAGCGATGTAGGAGAAAGCTTGACTGCCGGATCTGGTTTTCAATATGAGTGAGATGTGTATAAGAGTCCGGACAAGCTGAGGTGTGTTGAAGGTTTGATAAAACAGATGTAATTGTTGATGTGTGCTGGGACAATGTTACGTAGTGCCTTGAAAGTGGGGGTGAGGAGTTTGAATTGTACTGTTTTGTGTAAGGAAAGGCCGTGAAGCCATTTCAGGAATGGTGTGATGCGAGTGTAACATGGGAGCTGAGAGTGATTCTGGACACAAAGTTCTGAATGGTCTGTAACATTCTGGTGATTTTTTTCTGTTAAACCCTGCGTTGCAGGTGATCCCGTACTCCAGCTTGCTTGTGACAAGGGCCTGCATGACGGTTTTTCGGGTGCTAATTGGGAACCATTTGAAAATATTCCTCAGCATCTTCAGAGTATGGAAACATGAGACCGTTATGGCGTTCACTTAGTGGTGGGTGTCGATCCTAGCTTGGGTGGGTGTCTGTCCTAGCTCTGTTGACCACCAGGTGGCGTCCCATGGTGGAGTGCTCTTCTCCAAGATCATGATTTTAGTCTTGTCAATATTCAGCTTTGGATAGCGGTATTCATCCTGTGGACACTTTTAGTGATGTGAGCTTTGATGTATCTGTGTAAATTGTTATACTTTATAACCTTGTATACAGTAGCAACTATTCCTGTGTAAGGTGCTCAGATAAGTCCATCGTCTTTTTCACTCTATATGAAATTGCAAATAAGTAAATGTGTGTTTACGTCTTTTAAATGTGTTTTATTGATGCATTAACTAAGTACCCGACTTGATAAATGTTGAAGTAAGGCAAGGAGAATTTCTTGTAAGGAAAGGTCAAGCGAAGCACATTGTTTTTACGTTGTATAACATATTATAGTGCAAAAAATGTAATTTGTGTATACATTTTTTGCAAATTACATTTTGAAAAAGCATACATCCAGTACCTGCAAAGGAGAGCATAGCTACAGCCCTGAATAGAGCCTGTGGCACTTGGAATCAAATATTACAGCCAAGGTCTGGAACAACATTGGAGACAAAACAGCAACTATAGTCAGTTGGGCCGATGCATACCTGCCAACTCACAGGTCGTCACCCACTGTATGTCACACAAGTTCGGATCCCGTCACACGGTCAAACGGTGAGGAGCCGAAATCACATGATGGCAAGGCAAACAAGTTGAAAACCACTGTAAACAGTGGATTCCCAGCTCATTGTCGCTGGTTGTATGCAGCCAATGTCCATTAAAAGGAGTGAAAACACCTCAGGACATCGGCGACAGCCTCCGTGACCCTTTGTGTTTTTTGGGGGAGGGGTGTAGGGGCTTGGTGAGGAGCAGAGTGCGTCTTAGATAGCTCTCTGCACCAGGCCCGCCCCCTCCCCCCACAGTGAAGTTTTTAGGTTGAGCATTCAAGACCTCTTGTATATACTTTAGTTTATACTTATATGTGTATGTACTATGTGGGCTTTGAAGATCAGCCGTAGGACTTGTCTGCTTCCACTTAGGGACTTTTTTTCTGTTCATCTGCCTCTATTTAACTGTCTTGATAGAAAACGACCAGCAGAGGTCAGTAAAATACCAGAATCACTTTAGCATTCTCTAGATTACAGTCCATAGAAATTGTCTTCCACGAGCACCCGGGGAATATCTTTTTTAAATCTAGTACTTTCAGAAATATGACCACCAAAGACCCTGATTTTATATTAAAAACAGAGCTTTGAACTATACCATTTACCGCTGAAAGGCAATATTTCTCTCCATTTGTTCCCATATCTGGTGCTTACTTTCCCTCCATGTTAAAGAACAGTAGATGTTTCAGCACCAGGCTAATGTGCTGCATAGCTTAAATACATATAAGACTTTCATTTTTTTCTCTTTTTCTGGCAACTGCTTCTATTTAACTTTCTTGATAGAAAAAGACCAGCAGAAGTCAGTAAAATACCAGAATCACTTTAGCATTCTCTAGATTATAGTCCATAGAAATTGTCTCAGGCTAATGTACTGCATAGCTAAATACATATAAGGTCCCAAAGGCGAGACCGATTGCATTGCAAATGCTTGTTTTGCAAGTCAGCAGGTATGCCGATGCCTGTACTTAAACCCTAGATGCTACACAGACCTTGGGATGACATCTAAAACAATGCTGGACCTGGAACCAGAGTTCTGTGCGATAGAACCTGACAAATGCCGTACACTACAAATTTCAGAATCACCTCGCATCCTGCTGCCTCTACGACAGAATCCCATTTCCAAAATCCCTTTCTTAGTTGAATGTCACTGTGGCTTAGCCCCCACCCTCCTGTTTGCCCTCTGCAGACAGCACTGCCTCCCCACACGTAATGATCACAGGAGACCACTATCCACACAAGTGTACACTACCAACACCTACGCACCCCCTTATCCCTGTGCATACAATCTCACTACTTACCGCTGTACCCACCACTCCCCAGCCCACGACACAGTACACTCAAGGAAGCCGCCATAGCTACAAGGCTGGCGCTTTCGCAGTGACGTCACCAGTGCGCGCCGCTCGCGGGAATAATTGAACCGGAGGGAAGCGAGTGTAGAGCTATCGAGTGACAAGCATAAACTCAGGGAATCGGTGAGTAAGCATAAACGTTTCAGTCCGATGCGTGCCTGCGAAGGATGAAGTAAGGTGTACTTGGAGGCTGATCCAACACATTTGCATGGCTTGCATGACACTTAGTATCCCGAGTAAAAGCAAGGCACTAACTAATGCCGGTATAAATAGATACATTTTAGAAATAAGAATCAAATGTTTTATACGGTCCTTAAAATATCTGCACACATTACTAAAGTGCTGATGCCAGAAAGGTGACAGTACAACAGACAACGCGCATTAGGAGCACCTATCCTATTTATTTATGTATTTTAATGCGATTTTCTATAGCGCAAGGTGTCAGAGCGCTTTACAAAAGAGCCAGTTGCGATACATAAGGATTTAGGATTACATGAGTTACACAAAAGATACAAACAGGAAAAAAATTGTAAAATGTACAAGTTGTAAAGTCACACAGGGAAGAGATACAAATAGAAAAAATTGCAAATGTACAGTGCAGCTCACTGCCAGTATCACAAGCTGGGGCAGTTAGGCACAGATCAGAGCTACAGTAGGCATATGGTATTTTTAAGAGTGCAAACTTAGCCAAAGGGCAGCGGAGCACTGCACAGGTTCAAAGGCAGGAATACGGTCAACGAGTAATCGGCGAGTTGGCTGGTTCTTTGAGCAAAGTGTATTTATTCTTCATTGTGCTGTAGTGTTCGTTAATAAAGTGAATCTTAAACTCTATCCTAAGTTGGAGCAGCGTTGAGGTGGTTCTGATAGATACACTGATATTGTTCCAGATATTGGGAGCATAGATGGAAAAGGCCCGCTGCTGTGGTTTTCTTTTTATACACTTCTTGGTCTTCAGTCTGATGGTATTCTGGCCGTGGGTGTGTGGAGAGCCTTCACAGGTGGTGTGTTTCTCTTCAAGGTAAACTGGGTTGCTGGTTGTGATGGCTTTGTAAATGATGGATGTGCTTTTGAGTCAATCAACAGAGTTCATTCAGGTTGAGGAGTGATTTGAGCATATTTATTCAGTTCCTGGAAAAAACTTGCTATTGCATGTAGGATGCCCTTACAGGGTGCCATTGTGGAGTCTGGGAGGCCATGGAGCAGGGCTGTGCCATCTTAAAGATGCAAGAGTATGAGGGCATGAACAACTGCTCCAAAGTCTAGAAGAAAACAATTTTACTTTGTTTAAAAAGAAGAACTGGTACCAGGCCACCTTTGTTTTTTTGGCAATGTGTTCCTTGGGCATTGTAGCGTTGTGGGCCCAGGGCCCACATGCTACTAATGTGAGTGACACAGACACATGAAGAATACTGGTTAATTGGTCACAAGCATGTGCACTCATGCCCTTTTATTGTCCGGCTCACATCACTTGTGACGCCTGTGTGGAATGGGTTTGGGGTGCAAGTGTGTTTGGCCCTCTAGGGAGTGGCTGGTAAACCAAGAGCCTGCTGAGACACTAGAACATATCCAGCAGGCCACTACAGCCATGTGGTTAGTGTGCAGGGTGAGTCCAAAATACTTGGCATTCAGTGAAAGTTGGGGTTCAAACCCATTAAGTTTTATATCTGTGAGCCAGGGCTGTACTTTTCTAGCTTGTTGGATTCTATGCACTACAAATAGAGTATGCATGATCTGAGACTTTGAGCCCTTCCTAGTGTATCTATCTGTCAAGAGTCAGGCATGCCTGCCACCATGTGTCACATGATATTGGTTCATTTCCCATGGTCTGCCAGTGAAGAGCCTACTAGTATGGTGTGAAGAAGGTGAGTTGGAAACTGCTGCAAGAAGCAGGGTTTCAGCTACTTTGTAGACGCTCTACTCTGTCTACATTCATTATTGGTTTTACAACCTCCCCAGGACCTTGGTGGCAGAGTCAGATTCCTCTGTCATTTGTTTTTGAATAAAAGTAGGATAACTTGTTTAAGTAGTACTGGGCTTTGAGCCCTGCCTTAGCAACTGTTGATGAGGAAGTTATAGGCTCAAGGCCCTACCTATCAATGACCCACTGATCAATGACCCCACCCCACTTTAGATCCTGCCCTTCCAAGACCCCATCCGTCCCATGGTAAGAATATTTACGAAGTTGGCAAGTTTGAAGAGCAAAGGGGCAGAGAGACAGTTTGGGCCCTGGTGTCACTGACAGTCAGAGGATAATCTGACAGTCTGACACTGAGAGATCACCAATAGTAATTCCTTCACCTTACTATCCCTATTGTGAAACAAATTCCACTATATTTTCCATTTCCTGTAGGAATCTCCATTATCACCTCATTCCAAGTCTAGATTCTATATCTAGAGTGATGTATCACAAGGGAAATAAGCCCGCATGAGGAACTACCATCACTTTTGCATGTTGTTAAACACCAGGCACCTGCTTTCCTCCCGGGCTTTCCTTGCCAGAACATTTGCATCACCTTTCATTCTTAGTGGCCAGATGCACTTGGGTGTACCTGTGTTTATAAGCAGCTCCTTCACTCACGTATCGATCACCATTTGTTGTCCCCTCCGATTTTTATTATCCATCCCTCCACGCTGTTCACCCTTCCCCAATCTCTTGTTCTTACCTTCCGCTACATTCACTCTATGTTCTTCCTCTGTCCTTCCTTCGTCATCAGATTCCACTAGAGAATGCCCAACGTCAACACCTAACAAACTATAAAAGATATGTTGTGAACAAGCACGTTTTTTCTGGCCTTTGTTTTTCTTTTTATAAATATACCAACTTTCAACCTCTGACCAAAGATTTCAAGTTTGATAAGTTGTAGTAAAGCCTCTGGTTCTGCTTTAGGCAAATCATTTATCCACACTGCAGCCTTTTATTAACAACTAGCAGCCCGTCCCGACCTTGTCCGGGAGCAACAGGCTTCCCCGACCCCCGCCTGCCCCGACATGGGTCCCCTTACCTCAGCTGCCGCTCCTCCCGCCTGTCCGCTGCTCGCACCGCCACTGGCCTGTCCGCTGCTCCTCACGTCACCACTCCTCCCCTGCACCATGTCCGCCGCTCCCTTACCTCAGCCGCTGCTCCTCCAGCCTGTCCGCTGCTCGCACCGCCGCTGGCCTGTCCGCTGCTCCTCACATCACCGCTCCTCCCCCGCGCCATGTCCGCCGCTCCTCGTCGCGCTCCTGGATGCCACTCCTCCCCGCGCTCCTGACGTGAGCACGCACGTCGCGGCTGGTGCTACTTTGGAGGGACTACTTTTTTTTTACTGTTCATTTTTTAAATAACGTTTTTTATTTTTATTTATATAGCCTATAACCATCTACACACCCTGACGATTCCAACGGTGTATCAGGTGTGTGGATTGGCGCTGTGGTTCCCGAGTTTACCCGCCTCAAAGCCTGAAAGTTCTTCCTTTATTATAGTAGTGTAGATGGCACCCTCACAACTAATACACATTAAAAAAGAATCCGGTTCTGCCTCTTCTACAGAAAACGTCTTGAAGGAACCCATCCAGTATAGCAAGATTTAAACCTGTTTCCTTCTTGCAGTATAACTCTGATCTCCCGGAAAGAACAATTATAAATCGTCTTCAGTCTTACTTTGAAGAAATCAGCTTTCTAAACTGCAGAGATTATATTACACTTTACAGCACATTATACCAGAAGATGGTTCTGGTCCTTCATCTGTGGCAGTTGTGGACTACATATTTTTTCAAATTTACAATGGTAGCAGGGAAAAATAGAAACTGTACATCTCAAAATGAAGTAACCAAATTTGAAGCAATACGGTAACAGTAAATGACAGCAATAGTGGATAGAGTGCTACACCAGACTACACTTTGCTACCAAAAGCATGAAGACTGATGTCTCAGGTTTTGATAATTAATGGAAAATATAAAATAGTTGTGATGTTTATATTTACGTGTCTCGTTATAATTGACTTTTTTTCTTAAAGCTGTGAAGATTTAAGACAGAACGGAATATAGAAAGAATAATTTATTGCATTTAAAAACGCAGGATATAGGAAGACCAGAGGTGTTCCATAGGATGAGCCAGAAAGTGTTGCCAGAAAAAGAGAGTATAGTCTTAGTTATCATAACAGTGGTATATGAGAGTATACCTCTGAGTTCGAGAGTCCTATTCTTAGAAGAAAGTAAAGGGAATGAACAAGAGGTGAATTAACCCATCATTGTTATGCCTACTTAGGAATAACTTTGGATGATCCCCTGAGGTGATCATCCAAAGTTAGGCATATCAATGATGGGTTAATGAGTTTGAGAAAAAAGGTTAGAACACCCATGTGTTAATGAAATTCAGATAATTGTGCAGAGAAGAAACATATTGCTTTCAGTCAAGTATAGCAACCTAGTGATGTTTGAAGGTAAAAAGTAATGTCCAAGTTTTAAGTGTGGATAATCAACTATGGAAGTGAAATGTGATCCAATTTCGTATGTATCAGTTGTGGGCTTGGTTACAGTAGAGCCTAAAGGTATCAAGTAAATGATGATCAAGTATTGCTTATACTCACATTTATACTAAGCAACACCTTTTTGCATAGTGGACAGAACCAGTCAACAACATTGTTACGATGCCCTATATACCCCAAACATTCCAGAAAAAAATAAGTAATTGGTTTAATGTTAAAGTTCCTGCTAGTAGCATGTAAGCAAAGGTTTTTTAAGGAAATGAAACATATGTATGAAAAACGATTATAAAACGGAGTATGAAGTAAAAAGTTGTGAAGGTACTATACCATTTATCGTGGGGTCCAGAAATTTTGAATCCTACCTTACATAGCAACTAGATTGGATACTGGTATGTTACCTAAATTCATTGCCAGTGAGATGGGAGAAAGATGTCCCACATGATGTAAATTGTAAAGAGCAGTGATAGTACAAAAAGGTAAAGCCGCTAGGGTAAAAAAAAGTGCCACAACTGTATTGGAATAGCGGAATAAGGAGCTCTGATTACAATGTGCTCTCCTGTAAACCACAAATGCAAACACAGAAAACACATGACTCTATAATAACCGTCAAGGAATATAAGTTATCATTATTGTAAAAATAGAGAATGGGCCATAAATGCGCTGGCAACCTTAAACGTATCCGAGTATGGGGTAAGAACTAAAATGGTCTTCGAATTGAGATAAAAAAAGGTGTACGACATTAAAGAGAACATAATGCATAATTGTCCCTGCTCTTCCGGGGTGAGTATAGCCTCGGCCCAGTGTACTTCAACAGAGGGTAGGAAAGTATAAAGGACTATGCAAATTTCCATGGGTTCACGTGTAAGATCCCCCGGTCTTTCAAAAATAATCAGATGAAAATTGGCAGCATATGCCTGTTTGTTCTGGGCAAGTCAACTTTTGCATTAGAATAATCAAGCTTATAATATAAAAAGAAAATGCGGAGACTAACCAGTAACAGCCATTACAGTAGATTGGACTCTCTCAATGGCAATAATATAAGTGTCTGACATTTGGCTTGCTGGCCATTTATGTTGGAGGAAGTAGAAAGAGGGCAGGCACAAGCTTAAGGAGACATTTCTAGTGCCATATTGGAGGGACGAGTGTCAGACAAGATTGTATTATTCGTACCAAGCATGTGGATGTGGACAATAAATATGAAAAGGCAAATGGCTACAACATAAATGGAAAGTTGAGTGGAAATGCAGCATAGAGTTTACAATGTGTTAAATAAGGGGTAATCAACAAAATAAGGCTGTGTTTAAAGATAACACACTGTAATTCTAGTGAGCTATTAAGAAAGTCATGAAAAGCAATTTGTCTTGTAACGTAGTACATGTGTGATATGATGAGAAAATGTCAGATGCGTAAGGTATTCAGATAGACAGAGTATGAGAGTCAGTGAGATATGACCCAAGACAATACAGAAAACCCTGGCACCATGTCAGAAAGGTGAATGTCGTGCCAGGGATGCCTGCTCGTACTCCTCATGTTCCTCCTGGCTATCAATCAATCAATCAGAATCTTATAAAGCACATCTACTCACCTGTGAGGGGCTCAATACGACGAAGGTGGGTGCTGGGTCTGTGGTTCAGTTGAAGAGCCAGGTTTTTAGGTCTTTCCTGAATAGCAGCAGCAGTGGTGATTGTGTAAGGTGCAGAGTCAGGGAATTCCAGGTCTTCGCAGCGAAGTAGGAAAAGGATCTTCCCCCCAGCCGTGGTCTTGCGGATCCGTGGGACGGTGGCCAGGGCCAGTTGGGCGGAGCGGAGATGTCTGGTGGGCATGTAGGAGAGGAAGTGGTTGAATTACGCAGGTCCGGTTTCGTGGAGGGCTTTGTAGGCGTGCACTAGAAGCTTGAAGTTGTTTCTCTTGTTCACAGGTAGCCAGTGAAGGTCTCTCAGGTGGCCGGTGATGTAGTTGCAGTGTGGGATGTTCAGGATGAATCTGGTGGAGGCGTTCTGGCCTGTCTGGATATTATTTTTTTAGTTTCTGGGTGTAGCCACCGTAGAGTCTGTTGCAGTAGTTGAGTCTGCTGCTGATGAGCGCATGGGTGACCGTTTTCCTGGACTCAGTGGGGATCCACTTGAAGATCTTACCAAGAAAATAGAGCATATGGAAGCAGGAGGATGAGATGGTGTTGATTTGGTGGTCCATTGCGACCGAAGAGTCCAGAATAATGCAGAGGTTTTGTGCGTGATCCGTGGGGGGATTCTGAACGCTGCAGGTCAGCAAGAGTCGTCCCAAGCGGAGGGGGAGGAACCCAGGATGAGGACTTGAGTTCTTGTCTGAGTTGAGCTTGAGGCAGCTGTTCTTCATCCATGTGGCGACTGTCTTCATCCCGTCATGGAAGTTTCTTTTGGTGGCTGTGGGCTCATCTGTGCGGAAGAGAATCAGCTGGGTGTCATTGGCGTAGGAGACGATGTTGAGTCTGTGGCTGCTGACGATGGCAACAAGTGGGGCTATGTAGATGTTGAAGAGGGTGAGGCTCAGGGAGGATCCCTGAGGCACTCGGCAGCTGATCTCTGTGGGTTCCTATTTGAACTGTGGAAGTCTGACTCTCTGCATTCAGCTGATGAGGAAGGAGCGGATCCATACCGGCGTCATGGAGTCTTGCACACAGGGTGGCAGATGGTGTCGAAGATGGCTGAGAGGTCCAGAAGGATGATGGCTGCAGTCTCGCCTCGGTCAAGGAGGGTGCGCATGTCATCTATAGCTGCGAGGAGAGCGTTCTCAGTGCTGTTGTTGCTTCTGAATCGAAAAATAACAGTTGATGGACAGAATGCAGAACAATGTCACACATTCACCCCAGTACAGAGATCTGGGCCTAAATCCATCGTTTTTTTGCACTCCACACCACCCCAGTTCCGACATGGCCATATGCAAATCAGCCTTGACCCTGTGCCTCATGGGAACAGTTCAGCCCGAACTGCCAAGCCATGTCTTTCCTGGACTGGAATCAAGCATCCTAGGACCGGTTTCTGGCTATCAGCCGTCTTCAGCCAGGATAGCTTGACTCCAGTGGTGTGGAGAGCATGGGACTCACGACGGAGCATACCCATCCCACTCGGGATGACAAATGCAAAAACAAGCATTGGAAATGCAATAGGTCTCGCATTAGAAAAGTTGGAGCTATTGGTCTTGTAAATGACAAATTTTTTATTTATGTATTGGTTTTTAAAATAGCTAAATTGATAGCTTTGTCGTTTACAATGCCAATAGTTATAACTTTTGCGAATGTGACACCTATAGCATTTGTAATGCAACATGTTTTGTATGTACGTGACTAAGATGGCAGCTCTTGTCATTAGGCCACATCTCTAGAGAGATGTACGAAGTACTGAGGAAGACAAGATAAACTGCACTTCAATAATGATGTCGAAATTAAGTTAGTACCTCTTTGATCGTTTTACTGCAAAATTGTGAAAATTATGAGACTCTAGTTCAGAACAGTTCGAATTTAGCTGTAGGACAAGGCAACCCAAGACGTGCCAGTTGTTGTGGTGGCGAGTGATGCTGTGGTGTTCAGTGATGCTGTAGTAGCGCATAGTGATGTTGTGGGTGGGTGTGTGTGGGGGTATGGGGGTGGGGTGTGGGGGGTATGTGGGGGTGAGTAGGTTTGTGTGTGGGGGGGTTGTGTGTGGGGGGTTGTGTGTGTGGGGGGTTGTGTGTGTGTGGGGTTGTGTGTGTGTGGGGTTGTGTGTGTGTGTGGGGTTGTGTGTGTGTGGGGGGTTGTGTGTGTGTGTGGGGGGGGGGTGTGTGTGGGGAGTTGTGTGGGGGATGGGGGTGTGGGTTGCGTGTGGGGGGTTGTGTGTGGGGTGCTGTGGGTGTGTGGGGTTGTGGGGGGGTGTGTGGGTGGGTGTTTGGGGGTGTGTGTGGGGTGTGTGTGGGTGTCTGTGTGTGGGGTTGTGTGGGGGGGGGGTGTGGCTCAGTGAGACCTAAAAGAAACTGTAATCTCAAGAGTTCAAGACATGCGGTAGAGTAAAACAGTCAAAATTAGTCTCCATTACGATATCATTACGGATTCAAAATGGTTATATATTAAAATGTACTCTGCAATTTTCCACCAAAACCAAAGTAGAATGCTAAAAGGAAGAGGCACGAATCTCATAAGTAGAATGATAAAAGGAAGAGGCACAAATCTTATGCGCAGCTTAGTATAAATCTATTGTGTCAGGTTTGCTCTTACTGGCATCTGGAAATATTAGTATACGCCAGAAAGTGCTATACACTTCCATCACCAAAATTTGCTGCTCAAAATGTGACAAAAAGCTACCGAGGTGTTTTGAGGAAAATATCCTGTAGGCCGATCGGTTAAAGCTTTGCCTGTATTTACATTATGAAGCTTGACAACCAAGTACAGCGGTCTGTGTTATTGCGTGCATTCGCGCATAAAATGCAGGCACCGAACACGTTCAATTATGTACCTCTGCTGCCGGACGAGCCCTGTACTTCAAGTTTGCACCCCTTAAAAGGCGGATAAGAACCGGTTTTCGTGCTCTGTGCTGGGGAGGGGGAGGGCTATTAAAGGAAGGGGGCGGAGAGGAGCCTGTAAGAACTCGCACCATGTTTAGTGGGTATTGCTTTCCACAATCCAATTTACGTTTCTCCATTGAGTCTATTATCATCCAATTAGAGTACAGAGGAAGGGGTGGATGTCCATCCTCACGTGTACGTGCCATGGGCCGAGTAGAGATACCTAGCACCCTGGGGACATCCATGGCCAGTGTACGCTGGATCCTAGACTTACCTTGATGGGCATTATGGAAGCATGGGGGGGGGGGGGACAAGAGCAGCTCATTCCTCGTTGTGTGTAGACCTCCTAGGAGTTACTCGAGACATTGCAGACGAAAGGGCCCCAGCAAAGTCTGAATGGCTCAGAAGTCTGGACCCATGCTCCATAGGAGACGGTGTATAGTGTGAGGGTGCAGCAAAAAGCACCCGGAGGAGCAGACACGTACCCCCGAGATGTCATCTGTATGGTTTCTGGGTCCTGCTCTTTGTACCGAGTCGAGACGGAATTCACATGATTACTTGTACATGGCGTGGAAAGCTATGTTATGACGCAATGCGGATCCTTTGCTGGTTCGTTTTATTGTTCTCTTTTACAAGAAAAAAAAAATCTATAAAATAAATGTATACAAGTGTTCCTGATCAAGTTTTCTACGCGAAACGTTTTGTTTTCATTGTAAACACGGTTTACAGTTTTCGCAATAATGATCAAAGAAATGGCGCGCTCATGGTCCTAGGTTTTGGAACATTCAGCGCCTGCACAACTGATGAGTTGCCAAGAAACACAAGCACAGCAACGATTTTGTTAAAAGGCCAGCAGCTAGCACATAAATCTGTAGACGCGTCACCGATATGTCAGCTAATTGAGTCTGCTCGATACTTCTTAACAAGCCTCCCATCGAGTGTAAAGCCTTTATGTAAACCAAACCCACACACAGCAGTGGGGGCGTAAAGAAGCTGGTTTAGTGCGTTCTCTCTTAGCTCCAAGCCTTTCACCGTAACACGGCGGGCAGGGGAGGGGGCGGAGAGGGGAGAGGTGCGACACGGCAGGCAGGCAGGGGAGGAGAGTAGGAGGAGGAGGGGGGAGGAGAGTAGGGGAGGCACGGCCTAGCGGCCGTGCAATCAAGAAGTGAGGGGGCGGAGCGGTTTACAGTTTTCGCAATAATGATCAAAGAAATGGCGCGCTCATGGTCCTAGGTTTTGGAACATTCAGCGCCTGCACAACTGATGAGTTGCCAAGAAACACAAGCACAGCAACGATTTTGTTAAAAGGCCAGCAGCTAGCACATAAATCTGTAGACACGTCACCGATATGTCAGCTAATTGAGTCTGCTCGACACTTCTTAAGAAGCCTCCCATCGAGTGTAAAGCCTTTATGTAAACCAAACCCACACACAGCAGTGGGGGCGTAAAGAAGCTGGTTTAGTGCGTTCTCTCTTAGCTCCAAGCCTTTCACCGTAACACGGCGGGCAGGGGAGGGGGCGGAGAGGGGAGAGGTGCGACATGGCAGGCAGGCAGGGGAGGAGAGTAGGAGGAGGAGGGGGGAGGAGAGTAGGGGAGGCACGGCCTAGCGGCCGTGCAATCAAGAAGTGAGGGGGCGGAGCTGGGGGAGGCTGTGAGAGAGAGTAGGCAAGGCAGGCGGCTGGGGGCATGTGCACGCGCATTTAAGCTCAATGCGCATGCGCATTGAGCTTAAATTTCTCGTGCACTGCAAGGAATCGCCACGATTCCTTGCAAGTTGGATAAAGAGTGGATAAGCCACCATAGACTCGCAAGCTCGATGCGCATGCGCATCGACAGGCGAGACCTAATAACAGTTGATGGACAGAATGCAGAACAATGTCACACATTCACCCCTAGTTGCTTCTGAAGCCCGATTGGGAGAGATCCGGGGTGTTGTTAGTTTTGACGAACTCGGAGAGTTGGGCGTTGATGGTTTTCTTGATGACTCAGGCTGATAAGGGAAGCAGAGAGATGGCTCTTTAGTTCTTGAGGTCTGTCGGCTCGGCAGAAGTTTTCTTCAGCAGGAAGTTGATCTCTGCGTGCTTCCAATCTTCCGAAAAGTTGCAGACTCGATGGAGCAGTTCATGGTGCTGCATAGTTCGGGTGCGATGGAAGTGCCGGCTCTGTTGAAGATGTGGTGAGGGCAGGGATCCAAGGGGGCTCTGGAGTGGATTCTCTTCATGATCCTGAAGATGTTATCTGAGGTGAGGGTAGTCCAGTTGGTCATGGTCTGCTGGGGGCTGGAGCCATTGGGTGCAGTGATTGCGGGTTGGGTGGGTGAGCCTTGGGTTGCGAGGCTGTTGTAGAACTCCTTGATCTTGCGATGGAAGAAGGTGGTGAGGTTGTCGCAGAGGTCTTGGGACGGGAGATGTTTGCTTTTTAGGTCTCGCCTGAGCACTAGCGCATGCACTAGATCAGGCGATACCTTTTAGTAAGCGGGTTTTCAAAGTGCTACCAGAGAGGCTTTTGCTGGCCTAACCTAGAACTAAAGAAAAATATTGAATTGGAATATTCTTTAGAATCTTCTTTTCTGTTTCTCATGTCCAACAGCAGCGTTTCTCATGGTTAACGGTGGGCAGGGGGTGAACAAAAGCAAATATGAGCAGCAGGTAAACACAACAAACGTTGGCAAAGCCAACATGTCTGGCTTCAGCGTGCTAATGCATGCACTGCATCTGTGCATACACGTCTCCATGAATACCACATTAACGCCAGCCCTGTTGGCTCTGCTGATGCTGCTTTTGCTTTAAGCAGCTGAATTGTGATTATGTTTGTACCTGTATATGTGAGTCACACAATCCCAGCAAATTATTATTATTTTTTTTTAATGCGTGCAGCAGTGAACAAAAGAAACAAGCCTTGGTAAAGCCAATAGGTTTGGCAATGCTAATATTGTTTTATCATGTTATTTTGGTAAAACTGTTGTTGGTGGGAGTTACTTGACCCTGGACAATATAACATGGACTAAAAGTAAACATTTATTAGTCTAAAAAATCACAAACATCCACAGTAGTCCCTTGCATTGAAGGGAACTATTTTTTGTGGGGATATGCTCTTTGTGAAAGGCAGAATCCTCTCAGTCACAGTGAAATTAGCCAATGACTAAAGTGGGCTGCCTCATTTTAAACACTAGGTAGGCAATCAATAGGTATGTAAACAATAGGTATCCAGACGGCTGCA
This sequence comes from Lissotriton vulgaris, assembly GCF_964263255.1. Taxonomy (NCBI): domain Eukaryota; kingdom Metazoa; phylum Chordata; class Amphibia; order Caudata; family Salamandridae; genus Lissotriton; species Lissotriton vulgaris. The sequence continues at coordinate 631,904,560 of NC_141695.1, forward strand.
GTGTGAAGCCAAATAATAATGAGAGGCACAGAAAGGGATGCTCCAATATTTATTTCTCTATTTATATGCTTGTAAAGCGCAAGACTCGACCCCCGTAGGGGTATCTCCGCGCTTGGTTCGCCATATATGTCTAGAACAGAGCTTTGAGAGGTGCGGGAAAGGTTTATGCTGTCAGAAACAGGTGAGTTTTTAATGTCTTCCTGAAGATTGAATGATTCGGGTTTTGTCTTAAATTGAGGGGAAGTTTATTCCATAGGGTGGGGCCTATGTACGAGAGTGCTCGGCCACCTTGCCTTGCTCTTTTGATAGATGGAATTTTTAACAGGATTGGTTGCTAGAGCGCAGAGAGCGCGCAGGTTTGTAAAACATAACATTTTCAGTCAGATATTGTGGCCCTATGCCATAGAGGCATTTGTGTACAGTACAACAAATTTTGAACCATGTCCACTGACGGATAGGCAGCCAGTGAAGTTTTTCCAGGAGCAGATGGGAGGGTGTTCTAGGCGGAACATTTAGGACCAGTCGTGCTGCGATATTCTGAGCCACTTGTAGTCTGCTAAGCACGTCTTCATTAGCAGATATCAGTAGGCCGTTACAATAATCCAACCTACTGACTACAAGGGCCTGGACAAGGATTTTTCTATGGACGTCAGGCAGGAATGGAAATACACGCTTCAGAAGTCCGATTGTCCGAAAGCATGAGCCAGTCACCTGGTTCACATGCTCCTTCAGTAGCAGTCCCTGGTCCATTCGTACGCCCAAGTTCTTTACTGTCTGGGGATGGGAACGGGTCCCAAATCCAAAGGCCACCAGTCCGGTGACCACAGGAGGGGGGCTTCCCCAAAGAGCATGACCTCGGTCTTGCCCACATTGCATTGTAGGCAATTGGAGGCCATCCAGCTGGATACCGCTCTCATACCCTCAGCAAAGGAGTGTTTAATTGCTGGGGTGAGGGTGTGGAATGGAAACAAGAGCTGAGTGTCGTCAGCGTACGACACTGGCGTAAATCCATATGTTCTCACAATGTCGACAAGGGGGGCCACATACACATTAAATAATGATGGGCTTAGACATGAGCCCTGTGGAACCCCCTTGGTGAGCTCCCTCGATGTCGAGTGATAGGAGCCTAAACTGACGCTTTGTGAGCGGCCGGAGAGAAAGCTCTCAAGCCAGGACAGCGCCAAACCTCTGATCCCCACCTTCTGCAGACGATCCCATAGAATATCATGTGACACCGTGTCGAAGGCAGCGGACAGGTCCAACAGCACCAGAATCATAGAGCTCCCTCTATCCTGTGCCATCCTGATGTTATCTGACACAGAAAGGAGCGCTCATTCTGTGCTGTAGTTAGGTCTAAACCCAGATTGGGTGTGGTCAAGACCTCCTGATGCCTCGATGTATTTAGACAAGTGGGTGTTCACATGTTTCTCGGTCAGTTTACTCAAATATGGCAGAAGAGAGATGGGGCGGAGGTTGGATAAGTCTGTCCATGGCATGGCCGAGTTTTTCCGAATTGTATTTACTATCGCTCTTTTCCATTCTTTGGGTACCTGACCCTCCTTAAGGGAGAGGTTCACGATTGTTTGCACCATAGGGCAGAGTAGGCTGCTTAGAGAGGCAGCCATTTTGGCCGGAAGGAAGTACAGAGGGGACCCTGTTTGATGTGGTTCATTAGGGAGATTATGTCTCCCTGGCTGGCCTCTGGAAAGGCGGTTAATGTACCATTATTGCTGGTAGAAGGGCTTGGGGGAGGGTTAGCAGAGTTATCCTTTAGATTAGTGGTTTTGGTAATTTTTTCATAAATAGCCTCTATTTTATTTTCGAAAAATAGGGAGATGTCATTACAAAGAGACTGAGAAAAGTCATCCGGGCTTTCGCAGGCAGTGGGTTTCACAAAGGTCTGTAGGATCTTGTATAATTCCTTAGAGGAATTGCCCGCTTCAGTCAGCTGTGTGGCGAGGCAGTTTTTCCTGGCCAGCCTGATGTTTTTATGATAGGAGGACAAGGCTTTGTGATATTCTTTCCTACTTTCCTCAAAGTGGTTTTTCCTCCAGGCTTTTTCCAGTTTTCTGCATCCCTGTTTTTCCAGTCTAAGTTGTTCTGTGTACCAAACTTCCTGTTTGGATGTGGGGTACTGTTTATGAAGTTTCATAGGAGCCAGTAGATCAACCGCCGCCAAAAGGGCAGTGTTAAATTTGGATAGGGCGGACTCTGCACTGTATGTGTCTAAAATGGGGGGTTCTCTCCATACTTCCTGTAATTCATTCAATGTTACCTTATGCCATTGTCTGCGCCACAGGGAGGGGAGGGGAGGGGGGCAGTTTAGCAGGTTTTTCCAGGCCGAGAAGGGAGAATTCAATCATAAGATGGTCAGACCAGCTTATTCAGGATGGGGGACGACACCGTATCTTGAGGAAATTAGAAAAGATTAAATCCAAGGTGTGACCTCCTATATGAGTGGGGCCACTATTCTGTAACTCCAACCCTAGTGAAGAGAGGTCAGACAATAGGGATACCATCTCAGGAAGATTCGGGGTATCTACATGAAAGTTAAAATCTCCTAGGAGAAGAAAGTTTTCCTTGGCTTTAAAATGTTGAGCCAGTATCCCAGTTAGGCACAGAGTGAAGCCAGTATCTGACCCCGGCGGACGATAGACCAGTGCTCCCTTCCAGTGATCTTTGGAGCCTGCGCTAATCCTGAAGATCATAATTTCTATAAGGGGGCTGCTTCTTTCTTCTATTATAGATACCTTCAGCCCCTCTTCATAGATTATGGCAATGCCCCCTCCGATTTTATTGGGGCGGTCAAGCCTTAGGATTTTATATCCTACAGGGATCCCTAGAGTGATAGTGGGGATGGTGTGAGGTTTTAGCCAAGTTTCAGTCAAGAAACATATATCAGGTTTGACTGTATTAATCAGGTCACACTAACACTGCATAGTGGAGAAGGACAGGGACAGGGCAAAAAATATGTGGTACAGGAGGAACACCCATATGCCATAGACTTCTGGGACTTGTAGCCCAATTTTATAATGAAAAAAATGAAACTACAAGTACCAGAATTCGAAGAAAACCAGCATTGGTATAGCCAATAGGTCTCGCTTTTGGGACCTTATAAGTGTTTAGCCATGCAACAGTTGATGTTGTTGCACAAAGGACATTGCGCTGCATAACTAAATACTCAAAGGTCCCAAAAGCGAGATCTATTGGCTATGCCAATGCTTGTTCTGTGTTGGTCTTGGCAAATTCTAGGACTACGGTGAATAGTTCTATGCTTTTATGTGCATTGGCGTTGATGCGTTCCTCGATGGCTTCTTTCTTTGTTGTTCTGATGAGGCGGTGGTATGCGGTGAAGGCAGATTCGAAGGCTGCATGGTCTGCCGTGATCTTGCTGCTCCTCCATCTTTTCTTGAGGCGTCTGCAGATGCACTTGGACCCTTGGAGGGCGGAGAAGAACCAGCAAACTTTCTTGGAGGGCTGTTTACTAGAGGGTTTCTCGAGGGGGGGGACAGTGTATTGGCGCAGTCGGAGATCCAGCGATGGAGGTTGCGTGCTGAGGTGTTGGCGTCCATGGATGTCTGTAGTGGGGTCTTGCTGAGGGAGGTGGTGAGCTGGTCTTTGGTGACTTTGTTCCAGCTTCTGCAAGGATCGAGGTAGGTGTGGGGGCGAACGGTGGGTTTGGTGTAGGAAAAGTGGACGCAGTGGTGGTCGGTCCAGTGTGGCTCGGAGCTGTGGCTGATGGAGATGTTGTTGCTTGTACGGAAGATCGGGTCGAGCATGGGTCCAGCTGAGTGGTTTGGCGTTGTGACCAGTTGTTAGAGTCCGATGGTGACGAGGATCTCCATTAGGGATGGGATGTTGCGGTCTTCGAGGTTGTCCAGGTGGAAATTGAGGTCATCAAAGAGGTTGTAGTCCGTTGAAGCAAGAGCGCGTTGAGCGATAAAGTCGGCTATGGCTTCGCTGAAGGAGGCACGGGGTCCAGGAGGTCTGTAGACAAGGGTGCCGCAGAGGGTGGCGTTCGGGTCGGTCTGGATCTGGAAGTGAAGGTGCTCCATGTCGTGTGAGGAGTGATGGCGATGCCTCCTCCTTGTCGGTTGATGCGGTCCTTGTAGATGATTTTGTATTTGTCAGGGATGGGGATTACGGTATCCGGGGCTGAGATGGAGTTCATCCAAGTTTCTGTGACATAGGTAATGTCGGGGGAGGTGCAGTAAAGCAGGTCTCAGATCTCCACGGCATATATTTTGAGGGTGCGGGTGTTGAGTAGGATACATCTGAGGTGGTCAGGTTTGGTTCTTGAGGCACGTGCAGTCGGTAGGTATGGTGTGCGGAGGCCGGCGAAGGTACAGTTGCGGCAGGTGAACTTGCCTTGGGTGTTTTTCGGCGATGCAATGTGGCATGCGGATTGGCGTCCGGTGTTGAGTGCGTGTAGGGTGCTGGTGCCGTAGCAGCGAATTGCCCGAGGACCAGGGTCTGTGGTGCTGAGTGCGGTCCAGGCGCAGGCGGGCTTTCCTTTGGTGTGCTAGTGGCACGGCCGCGCCGCAGCCACCATGAAGTAGCGTGAGGGGAGGGCTGGACAGATGGAAGGCGGGAAAAATGGGAAATCTATGCTTGAGGGGTCAGGGCTGCGGCTTATGAGCAATCACGGGGACACAGCGAGAAAAAAAGGGGCCAGAAGTGCAGTAAGAGAAATAAAGTGACAGAAAGGCGAGCAACAGGTACCAGGCGGAGCTGTTCGGAGAGGGAAGCTACTTACTGGCAAGGTCAGTAAGATCACTGTACGATCCTCTGGCTGTCACCATACACCAACAACCTCACATTACGGGAGTACCCCTCATGAGTGGGATGTCCACGACCTACCTATTCGCAGAAGTTGTCCTACTCACTCTGATGGCTGGATAGGATGGTCACAGGCAACTTAGACCCCCTAGTCGCACAAATGAAGCTAGAATTTGAGAAATGGCCCCCTTTGGGGCTCTCCATGTGGGGCAGGAAGTGAGAATGGTTACGCTACCCGTGTTTCACGTATATGTTGGGCATGCTAACTTTGACGGTTCATCTGGCTCCTTTACACCTCATAGGCTCCCAGATTCATACCTTTATGTGGGGTTCCTCACAATCACGACTGATGGCAAAAAAACTTATGGGACAGCGCTCCTGCGGGGCTGTCTGTCCATGGAGCACTACTCTTTAAAGAAGACGCCCCCTCCAGCCTTGCCCTAACACCCCCCACCCAACCCCCCCCCCCCGCTGTTTTTACACGTAGAGCCTGGCAACGCGCACACCGCCTCTTGACAACATGCCACTATGGGGCAAAGACTGACTACATTTTGATGGTAGGCAATCCACTGGAAAGAGACAGGCATACACAGGCTGGACCATAACAGTGAGCTCAAATTATTTGGGCGCGTGAGGGAGTAATTTGTCCATCAGCCTCATCTGCAGCTGAAACACTGTTTGAGATGCTGCCTGGGGCCACATCCCTGGTCTCTGCAGACCTCTGGTGCGGTGTCCTACCTCATCACCTGGGGCTGCCATAAGGGAGTTATGTCGGACTCTACAGCACACTTACCTTATCTCACAGCCACTCCTCCATAGTCTCTGCATCCAATGGCAGACACGCCTACAGTTAGCACTCGAGGAGGACGATTAGGCTGATATCCTGGAAGCCCTGAACAAGGGCTCTCAGGAGGCTCCTGTAAAGTTCTGCTTCTTCTAGACGCTCTGTGAATGGCACTGGACTCCAGTGAGACTAAACAGAGTGGGGCTGCTACCTTATACGAATGGCTGGAGATGCACATCCACCTGCTGCGACTTTACCCACATCCTCTTTGAATGCCCCTCGGTCGAACCCTTTTGAATAGCAGTCAGGACTACACTGGGGGCATTCATGCCACCGCGACTGTCCCTCACTCATCCCCCACCCCCTTTGCCTCGATGTTTGCGGAGTTTTTTAGCAAATGATATATACTTACATACAGAGTATTGTTAAGAAAACAGGAAATTGTGTAATTCATGGTCAGGATATAATCTATTAACTACAGATCTCAATCTGATGATCCACCTGGCTTCATTCTTGCGTAAGGCAAATACTTTATCTCCTCCCCATGGACATCTTTTGAGTGTGTCTAATGTGTGGAATTTGATGGAAATGTTTCCAAGGAAATTAGGCATTGTTTTCTAGTGCGATTCCAGTGGGTAGGAGTCATATTGGCTTGGTATGACTCTGATATGTTCCTAAATGCTTTCTTTCAATCACTAGATGGTGCTATCAAGAAATATTTGTGGGCAATGACTTATAAAATATAGGCAACAAATGTAGTTTTACAGTTATTAAAACTGAATATTTTAAACCTTTTTCACAGTTGTATTGAAAAACAACCGTTTTGCCTACTGCTTAAGGGCACATGTTGCATTTGTGATACTCAAGCAGTTTAAGGGGAAGCTAAGATTACATATTTGCGTCTCTAATTAGGCGGAGAAAGCTGTGATATAACATTTAGTTTTGCCCCCCGTAGATTACTCAGTTTATTTTGAATCATTTGTGTAAGCATGGTGTAAAAGGTCAGTATGTGCCAGTGTTTGTATATGTTATTGTATTGGTCAGTACTTGATATGTTATAAGTGGTTATGAAGATAGGGCTAGGTGTTTTCTTCTTATTTTGTGTTTGTTTAGATAGTAATTTAACCCTTTGTGTCTCGGATATCTTGAATTTTGTGTTTTTCCAGTATCTAATGACTGTAGCCTCAGACTGAAAGTCGTGTCTCCATGTGTAAAAGTTCCTTCTGGAATACGGTACTAATGCAGCGCTACTCCGGAAATAATTTCTAAAACCATGTCACCTTTCCCTGAAGTACAAAATCATACATTGACTCATCAGTGGGGCCCATAACACTGCGAGTTACTCATAAAACAGCTTCTACCCTAATTCATGGATCGGTGAAATTCAAAGGAGAGCTGCTGTATCATAGCGGAGTGTCTAAAACTAGACTGAATATTTATACTATTTACACCTGCAGTTTAAATGAGTTTACCATGGCTTTTTATTAACAAGACATTTATTTAGACACACCACCATCATGGTCGACGAATCTGCTAGTAACAAATTAGGCGTAGGAAAATACAAGACCAACTTAATTCTCCATTAATTTTATTTTTTATTAAAAGCAAAGTTTAGCATGTCTAACAGTTTATTCGCTTTATTTCTTTCTTTATTCAAAGTAACTTTTTAAAAGGAAATTTTTATTTCAAATATTCATTTTCATTTATTTTAGAGATTCAGAAATAGACATTATTATTTAGATTTCAGAACACAAATATTAGGAAAAGACAGATAGTTCCCAAAATGTCATTTTCTCCTAACTTCCATAACTAATAACCTCATCCAAAGCTCAGCTCTCATTCAAAGAAATAAAACATTTATTCAAGAAGATCTTACATCTCAGGAAAATCAGCATTCCAACAGCATCTCAGGAGGAAATCGAAGAGGAGTTTTTTTCTTAAGGAAAATCATGACTTTATATACCTTTTTCACTAACTTTATCTATCTACAAAAGTGACTATCAACACAAACTCGGATTCTGATTGGACAGATTTGGGACGGATGAGCATCACCTCCTCATTCTAAAATTCACTTTTCATTGTGTCAGCTGAATTTTAAAGAGTCCTTTGTTTAAGAAAGTCTTTGGCCTAGTCACATCCTCAACTGGCAACTCCATGTACTTTTCCCACGTTCAGTAACTCAAACGTCCATTGTTTTTGGCAGTCATCAGGACTTCCAGGGCATGTTGGCCTTGAACTGGTTTCGTTCATGCACAAACAGCTCGCATTCAAACTCAGACTTGGGCTGCGCATGCTCAGTTCATCTTCTATTCGCAATTAATAGAGCAGCCATATTTTCACTAGGCCTCACAGGCCAGAATGGGAACTATCATAGAAACAAACACAAAATAATGTTAATTATGGAAATATAACCATTCTGTTTACCTCCCCCCTTACTAAGGTTTCCCTGTTAGTTATTACCTAGCAAACAAGCGATACATATGCAATTTATACTCACTTATCCTTCGGGTTCTGCCACAAATACATGCACAAAAAGCACATTTATGCCACTTTTGTTAATTTCAGAGCTTTTGTATTATTGCACATCACGACAACAACATTAATTAGTTAGTTATATTTTCGCCATACAAGCAGATTAGTATTCCCACGTGTATTTATGTGTGCATTCTATACGATGTTGATTAGTATTTTCCACACCACACAATTAATAAAAGTTACAGTTATGAGGAAATTATTTCACGAGGGGTATACAAAATTTTGTTTCTCTAACTCGCTCCATCAACTCCCTCCTTTGGTGATCTTATCTCCAAATATCTCCCAAAATTTTGCAAATTTTTCATCACAAGTTTTCAGTTCTTCAGATTAGTATAACTTATACTTTAGTATCCTTTTCTCTGGTTTCTTTAAAGACCTTTTCTTGAAATTCCTCCATTTCTATATCACAGTTTTCTCTCTCTCTTTCTCACTTTTCTTGAATTGCTTTCTTTATTGATTTTCTAACATTCCTTCTTCTTCTATATATACACAACATAATCTTATCATCAAAAACATTAATACTATTATTGTTGCTGGAATTAGTATTTTACCTACAATTGAACTACCTATTTCTTGAAACCAATGTTTAATTGCTGAAAGACTTTTATCAAGTCGTTCAAGAACACCCTCAACCTCCAGTGGTTCTATTTCCTTATGTAACTCTGTAATGTTTGTAATGTACTTTTCAATGTTTTGACTTTTGTCCTTTGCCAATATTATATCAAGAGCAAGACTATTTTGCATTACCATAGCTCTCATAGACCTAGATGTATCAAGCCATTTGCGAGTCGCAAAGGCCGGAATTCGCAGAATTCCGGCGTTTGCGAATCGCAAACGGTCTTTTTGCATGTTTTGGCATGCATCAAAAAATCGCAAAATAAGGTATCGCGAAAATTTGCGATTCCTTATTTTGCTATAGCATTTAAGGAATTGCAATTTTGCGATTCCTTAAATGCTATGTATGTAGCATTTTCCAATTGCGAATTTTGGTTAAGAAATCGCAAATTACCAACAACTTGTAGTTGATGGTAAGTTGCGAATTCTTTTAAAAATGCACAATTTGGCATTTTTGAAGGCGGCATGTGACACACACACACATACATGCCCATAGGGCATGTATGTGCGCCATATGCACACACATGTTAATTTCAGGGGTGCAGCAGGGTGTCCTTGAGACACCCCTGCACCCTTGAAATTATTCTCATTTTGCGATTAGCAAACTGCGAATAGCAAATTTAGATGTATTTCACAAACATTCCTATGGGCCTGCTGGCCCATAGGAATGAATGGGAAATTATTCCTTATTTGCGAATTCGCAAATAAGGAAGATTAAGAAATCGCTAAAAAATAGCGATTTTTTTTTTTACATACAAAAATCGCTATTTAGAAATTGCAAAGGGGAATGTTGATACATCTACCCCATAGCAACCATTTCAGTATTTACCATTAAGACTCCACCTGCTACGTCTGTTGACAAACGATCTACTATCGTTGATAATCTTCGAATTCGGTTTGCATTAAGATATTCCCACTGCTGGTATCAGTGCTCCAAAAATATCACCTATTATTTCTATTACACTCTCTCTTTTTCTGCAACTTAAAGGTTTACCTTTCCCCCTTTAGATCCCCAACCCCCTACAATTCTCTAGGTGTCTTTACATTGACTCGCTCCCACAAAATAATTGTCATACACAGTGTTGTCTCTTCTTATACAAAATTTCCCTAACAATGGAGTATCTATATTTATACGGTTTATCAAAAAGGTCCACCTCAAACTGAGTTAATGTGTGTCCAGATGTTAGTGGAATACACAATGTGTGTTCCACTAACATCTGGACACACATTAACTCAGTTTGAGGTAGACCTTTTTGATAAACCGTACTTTCAGGAGAGGAGGATGCGCCCACCTTGGTGCCGCTGAGCACCACCTCTTCACTCCCCCTTTTCGATATTATTTGTATCTATATTTATAGCCACATTCACATTTCTATCATATATATTTTCATCTTCAAATGTCCAATATTTGGATTTCTCATGCTTTACTTTTTCACTACGTTTATAGGCAATTCTTCTCTCTTCAACCATATCTAGAAATGCTTTCACCTCAACTCTCATTTTACATGTCAAATTATTTTTGAAGGCGTAATCGTGGCTCAATTCATCTATTTCCAAAAAGAATTCTCCCATTACTTGGGCAGGCTTCATTTTATTCAAGACATTAACAATTTTTAACTTAGCGAAAACATCATCTGAAATTGAATAGTGATATTCTAACTTTCCTGTTTGATAAAACAAGCTTGAAATCACACTACACGTAACAGCATATGTAAGTGGAAGATGGCGATATGTCACCCCTTCTGAAAAAGATGCAGGTAATTTTACACAAACGTAACAGTCACTGGCATCCATATATTAAACATATTCAAATAACAATCTAGAAAATGTGTTTTTGGTATAATCGCTGATAGACCTATCCTGATGCATTTCTGGTCTATATACATGCTGCATATTAGGCTTTGATTCCACACTTTGTCCACTTGAACTCACATTACGTTTCAATTTCACTAAGTTATCCTAAAAAGGAATGACAATAGCTAAGATTATCCATATCAATATTAGTAATCCTGTACATATCAAACATGATCTACACCATTTTCTAAAAATAGAGCATTTCGTTTTATGATCACTATTAGCCATTTTAAAAAAAAAATATCAATCTACTTTACAATTCTTTCACCTTTATTACTTATAGGCTTTCACCTTTAACTTACTATGTCCTTCTTATCAGGATTTCAGGTTTTGTCTTTCACTTTACACATTGAGCAATTGTCACTTTTCACTGTGATCCAGTCTATTACTCACTTTTTCCATTTGACTTTTGGCAGCTTAAGTTTTCTTGGCTACTGTTTACTTCTTCAATAGGTGGTAGAACAATATAGGACCACTCAGGTGCTTTATACTTCTGATTTGGTCTTCTCACTCTTTTTGGCCTTTGAACAAGTTCTATTCTTTTTCCCAATTACTCCTTTTGACTGGTTATTTCATTTACTTGATCTTCAAGTTTTCTCGCTTTGTTAATCAGTTTAAATCTCAGTCCATCATTCTCTTTTGGCCAATTATCTCCTTTACAAACTCTTTTTGTCTTGGGCTCCGTGGTGTTATGCTCCACTCTCCAAGCCCTTTTTCTTGAACTCTTTCTTAATGGAGTTTCATCTGCACTGTCGTCAGTTTCACTTTCAGTCTCTTCGACAGTTTTATTTATGACAAACTTTATAATGACTTTTTCTTTTTCAAGAATGTTTTTCTCCTTTTCAAGATCAGTTTTCTCTCTTGACAGTTCTTTCACTCTGTTAGGAACATCTCCATAGCTGGTAATTGGAATCTCATCCATATCGTGAGTTACTTCCTCTTTACCAGTGTCAGAATTCTCGTTCCTGCTTTCAGAGCTTTCAGACTGTTCTTCAATGTTTTCTTGATCACCAGTTTTGTCTTCACCTTGCTCAGTGTCCTTACTGGTGCCAATTTCTACCAATTCTCGATCTTCAGATTGATCTTCAGAATTCGGCATTTCAACAGTTTCTCCTTCAGACGCAGAGCTAGCATCTGATACTTCCAGATGTCGACGTTCTTGTCGAGCTTCAGTATCTGGATTTCTCTCTGGTTCGCCTTCAGAGTCAGAATCAGTTGTGCTTTCACCTTCCTCGTTTGGATTCTCAGGTTCAGGCACACGGATTATGTGACTTGCATGCACCCACATCTTTCACTTCGGCACATTTAACTGCAGTCTTGCTAACCAATATGACTTGTCTTGGTCTCTGCCAACGAGGCACCAGACAGTTTCTTCTGCGATGCACTTTTATCTAAACCCAATCTCCAGGAACTAGATCATGAGCTGGATTTTTCTCTTTCGTGTTTGATTTAGTTCCCACCTGATGAAACACAGAAGTCCCCACGTCAGACAGGTTTTTGCAGTAATCCAGTATGATGTCATCAATAATGGTCAACAGTTTATTAACTGGTACAAATGCTTGCCTCATCACCCTGCCCATTAGAATCTCATGTGGACTTAATCCAGTTTTTCTGTCAGGTATGCTTCTCAAGGTCATCAAAACAAGTGGTAAGGCATCTGGCCATTTTAGTCCTGTAGCCAAACACATTTTTGCAATTCAGTTTTTTATTGTTCCATTCACTTGTGCAACCACTCCTGAAGCCTCAGGTCTGTAAGCACAATGCAGTCTCTGACGAATGTTCAGTGCTTCACAGATCATTTGCATGAGCTCATTCTGAAAATGGGTTCCACGATCAGTTTCGATCGTTACTGGACATCCAAATCTTGGGATTATCTCACGTAAAAGCAATTTTGCAACAGTTAGCCGATCATTTCTCCTCGTGGGGAAAGCCTCTACCCATCGAGAGAACAAACAAATGATCACTAAAACATATCTGAGTCGGTTACAAGGTGGAAGTTCAATAAAATCCATCTGCATTCGTGTGAATGGACCTCCCTCCCGTCCTATGGTCCCCAAACTCACAATTGTTTTTCTGTTTGGATTAAATTGCTGACATACCAGACATCTCTGGCATAAGCTTTCAGCGACCATCCTGAACGTAGGATTGTACCACATCTGTCTAAATAGACGAAGCATGGCATCTTTTCCAACATGAGCTTGACCATGATACATTCGGGCCATGTTTGAAATCATGCTATCGGGCATTACTGGTCTTTCATCTTTGTAAACCCAAAGTTCATCTGACTCTCTCTGTCTGCATCCTGCCTTTTAACCAGACATTTTCTCTGACTCATCAGCTTCTTCCTGCATTTGCCTTACTACCTGCCACGTCTCAACTACTGTTGTTAGCATTAAAGAACTTGAAACATGCTCCTTTTCCCTGTCCCAATTGATGGATGCAAGTTTTTTAGCACAGTACTTTGCAATTGAGTCTACATACCTGTTACCTCAGGTGATATAATCATCCCCCCTCTTGTAAGCCGCACACTTCACCACAGCAATTTTGTCAGGCAATTGAATTGCATCTATCAACATTCTCACAAATTCAGCATTACGTATTGGTGATCCTGCAGAAGTCAAATAACCTCTTTGGGACCACAGTTGTCCGTAATCATGGACAACTCCGAATTCATTCTGGCTGTCAGTCACTATGGTAACTTTTAATTTCCTTTCCCAGTTCACATGCTCGAATCAAAGCAATCAATTCTGCTACCTGAGCAGAACGAATCCCTTTCAATACAAGATGCTTCCAATACATCTGCCACAGTGAAAACTGCATATGCTGCACTCAGAACACCTTCATTTGTTCTCAGACACGAACCATCAACAAACATCACGTAATCTGATTCAGGGAATGTTTCATCGCTGATGTCTGATCTTGGTTTGGTACAGTATTGAAGAACCTCTAGGCATTTGTGATCAACCTCATTCCTTACTTCAGTTTCCATGGTATCAGGTAATAACGTAGAAGGATTTACGTTGACACATCTAGAGATTGTCACATTTTCTGCTCCCAGGATCACCTTTTCGTATTTTGTCATCCTATTTTTGGTCAAATACTGTGTTTTTGCCCTAGTGAGAAGAATCTCCACAGAATGAGGTACATACACTCTCACAGGAAATCCCATCACTATTCCTTCACTTTGTTCTATACTTAAGCTTGTAGCTGCTACTGCTTTTAGACAACCTGGCAAAGCTTTTGCAACTGGGTCCTAAACAGATGAGAAATATGCAATCGGCTTTCTCAGTTTTCCATATCTTTGAATTAGCACTGACAATGCACATCCTTCTCGTTCACTGCAGTACAGTTCAAACTCTTTTTCATAGTCGGGCATCCCTAAAGCTGGTGCTTCACACAAGCTTGTTTTTAGCTGTTCAAATGCTTCCATCTCAGTTTTGGTCAGAACTATAAGGTCTCTGATATCTGCTCTGGTTAGTCTCTGTAATGGTTTTGCTACCAGTGAAAATCCGCTAATCCATTGTCTACAGTAACCTACCATTCCTAGGAACATTCTTACTTGTCTTTGGGTTTTTGGTGGCTGCATTCCTTGTATCATTTTAATTCTTTCTGCAGTGACTTGTTTGATTCCTTTGGCAATTTTATGACCTAAGTATTGCACTTTTTGCTGACAAAATTGTAATTTAGATGGAGACACTTTATGTCCCACTTCTGCCAAATGATTCAGCAATGCAATAGTATCTGTTACACATGCATCTTTTGTCTTCGATGCCACTAGGAGATCATTAATGTACTGAACCAATAAAGACTCTCCAGGCATGCTCAAACTTTCTAGTGATTTCTTTAGCAACTGATTAAAGCTAGATGGACTTTCAGTGTACCCTTGAGGAATTCGTCACCATGCCAGAATACGATCTCTGAACCGGAACGTAAAATCGGCTGGCTTTCTGGGTGCAATGGAACTGTAAAGAATGCATTACACAGATCGATCACAGTGTACCATTCTGCATCGTGAGGAATTTGATATAAAATCACCGCTGGATTTGGTACAATTGGACAACTATTTTATTAACCTTTCTAAGGTCCTGTACAATCCTAAATGTTCCGTTTGGCTTTTTCAATCCCATTATCGGTGAATTACAAGGACTGCTTTCTATCTCTCTCAGTATGCCTTGGTCAATCATTTTGTTTATCACTGGAGTTATTCCTTCAACTATTTCTGCTGTCATTTTGTATTAGGGAATGTTCGGGTAACTCACACCTTCTTTTATAGCAGAGGTCTTCAAACTTTAGGATGCCGACACCCCCCATTCAACATTTTCAGGCATAAGGACCCCCTCCTGACAAAATTTTCCAAACCTGTAGGCAGGGCTACTGGAATTACCAGGCAGGTGAGGACCAAATTACACGACAGGCTTGACCAAATTGTGTGGGAAGAAAATGTAAATAATGTTATGTGATGCCTCGTATTTTGGGTTAGCATTGCTACATTATTTTTACACACAGTAATACTGAGAAACGATTTCACCCTATCAGTACCAGTTTATAACCAAAAAGCAGAAATAACATCAGAAATATGTCTTTTTAACCTTTATGATGGGCCTTCCACTCCACTGGAATACGTGCTGCCATGTTAGAAGCTCACCTGGCCCTGGCCGGGACCAGCAGGGGTCCCTTAAAACCCTGGCGGTCTTGTGCAGAGTTAAGCACTTTACCTCTGCTGCTTTCCTCTCACCCCCTCTCCTCTCCTAATCCCGGATCCCTCTCTCAATTTGCAGTCCACTTCTATCACCCCTTTTTACAAATTCATAACTCTCCCTATTCAACCTCTCACTTCACCTTTAACCACCTTCTGCCATTCTGTCTTTTCACTGCCCTCCTCTCTAACAGTCTCGCATTTATCGCATGGCCTCTCTGGCCCGTCACCTCCTGTGCCCCTCAGCACTTCTCATTCACCTCAAGTCTCTCCATTCAAATTTTTGTCTATTTGTATTTTACACCTGTTCAGTCCCCCATTCATCTTCCACACCTTTGTTCTTCCACACCTTCTTGAACCAATGTCCATCTTCCCTGTTACCTCAGCACCAGTGCCTAATTTGAGCAGGTGGTTTCCGGTGCTTGGCAATGGCACCTAATTGTGCACACCGGCACTATGAGAGTCTGCCACTTGATGGCTCTGTCTAATCTTTGTAATTTAGAGATGAGCAGAACAGCTGTTTATTTATTTAATATACATTAAAAATGATAAACTCCTGACACTCATGCCATTCTTATAGCTTTGGAGGCTTGAAATAGTGTGAATAGTCACACTTGTACAAGTGTTATAGTTCGTAGTTGCATAGGTATGGTCATTGGCTGGGCAAGCAAGGCAATTGGTGGGTGGTTAAAGTTGCAGTGGCCGACTGGTGAGGACCCTGACACATGTTTTATTACAAATTAATCACTGCTCAGTACCCACCCCAGTACTCCCTCTCTTCCCCTATCACTGCTGTCGCACACCCAGTCCTATGATTAGGGTTGCCAGCTCATTATTGTGATGTCCCAGATGGTACAAAAATAAGCAGTCACCTAAAGCTGTATTTTCAGCACTTATCTGTGCATACTTTGAACAGCAAATATAAATAGAAAGCACTTTTAATTGTGTTCTAGGGCTCCCTCAATGACTGATAATTAAAGGGAACAAAGACAGAAAAGTCACATAACAAATGAATACATATTTTTTATTTATAACTCTATTTAGTGTCAAGAGGAGGTCTTTGCAGGCTCTTTAAACAACCCAGGGCTGGCATTTTCTTTTGGCAACTCTACTTTATATTCCTTTTCATGAAATGCATTATCACACTACCCCAGTAAATGTAAAATGCTAATGTAGGGGGTACTGGAACTAGAATCCCCCCCCCCCCCCCACACCTCTGTAACCAGTTTACAAAAGGTATGTAAATATGCTAATGGTCTTTTTTTTTGACGTATGAAAAGTTCAATTTTAATGTTTTAGGTTTCCTTTAACAGATGTATAAAAACAGTTAAAGAAGAAGTGAAAGGTAAACTGGAGCCTATAAATAAAGTTGTTTTCTAACCAGCTTTTGACATGTTCTGAAGATCAAACGTGGGACTTGGAGGGGACCTCACAATTCTCAATCTCTTTCGGGGAAATTACAGCTTACATCATTAACAATGCCAGCAGCATTAGGAATATGTGATTGAGGGCTCATTAACACCTTGGCTGCTACTTGAATTTTCCCCCTGTGCTGGACATTCCAGAACAGGGTGTGGTCGTGACGGAACCATTCCGTCATCAGCACAGCTCAGCCGTGACTGATGACGGAATGGTTCCGTCACACGCATCGAAGGGGTTAAACTGGAAAAGATCTTCATCAAACAGGTCTTCAGGCAACTCTTCAACTCCATCAGCAAAATAAGTGGGGAATGGAAGCTTTTCCTTTGAGTTTTCGGTACGGAGGCAAGTCAGAGTCTCGAACTCCTCCAGCCGATGTAGCTCCTGGTCTCCTGTGTGATTTTGTCTGCCTATGAGTAGCAGGCTGCCCTTTGAATCCCCATCTTTTTATGACTCCTTGGAAACCTTTACCAATTGTTTTTGCAGTGATATCCACAAACTCCTGCACGGAAGTGGGCAGCATAAAGCGGAGTACCTGGTTTAAATATGGCATTGTCGGACACCTTAAAACGAACGGGTGAGTTTCTGCTTGGGTGGCACCCCGACCTCTCTGAACCGCTCGAGTACATCCTCACTCTTATAAAAAGGTGATAGATTTTTTCCCCCTACAAATTAGGTAAGGAGCGGTTCCACTGGATTCATCCTTTGGGATATACTCGATGACATGACAGTCTTGTACTTTAAGAATTGTGACAGCATGTCTTTCACCATCTTTTATCCAAAGCAGCACCATTCCCAGTTTTACTGCAACAAGACCAACTCAAAAGGAATCTGAAGGATGATCCGTGTCATATGCTAATGGTCCTTAATGACCTGAAAAACTCAGACGTGCCGGAGATAAGACTCCAGACACTGCCCTGCCGGCCCCCAGCAGCTCCAGCTGCACTGCAGCAGCCCGGGCTGAGACACACGATTGGGGAGGAGGGGGGCTGAAGCTATGGGCCCGGGCAAAAGTGTGAAGGGAATGCGCGATCCCCTTCCTATCGCTCCCCGGCCCCCCTGGGGGTCACGCCCTACAGTTTGAATACCCCTGTTTTATAGAGACTTTTACAGGATCTACGTCTTTCATTAATCCAATTCTTCTCCTGTGAAATCCCACACCTTTTCTTTCACTACTTTCTTCAATTCATCAGGTATCTTGTCTCGATCAAACACAGGAAACAACTTATTTTGTTCTGCCTCAATCATAAGCATGATCATTTTGTACAAGCTGTCTTCATCTGGAGTTTGCAGTTCTATGCCATCTGGTGAACAGTATATGGCACAGTTCATTTTACACAAGATCACTCCTCCTAACAGATTTACGGGACTGCTATCACACACCACAAATCGATGCATGTCTTTGAAATTTCCAATTTCTACTTCAACTGGCTTTGTCAATGAGGTTTTAATCTGTCTATTAGCTACACCTACAACTTGGATGTGGTCTCCCGAGAGGGGAAGATTTTGTACTTCCACTGATCTAACAGTGGAACTGGTATCACCAGTGTCCACTAGGAAAGTTATTTCTACATCATTCACTTTTCCGTTTACGAATGGACCAGACTGATCTACCTCAAGAGTGGCTCCAAACACACACTATTCTCCCTCTCTCAGGCACCGTCAGAAACTTTCATCCGATTCACTCCCACCTTCCTCTTGCAACTAATACTGGGAATTCACATTCACTCTAGGCGATCTATTTACCTGCTCGCCTCCGCTGAATCCTGTCTCTGCACTGTATCTCTGTTGATTTACACTGTGTGGAAGTGGGGTTGTGGTACCTGACTTTGCTGAGTAACTATTGTAAAATTACAAAGCGCTCTGATATCCTTCGGGATCAAGTTCGCGCTATATAAAACTTTATAAATAAATAAATTAAAAACGATCTGCTGCTGTTGCGGTTGCTGCTGAATTACCTCATGCTGCACCTGTGGATTCAATGATGTATTTTCGGGATTAACTCTTGATGGATACTTACACTCTTCTCAAATGCCCTATTCTGCCGCAATTATGACACAGAAACTTTTTCTTGAGCTCTTCTATATTCCCTACTAATTTTGTTTTGTTGAAATTTCCTTTACATTTTCCCTGACTTGCATCAGCGTTCTTATTTTCCAATTGTGCTACTTGTTGTTCTGCTACTTTCACTTGTGCCCACATAGCTTTTTCTTTTAGCTTCTTTTGTTTGGCATCTTCACTACAATAGTTGGCTTTTCTTAAAACATCATCTACAGTACTCGACTGCCATCCTATCATACTATGCCTGATCATGTCTCCGATTTCTGGCCTTAATCCATATACGAATCGATATATACAATGACTCATGTCTTTTTTACTCAACTCTTCATATCCACTGTATTGTTTAAACACCCACAACAATAATTCATAAAATGCATGTACAGATTCTTTCAGCTCCTGTGTGGTTCTGTCTATTTTGACCCAAACGATCTCTTTTGGTGGAATTTTATTCTTCAAAAACACTATCACTTGTTCGTATTTGCGCATAACTTCAGGATACTGAGCACCTGTTACTTTATCACGAGGATATTCTTCTCTCTGCCAATTTACAGATATTTTACATTCAGTCCACAAGTCTGCTGGCACAACTATGTCAAATAATCCATCCAGATCAACCCATAGTACTTTTGAAACTTTTACAAATCGATCTACCTGTCGATATCATTCTACTGGTTTCTCTCTCAATCTGGGGAAATCATTTGTAAATGATAGTATATCCTGTCTACTCCAAGGAACATGCACATATCCTCCTCCCGGTATTTCTCTCATAGAAAATTCATTTACTGGTGTTTCTTTTTCTCTGACTGGGAACACTAATGTAGATTTTATCACTAGCCTCTTCTTTCTTCTTTGCCCATTTCACTCTCCACTTATTCACATCCCACCCATTTCCGTAACAGCACAATCAATTATTTTAGTTGAGTTATCCTTCCGGCAGTATTCATATTTTCAATGTCTTTTTCTGAAAAGTCTACTCTGTAGGATTTCTGCAATGTTTTATTCTTTGCGAATTCTACTTCAAATTCATTTGCTAATCCTTCTTGATCATGTACAGACTTCGCTTTCCATGTTATACTTTTGCACATGAACATGAGCTCATCATCTTGGTATGTTTTCAATCTGTCTGTTCCAATTGTTCCAATAATTAATTCTTCCAAATCGATTTTTAACCTTGCCACATCTAATACTTTGGGTTCATTCTCTTTTAATTTCAAAGTTTTAAGCCAATCACTTAACTCTTGTTCCGACGGTCCTATAGGAGTCTGCGTTAAATCTGTTTTTCAATACTCTTTTCAGGTGTAGCCGAATCGGATTCTACTTGGTTGCATATTTATAGGGTAAACTCTGATTAAAAGTTAAGTCAGGCGGATTTACATTACTTGCTCGTCTGATTTCTGACACATCTGGATAAATATTTTCTTTTACCTTTTGCAAACTTTGCTTTATTCTTTGGTTTTCAAACACTGGGATTACAGGTCCTATTGTTACTGGGACTGTTACTGCTTCTATATTTTTCGTAAGCTCTTGTATCTTTTCTGTCAATTCATTTGTAAATCGTATATATTCAGCAGTACTTGTTTGTTCCTCAACTCATTTTTCTATTCTATCTATGCTTCCTCTTTCAGTATTCTGTTTGGGAGTACCAGTAAGTCTTGTTTCTGTCATTGAGGTGTTTGGATTATATCTCACTTCTACTCTTTGTAGTATATCTCTAAAATTTGGGAATTGCCTTGGTGTTTCATTAATTCTGTCCTCTACTGCTGGAGCATTAGGTATAGTCCATAAAGAACCTGGTTGATATGGTGGCGGTCTCCTATTTAATATTTCTTCCAGTACAGCATCTTCTGATTCACTATCACCATAACCTTCTCTCCTGTTTCCGCATTGTTCTTCTTTTCTGTACATTTCCGCCCTTCATATTTACCCACTAATCTAACTGGATACATGCCATCACACATGTCAGCATTTCTCCTTCTGCACATTCTACTCTCATGTGTCTCCCCATAATCCACGCAATCTACCTCTTGGTCTAATATGCTTTTCCAATCTTTCTTGTTCCATTTCGTGCCTCTCATCTTCCCATTCCACTAAAGCTTCAAATTGAGTCGGCCTAGGTCTCGGCTCAAGCTTCATCATCCTTTCTCTCAAATTTCGTAAAACTGCCAGATTGAAAGATCCGACCTCTGGAAAGGCTAACGCACCGTCATTTCTGGTATACCTTGCCCAATTCTCTACCCAAACACATGTATGGTATCCATATTTTGACAACATGTAGGAAGCAGGCGTTTTCGGCGGAGGAAGTCAATTTCCCTCTCTTGTTACTATCGCCTTATCCTTCACAAACACATTTTTCAATTTCTTAAACCATGAAGGTTTCTTCTTTTCCTCTTCGTAATAGTAATCCGTTTTTCTGTAATTTCCCTGTTTTTAAAAGATTGCGCACTCTTCTGTTGCTGTTCCGTAACACCAACCTATCACAGCACGGTTTACACTAGCGTACCAATTAGAACAAGATATGTCTCTTTAGTGCTTAACCAATAGTTTAGCTGCTTTTCGTGATGCACCTATCAGCCCTTACTCTGTCTTGGTCACAAGGACCAATCCCTGCGCAACACTTTTGACGTCACCAGCGCTCCGGCTTTTGCAGCGCCGACTGACCCCTCCTTTACAGGATTTATCGAGAAGCCGTATTTACAAGATATACAACTGAATTGGTTAGTAATTTACACAAAACAACTCCATTCGTCGGTTTCGCTAAACAAAGTGATAGAAATTTTCAGTCGTACAAGTATTCTGTATTTCCAGTAGACAGCGTTCACCTCTTCTCTACCACACAATTTTACACCCGCCGATAAAGTAGCGCTTACCTCTACCTTTACCCTTCTCACAAGCTCGGGTTAAGCTCCATTACTCTCCCAGCAGTAAGTTGTAAATCAGGATACGCAATGATCCCTGTACTTGAAGGCTAAGATTTTATAGGCTGTCCTTGCTATGCATTTATTCTCTCACACGTAAAGTCCCTAAACTTGTGATGTGCGACGACACCACTTGTGATATACGACGGTACCACTGCAGTATACGATAATACTACTTTTTTTAAACAGACTATGTGATGTACGACTTCACTTGCCACACTTCCTCTGCCTGCAGACAGAGTGACTAGCTTCACGCAATCCTCTGAAGCCTTTTCAGGACTACATATAACGTAATACGAACTCAACAGGTGTTAGTCCTAATTGTGTACATCAAAACCCTTATATAACACTTTATACATAATCCTAACTAATTCTATAGCAACCAATGCTCTGCTACCAAGCTAATTACTGATGCAGCGCTACTCCGGAAATAATTTCTAAAACCATGTCCACTTTCCCGGAAGTACAAAATCATACGTTGACTCATCAGTGGGGCCCATAACACTGCGAGTTACTCATAAAACAGCTTCCAGCCTACTTCATGGATCGGTGAAATTCAAAGGAGAGCTGCTGTATCATAGCGGAGTGTCTAAAACTAGACTGAATATTTATACTATTTACACCTGCAGTTTAAATTAGTTTACCATGGCTTTTCATTAACAAGACATTTATTTAGACACACCACCATCATGGTCGACGAATCTGCTAGTAAAAAATTAGGCGTAGGAAAATACAAGACCAGATTAATTCTCCATTTATCTAATTTTTATTAAAAGCAAAGTTTAGCATGTCTAACAGTTTATTCGCTTTATTTATTTCTTTATTCAAAGTAACTTTTTAAAAGGAAATTTTTATTTCAAATATTAATTTTTATTTATTTTAGAGATTCGGAAATAGACATTATTATTTAGATTTCAGAACACAAATATTAGGAAAAAACAGATAGTTCCCAAAAATGTCATTTTCTCCTAACTTCCCTAACTAATAACTCACCCAAAGCTCAGCTCTCATTCAAAGAAATAAAACATTTATTCGAGAAGAAAATTCATCTCAGGAAAATCAGCATTCCGACAGCATCTCAGGAGGAAATCGAAGATGAGTTTTTTTCTTAAGGAAAATCATGACTTTATATACCTTTTTTCACTAACTTTATCTATCTACAAAAGTAACTATCAACACGAACTCGGATTCTGATTGGACAGATTTGGGATGGATGAGCATCACCTCCTCATTCTAACATTCACTTTTCATTGTGTCAGCTGAATTTTAAAGAGTCCTTTGTTTAGGAAAGTCTTTGGCCTAGTCACATCCTCAACTGGCAACTCCATGTACTTTTCCCACGTTCAGTAACTCAAACGTCCATTCCTTTTGGCAGTCATCAGGACTTCCAGGGCATGTTGGCCTTGAACTGGTTTCGTTCATGCACAAACCGCTCGCATTCAAACTCGGACTTGGGCTGCGCATGCTCAGTTCATCTTCTATTCGCAATTAATAGAGCAGCCATATTTTCACTAGGCCTCACAGGCCAGAATGGGAACTATCATAGAAACAAACACAAAATAATGTTAATTATGGAAATATAACCATTCTGTTTACCTCCCCTCTTACTAAGGTTTCCCTGTTAGTTATTACCTAGCAAACAAGCGACACATATGCAATTTATGCTCCCTTATCCTTCGGTTTCTGCCACAAATACATGCACAAAAAGCACATTTATGCCGCTTTTGTTAATTTCGGAGCTTTTGCATTATTTCACATCACGACAACAACATTAATTAGTTAGTTATATTTTCGCCATACAAGCAGATTAGTATTTCCACATGTATTTATGTGTGCATTCTATACTATGTTGATTAGTATTTTCCACACCATACAATTAATAAAAGATACAGTTATGAGCAAATTATTTCATGAGGGGTATACAAAATTTTGTTTCTCCACCTCGCTCCATCAGTACCAACAATACAATTGTGTCTCAATCTTGTAATTTCCTCAAATGGGATTGATGAGATTTGTGGTTTCTGATGTGCACTTGAAGAATTTGCGATAATATTACACGCTGTGAGCTTTCTATATAGTCTAGAGGCATTGTGTTTGCCCTTCAAATACAGTGTAACATCTAAGGCTCTTCAACTATAATTATTAGTGAAGCACTAGTTGTAATCATTGTTGTTCAAATACAGGAAGAGAACCTGTAGGGGTTCTGCAGCTCCAGTCTAAATTATAAAAATATTGTCAGTGTACATGTCCCAGTAAAAGATGTTGTTTGTTATGTTAGGTGGTCAGAGTTTCCACAGATTTGACGATAATGGTGAAAATATGTCACTCATTGCCACACCATGTGTCTAACAAAACTATCTTTAGCCATATACGAAGATATTGTCTTGCAATTCCACATCAATTATTTTCAAAATCATATTGGTATGTTCAAATAATGTGGTCTATATCAGGGAGGGAAATTCTGTGATAGCGTTTCTATGATCACAGCAATATGTTAAAATTGTATTGCTCCATGAAGTGAGATTACAGAACACCTGACTTTATTTCATTCTGATAGGCTTTTTATATGACCTCCACATTCAGTTGAGTCGCTGTAGACTAGTAGAAATTCATTCTGACCGACCGCCCGCCCTTCTGCAATTTCATTACCAACCTGCACTTCAGAATTTACTTTATAAGCTTTTAGCGTTCTATGGGTATTTCTTTTGTAGATCACTTATATTGAAAACTTAGCTTCACGGCAACTTGTAGACAAAATGCATCCTTTTAAATGCCTGCACCGTTAAAAATAGCATTAAAGTAGATCAGTCAAATCCCATATGTAAAAAAGAGGAAAGAAAACAAAATCCAAACTAAGAGTCCCAGAATATATGTCCCAAAGTTCTGAGTTATGGCTTGCAGTTCCTGTAAAAAGCCAAATCACGTAAGGTTAATTTAAACATCCTTATTACCATCCAATAAATACCAAAAGCAACCTTGCTTTTTAATTTCTTTTAATTTCCGGAATAGCCCCTTAATAATTTTATTAATTAACAGTCTATTGTTTTCATTTCTCGCACCACTCTCTCTCTTTACTATTCTGTTGATATATATTTTACTTTATACTACAAAACGGAATACCTGGGTCATAAGATGAGGTGTTATGGTATGCCCTAAGGTAGAGTTGTTGGCAAACTATGAGATCGAAAAGCTAACCAAAGAGAATAATCGGTGGTTGAAAAATTCTCATCAGACCACCCAAATGGCGGAGTGTCCTCATATGAGATGGGTTGTGGATCCAAACAACATCCACACCATCATGTGACGGTATAGTTGCGGATACCAATAGTTGTCTCCATCCAAGGTTTATTCTCAATAGGTTGCTGATGAGGTGCAGTGTGTGTAAGTAAGTGTGAATTAAAATTGATTACCAGAACAAAAATTATTTTTAATGAGTATTGCTCTGGTATCAACTGTAAAAAACTACGCCTAGTAGTCTGACAATATGACTACTTAGTGAGGCTGTGCAAGACGGTCGACATGTTTCAGCCAAAAGGAAGTGTTATCCGGCTTTCTTCAGGACCAAATTAAGATGAAAATACTACTTCACAGAGAATTAGATGTGAATGTGATTTTATATAACAAGAATATGAACATCCTACCCGGACCTTGGAGCCCCAATGTTTCCAGGGATGTTGGATATTGTGATCCTTACCTACGAAAAAGCATAGTAGAGAACCACATACAAATTATAGTAAATAAAGAGCTCCACATTTGCCAAGCAAAAAGTGCCCAGAACACACATAGAGTAATTCTAACTCTATATTATACCCCACAGAAGAGGCTGAGCTGAGAGTATACATATTATAACCCATTAACTTAGATATGGGAAAAAAAGAACTGAATTGCAAAGAAATTAATACTTACCCAACTTTATGTGGGTAGTAGACCTCACCTCGCCCGGCGTCCTGCTCGGGAAAATTGAGGCACCGCTCTATTGTGAAAAATTGAGAATAAAGAATAGGGACAATGAAAAGCATTCCTCCGTTTCCAGAGGCCTGCCAATGGAAAAAGGGGGCGTGGTTTCACGCAGTACTGAAATCCCCCTGTTCACAATAAGTCTTTGCCTGCAGCAGGGCCATGCCCTGCAATGCAGGCTTCGACCTAAAAATGAGAAAAAACAATTTTTTAGGGGGAATTATAAGCAAATCAATGGCTCATAGACAAATTAATACTGGAACAGCCGGTCCTAGTATCATAGTGATGACAATAACTTCCACCCTAGAAAGTGCCGACACGTTTCGAGATCAGGCACCGTGTCACTGATCTCTCATCAGGGCTGTTTTACTCTTTGTATCAGACTTGGTTATGGAAAGAGCAGGGCATGGGCATAAAGGATTTCAAACGGATTTCAATAAGGGTCCGATAATAACATTGAGGACTTACCCCGAACTTGCTGTGAAAGACCACTTCCTGCAGTAGGTTGTGCTGCGTTGGGGGCACCACATGATGACCGGTTAAGGTGCTGTCCAGACACGCTTCTACTACGGAGGTATGTAGGGCAGCCACCCGGGCTAGTCTTGTTCTTTGAACGGATATTACTCCGCATTTAATCCAAACATACTGCTTTTTGTCCAATGTTTTTTTTCTTTTTTTTTCTTGGCTTCTTATTCTGCATATACTCTGGTCTCCTTCAATTCCACTATTTTGAGAGACCAGTGCAGAGTGGGAGAACAGTAGGTTAAGAATGGGTAGGAGAGGGTTTTTTCCCTTTACTTATCATTCATATGTTGACATGTGGCCACACCGTCAACAAAGTGCAGTACCACTCTAACATAAGAGCACTGCCAGGATGTTCTGTGCTGGTCAGCTAGTCTGTAAAAAATACAGCAGCCAGGGAGAGAACGGTCCTCACACATACCAGCCTTGTTGCAAAGTGCTATAATGTGCGATTGAAAAGGCAGCAACCTCATTCTGTCTTATCTTGCATGTTAGGAACTTGGACTTTCATTGTAACTGGACCCTTGGTCCTTGCGCAAAAATTCATCCTCCGGCATTAAGTTGTCCTCCGTCTTCATTTTCTTAGATGAAGGTTCATCTTCCCTGGGGGGTGGTGGGGGCACCTGCTGTATCTGTGGATTAGGCACTGGGGCAGGAGGTGCAGGAACAAATGTTGGCACCATCATTGGAGGTGGACGGGGGCCCATCATGGCCCGAGCATTGTGCTGCATCTGCATGACATTGATCCGTGGTGTATGTCATATGGGTGGCATTTGGGCCAGAACTGACCCAGGTGGCAGGCGAACTACAGAAGTCATGGGAGGATGAGGCATAACTGGAACAGCAGACATAACTGTAGTTTGAATTGGAGGCGGCGTCGAGGGTGGCTGTGGCAGCACTGGTGAAGGGACTGGTGCTAGCAAAGGTGGGTGACGCACAGGGGGTGGTTGAGGCATGGAAGACATTGACGGAGAGGAGGTGGGTGGGGTTGGTGCCTTAGAGTGGGGCTGCGAAGGAGTCTGTTGATTCTCGTTGGGTTTGCTGGGTCCGATCTAGTTCTTGCTATCATCCTCTGGTACGAAGCCCTTGGTCTGTGGACGGCTTCAATTTGCTCCTGCAGCGTAATATTGGCCTGAGCAGCCTGCTCTGTTCGGGCCATACTCCCAGAATGACCCTCCCATGTAACCTTCTCCTTGGGCTTCTGGATCTCTTCCTCACCAATCTTCTTACCAATAGCAGTTTCATATACACAGAAAATATCGGTACAGCTCTCAGCCAGCTGTTTCAAACTGCTCTCGATGTTACAGTCAAAGTCCAAGTTCCTAACATGCAAGATAAGACCGAATGGAAGCTAGGTGGACAGGGGCTGATGTTTACTTTTCCACTCACAGACCAGGTGTCTGTTATTGAGGTTAAGATACATGAAGCAACCGGAATGCCTGCTGGAAAACAGAAACTTCAATACGAAGGCATTTTCATCAAAGATTCAAATTCTTTGGCTTTCTACAACATGGTAAACGGATCAGTCATTCATCTGGCCTTGAAGGAGAGGGGTGGCAGGAAGAAGTAGAGAACAGAACCAACCTGACGCTATCCCAACAGCAGTGATAGGATGCAACCCGGGCTGTACCACAGAAGCTATTTCTCTCAACAGGACCATTTCTACTTTGTGGTTAAACTCTAAAATGACAGCCATCTTTTGATCCCTCGTTAAGTGCAATCTGGACAAAAGGACTGTACTTATTTCTCCAAAGTACCCTGGCACCATTGTCTTGCACCCTTTCTTTCTCCATTCCGTGAAACAGGTCCATTGTAACTGGGCTCATGTTGTGCTTGACTTAAATCAGAGTTGCGGGGAAGCTCAAATCCTGCTGGCTTGCTCTATCGAGATGACGAAATAGAAGTGAATTGGATTTCTAGTGGTCCCACAACTGAGTTACAAATTTATATTGGTTTAATTTTATTTTGACTTTGTGTGTCATATTAATTCCTGTTCATTAACAGATTTGTATTCTGGTTGACACCTTGTTCTGTTTAATGCAATCAGGGTACTTCTGTCTCGCATATGCTTCTAATTGGGTAGATTTTGTTTTTATGTCATAGTCTACTTTGTTGGAAGATTCTTGAATTAGCGTATTACAAGGGTTTAAATAAAGGGTAGTGGCGAGAATAGGAAAAGCAATCCAAAGGACAGTAATTAGGACAGTAATTTAAATGACTTGAAATATTTATATTTGCTTATTTTAACACATAGACATTATAATCATACAAGGTTACAACAGATCAAGTCATAAGTAGCCAACACGCGTTACGCAGGATTTTCACTTCTTCAAGGCTGATATAGTGCACAACAACAATAGATTTCCAAGCACCAGAAAAGTAAATATCAGTCGTTATATCAGTCTTCGAAGCAATGCAAATAAAGTACATCCACAGTCAATTCACATATACAGGTTCAAACCCTCATGCATGCATCAACGTGTTCCAGATACAGGTCATAGGAATATGGTTCCAAGGGGCTGTAGGAATAATAGTCCCTTGTAAACCTTACAAGTTATAAATAAGGGCAAAGTCCACCCTCCTTGTATGAAAGCAAAGTAGTGTGTTCCCTCAAGAGTCGTCAAATCGTGTATCGATACACTGATAGCAGTCAATTTACTTGTTTTGCAACACTTAAGCCAATCACTGGCAGTGTGCGCTCTTCGCCAAGATTAGTCACCCACTGCGATTTCCTTTTGTTGATATAAGTTAGTGACTGTTTTCTCTTTGCAGAAGTGAACAAGTTTGCATTCATCAGATGGGACCACAAAATGTTCTTGACGAGCTCAGTGACAGTGACCATGAAGAACTGCCATGTTTCGGTTTCCTGCAGCAGCAAAATAGCAACAGTTCTCTTCCAAAGAACAACGTCATCATGCTAGAAAGTTCTGGCTCTGAAACCTCCCATCCTCCTTCTCCTGTACGAAACATTACCTACACTGCTCTTGAGGATTATGCCCCAGTCAACACCTGTCTCAAGGATATTACAATGATCAGCAGCGAAAGTGAGGAAGAGGAAGAAATTGTTCCCCTCTCAGAGAGGCTGAAGGGCAGATTTACAGCTGCAGAGACCTTATTTAGTGGTTCTTTCCCAGTGTCCACATCTATAAGCTCCACGTTCCGCTCAGAGCATGTGGACGAAACAGCTCAGACAGCCAAGGCATCATCGGTTCAAAGACCCCTGCAGTTACCCATCAGTGAAAAGGGTGCAGTACCCAGGGCCCCCAAGGAGAGACAGCGCAAGTCTCCTATTCACCAGTCCCATTGGTCGAACTTCATTCCCCAGCCGACAAGCTTAAATATCGGTCCTCCAAAGAAGAAAGTTAAGCATAGTGTGGAGGAGCTAGAGAAGGGACACGAGGAAGCTCTAAGGAAGAGGCAAGAGCGGGAGAAACTCAGAGAAAGAAAGGAGAGTGTGGAGCAGGAGAAGGCAAAGAAAAAGGCACTGGCTGAGGCTTTAAAGGCACAAAGACCAGAGGAGTGCATGAAACACTTGCAAGTGCTGATTGATCCAGGTACTCTTGCACTTCAGGAGTTGGGTAAAAAAAACAGGGATTGGGAAGGTGAAAACGAGAGCGGAGGTCCAAAACTGAAACAGTTGAAGTTGAATGGAGAAAGGAAAATGTGTTGGGAGAGGAAGGTTAGGGTGGTGTAGAAGGGAAGATGACTGTATAAAAGTAGAGGAATGTGAGTACCACAGGTGGTGTGGAGGGAAGAAAAGGGGAGTGGTCAAGACAGAGCAGAGACCCAGAAAGTCAGGGAGTGGACTAGGCAGATGCTTGGTGTTGACCCCTCTGATCTTGAAGATGAGTGGCAGGTGTGTTGGGCTGGATCCTGATAAGATACTATGATCTTATCTCTCTGTAGGCCTGGATTAGGGGTGGGGAGACCTCTCACTCTGCTCTCTTTCAGGTGAAATTGGTGGTGTCTAAGTAAATTATGGTCCTTCCCCCTTCCACCAGCTGTCTTGCAGATGGAGGGTGGGGGGCTTCTCCTCAGTGCCCTGCAGACCATGGAGTGCAGCTGTGTAGTGAACACCCGGCCGGTGCCTTACAGTATCTCCTGGAGGAGGCGAGCAACAGACCTGCAGGTAGGAGACCTCACTAGTCCAGTGTCCAGTATGTGGTATTAATGCTGTTCTTGTAGTACAGACTCGTCCAGTGTCCAATATCTGGTATAAATGCTATTCTTGTAGTACAGACTTGTAAAGTGTTTAGTAATGACCTATCCTGTCCGGTTTAGAGATCTTCAAGGAACCTGACCACGAGCCTGCTTCTCTTTCATAATATCCGTTTACAAAGAGATTCTTTGGACGCTTCTTTGCAGGAGGCAGGAATAGAACCTGTCTGAGATAGAAGATGTACATGTTCTTCTTCCATGCCACGTTCCTGACTGCCAGTGTTGATCTGTCTCTTCTCCAAGAATCTCTTTTCCTGTTTTTTCTATGCCTGTCATTCGATAACAACGGAGTGCCAGACAATAGACCTACTTCCATATTTGCAGTAGGGAGCACAGTTTTTTCATAGTGTCTTCTAGTGTGCAGTATTATGCTACATATGGGGGTTCATTCTTTTTCATATGACATGTCTTGTTCTTAAGAAGCATTGCCACTTGTTTCTATTTCCACCACATCTATAGATATGTAATTAATTATGCCGCTGGGAATTGCATAAGGGAAGACCTGAAGGCTGATACATTGGTATTTGGCTTCCTGCATTCTTTGTTTTGCACAGGACTGATCTTTGGGGAGAAACAAAGAGTTTCCTTTGATTACAAATAGCTAAAACCCTTTCTGACAATGGATAGAGAGGAAGAGGTGAGACACAGAGACACACAGAGCAAAGTTCATTTTATTTCCTAAAAGTGAATGTAGGAAAGAAGGGGTGTTCACATCACATACCCCGGTAGTTGAAATCCTCAGTTTCGATTTCAGCAGGCGCATACAAAACTGTAAGCTGGATACGTTCCTCTCGTTGCTGACTGTGTCTGGGGAACAGAGCTCAGCTGGCCAGGCTCTGACTTCTGTCACTGCAGATGATTTCCATGAGAAACAACTTTCTGTAGGCAGTGCTCTGACTTACCTTACTGAGATGGAAGTTACGATCTTCAGAGCTCTATCTGACTCCTATAGCACCAGAGGACAAGGCCATTACTGCTCTTGTTTCTGATAGCTTTGACTTCCCTCATTGCTGATGGTTTCCTAGGGAAGAGAGCTCTAGAGGCTGGCTCTGGCTCCTCTAACAGTTATTGATATCTGGGGTACACAGCGCTGAAGACCAGGTCTTGACATCCCACCACGCCCACCCACCGCTGATTATTTATGAGGTACAGACACTGCCTGTCTCTTCTGAAAGTATCTGTGGTACAAGGTTCTCCTGGCCAGCTGCTAGCTCCTCTTGCTGCTGATGTCATCTAAACGGTGGGCTCCAATTATTCTCTGCCTGCTCATGACACTCCCACTACTGATGGCATCTGTAAGGCACAGAGCTCTGTAGATCCGACTCTGCTACTGTCACTGATGATTTCATCTATTGGGTTCAGATCTCGGTCCATTGTGCTTTGCTACCAAGGTTTCCATGTGACTTTTGCCTTTCTTCTCTATCTAGGGAGAAGAAAGTGCTTGGGTTGACGACCCAAGCCTCTTAGTTCTGGTGCCCCAGAAAGATTTTATCACTATGATCCAGAACTCCAGGAAGGTAAGATCATTTCCTCTTGCGCTCACACTAAATCACTCTTCATCAGTTTGTAGATGGACTTGGGGGTATCGGGCGCTGGAAGAGTGACCATAACCATGCGCAGCAGGTGGCTGGAGGTTGAATCTTGCATATTTGATGCTGATGGCATGAGTGTAGAATAATGGCAATAAGTATGTGAAGAAAATTATATCATTACTGACAGTCTTTGCCTTCACCTGCATTTCTCTTGTCTCAACACGAGCTTATGTGTGTGTGTTGATGTCTGTTATCTTAGTCTCCCTGAGGAAGCTTAATTTGTTAACTTTGTCTGTTATCTTCTCTTTGAAGCTCTGATGTAGGGTAGTAGCACCACTTTCGAAAGTTTCCTGTTGTCTGTTTTCATGCAGCTTTCTTTTGTTTCTGTGACCCAGGAGCAGTGCTCCTGGAGGTGTGCAGCATTGGGGCTTAGTGGAAGGATCACAGGTTTGCCAATGTCTAAAATGTTCTTTTATCCGTGCTTCTTATCTTGATCTGGAATGCCCATGGTCACTTTAATAGCTTAGCTAGGTCTGATCAAACTGCCATGTAGGGAATTAATGATTTAACAACAAGCTGTTTTTATTTCGAAAGTTTGCACATGATATACAGAACGCTTTTTAATAGTTCATTCAAATGCCTACGTAAACTCGGGCACGATTGTCAGAAAGAGCTAAGTGCGCTGGAGGGTACGCACTGGTAGACGTCATTGAGGGTCCTTAGAAGGTGGTGATTGTGAAGAGCCTCTGACTGGTAGAACTAAAGATACTACATAGAGCTTATTATATCTGGAGTAGGCTGTATAAAGTCGGGTCTACTCCAAGCAGTGACTGCCTCAGATGTGAAGTGGAGAAGGGTAACTTCTAGCATACAGTTTGTATCTGCAGCGAGGTGCAGCATTTCTGAAATGTAGTATGGAGGAATTTTCTTGAGTTCTAGGAATTACATATCCCACTGTATCAATGTTTGTATTTCTTGCCAAGTTGATTGACTTTGAAATGAACTGACCCCAGAACTAAGGATTACAAAATGAGATTGGGCACAAGAGTCCTGGGACTCGTACTAACCCACCAGGTCACAAGTGGATGGAGCACTGTATGGCAGCCGAAAGGGTGGATTACGAGGGCTTTGGGTGCCCCCTGAAAATTCTTGAGTGTTGGGGCACCCAGGTAAAAATATTATGGGCTGGATGGAATGATGAGGTAAACATCTGTGTAACATGCTGCATCCTAGAGTACCCATTAGATCTGGAATGTCAAGACCTTTGGAACGTTCTTGCTGTATGTAAAATCTGTACTAAACTGTCTGCTGTGTTGATGCTTAGGGCATGGGAGTCAACCCAAAGAGCCATGTATAGCTGCTAAAGAACCATTATGAGGTTGATGTTATTGCTTTTTCTGATGACGAAAACTAAATTAAAAAAATATTAAGAGTCCTCGCGTGGGAAGCCACCTGCTCCACTACAGAACTTAATGTTTTTAATCGACTTGTGGGCGTATTATTTTTACTGCCAGTGGCCTTGAGCATCAGAGGTGCTGCTTGATTTTGGCCATGCTTCTAAATCTCTGGTCTGGCGATGCACTCATCCCCAAGTTGAAGTTTAATACTGCCCTCTTATACAAGACAATGGAGAGCCTGAAAATGTGTGTTGAGTTCCTGAACAAAATAGTTCTCGTTAAGACTGTCATTGTTCTGCTTGAGGACATGACTCCCTGCATGCTCCTGGAGCTTTGTCCAAGAGACCTTATAGATTAATGGAAGTGCATCAAAGCATTTCCCCTGACAGAGTCAGACTATCTATCCGGTCACAAATATCCAAGCTACCTTCCACTTTCCCTGAGTGTTGTCAACTGGCAAGGAAGTCTGGACTAAATGTGTCAAGCAAAATCACAAAACTCATTGCTTGGGTATTTCATGGGTACCCACGTTCTCTCCCATTCGCCCACTTGCAACCAGTCAGGATGGCAGAGAAAGGTCAGATAAGATGTACTCTCCTGAGATTGAATTAGTGTTTAAAACTTGAAGATACGTTGGGTTGCGTTTGCCCCTGGCTACTGCCCCTTAGGGGTGATACAGTAATCACCCTTGATTATTAACTTTGTACTCTTAGTGGACTTACAAGGAGATGCAGCAGCATTAGCACAGATAGACATTGAAAAGGGCAACTTCTATGTGTCATTCCTCTTGAAGGCATGGAACAGCCAGGATGACAGACCCAGGGCCAACTGTACTACCGAATATGAGCAAGAGTAGGCCATTGATCAGGAAACGAGAAACCAGGCCTAGCGGGTTGAGGCGTGCATGGATTAAAGAATTGTGCCACAGAGGAGATTGGGATGAGTCTGCATCGAATTCTGTCTCTTCCCCATAACATCTCTGACTGTGTGGAGCCTGAATCTGTATTCTAAGCGGGTCCCTGCAGTTGTTTCACCAAAGCACTTTAAGATAGCGTTATTGTAGCAGAGGCAAGACACTGATTCTGTTCCAGTTGAACCATGTCTTTAGCCTTAGAGTTTTTGTAGCATTTGTTGTTTAAAGTCACAGTCACAGATATTTAAGAAAAAGAGTGGAAAGGGATGTCAACCAGAGCTAATTTATGTAAGCTCTGCACTTTGCAGGACCTCCCACATCAACTGAGCAACTGAACATTTAAAGGCTATTGACCTATTATTTTAGTTTTTAGTGAGAACAGGTATTTTTCTAGTGCAACAAAAATCAGCTTGAGAGACCTTGTTTGTTACATTGCTGCTTTATAATGTGTGACTTTACAGCATTGCAGTGATGAGTCTGGAGCACAGTATTAAAAGTGTTGTTGAGGTCCGTATTAAGGTGCATCCTAATAGGTCTCCATTTTCCAATATTGGTAGAGCAGGGGTTACTGATGGTGTATATTGAGGTGCATTGACAGGTATTTGTACTCCCTAAATTGGGGTGCTGGTGGTGAGAGCTAGGGTGTAATAAAGAGCTGTATTGGAGCAGATGAGGTTAGTGCATAACACAACTAGGCACATTGATAGAGCGTTTGTGTCCCGATCCACTACTGCAGTGGTGTGGAGTGCTGCATGGTATGATTGACAGTAGCGGCTCCTGGATGGAGTGCTGCAGGCGGGGGGAGGGGGAGGGGCAGGGTGTGGGGTAGTAAACTCCGGCATACGGCCGACGGAGTTGGCAAACTACATAAATAAATATGACAAATTAAATCGAGCACCCTGCACCGCTGATGGCGTTTCGGCGCACACAATGTAATTTGTTTTATTTATTTCGTTAGCTAACTCCGGTCGGCCGTAGGCCAGAGTTTACTACCCATCACCCTGCAACTCCCCTGCCTCACCGCCCCGCAGCACTCCCTCCAGGAGCCGCTACTTATGATTGAGTTGCTTTGGAAGAGGTGCATTTAGAATAATAAAATAAGAGGAAGGGCTGCAGGAGGTTGGGGACTGCAAGTCCTATTGCAAAGATAGCACTATACACAGCAGGCAGAATAGAAATGCAGTGAATCCAAGTATTGGAACAATAGGGTGCGCTGCAGGGTCGATTCCATTGCAAGGAAAGCAATATAGTCAGCAGGCAGAATAGAGATGCAGTGAATCCATGTACTGGAACAGTAGGATGTGCTTCAGGGCAGGTTAAAGAGTAGGATTGAGGTACAATCTGGGTTTCAGATCTGTAATGCAAACACAAGGAGATGATGGAGTAGCGCTGAAACATTTCAGACACTCGCCCCCAATCACAGATCTGGGTTGAATCCATCATCGTTCTTTCGCTCACTTCACCACCTCAGTTCAGACACAGCTATATGCAAATCAGTCTTGACCCTGTGCCTCATGGGAACAGTCCAGCCTGAACTGCCAAGCCAGGTCTTCCCTGAACCGGAAACAAGCTTCATAGGACTGGTTTCTGGCATTACAGCTGTCTTCAGCCAGGCTAGCTTGAATCCAGTGGCAAAGTGTGCAAGGGACTCACGTCTGGGCATACCGTGCCAATAAAGCCGTCTGGGCATACCCTGCTGACATACCTTCAAAGTTCCATACCTCTTAAAAGGTATAGCAGCCACCATTGTGCTGGACACAGATCTTCTTGAAAGAGTGGAGGGAGCTCAATCTGAGAATTACTCTGCAGTAACTGTGCAGAATAACTGTGAAACTGTGGAATTGGGGAACTTTTCTTGTTAAATGTATATTCTCTTTGTGATGCTTTCGTTGGTGCTCTGAGAACTATATGACACCATCAGCTCTGAACTATATGACCCCAACACACACCACAGCGGTACGTGGGGATGCCTGAAGGTATTTTCTCACCAAATGTGTGTCAGTTTTCTATTCATCAGCTCCAGGTTCACCATAGAGTCATGGCTTTTGAGCTATCTTTCAGGAGATGAGAACAGCGACTTGTTAAGGGAGACTTTCCTGCATCAGTTATGATTTATATCTTCATGGAGTTGGAGGGTGGAGAAAGCAGTGCAGGCGAAGGAGGGCTAAGATCGAGAACAGTTGTGGAAATTATAGTCTTGCATTTGAAAGTATTACCTGGAGTAAGTCCATGCAAGGTTTGCAAAACCAAAGGAAATCAAAGTTTGAATAAGTATTTCAGGGCCCAAAGTAATGACAACCTTCCTACTGATAGAATTGAGTATGTATAAGAGGCTTCGCATGTTCCCGAGGTGCAGCGAAGGGCTCTCTCACACAGAGTGCTGACTTCTCCCTCTCATATTATGTCACAGGAACACCAAAGTGTCCAGGAGGAGGGACTGCAGACCTTGAGGACCTTCTCCGCCAGGCTCCTGCAAAGAAGTGATGAAAAATCTACTGCACTTGTTGTCATGGAAATGGAGAAATATTTCAAGTAAATGTAACTTTTTCTTTGCTACAGTGCCTCATACTGGGAGAGGCCGGAGCTGTGAGCTGCTACTGTATGCTTCCATATCCTTGAAGTGTGTCCTGTTGGGAGATGTATGATTTATGAGCCTCCTCTCCTGCCTGCTTCTATACCCTCCCTATAATGCCTTGTACTTGGGGGAAAAAGAAGATGCCATGTTGGTTCTACACTATGTCCTCCAGCACCTCTTTCGCGGTGAAGTAGGGAATGGGAGCTCTGTCCTGTCTCCGCTTCCAGACCATTATCCTACTGGAGCAGGGCAGAGTTTGGAGCTCTGTCCAGTCTAAGCGGCCCAGAATGGCAAGTCTTGCATTTCTACAGCACCTTGCGCTGGAACAGTCATGGCACGAGGGAACTGTGGCTGGCTTGAGAGCCAGTAGGCTTTCACTCTGCCCTATTGTGTTGAGCAGAAGGTAGTTCCAACTCCAAGCCCAGCTTCACCTTGTTCTGGGAAGGTACCGCGAAGAGCTCATGAATGCCCTAATATTTTTTTGCAAATATTTCTACTTTGTTGAAATGTCTTTTTCTTTTTGCAGGTGTAAGAAGACTCAGGCTCAGAAGCAGCTGCGTCAGGCGGTGCTTGGTGCAGCTGCTGTTGAGGAGCAAACGAAGAAGAGGAGAAAGAAGGGAGGGCAGGACACCCTCCCTGTTCTCTCCAGGGTGGACGTAGAGGAGGTAAGCTGATGGGATGATATAGAGATATTGTGGAATAATGGCAGCCATGCAGTAGGTTCACTGTTTCATAACGAGGTTCACGTTATACGAATAAACACTAATTTGTGCACTTGGGGGAGACCACTGTTGGTGTGCAAGCAGGCTTTAGGACTGTACCTAAGGTTATTATTCAGCCTTCTTTTGAAGGAAATGCAGCCATCTCATATTCACCTATGTTCCATACAGTGAAGGCAAGGAAATGGAAGCAATAAAACTTTTACGAAAGAACCCTCGTAGTCATTTATGCTGAGTGCAGCTAACTAGGATGACCACCTCACTCCACTCCGGACTCTGTTTCCAGTCCTAGAATATTTGTAATAGCCTTATGCATTATGAGTGTTGTAATCTTGCTTTTGCTTACATTGAGCTGCTTGGTCTCACACACCTGAAATCAGTGACTTGTAGGTAAAGAGCTGAGGACAGCAGACAGTGCCTATAATGACCAGGAGGGACGTGGCTACCCTGGAAGAAACACACTTCTCATAGAAGGTGCCTCAAATCTGCAGTTTTGTTTCTATACTTTTTAGTGCAGACTTTAGAAAAACGAAATGGCTATAAACAAATACAGAATTTGGGTCACCTTAGGTTGGTCAATTCTGGTATGGGACGAAAACAAAAACTGGAATTCCTGATTGGCTGGTAGGTGCATGATACGTTGCTATTTATGTCATACAAATCTAGCATGGGAGCGATGGAGCGCAGATGGTTGGAGATAGTGTAGTGGGGCCAGCTGCTGTTTCATATGTTTTAGGCCCCAGTGACTGCTGAAAAAGGATTCCTGTCGCTCAGCAGGTTCCTTGAAGAGACTGGTATTAAGTTGCGTTTTGAAGTGTAGTGGAAATGGAGCAGAAATGAATTGGAGAGGGACATTATTTAAGAGTCAAAGCTTGTAATTTGAAATAGTTTGCCATGGCTCCATATATTACATTGGTCCCAAAAATAATTCTGTATTCATATAGGATATGGGGGTGTTCCTCACTGCTTTGTAGTATGGGCATTGTTGGGAACACAGTCAAGTAAGCCGTTGCCTCAATTTAGATTGGAGAGGACCAGGGATTGCCTTGAAGCTGCAAATGAGTGACAGTTGGTATCCAGGTTTCTATGTTCTATTCCCATTGTGGGTTTCACAGAGGTTGGATTTGACGGTGAATCAGCCACTGTGCTGTTCTGGTGAGATTTTGTGTTAATCTGACCAGTTTCTTGTAAATCAGGGATCTAGGCTTGTGTAGTACTGTTAACAACGAGAATGCATTTCAGTTTGATTAGGTTCCGTAGAGGCAAGCGTTGCCTCTCCATCATAAGCTTGGAAAAAATATTTAATTTTATTGGTTGTTGAGCCTGTTAGGTAAAGGAACCACAACAGGATCTCTGAACCCAACACAATGCTTTGTGGTACCAATGCAGATGCACTTGCTTTCCCACTTCCTTCTTTACAAATGACGCTGCAGTTTACTTTTGCATCATTACGGCTCTCTTCTTGTTTCCTATGTTTAAAAAAAAAAAAATAACATTCATCTTGAATTTGCATCCCTGATTCAGATTTCAAGAATATGGACCTTTTATTTTAAATATAGCAGGCTTTTCCCACTAAACTCTGAAAGGCACAGCCGCCAGTATGGTCTCTGGAAGGAGCCACTATACATTCAAATGCTTTCTTGCACTCTTCAGCTTTCAACTTGATATGTTTCAAAGGAGGAATTGCAGCTAGTCATTTATGGTCCTTCTGAATAAGGACCACCACAAGCTCCCCTTAACTACATTTCTGCTGTTATTAGAAGGGGGTTTCCTCTGCGAAATTTCACTACAAACAACACTCTGTTGTGTAAAAAAGAATAAACTGCCAAGCTACTGCAGTGCCTAATAGGAACTGATTGACACTTAGTAAGCAAGTATTTAATGCTAGCTCAGAGTAACATGACCTAGAGCAGCAGTTAGAGAAGGAAACTGACAAAGTGACAAACTGGAAGCGAGAGCATCAGGACCCGTATATGCCACATATTCATATACTTGGTATCCAACATCACTCGCCACCAAGATTCTCCACACAAACCTTTCCTTTCCAGCAGTCAGGGGATTTGTCTGGTGGCATGCAAAATGTATAAGCGGCCAGGAAAACCTTCCAGTTTTAACCGCGAAACACCAAAACCCTACACTCAACTTGAATAAGGCTTAGCATTCACAGTAAACACAATCAGATCACAATACCTCTAACGCCTCTTCACATGCTTTATTGGACTCCATTCATGGTGATCTAGATGCCGTCACTAGAGTGTTGACAGCACACAACAAGGCACAATTTGTATTACAGATATGTCAGTATAATATAGTGAGTTAACAGTTTTCAGTTAAAACAGACTATAATGGATAAAATGTTGCCTAAGTGAAAATTTGGTTTGCCAATGGAAACCAAATTACCCTGGACTTGATTGCATATGTAAGCCCTTGGTTTGGCATTTCTGCTGTCAAAGAAGTATACGTGCAGGCTGTAGTAAGCTGGCTCTCTATATAGTGTACCAAAATGAGGTGCACTGTGAAGACAGTCCTGTTATCTCTTATTAGTGTACAGGAGCTTACTTAAAAAATCCCATAGTGCTCTATTTGTGGTAGAGTGGTCAAGCAGCCATAGACTTATCAGAGAGGAGTGTTAGGTATCTGTCGCATATAAAGAGTCAATAAACGAGACACACTCTCAATAAGGAAATCCGACACCAATTTAGAAAAATAACAGATTTTTATATTAATTTGGACACCAAGATCTATGAGATTAGGTAAGTACTTTTCGAGTTAGAAATTTTCAGAAACACAGAAAATACAGCTGTAAGATTTACAGCATGAGCCTCAAATGCGGTAATGTAGAAACATACACTGAATTGGAGTACTTGCAATTGAGTTACAGGGTTGTTATTTCGGACTTAAGGTAAGTAGGGCCAAGGTGCTTAAAACCACCAGCAGTTTTGGTTTACCTGCCCTGGTGTGTCTCGGTACAGAGGTGCTGATTGCAAGGGTAGCCTCGAACGCTACTGCTGAAGTCTATGTAGAAAACCTGTAACAGAAAAATGCTGCAAGTGAGGACTTAGGTATAAGTCTGCTGGAACCCAAAAGGTGGTTTGGTTCTTGAGGGTCTCTGAGGCAAGGGTACACCGTCGGTAGGCTCAGATTCGGGCTGTGGGGCTCGGTTGCAGAATTGTTTTGTCTGGCGGGTTGCTTGCGTTGGAGGCTCTCACTTTTTAAGTCGACTTGGAGAGGAGGACAAAGCAAGGCAGCAGGGCCACTCTTGACGATGGCCTCCATGAAACTGATGTCCCTCATTGGTAGGTCGGTCTTGGTGGTGTTGGTGCCCAGACTGTACACTGAATAAACCTTCGCTGGTGCAAGGGGACTGGTACCCCGGGTATTGGTGCACGGCAGCTCCTAGGGGTTCTGGCATCTCCACCCTTGGTGGGGAGATGGATCTGACCTCCTGGAGCTCATCGACCTCCCTCTGGACGGCTCCTGCATTGGTGGACAGAGTGGTCAGCAGATCGGTGAACCGGACGTTGCGGTTAGGGTCTGCAGGCTAAACGAAAGTATCTCCTCTATTTCAAGGGAGATGCTGCCTGGTTGGCAAAGTACTGGCAGCCCTCCGAGGCCTTGAGAGGATGCATAGTTGCAGGACTATGTGTTGTGTTTTTATGGGGCTAAGCCCAAATAAAAACTACCCGGCCTGGGTCACAAATACGTTACGTTTATGCAGATGGTCGGAGTAGTTAAATAAGCATTCAAATACACATAAAGTTTGTGAACACAACGCGAAAAGACAGATCATCATTGGTATATCATTGATTAGTACATGCTGATCAATGAGCATGTGAAGGTTAGACAAGATGGTCTACGTTTTGACCCCCATAGAGAGGAGGGTTATTGATGGCCTCACAGCGGACAGTTGGGCACTAGGCTGTAGGATGGACCAGAAAGGTTAAATCCTGTACGGGCTTCTGAAGAGCTCCTGGGTCAATATCTTCAAGACGTGCGTGGGTATGAGGAATAAATCTCCCAAAACCTGCGATGAATAATCAGAATCAATAAATCTGACTCAATCTGCGGCTGCAATGAAGATTATTCTTCATTGCAGCCGCAGATTGTCAGGCCGCTGTGAGGCTATCAATAACCCTCCTCTCTATGGGGGTTGAAACGTAGACAGTCTTGTCTCAAACTTCACATGCTCATTGATCAGAATGTACTAATTAATGATATACCAATGAGCAATGTATTTTGGAACAATTTGACCTTGACAGGCTGGAAAAGTTCATTTGTATATAGTGTGTATTGTATCTATGTCACAAACACCTTTACCCTGTCCCCCACTACCACTTCCCCATTTCCTCGCTTTGCCACTTCACACACCCATGAGCACTATTTATCTTGAAAAGGCACAAGTACCCATTTAATGCTTTGAATGTTAATTGCATCTAATGCGGGTTTGTAAATTAAAATTCCATTGTGAAAGTTCAGAAACTTGATGAGTATTCGAACGCTTATTTAACTACTCCGACCATCTGCATAAACGTAACGTAGTTGCAGGACTAGTCTGGTCTTTCCTTTTGTCGGGACAGGAGCAGTCAGACTGGGTTTGGCACCAAGTCCACAGCTAGTCCACAGTTCTTGCGTTCTTCTGCTCTTCTTTGTTGTTCTTCTTTAATCAGGTGAATTTGCATTCCTGGTGTTGGGGCCTCCTAAATACTAAATTTAGGGGCGTTTAGGGGAGTGAAGGGTAGAAGCCAATGAGCTTCTTACACTTGGGATCACTACACTTCTTATATGACCACTTCCTGTGGGGAGTGGGCATAACCCTGTCCCAGAGATTCTACTTCACGGAAAAACAAAATAGTGGAACCCTTCTATCGTGGAGAACATCAGGCAGCAAACCTTAGAGGTGTGACTAGCCTGGTGTCGCAACACGCCTACTTGCATAGCTCATTTCCTGACTGTCCTGATACCAAAGGGGCCTCAGGGCAGGGGCTGGCATCTCCCAGCTCCGAGGAAAGCTGGGGCACATATCAAAGGCGGCAGTGCCTTTGAAGCCCCTGGCCTCAGTATACAGATTCTCTAGCCATCCTGCTGGAGGTGATGTGAACACCTTCCTCCTGCAGGTGATGTTTCTGGTCTCAGAGAGCGTGGGCTCTCACCTCCAAGGGGGGGTCAGAAACTCGTCTTTGGTGGCTTGCTAGACGATATCAGTCAGCCAGCACGCTATAGAACTTGTAGGTTTTCAGGGGCACCTCTAAAGTGCCCTCTTTGTGCATGTCATAATGTATTCTGTGCTGGCAACAGTACAGATTTATTAAGGAAAGGTATTTGATACCAAACACCATAGGCTTCAGTAAAGCCATCATGTGGCTGGGGAACTCGCAATGACCAGTGCATAATACATATACGTGAGATGGCTTACGTGTCCACTTGTACTTTCTAGTAATTGGACTAGACAGCATAGGGGCATATCTGCATTCACATGTAAAGTAATGAACCCTGCCTTAGGGCTACAAGGCCTGCTATAGGGGTGACTTACATGTATTCCATGCATTGACTTTGGCATGGCACACAGTGAGTGTGCTATGTCGTGTTTTCACACATGGTTTGCACCATGACACAGTCTACAATGGCATGCCCCAGGTAGCACTTACTAGGCACTTGCAGGGGTTTACCCTGTTTTAGGGAAAGAACACTGGGGCCTGGTTAGCAGGGACCCAGTGCACATCAGTCAGTACCAGTGGTAACAAGCATTCGCAATGCAATAGGTCTCGCATTAGGAAAGTTTGAGCTATTGGTATTGTAAATTACACATTTTGTATTTATGTTTTGTTGCATAATCCCATTTTTGTGTGTACATGTATGTGGGTTGCCCTACCTTCCTCTATGTAAAGCAGTCTTCAACATCCAGTGTACACATTCCATAAACTGAAACTGACCAAAAACGCCATAAGTACTGGACAACTCGCTAGCTAAGCATTTGCAATGCAATAGGTCTCGCATTAGGAAAGTTTGAGCTATTGGTATTGTAAATTACACATTTTGTATTCATGTTTTGTTGCATAAAACCTTTTTGTGTGTGCATGTATGTGGGTTGCCCTACCTTCCTCTATGTAAAGCAGTCTTCGACATCCAGTGTACACATTCCATAAACTGAAACGGACCAAAAACGCCATAAGTACTGGACAACTCACTAGCTAGTCAAATGGTTTGTATTACTGTGACAGGAATTTTGAAGCCTCTTACCTCAGATTGCTTGTTATAATTCACCGAAAGCTGAAACAAACATCAATAGCCCACGTCAATAACTGTAAAATATCAGAATTGCAATTAGTTATGCCAGTGCGGTTCTCAGTTGCGCTTACCTCCTGCTAAAACCCCTGGTCACCATCTAAAAAAGATCGAAAAAAACAGACGGTGAGCACTTATGCTAAGTACTACAATGAATATTGAAGCGTTAAGAGACATACGGTCTCAATAATCCTCCAGGACTGTACCTGTATTGCCGGTTATCCTTGACGCATCCACCTAGCTTCCGCG
Organism: Lissotriton vulgaris; assembly: GCF_964263255.1. NCBI lineage: Eukaryota > Metazoa > Chordata > Amphibia > Caudata > Salamandridae > Lissotriton > Lissotriton vulgaris. The sequence continues at coordinate 631,948,582 of NC_141695.1, forward strand.
TTTGTACCGTGAATACCGTGCTGGTATCACGGGACTCATACTGGATTGTTAGAGCAAAAACAATTGAAAACAGACTGTCAGATCCTACTCTCTGTCGGCGGCCGCCATATGTAAATTATATATAATCAAAATATAATCAAACGCACAATGAGAGGCATCTACATCATTCTTTCTCAGAGCCCATCTGGGAGAGTACCCGCACTTCTCACCAGAGGTACAGTACTTTAAACTGGAGAGTACCGGCACCTCTCAGAAGCAAGTACTTACCCTGGGAGAGGATACCTGCACTTCCATTTTTCCATTTCATGCACTTACTGAGAGACCCGGCTCTTGGAATACAGTTTCGCAACAGCATGACTAGATTTCTCACAAATGCAAACTGCAGGCGTGTCAAAGTCCTCTGACTCTCATTCCTACGGGGAATGTAGAAATGCGCCGTTCGAGTGCTAGACAGCTGTCAGCAGGCTCCGAAGTCAGTGGCACTAGTGGCAATAAATACGTAACTGAGCCGCCACTCGCCAAAAAATGGACAAAGTGCCAAACTCCTACCGATCACAAACGGGTGCGAAGACAGTGGGCCATGGGCACTAGGGCACGGAAGGAAATGCCCCCTGGCTGTTGCATGAATTATAAAATACAGGTATAATCAGGGTTCTTTGGGCCCCTCGGGACTCTGTGCCCAGGTGACACTGCACCACCTGCACGAAAGGAAGCTACGCCTAGCGTCACAATGGGGTTGAGATGTGGCGCAGCGACCAGAACTGCCGACTGGGAGCTGCAGACCCATGTAGGATTTTTAGATTGTATAAGAAGAGACACCAAGCTATTGACTAAACTACACATTTTCTGACATTTCACCAGGCATTCTATAAACAGTGGTTTCCTTTAACAGGAACTACACAATTTAATTTGTGGTAAAGGCGCTGTATTTTTCTGGGTGAAATTCCTGGTGGAGGCGCTATGGGAGGGGCTTGCGAGAGGGGTTGATTGGCACAGAGCACAGCATCACAAAGCTGGCACGCGCGAACCACTGCAGCAGAAGTCACCCCAAGAAAATAGGAAGCGTCCAGCATCTGATGAAAGAGGCCAGCCTCCTCTCATTTCAGAATATTTGAAATACTGAGAAAAGGCCTGATGCTCATAGAGGCCTCTCTGAGCAGCCAGGCCCACCCCTCGCTGCCCTCTCTCGAACTATCTGGAGGTTTTACAGCTGCGCTGGGCACATAGCAAATGTAACTGCAATCCCTTTCTAAAACCACGATCCTTTAGTTATCGATGGCGGTGTTTAAAAATAAAAGGAATCAAAAATATACACACTTTCTACAGTTCACTAGTAGCAGCACGCTTGGTCTTGTCAACATAGTGAAAGTTTATATTTGACATTATTTTTGCACAGGGCAGTCTTGACAAATGACTCGACTTCTAGGCGCTGTTCCGAGGCTGGCGAGTTCCAGCCGCTTTTGTGTTGTGGATCATTCCAGAAGAAAGTGCAGATTGTGTTGGCGAGTAGAAAGGAAAGGGGAGGGAAGGAATAAAAGATGGAGAGCATGAAAAAAACTGGCGAGAGTTTGCGAGTCCAGAAAGAAAAGGAGGCTGGGGAAGGGAATACACAGCGATGGAGAGAGGATAAAAAAAAAAACAAGCACCGACCAGCAGCGGCAACGACAGCCTGCAAATGCTAAATTAAACTAACGAGCGGCGGCGACGGTCCAAGGGAGTTACAGGAGATACGTAGTGCTGTGGCTCAAGTAATAGGGAGGCACATTTGAGCTACAAGGAAGACTGGGCTGACTTGTCTGGGTTAATGAAAGCAGGCACAAAGTAGCACTTTGTGGGAAAAACACACGGGGAATGCAATCACAGAGATGGTGATAGAAGCAGGCAGAAAATGCTAAAAAAAGTTCAGCTCGCTGCTGGCTTTCACTTTAATAGTGCCGCGCCCCCGTTAAAGGTAAAGTGTGGAAGGGGTGCTTGGGAAAACAAGCAGCATCTGTTTTCGGGAGTGGATGCTAAACAAGATGTGCGCGTGCACTCTTGAAAACGAAACAGCGTGGGGGCGGGACTTCCGTGTTGTGCGCGAATCAGCGCCTACGGAGTTCCTGGCCCGAGTAGCAGTGGTGACGCAGGGCTCCCATGCCCGAGGGAGAGCCCCGCGGAGGCTACAGAACCGGATTGGCGGTAAGTGGGACTGTATTCGGGAGCAGCGGGGGGGGGAGGGGGGGAGGGGGGGGGGGGCGCATGTGTGTACGCGCGTGTGTGTGTAGGTGCGCTGGTGTGTGTGGGGGGGTCTCTGTGTGTGCGTGTAGGTGCGCTAGTGTGTGTGTAGGTGCGGCGGTGAGGGGGGGGTGTGCCTGTGTATGCGTGTGGCTGGGTATGCGTGTGGCTGTGTATGTGCGCATGCGTGAGTGCTGTGTATGCGTGTGGCTGTGCGCATGCGTGAGTGTGGGTGCACGCAGTGAAATCCAGCCGAAGAGAAGCGCGTGGCACTTTCTTGTCCTTCATTCCCAAGAGTCAGCTAGCTATAAGTCTCCACCTGGACGCATCCTTCGGATGCTAATTCCAGGCTCGACCTAAAAAGGGATACTTTCCTATACAGGCTGTAGCTCCTAGCACTTTTCTATAATGGATGCTCATGTTGCCCCACACTCTGGTCCCATGCTAGCATAGTGTGTGTTTGTAAAGTGCTCGTTTATCCCTTGGGTAATCTTGGTGCTCAATAACAAATGTTTATTGTTATTAAATTAAGTGGTACTAATTTTATCGAACTCGGGGGATGAAAGGATAAGTGGACCACAGGGATTAGAATTTGTGACAGTGATTTCAAACACAGATCAATTCAGTGGATACATTAGCCCACTGAGCCAGCAGGCCCCCATAGACTTGGTAAGCGTTTGTGACTGTCCCAGAGATCCCTGGGCCCCAAGCCTATTCCAGCATGGATGCATGGTTAATCTCAAATTGATTAAGTTAGCTGTTCTCTGCAATATGCAGTATTGCATTCAGTTGCAACATATCTAGTTAGCCTTGTTCTTTTTGCACAGTACCTGCACCAATTTCAAATAAACAGAGGCCCATGTGCCTGTATAAGAATGATTTGTTGCACTCATCACACAAATAAACACAGCACCTAGTAGGCACAGCCCACCAGTATTAAGAGTCAAGGATCTTCTGTGACGAGGTTGGCATAGAGACAGGCGACAAAGTGAATTTGCCCTTGCTGATAGCATGCCAAACATAATTGTACTTGTGTTTGTTCTATTACATGTCTTTGATGCTTTCGCCTTTACTAATACTTCTGTTTGTATGCCCGAGCATGCACATGCATTGGACTACTCTCTTCCCCTTTATCCTTTGGATTGTGCAGATGAAGGGTAATGATTTGATGCTTCAGGAAGAATTTCAGTTTTTGTATGGTTACGCTTTACATAAGCAGATACTCAGGTATCCCGATGCGACAGCACCTCAGGGAGGGGAAGTGCTCTCTCGTATATGCGCGCACACAGAGAGGTGTTATTAACCTAATTGATCAGTAGTTCAATTTCTCTTCGCCCTGGAAGGTGCTTCATGTAAAATTTAAATGGATCAACCCTCAGGACAAGTCCTTATAATAATGTGGTTTCCTGGTCCTGCCTTTGAGTTCTGTACCTGTTGAGGAAGGTGCAGTCTGTAGATACTGTTGAGCTCTTAGGGGGGTGGGGCGGTTACTGAATGTGGCTGCACCTCTTTCCTCTTGGTATCTGAGAGTTGGTGTGACTGCACTGCGTTGGTCTAGGAAAGAGCTCGGGTTGTACTTGGGTTCAGCATTCCCTAGGGGTGTCCTCAAGTGCGGGGGGGGGAGTGCAGGGAAGGGGGATAGGAGCTCATGTACTACCTGTTTGCTCACCAACAGCCTCTCTTCTATGTAAGGCCTTGGTGGATGTCCAGCTGCACACTGGAATACAAGTCAGATTCGTGGAGACCTGGAAGGAGTTTGGCGAGTTCGCCAGCATGTTCACCAAATCTGTGGCAGAGGCACCATTCAAGTAAGTGAGGGGTGGGGCTTGGAGGGGGAGGATACACATGTGCTTACAATCAGCTTTTCATGTATTGGTCATCATATAAAGTTTATTTCTGTGTAGCACTGAGAAAGGGGAGAGAAATTCTGATCCCAGGGAATTGGTTTCCAATCTGTAACTCACCGAATGCTCCATTGGTCATTCTTCAGTTGGGATGGGAATGGGTGATGGACTCTAATTAATATATACTGCTAGATATTGATAGGAATCAAAAAAAAATCTAGCCGGCCCATTAATACAATTGTTTGCCGTGCTTTACACTTTGAGTATCGAGCTCCATCATGTTAAAGTTAGATTATGTTGTTTTTGCAGTGAAGGACATCCTTAAGCTAAGGATGCCTGTCTGGGCTTATCTTGCCCTTTTATACAACATTTGATAACTATAAGTAAATGTTGTTCTTAGATTGCCTCCTCTCGAGTCTCACTCATGCTCAAGAGGTACTCTTCCTGTAACCTGTTCCTCTCCTCAAGTGTTTTTATACCTTTTGAAGTAGTCAAATGACCTTATTAATGTATATCCCTGAATCTGTCCTGATGAAGCGATTGTTGCTGATGTTGCATCCTTTTGGTTTTTCTCCTTTGGAATGTGTCTGCTCCACCTTTTTGGAGAGAAATGGATTGCACAAATAAACATGCTGAGGCAAGGCCTCAACACTGTACAGACCTATCATAATTTCCTTTGCTGCTAGTAAGCCTAATCTTAATTTCCCCCTGGGCCTTTTTGCTGCCTTTTCACACTTGGTGGAATGTTTACGATTATTGGCCAGAACTCCAAAGGTTCTGGCCTGTACTTTCAGTACTGACTGAAGTCAGTACTTTGTCTTGATTTTTCTCTTCTCCCCACTTTTATTTTCAGCCATGGTAATTGACTTGGCTTGAGACTTTGTTTCTCAATTGCTAGCCCACTGTGTAAGCTCACGATTTCCCAATTTTGTCCAACTTTTTAACTGCGCAGCTATTATCTAAAAGGGCATATCTTCCTCTCCAACTGCTGCGTATTGGGTCTTAGTGTTGATATTCCAAGGAGCCACTTAACACCCGAAGTATAACAACTTTTAAAAGGTAACAGAAGAAGCATTTAATCCAGTCCCTCCCACCCTAGGCGTCAGCGTGAAGAAACAAACTTTTCCTTCTACTTGGAGAACGACTGGGCTGGCGGAGTGCGGGTGGATCGTTGTGGGAAGGGCCTCCTACAAGTCTGGAAGCGGCAGCTGCAACAGTTTAACAGAGTCAGTGTGGAAATCGCCAACGCAGTGGTGGCAGCATACCCCTCTCCACAACTCCTGGCACAGGTAGGCCAACTAGATATGGCAAGGTATCTGTGACACAGAGATAATTCACAATAGTGTAACCATTATTCGTTTTAAGCATAAACAAGTCTAAATGTCAATAGGTCTGGCTTATGAATGAAATGCATTGTGTCATTGATGGGTTTAGGTACTAGGTAACTCATCATGCATGCACTCTGGCACTAATTTTTGCACTCATGCATCGATCCATTCATGCATCCACCGTCTGACAAAACATCTTTAAAACAGATACAGACTTAACAACATATGCAAGATTAATGAACAGGATACAAAAAGAAAACATGTCTCAACAAATTGGGAATATGCTTGCAATAATGAAACTAAACATAGTAGCTGGTGTGACAGCCATGTAGTGATATTGTTGTTCTGAAGTTTCAGCATGGCCACCACCTTAAGAACAAACATGTTGGCCATCTTGTAATGGTAAAACAATGCTACAATATGGAATACAGCATTCCAATATAGTCGTCTGATTTAGAGGCAGTGGCCACATGGAATGCGGTGCACCGCAGATGAAACGTGCAGCAAGCAATTGGCCTTTTAGCAATGCCTGGGGAGCTATAGTATCCTCTTAAGGAAAATTAAAGTTAAAAGAGGAGAAGCAAATAAATGAAAGTTGAACTAAGAAAATGAAAGCTAAAATTGTGGCAAACCAGTCTGGACGCTGAAGTGCTGAACCCATTTGTTCTAAGTTTTTGCCAAATTTGTCGTAATTCCGTTCACCCTTTTTTTCCCTATAGCTGCGTCAGAATTCCTTTGTCAATTCACATGCGAAATCAATGTATTGGAATGCCACTTTTTACAGGGAGAAGCTAAGGTGGATGACGAAACAAAACTCTTCCCGTGGAAACTTTAATCTAACTATACAGACAGACAGTGTATTATCTTTATAAGTCTCTGTAGTCACAGAAAAAAATACAAGGTCAAAGTGATGTTACAGTCGAATATAGGAATAGTATCTTAATTAAAAAAAATTTCACTGAAGAAACCAAGGGTTTAAGTGACGTTCTAGTTTGGTGTTGAAATAAGTTAAGAACGAACATTTTAAAAACCCCAAAATTGAAATTTGCCAGCAACAGTTTAATGAACCAACTATAAAGTGCACCCCCCATCTTGCATGACTTATGATCTCACACATTACATCAGTCATGACAACATTGATGACATCATCCAGTCATTATAAGATCGTCCTATATGGCTCGTGGAATTTAAGTAATTGAGCAATTTGGCCATGCACAGACTCCGGGCCCAATTACCCACTGTGCATGGTATATGGCCTTGCACAGTGGAGTATTGGCCGCAGGCCCTTCCCTCGGGGATGGCTCTGCACCTAACTCCCCACAGGCATAAAACCACCAGCTGATGGCCAGCTGCTTCTGTGTGGCATAGATTACAATCCCTCGCTACCCTTCTCCTGCAACCACTCCTGCAGCTGAGCACAGCCGCGAGCCGTCCGCAGCAGTGGTTTAGGTTTCAAAGAGGGGTTAGGGATCCCTCTGCAAGCGAGTGCACTGGACCTCTTTTCTGGGGAATGGATGGAGCGTTCCTGAGAACATGTGCCCCATGGGTCTCCCTGACTGGGTGACACCTCTATCTGGTGCACAGTCAATGTGCCTCCTGGCAGCATCTTTGCTTGCTTCTGTATTATGGCAGAACGGCAGAGGATTCCCTTACATGCATGGGGAGAAAACCATGGTTCACTTCCAGAGAAAGATGGATCGTCAGTACAGGCAGGTGTTTTTTGTTGAAATTTGCTGTCCACTGTGTCCTCTTGCTTCACCCTCCCCAGCCATTCCTTACTTAATACTTAAAATGGGGGGACCTTTATTATGGGGTAGTACAATAATGGAGAGCGACAGACCAAAACTCCACCCAAGAACGGAGCATTTTCGTTGTATGGTTTGTCAACGAGATTTGGTAAATTGTACGTCTCCATGTTTTTGACTGGGTTCACCTGGCACACAAGGATAACAGACTTTCCCCCCCCCCCCCCCAAAAAAAAACTAGTGATACGGCAGAATCATGAAACGGTGATCTGTGCCTATTACGCCATATTGTCAGTCAAATATTATGGCTGTCTCACATTTACAAAGCAGCAAATACCAGATCTTACTACCTGTAGCCTGTGTAACTTCTTATTATTTGTGTGTTTGGAAACAGTATCTTTGTAGGGGCACTTTTTTAACACTGTGCAATCCAGAACAGTGATGACACACTATTCGAATGGTCATGGTAAGTGAGATATTGCATCTGATGGGAGTTGGTTGCAGTAAGGCTGGATGACTAGTTTTAGAGGTTTGATGCTATTGACTCCCAGCAAAGACGATTATCAAATTCAGTCAGTCAAAGAGTAATTAGAATGTCCTTTGCTGTTTCTAATATAGATCCAGTTGTGGAGGTCTGACAACATCACCTTACGTTGAAGAATGTTGATGATAATGCTCATCTGCCCTCTATCCAGTTCCATAGTGTGCAAAATGCTAACAGTCCTTTATCTAAGGAGTTCTGGCAGAAAGTGGGGGGCGGGCTTACTTCACGCCACTAATAGTTAGCAAATTAAATCTGTTAATCAACTATCTTCACATAAGTTCATCTGGGGTACGCTCTTACTTAATTAAAAGCACCAAAATAGCAACAAGCATTTTCAATGCAATAGGTCTCGCATTAACAAGAGTTTAAGCATTGGCAATGCAATAGCTTAAACTCTCACAAATGCAAGACCTTTGGCGTTGCAAATCCATACTAATATAATTAAAAGAGAGCCCAAACCTTTGAGGCGAGTAATCTCAGGAACCACAGCACCAATCACAACACCCAATACAGCGTTGGAAAGGGCAGTTGCAGCAGAAGGACATATGCTATGCAGATGCCCACCATATACATTTAAAATGTAAAAGAACCGTGCCAGCAAAGTAGTCACTTGTGGGCGTGTCTGCGTTGTGCTGGGGCGTGACAAATGCTGGGGGCGTGTGGTACGTTCCGCCCTTCATGCCATGTCTCATATCGTGTGCTAATCCCACCCTGCTCCCTTTAAATACCCCTGCACCCCATAATCATAACCCACACTTACTTTTAGACACACCTCCCGCCACAAGTTCTAGAAGTGTATGTCGGTGCTGGCCATCAATGAGAGAGACCTGTGCATTTCTCAAATGGGTGGTGAAAAAATAGGAGTATGTTGCTGGAGATGTGGGCCGCTGTGCCACCAATGTACTTACCGGGGGAGGGTAAACTCCCATTATTCTGCAACTTTCTTTCCGCATACCATCACTCCGCATACTTTAATTACGAAAGTACCATGACTCCGCAATGCCATTATAACGCATGGCAATACATTTTATATGCTTTTACCACTCATACATTTACAACGAAATTCGTTGTAAATGCATGAATGGTAAAAGCATGTTTTTTTTAAATGTTTGGATAAGGTAAGTGTGGGTATAGGGGTATATGTTTTGGGGTGTTTGGGTATTTTAAGGGTTCAGATATAGTTTTGGGTTATGGGGTACAGGGGTAGTTTTAGGGATAGGTTTGGGTTTTGGGGTACCGGGGTATTTTAGGGTTCAGGGGTAGGTTTGGGTTTTAGGGTACAGGGTTATTTTTAGGGTTCAGGGCTAGGTTTGGGGGTACAGGGGTATTTTTAGGGTTCAGGGGTAGGTTTGGGGGTACAGGGGTAAGGGTTCAGGGCTAGGTTTGGGGGTACGGGGGTATTTTAGGGTTCAGGGCTAGGTTTGGGGGTACGGGGGTATTTTAGGGTTCAGGGGTAGGTTTGGGTTTTGGGGTACAGTGGTATTTTTAGGGTTTGGGTTTTGGGGTACAGGGGTATTTTTAGGGTTCAGGGGTAGGTTTGGGTTTTGAGGTACAGGGGTATTTGTAGGGTTCTGGGCTAGGTTTTGGGGTACAGGGGTATTTTTAGGGTTTAAGGATAGGTTTGGGTTTTTGCGGTACAGGGTATATTTATAGGGTTAAGATTGGTTAGTGTTTAAAGGTGTTGGGGTATTTTAAGGAGTAAGGGTGGGTTATGATTATGGGGTGCAGGTGTATTTAAAGGGAGCAGGGTGGGATTAGCACACAATATGAGACATGGCATGAAGGGCGGAACGTACCACACGCCCCCAGCACAACCCAGACACGCCCACAAGGGACTACGTTGCTGGCACTGTTCTTTTACCTTTTAAATGTATATGGTGGGCGTCTGCATAGCCTATGTCCTTCTGCTGCAACTGCCCTTTCCAACGCTGTATTGGGTGTTGTGATTGGTGCTGTGGTTCCTGAGATTACCCGCCTCAAAGGTTTGGGCTCTCTTTATTTTATTAGTATAGATGGATATATAGATATATATATTACCTACTGGCAGTAGGTAGTTATAGTTAAGATTGTTTTCCATAGGGAATCCACAACATTCTATTGGGAATAACTTTGGCGCCGGTTGAGGAATCTGCCTGAAATTGTCCTCAAATTTGCCTCGCTGCGCGCTGCTACTTCCCTGAAAGTTTGGGGGGGGTTCGGCAAGCGGGGGCCGAGATAAAAGGGGGGGTCCCAAAACGTGTTTTCCCCATGTTAATTTCCATAGGGCGGTTGGACTCACTTTTAGCCCGAACGGCTGAATGGATTTCCACCAAACTTGGCAAAATTGTAGGGACTGGTAGCCCGATGTGCCTTTGCTATGTCTCAAGATATGTGCTCCAGTGGATTTCGAGTAACTTAGGTTAAAAAAATATATATATCTATAAGCGCACTCCGGGGCGCGAACCAGCGCGCTACGCGAGTGGAAAGCTGATTGGCTCTCGGGTGTCTGTCAACATTCCAAACAGTCCGGAGCGGCCGCCATCTTGTGTCTTGGTAGGATCGAAACACAAGAGGTGGCAAAAACAAAGGGGGAAATGACCAAAAGGGGGCAGGATAGACCCCCCTGACCTCCTAGGTTTGATGTGGGGGCCATAAAAGGGCCCTGCGGGGCAAAAAAAAATATTTTTTTTCTTCGAATTTTGCGGGGGGAGCGCCCGGTACGCGCACCGGGGAGCGTACCATGGGGAAAAAAGAATGACAGATTTTTTCAAAAAAGTAGCATTTTTTTTATAAATTGGAGGTAGTTCTAAAAAGAACTGTTTTTTTATTCTTTTTGTTTTATAGTTTTTTTATTGTTTTTTGGAAGATTTTTTACGAACAATTTTATATATTTTTTGTTATTTTTATGGGGAGAAAAAAAAAAAGGAAATTGTAAACGGCTCAACTGGAGCAAAAAAAATCTGGAAAAAATGTAGGTTTTTTTAGGCAATTGTGGTTGTCACCAGCACGGTTGAGTTTAATGCTTTGCTCACCATAGCTAATTGTCCTTCCACAAAATATGCAAACTATTTTGTATTGTCCAAACTGGGTTTGGATGTTTGGGACCATCTCCCTTGTCTCTGGACCCGATGGAGTGGGTTGCTTACTTTGGGAGGTGCTGGGAGAAGATTGGGGAGGGTTTCTGGTCAGTTCTCTGACCTCTGCCGCAGCATAGTTGTTCGGGTGCCGGCGTTGCATGTGGCGAATCATGGTGTTGTTGCCAAAAGAATACTTTTTGGCAGGGTTCCCCCTTGAAAGTACAGTGCCACAGATCATACAAGTCACCTTTGGCGCATTAACTTTTTTTTGGCCCCTTGGGATTTTAAAGAACTCCCAGACTATGTGCTCCTTTGGCTTATAGGTGGTAGTATCCTCAGGCAGGTACTGCCTCTCCTCCTCCACCACTGTGGTGTTGTGGTGGTCCTTGTGGTGGTGGTGGTGGTGGTGGTGGTTGAGATGCTCCTGCTGCTACTGTAGCCATTTCTCAGTACAAATAGGTCTGCAAACAGGTCTTCCTCAGTCAAAGTAAAAAGTGAGAATGAGGAAAAAAAGGTGGGGGCTTTCATCTTTTGGAAAACAAAACTGTCCTGAACCAATGAAAAGTGTTATTTTCAGGTCACATGACCCGACAGGTTTACGTAGCGCGATCGTATGTGCTAGAGTGCGTCCGGGTGCACTTACGCCGTGCATATCACGCGACTAAGCGATACGTCACGATGATGTTTTTGTTCGCGGCATTAGCGCTAACGGGACGCTCACCGGTACGCGCACCGGAGCGCGCCACAAGACTGCGCGCACCGGGAGAGCTCCAGGGCAAAAAAAAACCATGAGCAATATACATAAAGAAAATAGTATTACATAAATATACAATATAGGATTCATTTTAAAAAATATTACATTTCATAGCTATAGAAATTTGCTAATAAAAAACCTTTGAAATTCACTGAAAAAAACATAGGTTTGAGTCCCTATATATAGTTAGGAATTAGCCTTTAAAAAAAACTATGAAATTCACTGAAAAAAACATAGGTTTCACACCAGTTATAGTTGGGAATTAGCATTTAAAAAACCTATTAAATTCACTGAAAAAACCATAGGTTTCACACCAGTTATAGTTAGCTGGAAATTTTACTGACATAAAACCATTGAAATTCCCACGTTCTAGTTAGTTGGACTCACTATAACTTGCGCGCCTGCAATGCACTGCTGATGACGTCACATATTACATCACTCATGACATCATGACGGCAGCACGACTGGGTGGGGCAGAACAGGGATGGGTCATCAAAAGCAGATGAGATTCTGCCACCAGTAGGAACTACGCCAACACGCGTTTCGGTGTAAAGCCCAGATTAGGACGCACCTTCGTCAGGGCGAGGAGGTACCAAGGAGTGGGGGGACAACCCAACAAGAATACAGATTAAAGATTCCTACCGATCCCGCAACGTAGGGAGTAATGCTTGAACACGGATCCTATTTCAGGCGTTCGCTGGAGGGTCAGTATAGGTTAGATTTCTCAAAGTTCTGTTCTGCCCCACCCAGTCCTCTTGTCAGTGCAATATTGTCCATCTTGATTGTACGCTTAGGCACTGATGTACCCTTTGTGAATGTGATTGTATGAATGAGAGTAGAAATTTTGAATGTGAGACAGTGGGAAGTGAATGTTGATGTGAGCGGTTTGTGTGGGACTCCTAATCATTTTGAAATTGTATATATTTAAACTTATGTAATGTTTTTTCATCCCAAACGAATAATGTTGACATACATAAAAAATTTTTTTGATAAAATGATAAATAAAGAAATCCTAAAATAGTTCTTATGTGTATCTGGCTCTGATACTACTTGTTGTCACCCGTTTGTATATTTAGGGATCCTCTGGTAGGACCTTAGTGTATATCCGTGGCAGGGTTGTTGCTGATTTAACCCGTCTGACCTGCCTTTATTCAAAAAACCCCGACTGGGAACCCCCTTCTATTTTGTTGTTTGTCATTACCATAAGACACCTCATCTCTGAAGTTTTAACTTCGGATTTCTGCTAGTAGTCCGGCTTTGAAAAGTCGATCTTCTGCTGACCCACTTTAAGTAACAGTGAGTCCATCCTAGAGCTGCAGCACTGCTAATGTATCTTCTGTTGTACTTCTCAGTAAAGCTATAGATCAGATCATATACAAATTGGCATAAATGCAAGTCACTTTTTCTGACCTGTAAATGTTGTTGGGAAAACGTTTGGGAAGGACAATTCTGTTTTTAAAAAGCTTGCCCAGATACGTAGAAATGAGGTTTCTGTAGCCAAGGGTGGTAAGTCAGGACTACATGCTCAGCTAGTAGCCTCTGGCTCGGGATACACACAATCTTGGTGCCCAGCTTTGGCGGTCATTTAGTACGTGCCACACATATGAATTGCCCCCAACGTTGCTGAGTAACGCAGCATGTTGTATTTTCAGGTTCTAAACTACTCAGGAATGTTTGAAGAGTCTTTTACTCAGTCATGAACTTTCCCACCTGGGTGAGAATTGACTGGGCTACAGACAAGACTGGAGAAAAGCTCATCTAAAATATTGCATCACTTTAAGAATTTTGGAGCATATTTGTGCAGGAGTGAGACCCCCCCCCCCTTTATAGGTGTAATTACCTGCCACATCCTGATCCTTTTTTCACAGATTATGAACATATTGGTTTCTTTGATACCCCCTTTTTGGGTGGCACTTTTTTTTTCCTTTCACTGTTTTCTTTCCAGTGGCAAGAGTTTTCCTTTTTAAATTCAATAGTATATTGGAGAAATGATCTCCCTCTGCAAGCTGTTAACAGCACGTGCAAAGGAGATAGGTATTAGCAGCTGACCATCACAATGTCTGTGTAGTAGAAGCTGGCTTCTCGTGAGTTCTTGTGTTAGTAGCTGGCATCTCGTGAGTTTAATGTGTTTTCTATACTGGATCAGTATTTAGTCGATGACAAACCACCTCTTGCAAATCTGCAACAAGGGCCCGATTTGAAGAAAGATTAGGATAGGAGTTGACTCACTTGGGTAAAATGGGATGAAGTCCCAGAACAGTATCGGGGTCTGCATCGATGCCTGGTAAGTAGATCACCACCACTTTCTAAGATCTTCCTAAACCTGTTCAGGAGGGAGAGCCTCCTGGCACAAACTTCTGAAAGCAACTCCTGCAGGGCAAGTGCAAATTCATAAAGCTATGGGTCTATCGCCTGTTAAAGCCTGTCCTGAATAGAACTAGAGGGACCACTATTGGACAGGCCCATTCACCCTGTGGTTTTCTCCCTCCCTAAGGTACATCCCCAATGCAGTTTTTCACTGTATTAGTAGTCCGATTGAATTATGGCCTCCGTGCCAATAATTTTTCGAACATATGCTTCACTAATACTCCACCATCAGCTCAAAAACTCTTTCGATATTTTTAAAAGGATTCAATTCATCTTCATATTGACATTTTCACTCCATTTAAAAAAAGACAGTGGATTATTTCGACGTGTCCTTTAACCTGTTTTTCCCTGGCTTCTCTTACATTGGCCCCATTTACTTCTGGAGAGACTTTACGAAATATGGAGACTTCCAACATGGATCAGCCCTTAGCATGTGGGCAGCCAGATTCTCAGTCTTTGCATAAAAGTACTTGGATGCAAAATTTGGAATCCCCCAAGAATGATCCATTTGTTGTAAGATTCCTCCAGAAACTTCTATTACACCTTGTTGCGAGGAAGAGGCAATTAAAAATATATATATATGTATTTACTGTAACAGTTCTGGTTAAGGCGGAAGAAATTGACTGCATTTGCTTGGTTGATAACAGCCTTTTCAGTCAGTAAACCATGCAAGTCCCCCTACAGGAAGAATATACAACCGTGTACCAAACCTGAGGCCGTTTAACATTCATGTGAATCAGATTTGTGACTTTTTCCGTGCTTTAACGACCCTTACATAAGATTCAGATGCTGAGAGCATCACGATTATTCATCTGAACATGTGGTTCATAGGTGTTCAAGGAGTAGTTAAGCTGGATATCCCCAACGGTCAAAAACAATGTGCCTCGCTACAAGATGGGGCAACAGAGTCCTAACCCGAGGATAGTTCCCAACAATATGCACTTGAGTTTGTGGCACATTCATAAATCTGATACAGCTGACTTGAATACCGTATAATAGTATGAATTACAAAAGTATGAGTAGCAGCGGATTGTTGTTTAATTTGTTCTGCTTTGGTAGGGTTAAATAGTATTTCACTGTCAGAACAAGGTACCATTTATTAGAGATCATAGAAACAGCAGCCACAGCCAATACAGGTTTCATCTGTTACACTGGACTTTTTCAAGGCATTAGAGTTATGATGCGATATGGGCATTTGTTAATGGAGTCAGCTATCCATCACAGTCGGTCTTGCATGTCATTTAAAATCATAGTAAGACAGATGTGGTGTGTAAGTTGTGAGCACACTAGTTGGTGCTAGTAATATTGTCCTTCGTTTAGGTTACAGAATTGTTCCCTTATTCATGAAGTGTAGCGGTAGCGTCCACGATAAGATTCATGCAAGCTGATCTGTATTGGTTAAAGAGCATGTTTGCAATAAGGGGACAACTCTAAGATCATTTTATACTGCATGAAAAGTTTACTAACCTAAAATTCCTTCCGTCCTATTGATGTTCACCACATTCCTAACTGACCTTCTTCTCCTCTTTTACACATTGCAGAAGAATGTTTTTGCCTCCAAGATAGGTTACAAATTAGAACTAAGGTAACTTATTGGTGGAGAGCATTCCGTGATGTCTGCAAGAGCAGATTTCCACTCCTGGGCCCTTACTGGCATGTTTAAAAGTTTAGGATCGTGAAAAAGTTAAACTAGGCTTACATTTTGTAAACAAAACAGGTTCAGTTTTAAAGTGTGTTTGCCTGAAGGGGTACTATGCTGCTTTTAATAGACACATTATTGTTCCCCCATGCAATTCTTTTATCTACCAGGGAAGGAGGAAAAGCTGAGCGCACCTGTCAGGATTTGAACCTGTGACCTTGTGGTCAAACACAGATCCTTGTAATAGAGGTATTAGCCACAGCTCTATCATTCGGTTATGTCTGTAAATGTATATGCTTAGAGAGCTGCACTGGGGCCTTGAATCTTGAATGCGTCAATGTTTGTGTACATTTTGGATAGTGAATAGTACGTTACTTTGAGTACAGTAATGTCCCGAAAGTAGGACGTTAATTGGAGTATGGTAATGTCCCGAAAGTAGGGTGAGATTTTATTTTCTACAACCAGCTGTTGCATGTCGCATGTCTATCATGCTGAGTGGAGAGTACACTGTGCCTCAAGTGAGTTTACAGCTATTGTACTGTTCGTTTCATTGCAGGCCTACAAGCGGTGCTCCTCCACCGAAGCACGGCAGGACTTTCTCAAGGACATCCTTGTACGCCGTGGCGAAGGAGTCATCGCCACATCACGACGAGTTGGACCAGAACTTTCCAAACGGATTTATCTTCAGATGACGTCCATGAACCCAGAGCTTTCTCTGGAGGTTACCACATAGTATCATGGAGGACCCTGTCGTCAGGTGAAGGAAAGCAGAGTGCCTTGTCCCAAAGAGTGAGGACCACACTGTTGCGGATTGCTCTGGGTTAAGGGTGATCTAAGAAGCACCATTATCTGGAATACATCTCTCCTCAAGATGTGATGGTCCCACCTGCGTTATTTCCAAGCATTAACAAACCACAACTTTTATGAACAGATTTTTATTTAAAATAGTTTGTTGTAATCCTTTATGTATGGAATAAAGTAACTGTGAGAAGTTGATAAAGTGTTTTTCTTTATATTAAAAATGCATTTCAAAGAAGAAATGGAAAGGAAGAGTCCTTCGTCCGGCAGTGGAGGGTCGGTAAACCCAGACAGCAGGCAATATTATGGTAATTCATCCTTGCAAACAGAGAAATAATGTGGCACAAACTTCAGGCAGTGAAGAAATGAGAACCACCCAACCATGACCTCCAGAGTTGGCCAATATGAAGGGAGGGTTCCTCCAAATGTAATTATCATATAATTATAACAAACAGAACTTTATGTAAATTTTATCAGTCATAGCTGAGAGACTGGCGCTTGATCATGAATCACTGGTGTTCAGCAAGAGAATAACTTTCGACTGATTTCACATACACAAGGGCCTTTGATCCTTTCTCTCCTAGCCAGCAGTTTTGAGGAGTCTCTCAGCGGTTTCAGTGACCCCCGACTGTCCCATGCACTCCATGGATTCAACCTTGGTCCAATACGGCTCAGGATCACTATGCCCAGTCTAGTTCTCAGAGGTCCCAAGTTGTGAGGTGTGCTGTACTACACCAGGCAAGATCTTGTGGGCTCGCAGTCGAGTCACCATGTCCTCGTACAAGTTATTTACACTTGTGCACAGTGGCTGGTTCTTCAGATCAGTAACTCCACACACTGCAAATATGCCCAAGGTGCAAATCACGACAATTACAATGAAGCGCAGCAGAAGGCCAAACTTAGAGCGTCTACATGCAGGGGACGCGGTGGTAGGTGATGAAGGTTCTGGAGGAAAAAAAAAGAGATTATAAACAAATCAATTCTACATAATATGCATCGAACATCACCTTTCCCCTCCCCACAGCAAGCCTTACAATGAATGAAGCAGCAATCTCCAACAGATCATGTGAATCATCTGGCAAGCTAATGACGTGTATATTTTAGCTAGTACTACAGTAGGACCCTATGCTCCCAGTTGTGTCAAAAAAGCTTATTAACATCTCCTCTGTGAACCAATCATTCAACTAGCTCTAGAAAAGACACACCATTCCATTCCTCTTGTTTTGTTTCCTGCACGAGTGAATCATTGAGTGATACTCGGCCATCCTGAAAAACCAGGGTCTTGAATGATCATCAGTGTTTCCCACTGTGTTCAGGTGTGGCGAATCCCTTTTGAATTTGTTATAGTTAATCTACTTTGCATTGTTTCCACTCACCGTCACACCACCTTGTGAATAATGCTATACGTACCAGAGACGACTACGAAAAAAATAATTATGGTCCGATTAGTAGTGAGAAATATCAAAATTAACACACAAAATATAACTTGGTGACTTCAACCTCCACTGGAACGATCATAATGATACGGTGGTAAAAGGTCTGAAGAATTTCCTTAACGCCCTTGACCTCACTCAAATTTGCAACAGTCCAACACACGAGAAAGGCTCTATCCTTGACCTTATCATCTCCAAAGAGGCCTCTATCCAACTCGAATCTATCCAACCCTGTGACTGGTCAGACCATCATATTATCACATTCTTCATCAATGAAAAAGTTAAATTTAACCCTGTTCAATCCTCCAGGCCCAAAGTCTGGAAAAGAGACATGAAAAAACTAAACTCAAACTCTCTGCCCCCCAACAGCTGCAACTTACTACTTCCTCCTACTGGCGTTAAGGACGTCCAATCCTTGACCGATCACTATCTCAACACTATGACCTCAATAATTAATGAAGTCGCACCCTTGCAGCTAAAAAAAGCCTACGCAAAAATTTCCAATCCCTGGTACGACAGGAGTCTCAATGACGATAGACGCGCCATGCAAATGGCAGAACGCACCTGGAAATCAGCTCCCTCGGCACTAAACCTACAAACCCTGAAGAAAAAGAGAAATGCCTACTTCAGGAAAATAAAACGCTCAAAATCAGACTTCTTCAGCCGTCAGCTCGACCAAGCCAAAAATCGTCCGAGAAAACTGTTTGAGCTTATCCGAACACAATCCAAAGAACAACCCCAACCTCTCAGCACTATGTGCGAAGCTCCCCCCTGCGAAGACTTCGCCTCTTTCTTTAACCAAAAAACTGACAACATAAAGAATGATCTCCTCATGGACGCAAGCCTCTATTCCAAACCCCACTGCATAGCACCCACTAAACCAAAAAACAATGCCACTTGGTCATCCTTTGTCACCTACACGGAAGAAGAAATTGGCAGACTGCTCAGCACTCTGAAACCATCCAATCACCTCACGGACCCCCTTCCTGCTAACGCTGTCAAAGTCCTTACCCCGTCGCTCCTTCCACTCTAGACTAAAATCATTAACAGCTCACTTCAACAAGGGACCATTCCCGACTCCCTCAAAGTTGGACAAGTCACACCTTTGCTAAAGAAACCTACAGCCGACCCCTCTGACCTAAACAACTACCGTCCCATTACCAATATTCCGACTCTTGCCAAACTGCTGGAAAAATGCGCACAAATACAATTGACTAAACACATTACTCAGTTTGATCTCCTCAACTCTCATCAATCAGGCTTCCGAGCAAATCACAGTACTGAAACTGCTATGACTCACATAATTGACGACGCCCTTCAAATCCTAGACCATAACGATACCTGCCTCCTCATCCTCCTTGATCTCTCCTCCGCATTTGACACCGTCAAACATGAGAATTTACTCGAACTATTAAACACAAGAATGGGCCTATCTGGAACTGTGCTCAAATGGTTCACGTCCTTTCTGCATAACAGGTAGCAGAAATTCAAGAGCAACAACTTGATGTCCACGCCAAGACCTGTATCGCTAGGCGTACCACAAGGATCCTCCCTATCCCCAACTTTGTTCAACCTAGTTAAGGAACCTCTCACCACCTTGCTACAAGAATCCAATGTACACTTCCACATGTATGCCGATGACACCCAACTTTATCTCAAACTACAATCACCCAAAGACATCACGCTCTTGAATTCAACGATCAGAAGCACCCAATCCTGGCTGGCCGCTAATCATCTCAAACTCAATGCCCTTAAAACAGAGTTCCTTCTGATCTCACCTCCCGCGAAGATCACTACCGCACAAATGTGGCTTAAACACCTAACGGCACTCCATGTTCAACCCACCATCGTGGACTCAGCAAAATCTTTGGGCATAACACTTGCCACCAATCTCAGCATGCAGGAACACATCAACAAAGCAACTAAGGGAGCGAACTACCAAATCAACACCCTTAGGAAACTTAAACCCTTCCTTCCAGCCAAAGACTTCCAAACTGCGGTACAATCACTAGTCATACCTCGAATAGAATACGGCAGCACCGCCCTCTGCGGTCTCCCCCTAGCTACTACGGCACCCATAAGAGCCTCTTTAAACGCCGCAGCGAGACTTATCACTGGATCAAAAAAACACTCACACATTTCCCCTGACTTCAAATCCCTGAACTGGCTGCCTTTTGAAGCCAGAATACACCTGAAAATCGCTTGCTTGACGCACAAGGCTGTCCACCCGAGCTCACCTAGATACCTAGCTCAGAAGCTGACGATTTCTGGAGGCTCCAGAAACACTAGAGGCACAAACAATCTTTTGCTAAAGCCTAAAAGATTCCGCAAGGAAAAAAACCTATAAACGCTCATTCTCAGGAATGGCTCCCAGGATTTGGAACTCACTCCCCCCTGAAACCAGGCTCATCCCCTCTACCATACTTTTTAAGAAAGAAGTAAAAGCGATCCTCATGGCTAAATGCACTTGAACTACTACTGGGGATTAGTGTCAAAGACTCAATACTGATCTGTACTACTTGTTCGAACCCTTTGCATTTTTGTTTGACTTTGAAACTGACTTTCTTGATTGTTTATGATATTACTTCACTGTACTTTTAACACTATTGATGTATCTGTTTATATATGCTCCCCTACTCTGTAAAGCGCTATATAAAACTTTCAAAATAAATAAATAAATAACTGGGAAGGCTATGGCTTATTATAACTGTTTACTAACCATAGAATGCCTTTCCTAGAGGGTGCTTCGTTGTCCCCCCCCCCCTCTTGCCACTCTACCTCACTGCAATGTGTATATTATGGATAAAGTACAAGTGTTGCTAGGAGGGTTGCTCACCTTTGAAGGCCTGGGAGGACCAATTGAACCCCAATTCCACTCTGAACCTGTTTTAAAGCCCTTTCAACAGGTAGTCTGCACTTATATACTGAGTTCTGCATCTCATCAGGGGTGTGACAAGTGGGTGGAAAATACAATGCTAGGGATAACTTAATTCAATGCCAAACGGTGATACCTTATCCGAGGAGTTCTGTCTGCCCCACATTGTCCCTTTTCCAAAGAAATCAGCCACGCCACTCTGCATTACTATCAGCTATCCATATAAAAATACCAGTCATTCATAAATGTTTTAACAACTGTGTAATCATATATCACGAAAGTTTCCTCTGCTGTAGACTTCCAATACCTCAAACAGTACTTGCACCTCATCCAGTCCTGGTTGTCAAGAACGTCACCAAAACCGAATTCCACACATCAGGTAATCCAACCTGTCTCAATAACAAACCTGAATGGATTCACCCTATGCCAAATCACTCAGATTGATCCAGGACACCAATCTAACACTGAAAGAGTACATCACGAAGAAAGTAAGGGGCATATTAGCAAGAACCTCGTTAAAATTATCGCAGTTTTAGCGGCAGGAAACTGCAGCTAAAACAGCGATAATCGGCTTGCTAATATGCGTTATAAAATTCCAATAGAAGCCCCGGTTAGATGTGCAGGATATCTAACCTGGGCTTCTATTGGAATTCTATAACGCATAATAGCAAGCCCATTATCGCCGTTTTAACGGCAGTTTCCTGCCACTAAAATGGCGATAATTTTAACGAAGTTCTTGCTAATATGTCTCCAAGATTGCCTGTTATCAGCTCTCTCTACTTAAGAAAGTGAATTCAGAACGGATGCTTAAACTTTGAATTCTCCCCAACTGGATGGTATAAAGGCTCTGTTTCGTAGCATCCCAAGCTCCCACACTAGCTCCCGTTAAGGACATTCTACATGCAGCAGTTGCCTCATCAAGGGCCTGAAGAAATTAAACAACATCCCCACCGTGACTTAACTTCACTGGCTCTCCTTACCGACCCATACCACGTTCAGGTGCATGATTTACAAAGCCATCGCAACCAGCTTATCTTTAAGACAAGTTACCATCTATGGTGGCTCTCAGCACACCCTCAGCCAAGTCACCTTCCAAGACTTCTCCATAAACTACCTCAAGGTTGAACTCCTCTCTCGTTCTGCTTCCTCCATTATCAGATGTCAACACATTTCTACATGACTTCAATGCATTTCTGGAAAACCATGTGAAGGTCAGCCCTTGCCAGCTTAAATCTTCAAAAGCAGTTCCTTATCCACTGGCACCTTGCCTAGTCGGCTAACAAGAGTACTACCTCTGGTGGCTCCCGGCACACCACAACCAAGTCACCATCCGACTGGAGGCTAAGTGCAAAAAAAAAAAATAGCTGTCTGTCTATGCACCCAAATTCTCGATAAAACACTCCTGTACCTGTTAGGGCTGCCACAACCCTGCTACAATTTAGTAAACAGCTGAAGACGCACTTCATAACCCCTTAAGTGCTGCCGTCAGCCAACGGTCGTCGCTAGCACTACCTTGCCAGTGCTGCGCACGACCTTTGGCCGACGGGCCAGCATTCGTTCTTCGAACGTTCAGCACTAGGCGCTGAACGTTCGATGCTCTTATGAGGTTAAAAGAACACAGTAAATGTCAATCACTCTTAGAAACCAGCCACAGCTTTTCAATACCATGCTGAGTTTTTGCCTTTCAGCTACATGCATAAAACTGCGCACAATTACATAGTTTTAAGTCCCACACAGGAGCTATTGCGTGACATAGTTTGTTTGAAAGTTTTTGTATTCCCACAAACTTGTGAGTTTATAGGCATTACATACTGCTTTCTACCTCAGGAAATGGGCAGAGATGTACTCCAGCAAAGATAGAGAGTAGATCCCTTTACAGAGAGTGATGGGGAATAGCCTGAACCTTTCTCGGGGTGAGGATAGGAGTCTCTCCTTCCATATTGAGGAAAAATAGAAAAACATGCATTTTCACACTGAGTAATATTACACTATGTTGAACTAAGCAGATGGGAAATAGCAGGCTCTTAAAATAAACAAATAAATAATGACCGCTCAGTAGTATGCCTGAAAAGCTGCGACTGACAGCTTAAAAGCACACTACTTCCACATTTTGCGAGCAGAGGAATCTTGTGAACCGGCACCCATGTGGAAAAGTACGTCTGCGAGGGCAGACTTAGTATGTCCTTTGTGTATCAGGCCCATGGAGCCTTAATAGCCACTTCATGATATTGTTTGAGTAACAACTGGATCTTTTTTCTCGAAACTTGGCTCCTGTAAACACAACCTTCTTAAACTTTGTGATCAGGGTAAGTGTGCATTCCGTTGTAAATATCTTTAAATGTGCAGCCTAAGACTGCATTATCCTGTGCCTTTATACGATTCACTTTTTAGACATTAAATCTTAAAATTACAAAGGACTGCAAACTAGGTCTATGGCATTCTATCTGTTCAACCTTCATCAGTTAAGCAATGCCAAAACACAATGTTGGAACAGCTCAGCGGGTTCTAGAGTACTTCATAATTTACAAATCGCAAGCAACTGCACTTACTGTGTGCTTTACTCTTGCCATTTTCAGCTTTCTTCTCCAGCTCCTGCTTGGCCGCGCGCAGCGCATCGTACTCCCGCCTCCTGCGCTCCTTTTCCTCTGCCTTCTCACGCCGGCGCAGCTCTCGCTCCTGCGCATCCCTCACCCGCTGCTCAGCTTCACGCTTCTTCTCCAGTTCTGGAATGAAATAGTAGACATCAGAATCTACAGTACCACTAAACAACTGTACCACACAAAAGCAGAAATATCACCAGTACTAAATCCTCAGTGACCATAACACTGGGATGTACTGTCATAAAGGGCAAGGCACCAGAACAACTGCATAGCATTGAAAGTATAAACACAGGTGTAGCCAAAGCTTTTCTCCAGCTTTGGGAGCCTTGAATAGTAGGACTTCCCACAACTGTAGGGGTGTGACGGTTAGAAGTTGTGTTGGTTCTGTAATTGGCAGCGATGGCAGAGGGAATGGATGCTGCAAGCTGCCTGTATCCTACTGCTGAGGAGCCTGGCACTTATTCTATAAATTAACCTCTGGTCTACACTCTTCTGGATTCCCCTTCATGCTACATAGGACTCTAAAGCACTTAAATATGCAGCAAAAACATCTTAGGTGCTTGAAATCCATTGGTAATTACATAATTATATTCTAAAGGTGTAAAAGCTCAACAGTTTCACTGATATGCACTGGTTCTCTGGGGGAACACTGCAACAAGTTACTTTCTTTAAGCAATGTTCAGTGCAGGCCACAGCAATCTTAGTAGTTTCAAATTAAGCTTTTGGAGCAAAGGGCGTTGGCACCAAAAGAACAAGGTCCACCCCCACCACGTAGCAATTAACTACGAATTCTTCCTAATGACGTGCAGCTTTCTCTGCTTCAGGCCTCTCCCCAATACCACAAGATCAGGCCTCAGGAAATCAGACCGCACAACAAGAACCCAGTAGTCCCCTTATGCCAGGTCTCCATTCCGGCATTCGTTCCACGGACTGTGAACCCTACACAGCCCAAAAACTAGTCTCCCTTCTGAGTCATAAAACTTTTTGTAGAAAGCAACTTCCAGTGGTTGGCTGAGTAGTAGGTCAAACAGACTACCAACAGCAGATTTAGGCCCAGCTACCTCTTATGGTCAACTTGGGAAACTAGTTTCTCCTATTTGCCAGCAAATCATAGAGAGCAGGAATACAACCAAGAGGTAAGACAAGCACGGTATAATGTTCCTCTTGAGGTACAAATGGACAGTCACAATAACTGAAGTCTTGTGAACTATTCTTTCCGGCCAGATAAGCCTCATAGAGGTCTCTGGGAAACCTAAAAATGGTGTATTGCTCTCTTTACCAAGCATGAACCTTCCCCCACTCCCCCCCGCCCCCCTAATCTGCTGGAACTATATCTGCCCTCCACAAGTACAAGGTGTTCCTCCATGTCTGTGACACCAACAGGCAGGCCTCCTGCAAAGACCCAAGACATAGGGTCTAGAAAACCATTCTTAGTGAACAAAAGGCATATTTACACAATCACAGCAGGGAATGTCTGAATGCTGTGTCCAGCTAACAGCTTGAACTCTGGAACTGGCAGCGCTTTTATCAGGCTGGGCTAATTAGTGTTATCCCAGCCCAGGGGATGCATTCATGTTTGTAATTTCTTTCAGGCTAAAGAAAGTATGTGTTTTATGTATTTCCAAATCAGTGTTTGGGTGTTTCAAGCAAATCTACCGAATATGCAGCAAACATTACGCTAATCACAACCACCTTTCATACATTATGCGATTAGAGTTTAATTTTGCATCTCACATATGGAAGGGGTCAGCGCTCTGACACTCGCACAGACATGTATAGGATTGCGAATATTCAAAATTGCATCTCGCAATTACCAGATGATCACAAATAACTGTAGTGTTGTCTGCACTTCTATAGTTCATTTTTACCATGGTATTAATATTGCACACCTCTTGGAGATAGCCTAGAGTCCTTGTCAGTGCAAGCCTGCAGAGGCGTCATTCGAGGATCAGAGAGGATACAGTGACTGAAACAGGTTTACGAGAGACCACGCCACACAAAAAAAGCCTGGGAAGGTTCAACAAGGGAATTCCCTGTAGCTCCCATGAACGATGCGCTGCCTAGCAGCCTGCCGCTGCCTGGCGACCCAGCGGAGTGCATTGCACTACTTGCACTAATTTTGGAAGGCAGAATATATGCAGTCTAATGAGGCATGAGGGACTAGATGGCTGCATGCTCATTATCCGCACGTCCCACCAATGAAAACAAGTATTGGCAAAGCCAACAGGTTTAATCTGTTGACTTTGCTACTGATTTTTGCCAATGCTTACCCTTATAACCAAAATGAAAATAAAATGGTGATATGTCATTGCTGTAGAGCGCGGATCAAAAACATGTATTTAAAAACGCAATGCGTACGTGTGCATTTGTCATCATACATTTATATATATATATTGCAATGGAGGCCTAGCCTAACTAAATAAATGCTGTCATGCATCACCATGTGTGTACATTTAAAAGATGCCTGACACCCATCTTGGAGCAGGAAATAATAACGTGCAAAAAGGCACCATTTAAAAAAAGGAGAGGGAGAGTCCCGGAAGCTGGCAGAGAATTACAGCTTCCGAGTCTTCCAAAAAGCAACTAAATAAATACTGCAACAGGGAGATGTGGATCGGGTGTCTGGGGAAGTGGACACTGGAGCTAGTTGGTAGAGGTAACAATGAAGTTTGGAAAAAAACACAAGGGCGGGGGTAAGCAGTACATGACAGAGTAAGAAAAAATGAACTCCCATTGAGAGCTTAAAGAAGAAAAAAAAAGTAGTTCCCCGAGTGTGAGCTGTTGAAGGATACAAGTCATTCAATCAAAAGCATGGTAAAGAAACTATAAGCAATGGGCTGACCCAAAGCCCACTGTAAATACTGGCACTGGCCACAATAGGTTCACGTACAGGTCTTTCCTCTCCTCTTGGTTAGTAGTAGAAAGGAAGGCCTGCAGAGGAAGGGGGGGGGGGGAGGGGGTGGTACTGGCACAATGAGGCATTAACTTAATGAACTGACAATTGCATGATAGCCGCGGGCCGTGCAGGTCTCAGCGGTGGGGCCAGATTTTGAAGGACGATGCCGAGGGAAAATAATTCATGTTCCCTCAACATCATCCCTCGAAATCCACCGCCAACCGGACTCACTGCCCCACCGCTGTTACCTGCACGGACAGCGGCTGATAACTAACTACCAATTGGCAAAAGTGAGCTAAATGGAAACTGAAAATTGTGTGCTACCTCGTATCTAGCAATAAAGGGCTACTTGGAAACTGGATCTCATGCGGTATGTGGAAGTTGCCTGTGATGTGTCGAAATTGTCTTTAATGAGACCTAGCTATGATGTGCCTGCTTCTCACAGGCTATTATACATAAAATATCAATGGTGTTCTTACAGGGGTCAAGTGCCTGCTAAGAGGTGCCAATAAAGTGCTTATTGGGAACTGGCTAAAATGTCTGCTTACATGAACAACAGACGATATGAGTATTTGCAACTGGCAATGATGTGGTAACTGAACCAGCAGCTTGGGTAATGGCTTACAATATGCTACTTGGGAACCGTCTATGATCAGAACTAGGAAAGTGTTCTTATTTGTAACTAACATTGCTCTCCGCTAGAAGCATTACCACCCCCCAAACCGCAGGGCTCTGTTTTAACATCCCATACTAATAAAACTTACATCTACTGCCCATCACGCTACCACACCGACCCACAATATGCCTATTGCATGACTAAATCTCAACCTTGCCGCCATCTTTCCTACCAGACTAATACCACCACATCCCAACCTAAAATCCTCTTCAGACTGAACAGCACACCCAGCACGAGATACCAGAACCAGCACCCCCCCATCTTCTCCTCCCCAGCAATACAGTTCTACTACCCATATTTGCTACTAGTTGGGTTTTTCAAGTAACTGACTCACAAATTAAAAAGTCATAGACCCGCGGATGCTGGGGGTCCTATCTCTTTGGGTTTTAAAGACCAAATCAACACGTACATTTATGTTGACCACCGCAAATGTTCTCTTAATATAAAAACTATTTTAGATTCTTTATGTACAAGGGTTTGAAAACTGTTCAATAAAGTGCTATTAGACAGATTTCTTGCCCACAACCTCCAAATTCCACCCTACCTTACAAAGCCACCCTTACAGTTTTTACTGAAACAAATTGACCTTCCCTTGCCACAGAGGAGGGTGACCCAAAAACCCAGACAAAGGCAACATAAATACACATTAACCAGAAACAAAGTACTTCATTGTGGTGGTACTTGTCCTACCTGGTAAGCAACCAATATAATCCCTCAATAAACCCACAGTGGTTTTGATTGGATTTATCCAGTCTATCAAGAAAAGTCTATCCATGACACATGTTTTTCTTCTCTAAAACATACTGACTCAATCTCTCATGGTTGTGCAAGGGTCCTGGAAGTTGATTAACTATTACACTTAGCATAACGATCTATTGTATATTTGATAACTGTATATTCAATGCTCACATAACTATGTTTTATGCACACCAAGGAATGGTCAATATAAATACTCCATTGTACTCGTGTGTGGAATACTAGAGTTCACAGGCTAACGTCCAAAGAGGACATCAGACTAGATACACACGTATATTTTGTCACGTATATTTTGTCACCTAAATATTATAATCTGCATCCAGATTCTCAAGCATTCCAAAAAAGGTCTAAAGCATTTGAAAATGTTTCCCATTACAGAACCTTTTGTGTCTCACTTGTACCACCCACCAGCACAACACTTCTCCACCCACTCACGGCTAGGCTGCCACAGCAACATGTGCATCACTGCACTAATACCACGCCCATCACCCTATATCTGCACTATCCCCCTTGTGTCATCACACGATTACCTCAGAGATAGGCACTGTCTCTTGCTCTTCACCTTGTTTTTTATCCACACGTCCCTCACGCTATTTCCCCTCTGGCCAGGTGTCTTTTCTGCCTCAATAGTAAAAAATGCCAAAAAGCAGAAATGAATGCCACTGCTAACGTAGGTCTTTGTCTGCATTATATCGTACTAGAATTATCCTTGCTCTCGGATCTGAAGAGAAGCCATATGCTCAGCCAAATTTCCTTAAAAGGGATCACCCTGTTTTCTCATCTGTTAATCTGAAGCGGACATTGGGCAGACAGCGGGATGTGCTTGAATGAGATCTTCCACTGTCTCACAAACGTTGGGTTCTTACAGGTGAAACAAATATCTTGGTCTTGCTCCTTTAGCACCTTTCTTTCACAAACAACTGTCATTTTTAAGTGTTTTACACTTTCACAAGCACTAAGTCCTAATTAAGCACATGTCTGACGAAAAAAGATTAAGAACAAGGAGTCGTGGCGTTCCTTGCAAAGTGCCTCTCTGTGCATGGTTCTATTTTTGTGCCATGGCAGGTGCTGTATTTATTTATTGTAGCTATTTATACAGTGCATACTTTCACCTAAAGGCATTTTAGCTCTCTGGCCTATACATAAAGGAAAGTCAAAAATATCAAACAGGTTATAAAAAGGAAAGCTGGGTTTCCAGTGTCAAAGAATGTCCTATATGTAGAAAGAAAGAGGGCTGAAGGACTACATAGTGTTCTTATTATACTGTATAAAACAGTTTATGGCAGTTTATACAACCAAGAAAATCTACACTGCCGGGGGTAACCCTTTTTCTCTTTAACCATCTATCTTTATCTTAAAAATTCCCTACTCGCTAAAACAGAAATGCTATGTATTATGCTGGATGAACACCGTTCCATGTACTATTTATTGATAAATATATTTGTTTAACTTTCCCAGCTCAGAAGAATCCACCAGTTACTTCTGGCTTCCTTCCTACTGTTAGTAATAGCCATGCTTCTGAACTCTAGACTATGTAGTGCCAATGTGAAGTTGTCTGGTTTGTAAAAGGCTGTAACTAACAAGCTTCAAACCACACACAATGCAGATGCTAAGTATGAATCCGCAACTAAGCAACATTTTATATCAATCACTTTTAAATGACTACATCTGGTGTTTAAGCGGAAGCAGACACTTGTTATCTAATACTTGCAGGAAAAACTACTGTTTCCACCTAATATCTGGACATTAAGAACATTGAAATAAAAAAATGTAAACTCAATGGCTTATCGTCTTTCCATTACGGGCAGAAAATGTTTTTTTAGGATTACGAGATGGGAATTACACTCGAATTGAATCTATGAATGTATAAATGTAATTCATTAATATAAACCCGGCTTGGGAGGCTGGGGGTGCTTTTTTGAAGCATCGCACTCAAGCTTTGTAATTAACTTAACTAGGACAATTCTAAAATCTCTTCACTGGCAGCCTGAAAGATAATGCTGTCCGTGCTAAATATCCCCCACAAGATCAGATACACCACACACCAGCAATATCTCTCTATAACAGAGCGACAACCATCTAACAACATGTTTCTTATCCATGATTGAAATGTTGTGCATTAAAAGGCCAAACCTTTCAGACAGACAACCCAGACTTGGAATAGAGAGAGACCTGGCAGGCAGGCGCATTGTGATTTGGTCGCATCAGCTTTGAAACTTAAGTTATGGATATCTATGATGCTTTCTCAGCTACGCCCTTTTACAGTACGACAATTTCTCCCCTTGGGGACGAAACTAGGAGGAACCACTCTAGTTTTTTCGCCACTATTCCCCCTGATGTAGAGGCCAAATCTGGCTCACCAACAGACCCCTGTCCACCTGAAGTCCTATAAAAGATTGTGGAGGTAGTAAATCCCAAACAGACTCTTATTTTAAATACCATGTTCAGCTCGGGCACCTTCCCATCTATATGGAAAGATTGCTCCATTCTCCCTCTGGTGATGAAACCTAATTTAGATGTGGCTAATCCAGCTAACTATCGTCCTATTGCCAGTCTACCCCTTCTGGCTTAAATAGTCGAAAAGATAATGAATAAGCCATTATCTTGTTTCATCCAAGACAATGAATTGCTCGACCACTCTCAGTATGGATTCAGACAGGAGCATAGTACCGAAACTAGCCTTATCAATGCTACTGAGGAGATCAGAGCAGTGATGGACAGAGGGGGGACAGCCGCCCTGATCCTCCTCGGTTTATCAGCTGCATTTGATACGGTGGATCACAGCTTATTACAGAAGTGGCTGGATTCGGTGGGGGTACAGGGAATGGCACTGACTTAACTAGCCTCCTTTCTGAAGGAAAGGAGACTAACAGTCACTATGGGCAGTTTTCAATCGAACCATACGTTTTGCCCTGTGCAGTCCCTCTGGGATCTCTCCCTGAGTCCGACTCTTTTTAATATTTATGTTACGGAACTTGCCTCCTTGATTCGAAAATGTGGCTTTTCTTTGACTCCTGAGGGACTCCACAGGGCAAAACGTATGGTTCGATTGAAAACTGCCCAAAGTGACTGTTAGTCTCCGTTCCTTCAGACCGAGATAGTAGTGGCAGCATATCGGAAACCAGCCTTGCCTGCCCTGAAATTTCAGAATTGCATAACAGAGGTAAACAAATGGATGGGAACACATTGTCTGAAGCTAAATTCAGATAAGACCGAAGTTATCATCTTCAGTAATCTGCAACCTAGATGGGACAATCTCTGGTGGCCAACTGAGATGGGGGAAGCGCCCAAACCGGTAAAAAAGACCAAATATTTAGGAGTGTGGATTGACACTAAATTAGCACTATCACATCAGACTAATGCTATTGTCTCCGCTTCCCATTTTATGATTAAAAAGTTGAAGAAAATCCTGCCTAACATTCCGATAGATTCAAGAAAGTTGGTGGTCACTACACTGGTACAGTCTAAACTGGACTACTGCAATGGTCTCCATCTTGGTATGGAAAAGAAATACCAAAAACAAACCTCAGACAATCCAAAACACTGCAGCTCGTCTACTGGGCAACTTTTCCAAGGATGACTCCATGTCTGAGGAGATCCGTAGACTCCATTGGCTCCCGGTGGGTCAGCGAATCAAGTTCAAAGCCCTCTGCCTAGCCTATAAGGCATTAAACAACACAGAACCTTTTGCTCTTAGACTTTTTGACTGGTAACAACCAACCAGACAGCTGCGATCCACAGGCGCAAGATTGATGAAAGTTCCAAAAATATGAACCACAGGCCAGGGAGGCCTAAGACTATCTTCAGGCACCGCAAAACTGTAGAATACACTGCAGATCGAGCTCAGGGGGCCACCTTCCCTCCTTACTTTTAGAAAGAAATTAAAAACATGATTATTCCAGAATTGATCCCCAGGTGATGAATACTGCATCCATAGCGCCAAGACACCTTTGGGTATTGGCGCGCTCTACAAGTCTCACTAACATAACATAACAAAGACCAGAGAGCTTAAGAAAGCACGTCCTTTCCCAGGTTTTGCTGATGCTAGCCTTCCTCATTCGAGACGGAAGTAACTGAAGGCCGGAGTGGCGTAGCGCCTTATAAATCTCCAATTCAAGGTGATGAGCCAGAAACAAATAGTTACAAAAGAGAAAGAAGCACGCTACAGTATTAGCAATGACTTCCTCTGAAGGGAGCTCCCCAGTGAAGTGTTGCATCAGTGGTTACCTCTCTCTGCAAGCAGCCGGCGCTGACGCTCTCGATCCTGCTCAGACTGGATTGCTCTCATGTACTGAAGAACCTGCAAGGAAAATGACAAGGGATGAGGAAGATATGCCAGCATGGCAATGGGTGCTGTGTAAGAATCACATGTGCGATAAGAGACCGGACAAAACAGAGAGAAATAAATAAGGAACAATACTGACAGATGTAGGACACTCAACCGTACGAGAATGCACACTGATAAAGACAAGGGCACGAGACAAAGCGAGACTAGAGTGAGCTTCAACAGGAACCTCAAGATCTGCCACGAGAACACGAGCAAACCTGTTAGAAGACAGGAGGTAGCATGAGCTAGAGATAAAAACATATTGCAGGAGTCTGCAGAAAGTAAAGGAGCAGGACATTAAATATAGCAAACAGCCAAAGTCAGATCAGCAGGAACAAAATAAGTCTGACCGAGAAAGAATGGGGGAGGTGGAGGGGGAGGAGGCATCCTGATAAATGCCAAACAGTGAAAGACAACATGCAAGCCTAAACATGAGCAAGAAATACGTGAAAAAGATCAAGCCATGAGTGAGCCCGACACAGGGTGGACCTTCGGTAATGAGTAACATTAGCACTTTTAAACAACAGTAAGGGGATACACAGCAATTTACAAACCCTCTATATAGACATGTTAAGAAGTGCAAGATATGAGGAACATGGGGTGAACACCTCCCCTCACCATCACCCTCCACCCAACCCCCTACCCAACCCTAAGATGACCACACTCCCACATACCGCAGTAGCACACTGTTTGCACTGCTTCTCATCAAGACAGTCTCCAGCTATTTTGGCCAAAGTTGGATCCAATGGATTGTCCTTCAGGTCCAGCCACTTCAGGCTCTGCAGAGAGAAAAGCAGACGTTTAACACAGCCCTATAGGAACACTACTATACTCATATCCTCTGTTCCTTTTCATCCGATATCAAAGGTGATCAATTTCGATGATAGACGGGACATGTATAGAGATCACAGCATAAATTGTAGGCTTGGGTGCTATGAGGGCCCCACGCAGTGCAGTGCAGTGCAAAAGGTGGGCCCGCAATTAGCACGCCAAGTAACATTGTGCGTTGTCACAACATTGCTGGAGGCCAAAGTCCTAACCATGGAAATAAACTTCAGCCCCAATTCCAGATTATCCCAGTGGAAAAGGGAAATGGAGGTATGTAAAAAAGCCTCAGCTTCGACAGATTCAACCAGTATCTTCCCAACGGAAAGGTTCAAAGTGATGCTGCTGCCTGAAATCCCTTCTCTACCTGCAGTTAAGAGATTGAGACTGAGGTGTACCTTATGTACACTAACTCCTAGTCACTCTAATAGCAGGCACCATTGAACTTCCTTCCCTTTGCTGCAGGTGAGGTACACAACGAGTATTCTTATGCTGCCCTTGCTCCACATTCGACCCTCTTAGTTCTGAGAATGTTTATTGTAGCAGTTGATGACAAGACAAGGTAGCACGGGATGCACGATTGCCTGTAATTCAGCCATTGTCAGATGATTCTGGCCAGATCACCAGAAGCACTAGTCAGTCTCATGAGTAATGTTAGGGCAACCCTATATTACCTGGAAATGTCAAGGCGGCAAGCAAAATAATCTTTTACTGTTTCACTGAGAACTGGGTTTGTTGATGCTCTGGTTTAGGAGACACTAAGGAGATGCTTCCCCACATATTCTGGTTGGTAAGTCTATCTCTGGTAGTTTCCGAGTGCCTGTGATCACAATAACACTGGTGGATATGATAATCTTGTGTAGATGAGAAAAACTCATCCCTCTAAAAAAAATGTAAAAGACCCATGATTCTCATAACAAGTAAATTAACAAATCAATCATGAAATTGTGTATAACACCTGGGGAACGTTTTGTCTTTGTACCAGCATAAGAGGACGTTTCACAACTTCTAGATACACTTGGGATACATATGCAGTCCCCCTCCTTCCTGAAGCACACTATAACCATAAAAAGGGAGTTGAATACCAGTTCTCATGAGCAGCTTTCACCTTTCCTTTTTAATTGGAATCTTTGGAATGATAACTATACAACATACGTCTCCCTCAAACAAACTTTCAAGTGCATCTTTGGGAGCAGAAAATTGGAATTTCTTTAAGCCCACCCACTACTGGTATGTGTACGTGTTTGGACGCATAGGTGGAAACTGAAGGTATGCCATCCAGAAAGGAAGGATGGTGTAAGCAGAATTATTCTAATCTGGATGAGTCCAAGGGAGTCGCAAACACTTTTAGCCTAGAGTCAGGCTTGATCATCACACTATCCTTCCAAGGAAACTTCACATTATCCTGAAAAGTTAATTTCCTTTCCTTCACTATACAATCAGGTCATAAACAAGCACTGGCGTTGCCAATAGGTCTCGCAGTAGGAAAGTTGGAGCTATTGGTTTTGTAAATGACATTTTATATTTATGTTGTGTGATTTACAATGCTAATACTTTTAACTTTAGCATATGTGACACTTTTAGTATTTGTAATGTCACATGTTTTGTATTGCCTTTACTTAGATGTATTGATATTACAATTAACATTGGCTTTTATTTTTTTTAAATAATACTTAAATAAAATTGATTGTAATTTTTTAATGGCAATAGCTTAAACTTTTGTAAATAACTGTTGTGAAGATTATGTTCAGTGACTAAAATCCAAGAACAGAAGTGAAATATTAACATTTTTTGTGGCATTTGCAATAAGGCTTCAAACATTGAGAGAACATATTTGAACCAGTGATGCTGTGGTAGTGCCGAGTGATGCTGTGGTGCCCCTGAGTGATGCTGTGGTGCCCCTGAGTGATGCTGTGGTGGTGCTGAGTGATGCTGTGGTGCCCCTGAGTGATGCTGTGGTGCCCCTGAGTGATGCTGTGGTGGAGCGATAGATAGATAGAGGGCGATAGATAGACAGAGTGAGGGCGATAGATAGACAGAGTGAGGGCGATAGATAGACAGAGTGAGGGCGATAGATAGACAGAGTGAGGGCGATAGATAGACAGAGTGAGGGCGATAGATAGACAGAGTGAGGGCGATAGATAGACAGAGTGAGGGCGATAGATAGACAGAGTGAGGGCGATAGATAGACAGAGTGAGGGCGATAGATAGACAGTGAGGGCGATAGATAGACAGTGAGGGCGATAGATAGAGTGAGGGCGATAGATGGAGTGAGGGCGATAGATGGAGTGAGGGCGATAGATTGATAGAGAGTGAGGGAGATAGAGTGAGGGCAATAGATAGATAGAGTGAGGGGAATGGATAGAGTGAGGGCGACAGATGTGTATGTTTGTGTGTGTGCGATTGTGTGTGGTTGTGTGTAGTTGTTTGAGTGGTTGTATGTGTGGGTGGTTGTATGTGTGGGTGGTTGTATGTGTGAGTGGTTGTATGTGTGGGTGGTTGTATGTGTGAGTGGTTGTATGTGTGGGTGGTTGTATGTGTGGGTGGTTGTATGTGTGGGTGGTTGTATGTGTGGGTGGTTGTATGCGTGGGTGGTTGTATGTGTGGGTGGTTGTATGTGTGGGTGGTTGTATGTGTGGGTGGTTGTATGTGTGGGTGGTTGTATGTGTGAGTGGTTGTATGTGTGAGTGGTTGTATGTGTGAGTGGTTGTATGTGTGAGTGGTTGTATGTGTGAGTGGTTGTATGTGTGAGTGGTTGTATGTGTGAGTGCTTGTATGTGTGAGTGCTTGTATGTGTGAGTGCTTGTATGTGTGAGTGGTTGTATGTGTGAGTGGTTGTATGTGTGAGTGGTTGTATGTGTGAGTGGTTGTATGTGTGAGTGGTTGTATGCGTGTATGGTGGTGGGGTTGTGTAGTGCATCCGTTTTCGCTCCGACTAATTTCTTACAGGGAAATAGTGGCACTCGCAAGTCAATATATGCACTCACAATATTTATTAAATGTTAGTAATATTAAGCGTTTTATATTAATTTAAAATAATGTCACATTTGTATTAAAGGGTTAATTTAGGGTTTTCATTTTTTTTAAAATAAGTAATCATTTTTGAAAATCTAAAAGATTTAATTTTTACATTTATTGTCACTTTTTTAACACTAAAAACAATTTTATAGAAATGTAATTTAAAAGTCAAAATCGTGTAATGTATTTATTATCATTTCGTACAGGGTGTTATAGTAAGTTCCTGTCCCCACTATCTTATCTGGGAATGAGTTGGGGCACCAGTGAGTTTCCATGTGTGGAGCTCGACTTACTCCCACAGCCTGAACCGCAATACATTTTACACCAAAACATATGTAGTGGAGACCTCCTACAGGGGTGGGGGAGGCCTCTGTTTGTAAGTTAATGAAACGCATTTTGTATTAACACGACACCACTGCTTTAAGGAATGCGAAATGCAGTTTGTTTATCAGGTCCATGGGATCACTGGTACATCATATGGATCCTGCCAAACACACAGGCGTGTTCACCAGTGACTACAGCCGCTAACACACACATTCTCGCACTAGAGACTCTCAGGCCTTTAGTGCACCAACACGCACACCCAAAAGCGCATGCGCTGCTCTGCGTGTACACTTGCTCTTAGGGGCGGCGGGAGGTTGAGACGAGCGGTGAGACCCTCAGGCGGAAGAAGCATTTGGTCAGAAGCGCCCTTCACCCCCCAAGAATATCAGACACAGAGAGCCCAGACGCATTGAGCAATACTGGAAACACCTTACAGTGAAGAAGCCGCAGTCAATTGCCCACCCCCGTGCTGACGCACAGATTTATTTCTCCAGTCCTCAAAGTGAGGTCACAACTGTTCGCAGGAAGCTGGTTGACGTGGCAGTGCCTGGGCGGAGACGGAGGCCACAGTCAGGCTTCCCCCGTGATGGGCTTTTTAACTAAAAGTTCCTGGTGTCCAAAGTAGTTCCAGGACGGCTGAATACTGTTCAGATTTAAAAGATATCCACAGAATACTTTTTTTAAATGTACATTTACTAGACGGTGGTTGATCTTGGACTAGCAAATTAAATAAAAGGTGCACAACATAATTTTTTTTATAGAAACAAGCATCCTATTAGCAAATTGCAGCTGTCCGGACCATCAGAATAAGTTACTAAAAACTGGGGGCTGGAGGAACGGGAGGGGAAGAGTTGAGCTTGTGAAGTCCGGTGGGAGGAAGCTATGGAGGTGGAGTAGTTCTAAAAAGACAAAAAAAAGCCAAGCAGGATGAGGGGTGAAGGAAGCATCGGGCAAGCTGGATGGAAAGCAACTACCTTTAGGGGGTGGGGGACAACATGTGAAGGTGGAAGCAGCACATCGGGGAGAGATCACGAAAAGCCATGCCCTCCCATAGAGTGCTAGACAGCAAAATAAAACATAAAAAATCGTAGTTCCCTGAATATAAGCAGCTGAAGGATACAAGCCACCCAATCAAAAGAAACTATGATCTAAGAGCAGGACAAGAAAAGATTAGGAAAACCACAGAAGGAGATAGCACGAGACTGACAAGAAAGGCAAAGCAACGGACTGATCCAAAAGTTACTCTACCTACGCAGTCCACAGCGAACACTTGAGGCAGTCTACTGGCAATGCCTAAAAACAGTGAATATAAGCAGCTGAAGGATACAAGCCACCTAATCAAAAGAAACTATGATCTAAGAGCAGGACAAGAAAAGAGGAGGAGAAGTAAAGGCTGTGTTTGCGGGGAGAGAGAGGGGAGGTGCTGATGTGGGAGGAGTGCTGCTACGGCCTGGGGGAAGCTGGCTGGGGAGGGGGAGGAGAAATGAAAGTAAAGGCTGTGTTTGCGGGGAGAGAAAGAGGGGAGGTGCTGGTGTGGGAGGAGTGCTGCTACGGCCTGGGGGAAGCTGACTGGGGAGGGGGAGGAGAAATGCAAGCTTATGGCCCAAAAGCGCGTGTCTGTGGCCAAGTGAACTTAATGAAAACCGCAGCAAAAAGCCAGTGGTTTCACGAGGATTTTGAGCACTTGAATTCTCGCTCCCTCAATGCGCTTGCGCGCATTGTAGGCCACGAGACCTAAAAAGTGTGGGTGGGGCGAGAGACGAGGCGCAACAGACAAGTGGGAAAGCGAGAGGCCTGGTAGCAGCGTGCAGCTGCCAGGTCCTCACACATTCAATTTACAAACAAAGAAAGGTACAAAATAGAAAATAAATAGGTGGAGAGCAACCTACCCTTTGGGGGCAAGTATGAGGCGGTGGTGAGACACCTGGATATAAAGGAAAGCTATACTCTCCCAATGGCCTGCTATAAAAAAGTAAAGTATTTCAGGTGTGGAAGGATACAACTCATCCAATCAAAAGGATGGTAAAGAAGCTATGCTTGAAGAGTAAGGGACCGACATAGCTAAAAAAGCCATTGAAGCACGTGCAAGGGGTCGATCCAAATTTCCCTCATTTAATTGTATTTTCAAAAAATGTCTTTAACAAAAGTTTGGCTGTCTGTGGGTGAAACCTAAATAGCGTGCCAAGAAAAGTGCATGGTTGACTAAAATGGATAACTTGTTATTTTCCAAGCGCTCTGAAAGGCTGTGCATTACCTTCAGATGGGAGAAGCTGACCGGAAGGACACTCAGTCTGTTGTTCAGTAAGTCGAGATGCTGCAGATTGATCAAGCGGCCAAATTCGGAAGGCAGCTGTAGGAGCTGGTTCTTACTCAGATCGAGCCTCACTATGTGTGTCAGTGCACAGAACTCCGACTGCAATAGAAAGACATTTACAACAGTTAGTACACCAGCAATCCTAACTTTCAGCTTCAGAAATGTTCTTATATTCTGCGTCCTAATGTACTCAGTTGTCGCATATACCATTTTGTGTTCCACCATCTCCTCCATAATAAGCCAGGATGACCTTATCCATTTAAGAGGTTATCGGACACTGCGCCACAGCCTTATAATGGAAGCCAAAGACTGTGTGCTCACCCACATGTCTGCTTGTGCTACTTTTTTCAATCAATTTCTACGTGGTTGGATGGGTGCCTATTTTCCACAAGCACAAATGCAAACACAGACCGTGTGCTTTTCAGTCTTCATTCACAATTTTTAATCAGGAAGCTTTGTAATCTACATCACTTATAAAGCTCCATTTAATAATAAAAGAACTTTGGCTACAAACATTGGTTGTTCTGTGGGGCTCATAGACACATGCATCGGTATACATACTTTCAGATTCGGTGCACTTCTTTCAAACAAGGGAACCAGGGCAAAAGTCTCCTCTGCTAGAAACCATATCTAGTCCCAAAGGATTTTCAGAATGTTTTATTCATTCTCAAAGAAAGAAAATACTCTTTACAATATTACTATACATCGACTACTTTTTCAAGTTGATGGGTCAAGATATATGTGCAACTCTTATAATATTGATCTTAAGCTGTTTTAAAAGGCTTTCCTTTTTTAAAATGATGTACTGGACGGATCTTGTGATGAGTTGACTTACCTGAGTCAATGTTTTTACTTCATTTGCACTTTTTGAGATGTGTTTTAATGAACCTACAAAAATATTTATTCATTTGAAGTAAATATTCTTTTTCAGCACCAGATTATATGTTCTAACCAGACACAGAAAGGTCCACTCTGCATCTAACATGCATCAATGGTGACTTCAATACTCTTAGTCCATCGGTTATTTTCTGTTATCAACCAGCAGGGTAATCATGACACTCAGTGCCTGGACCAGAAAATACCCGCAAAGCTCTTTTAATACAGAGCTTTGTGTGCCAGTAATAGCTATGTGTGCATATATCATGTGTGGTGCATACCCCGTCTCAATGCATGCAAGCACCATTGCCAGTGCCCTTCAATTTGAAAAAGGAGACAAATGGTGTGTGATTTCAGAAAATGGCAGAGCCTACAGACAAAAAGTAATTGAGTACCCATGAAGGTAACATTTATCTGCTTTTACGTCCTAGCTCATTCCCATTCCACAGCAAATGACAATGAAAAGGCAAGGAAAGTTAAGACAAATCGCTGTATCTCTCCGTAGGGAAGCCAGTAGCGCCGAATGTTGGCAGAATGCAGGTGGGGGTAGCCATTTGTATATCTCCCATAGGCACATGCCTGAAGGGAGCATGCCCAGACACCAGATGAAGAAGGGGCTCCAGCAGAGAGTGGCAATGGGTGATTCATGATGTTATCCATCTAGAAACAGTGGCCTTAGCAGTTGCTTGGAAATACCGAGACTGGAAACAGAAGGACTTTGCTTTAGACAATCACAGAACAGTGCCTGGAGAGAAAAAGTTAATCCAACTAATTTTTGAAAAGTGGTTTTAATATTCTCAATAATCTTGGCGTAAGAAAGGACAATACAAGTTTAACAATATCTATAAAAAGGCATTGATACACGAGATGCTAACTCCATAACGCCATATTCTAATATTCCTGTACTCATTCACGGAATGATACAACTTTGTTGGAAACTTATTTTTACAAAACCCTGAAGTAGCCATTGCGTATAAATGGCTCAAACTTTATCGCCGGAGTGGTTAACATTGATACTCTATAAGATAAGACAGAGAGTATAATCTTTATCATCAGACGATTCGTCTATGTAAAAGTGATCGTATTTGAATAAATCAAAGTTGTCCTGAAGAAGGTGATGTTAATTTGATTGTTTCACCGAAACGCCGTATCAACAGATATATTCAGTTGGGCATATCAGGCTCAAAGGAATATATTTTAACGTAATAATAGTTTTCAATTCTTTTCCCTTTTTTATACATGAGAACCTTGTGAAATTATGAATGTGTTTTAAAGAGAGTAGGATATTTGATGTATTAGGTAAACTATGAATTTGTAACTTGTGTATAAATTGTTTACATAAAGTACTTCTTAAGGATTGGATTATTTACCTTTATACATTTTGTGACTTGCAATGTACTCAATTGTTTTTATGATGTGCAAAGTGGAATTAGAAAAATAAAAAAAGATTTTAGATCATCCCTTTATTTGGTTAAAGGGCTTTTTAGGCTTCATGAATGAGAACGTTGTTTTAAATATGCTTATTCTCAATTGATTAGATTTATTAGTTTTAAAGCCTTACATCTTTATGTTTTTTGGCCTTGGATTATTAAATGGGTTCCATTCCTATCAGTTTGAAAGAAAAAATCTAGATTTTGAAAAGGGAAACTTTTGTTGTTGTGAATCTTAGCAGTCGCTCATTCAGAATCATCGTCTCAAAGGTCACAAATAGTTAGTCTGGAAAACACAGAGTCTGATCCAATCAAGACAGGTAAACAAGCGTACACACTCTGATTGTAATTAGACACTTTATAAAAAAGTTGCTATTCGGTACTTTACTTTCTACCATTCTATGGAATTCGGACAGGGGATTTTGATTAGCTGGACCGGGATTCTGAGACTTACAGGTTAGCCATCTGAATTTAGAAGTATTTAGTTAGTTTCATCTACTGAGGTCCTTGGTCTGCCCTCCGCTGTTGACAGAGCAGAGTGTGTTTATCTTAGGACACTTCAAGAGCCATTCTGCCGAGTTAGCATTCCACTTTTCCAAACGGTTCTGGGCATCTGCAGGCCTGTGGACATGGATATAAAGGTGCAGTGTTGTGATTGGCTTAGGGGAGGGGAGGGGAGAGAAGAACGATTGATGCATGGACTGCAGGCCTTAATCCCATTGGATGTTCTATATTTTATTATTCTCTGTACCTTCCCTCGCAAGACGGATTTACACAATAAATTGTTGACATATCGTAACACTGAAGTAGGGGTCTGGATGAAAAATGTATATTTAAAGAATGCATTGTATAATTGATGGTGTTGTCCAATTGTAATTCATATATTATTGTTGACCAAAGAGTTTAAATGTATCCCGCCAGAGTTACTGTTGGTCTCTTTTCTGAACTCGCCTGGGTGGACAGTTGATTGCTTAGAATGATTTATTTTATAGAGAGGACTTAATCGGCCTCCAACTAGTTGTGAAATATTACAAGAACAGATCCGTCTGAACCATTATTTTCTGTACTATATATTTTACCCAGGTTCTGGGGATTACAGGATTACTCCATAAACTGTTACTGATCCTGTTCCACCAAGGAAACCTCTGTTGAACCCTCGGGGTAACCAACATTAGATTCTCCAATTCACTTGAGAACATGGACTCCCCAACCATTCATGGAATGGTTGCATGTGCAACCTTGCATTGGGCACCAACTGGCCCCACTGCCAAAGACGGTGCTGTCATGTAAAGAGAAGCCATCTTCAGAAATGCCTTCAATGTTACTATGTGCATAAACTTTTGCCATTGTCCCCACAACATTCCCAGGTGGTAATGGTTGGAGATGCGATTCTGAAACCCAGCTTGAGCAGCCATTAAATAGTTGGCTTTGGTTCAGTCTGGAACTACTGAAAAGTCTTCACCAATTAGTAATCTAGATATGCACGTACCTGGATAGAACGGCGTTGTAAGTAAGCCACTACCACACTCAGACAGCAGGTAAAAACTCGGGGAACAGCATTTATCTCAAAAGGTAAAACTTCCAAATGAAAACGTTTGCCACCTAAAATATACCTCAAATACTGTTGATGTGGGGGAGGCACTGGTGTCTGGAAATAAGCATCTTTCTATTCACGGTATTGGGCGCAAGGCTACCCGGAGCAGGTTTCCCAGCACTGAGAGTGCCTGAGCACTGAAAGTTTAAGCAAACAGATGGGCTTTAAGTTGTTTTCTGAAGCTCAGTAGATCGTCGTTTTGTCTGGGGCTTAGCCGTAATGTCCTTTAAATTGAGATACCCCTGTTGTACCAGAGGAATTGTTTGTTGTAGGGCAGTCATCAGATGTATATACTCAACGAACATGAATAGTGGTTCAGAGTGTGCAGCAGCCATAGGATGGTGCACAGCATTCCATCGTTCTTTGAGAGGAGGTTGCACCCCCCCCCCCCCCACCACACACACATTCTGACAGCAGGACTTCGTCTATGGTTTACTTTTGCTCATCAACTACGCAACCTTTTGTATAAGACTTTGTGAATGAGCCGTGTTGGTTTTTTTTCCCGCTTAAATGATTACAAAATTGCATGTCTTACATTTTGATGCAGTACTTGGTTCTACTAGCTGTGAGTACCTACCAATCCAATTAAAGTTCCTCCCACTGGTGATGAAACAAACTCACTCTCCCCCATAAAGGTGTTA
Source organism: Lissotriton vulgaris (assembly GCF_964263255.1). Taxonomy (NCBI): domain Eukaryota; kingdom Metazoa; phylum Chordata; class Amphibia; order Caudata; family Salamandridae; genus Lissotriton; species Lissotriton vulgaris. Next base: position 631,991,456 of record NC_141695.1, read on the forward strand.
GGTGGTCAGGGGGGGAAGGGTTAATAAGCCACTGCCTGGAGTCTGAGGAAACTCTACGTTGAGGCATAATAACGGAGTGTTGCTTCAGAAGGTACCAGTGGAATATTGGCAAGGCGGCTGTCATAGCTGATAGCTCACAAAGGCTGAAGGCCCCAACAGGGCGGCCTAGGACCTGCTGCGTGGTGTATCTTGTAATAAAGCGTACATCAATTTTGCTACCTCACTGTTTTCTCTAAAAGAATTCTAGCATTTCAGCGAGAGAAACATTTGGCAACAAAATGAACGTTTAGCAAACGCACCTGGACCTTCCGAAGGAAACCCTAGGCTATGTATGCATGCTTACGCAAAAAATTTACATTTATGCCTGGACTCGGAGCCACACACATCGAAGGTGCAACTTATAGCAGCATATGAAATAGCGTTTCCCTCGTATACAATTTCTTGACGTCTCTTATGCTGTTATGGGAGATGTCGAAGCCGCTCTTCTCTCTATTCCCACTGGAGCCTCTCATATCTGCTCGATAGTGCCTCAAATTGGCCATATGAGAATCCATGACAGCCCCCAAGGCCGCCATATGTCCTGCTGCACCCAACACTTGCCCGTAAATGTTTTGAAGTGGTCTGCACAAGGCCCTGGTGTTCAAGTATGCTTCTGGGCAGTATGGTAAACCATAACGTCAGGATGGACATGGTCAGGGCGGTACATTAGACCTTGTGGTGCTGCCTCCAGTTTCCTTTCATAAACAGATGTACTTTCCAATGGGGGAATGTACATCTGCGTTTCGCAGTTTTGAATACAGTCTGAAAAAGGGGCAAAAGCGGTTTGTTTTACTCTGTTAGAGACAAAGTCTCAAAGAGAAAAGCATCCTTGTCCTCAGTCCGCACTGTGCCTCTGCATTGCATCTTGGTTTTGTACACAAGGGCATGGTAAGCCCCACTTGGAGGGACGCTGAATATGATGTGCAGCTTCATCCTCAGGGGAGGCTAGTTTTACTCCTCAAGCAGAAGACACTTCTGGGAATTCCGGATTAGTCTCCTCTCCCTCCTGTACCGAGACTCTACTACTTCCTGGGAAACTCTCTGCATTAAGACAATGGCAGCAGATCTGCACAAGCCTGTAGCTTGTACCTCTGAGGTATTCTGTGTTTTCTTTGTAACAGGAAAATTCTTTAGTTCTATGGAAATTGTTAGTTGGCATTTGTTAAGCGCATTGTCACCTACAGGTCTCTAAGCGCTGCCAGAGAGATCTTACCTAACCAAGAGAGTGGGTTATATCCACGCTTCTGCAAACAGGACAGTTTTTAATATTTTTCCTGAATGGAAGGAGGTTGTGTTCCTTCCGCAGACTCTCTGGTAAGTTGTTCCAGATAGACGGGATCAAGGATGAAAATGCTCTGCCGCCTTTTGTGGACAGGTTAAACCTAGGGCAAGCCAAAAGGCTAGCATCCGTGGACCGTAGTGCCCTACTAGGGATGTATTTGACGAGGCGGTCCTTGATGTAAATAGGATCACGGCCATAAAGGGATTTATGAGCAATACAGAGGCCCTTGAATTTTGCTCTCTGTTTAACAGGAAGCCAATGCAACAGTTTAAGAAGGGGCGATGCATGTGCACGCCTAGGGGCTTTGAAGATAAGCCTTGCGGCATCATTCAATACCACCTGGAGTCTTGACATAAGATTCTCCGGGAGACCAACGTATAGGGGGCGTTGCCATAGTCGATGCGAGCTAATATCAAGGCAGAGACTGCGGTTCGTAATGTGTTAAATATAAATAGCCTTTATCCTCTCAGGCGCTGCGACAGCTAAGAGTGGAGGCTGCGTAATTTACTCCTCATTATATTTTTTTAAAAATGCTTCAATGCAATTGTATAGCGTAAAGATTGTCTGAAGTGGTTTAAAGCTATTTGGAATAAGTGCAGTAGTAAGGGCCGCTACCTCCTGTTCACTCTTGTATGACACTCACTCAGTCTCCCCAGCACGCCCTTTACACTACCTTGTCACACACCAGTCTGCCCTCCCACCCATATCCCTGGCTCTCACCACAGCACCCCTTCTAGCACAGTCCCTACCGGTACCTTCAGGCTAACCGAACTCCTGACACCCTGGCAGTGCACACCGGAAACTGTGCGCTCATTAACATGCAGCAGTTTACTTAACAATTCCAAAACACTAAAGTCTCCATTCCTACTGCCCCCACTTTACAATACCCATGGAGTTTGAGCATGGCTGGAAAGCTCATCCCTCCACTGTGCACTAATGCATATTTACCCACACTGCATCACTACCTTATTTGAAAAAAACTCATAATTAGGGCATCGCCCGTTTAATTAGCACGTGTGAACTCTGCTCTGTGTGGAATCATCTTCCTACAGAGGGTTACAACTATCACAGTCAACAGACTGCATAACAACACAATCAAAATAGGCATAATTATGTGTTCTGCTGCTCCAATCACCATTATTTAATCATTATCTCTCGGTGGCTTACAAACATCAGCTCGCTGCTTTACTTTACGGTCGCCTTCTCTACCTTTCGTTGTTCTGTGCTGCCACCTACAGGCCACAAAGCGCTCCAGTGGTCCAGGCGACAGTCGACTGCAGCTTCAGGAGCACTCTTGCATAGTACTTCGTAATTGTATTTTATATAGCAAGTCCTACCCCTGAAGAGGCGTCGAAGCGCTTTTCGGTGAGCAGCACGCTACTCCGAAACCCAAAAGGATTAGTGGTGGATTCGTACAGGGAACTCTGAGTATAGTATTGGAAAAGCAAAGCAACTTCACTATTTTATCGTTCAAAATTTAAAATTATTCTAACATTTTTTTGTTTCAAATTCTACTGTTAAGCTTTGGTTTTACGATTTAAACCAATATCATCTACGAGTGGTAAAGAGCTGCTCACCAATCAACCTGCATGCCAAGATTGACAACAGCGAAAAGGGGAGACGGGCATCTGTACAGATAAAATAACCAGGTTTTAAATATGGGTTTAAAACGCCCCACAGACTGGAGGAGTCTGACATTCCCGGCCCCGGGGGCGAGGACAGAAGAAAAGGGCAGGGTATCCTTAGTGCTCTATACACTCCGAGTGCAAGTCGGATGCTAGGGTGGGAACGCGTTCTGCAGCCACTGAAGGCCACATTAGAAACACACTTCTTGAGCAGGCAGCAGATTTTGAATATAATCACAAGAACCAGGAAGCAGCATGCGTCCCACAGATACATAATCTTTTTTGCAAGCTCACACACCCCTCCCAGCAGTATTCTGTGCCAACTAGACCCTACAAAGGGGGGTTGATGGGAACCCTGTGTCTAAGACACTGTATTAAGTCTCGAAATGTTAGTACTGCAGCTGGTATAGGGAAAAACTTTTAATCTGGTGGAAACTACTTTTGTTCCACTCTTAACGTCGCTCTTCTCACAAACGCTAGGCTTTGCTGGGCCACGACCTGTGTCGTGCCTGGTCTGCGGTGGTATCCATGCTTTGGAATTCCCTGCCATCGCTTCTTAGGACATGTGATTGATTACTACCTTCTCGGAAAGCACTGGACATCTGGCTGTAGTCAAACGAACGCTGCTCTCCGGCCTACTAAATATAGTACCGATTGGGGCTATATTGATTCCCGCTCTACTCTTTGCTTATTCAGGGACCACCGTCTCTCAAAATAAGTGCTCTCTGGCCTAGTGCATGTTATTTCTAATCCTTAAAAATAATGTAGAAGGACAGACACCTTCTAGGTAACAACCCGCCATACTATACACACACCTTTGAGGTAACCATGCGCTATACAGATACCTTCTAGGTAACCACGCACTATACAGACACCTTCTAGGTAACCATGCCCTATACAGACGCTCTCTGTATAGAGACCTTCTAGGTAACCACGCGCTATGCATGCACCTTCTAGGTAACCACGCGGTATACACACACCTTCTAGGTAACCACGCACTATACAGACACCTTCGAGGTAACCACCCACTATACAGACATCTTCTATACAGACACCTTCTAGGTAACCATGCACTATACAGACACCTTCGAGGTAACCGCCCGCCATACACACACCTTTTAAGTAACCACACACTATAACAACAACAAAATACATTTGTAAAGCGCGCTACATACCCGTGAGGGTCTCAAGGCGCTGGGGGGGAGGGGGCTGCTACTGATCGAAGAGCCAGGTCTTGAGAAGTCTCCTGAAGGCCAGCAGGTCCTGGGTCTGTCGTAGGTTGGTACGGAGAGTGTTCCAGCTCTTGGCGGCGAGGTAGGAGAAGGATCTGCCGCCGGCGGTGGTGGTTTTCCCGATGCGAGGAACTGTGGCGAGGGCGAGGTTGGCAGAGCGGAGGTTGCAGGTGGGGTGTGGAAGGTGAGTCGGTCGTTGAGGTATACTGGTCCGGCGTTGTGGAGGGCCTTATGTGCGTGGATGAGGAGTTTGAAGGTGATCCTCTTGTCGACGGGGAGCAAGTGCAGGTCTCTCAGGTGGGGTGTGATGTGATGTGGCTGCGTCGTGGTATGTCGAGGATCAGTCGTGCCATGGCGTTCTGGATGCGTTGTAGCCGCTTCAGGAGCTTGGTTGTTGTTCCTGCGTAGCGGGTGTTCCCGTAGTCCAGTCTGCTGGTGACGAGGGCATGGGTGACGGTCTTTCTAGTGTCGGAGGGGATCCAGTTGAAGATTCTGCGGAGCATTCAGAGGGTGTTGAAGCAGGACGCGGAGAATGCGTTGACTTGCTTGGTCATGGAGAGGGCGGAGTCTAGGATGATCCCCAGGTTGCGTGCGTAGTCTGAGGGTTCTAGGGGTGTTCCTAGCGATGTTGGGCACCAGGAGTGGTCCCAGGCTGAGGGGGTGAGCCGGGGATGAGGACCTCCGTCTTGTCTGAATACAACTGCAGTCTGATGTGCTCCATCCATTCGGCGACGTCTTCATTACTCTGTGGAGGTTGGCTTTGGCGGTGTGAGGGTCTTCGGTGAGGGATATGATCAGCTGGGTGTCGTTGGCATAGGAGATGATGTTGAGGTTATGTTGTCATGCGACGCGGGTGAGTGGTGCCATGTAGATGTTGAACAGCGTCTGGCTGAGGGAGGATCCCTGTGGGACGCCGCAGATGATCTAGGTGGTCTTGGAGCGAAAAGGTGGGGGACGGACGCTTTGGGTTCTGCCTGAGAGGTAGGATGTGGTCCAAGCCAGGGCCTTCTCTTGGATTCCAGCGTCATGGAGGCGCTCTGTTAGGGTGCAGTGGCAGACCGTGTCGAAGGACACCATCTGGACACCACCCTACCCTTGATAAACAGGTTAGCAGGACAGTTTCTACCTGCTGTGGTGCCCTAAGAATTTTAAGAAAAATCACCCATCATCTCCCCCTAGAAGCACGGAAACAGGTCGCGGTGGTTCTTATAGCCTCCCAGCTGGACTACTGCAATGCACTATATCTATGTATTAACAACGGCTTGGTCCAACGCCTTCAGATTGTGCAAAATGCAGCGGCCCCCTTTGTCGTAGATGCCCCGAAGCGTGCGTCAGGCTCTGCCATCAGGAGGAACTTGCACTGACTCCCCATTCAGGCCAGGATTCATTTCAAGGCCTTCTGCCTTACGCATCACGCCCTAAATGGGACTGGGCCAGAAGACATTCGTTCCCTCGTGTCCCCTTATGTCCCCGGCAGGGCTACTCGTTCTGCCAATAAAAATCTCCTGACTGTCCCCCAAGTCTTCAAGGCCAGATGGGGTGGAGGGGCCTTCCGTTCACTCGCACCCAAACTGTGGAACACGCTCCCCGATGACCTCAAGGGGCTTGCCATAACGCCCTTTTCCGCAAAGCACTCAAGACCTGACTCTTCAGAGAAGCCTACCTGTGATCTGCCCACCTCCTTCTCAAACAGTTGTACCATCTTCTAGCGCCTTGATGCCTACGGGTTTAGTTCCGCTCTACAAATCCTAATTCATTCATTCAAGGCTGCTGATAGGTCCAGAAGGATGAGGGCGGCTGTTTCTTCTTTGTCCATCAAGATCCTGATATCGTCGGTGGCGGCAATGAGGGAGGTCTCGTTGCTGCGGAAGCTGGAATGGGATGGGTCCAGGATGTTGTCTTCGAGGTAGCGGGTCAGCTGTCTGTTGACAATCTTCCCTGTGAACTACGCCGGGAAGGGGAGCAGGGAGATGGGCCGGAAGTTCTTGAGGTCCTTGGGGTCCGCCTTGGGTTTCTTCAGTAGGACGTTGATCTCGGCATGCTTCCAGCTCTCCGGGATGGTTGCTGTCTCGAAGGAGGAGTTGATTGTTTTTCGGAGATGGGTTGCGATGGCTGCGCTGGCTTCATTGAAAACGTGGTGAGGGCATGGGTCAGATGGGGATCCGGAGTGGATGGAGTTCATGGTCTTGATGGTGTCTTCGTCCCGGACGTTGGTTCAGGTGGTCAGGCGAATGATTCGGGTGGAGGTCGCAGGGGTGGTTGTCTCGACGGTGGATGTGGGGGTGTCGGAGTTGAAGCTGTTGTGGATGTCTGTTATCTTGCTGTGAAAGAAGGTGGCCAGTGAGTCGCATAGGTCCTGTGAAGGTGGGATGTCGTTGGTGTTGGAGCTAGGGTTGGAGAGTTCTTTCACGATGCTGAAGAGCTCTTAGGAGTTGTGTGCGTTGTTGTCTAGGCGGTCCTTGAAGGTGATCCTCTTGGCGGTCCTGATGAGTTGGTGGTATTTGCGCGTGGCGTTCTTGTGGGCTGCGTAGCTGCCTGGTGAACGGCCGCGGAGCCATTTCTTCTCCAGCTTCCGACAGGTGTGCTTGGAGGTCCGGAGGTCTTCGGTGAACCACGCGGCTTTCTTGTTGGTGTGATTGGTTGCGGAGGTCTTGAGTGGGGCAAGGGTGTCGGCGCAGTCGTTGATCCACTGTTTGAGGTTGGTGGCGGCGGGGTCGGCGGGTGGTATCAGGGCGAGGGTGGTTGTCAGTTGGTCCTTGGTGGCTTTGCCCCAGCAGCGGCGTGGCAATTGTTGGGTGCGGTGGTGTGTGGTGGGTTTCCTGAAGATGAAGTGGACGCATCTGTGGTCGGTCCAGTGAGGTTTGGTGGTGTGGTTGAAGGAGACGTGGGGACTTGCGGAGAAGATGAGGTCCAGTGTATATCCTGCGGTTTGGGTGGGTGTCGTCACAAGCTGTTTGAGTCCGAGGTTGACGAGGTTGTCGATCAGGGCGGTGGAGTTGGCGTCGTTGTTGTTCGAGGTGAAAGTTCAGGTCCCTGAGGAGGATGTAGTCCATGGAGGCGAGGGCGTGGGTGCTGATGAGGTCGGCGATGGCGTCGCTGAAATGTGGTCGGGTCCGGGTGGTCTGTAGACGAGTGTTCCTCTGAGGGTGGTGTTTGGGTCGGTGTGGATCTGGAAGTGCATGTGCTCGGCGGTGGTGAGGTTGTCTTCGGTGTTGGTCGAGATTGAGGGGTTCCTTGTGGATGATGGCGAGTCCCCCTCCCACTCCGTTGGTGCGGTCTCTGTGGGAGATATTGTAGCCCTCAGAGATGGCTATGGCGATGTCTGGTGCCAAGGTGGCGTTCAGCCAGGTCTCTGTCAGGATGGCGACGTCCGGGGTGGTTGAGTCTAGGAGGTTAAAGAGTTTGATGGCGTGCTTGTGGGCGGATCGGGTGTTGAGGAGGATGCATCGGAGGTGGTTGGGTTCTGTTGTTGATGGTTTAGCGGTCCGGATGCTGGTGAAGCTGCAGTTCCGGCAGGTGAAGGGCCCTTGGGTGTGCTTCGGGGTGGCCCGGTAGCAGGAGTGGTCACGTCAGGTGTTGAGTGCTTGGAGGGCACTGGAGTCGTAGTGCAGTCTGGTCTTGTGGTGGCTTCGGGGTCCAGGGGTTCTGGCGCTGGGCGTGGTCTGGGCGCGGACGGGCGCAGACAGGCTTGCCTTAGGCGCACCTTCGGGCGGAGGTCTCCATATGAGGCGGGGGAGGAGGCGCGGGCGGGAGCGGGGCGGCGAAGGGGCATGGCCACTGGGAAGCCGCAGGAGAAACCTGGTCACAGAAGGCAAGAGGAGGTGGGGTGGAGGGGGGGGGGCGGCCGTTCCAAAAATAAAGTTACAGAAAGGAAAAAACGTAAAAGGCAGAGGAACAACAGTAGGCTAAATTACAGGCTGAATAAAACAATGTCAAACAATGTACAACTACAAGCAGAGCGCTGGCGGGGCTTAGGGGGCACAAACCCTGTAGGGGGCACGAACCCTGCAGGAGGCAGCAGCAGGGGCGTGCGCGATCAGGAGGAGCAAGCGGCAAGGAGTGACTCGCCCTTGGGCTAGGTCGAGGTCACCATCTAGGTAACCAGGCACTATACAGACACCTTCGAGTTAACGACGCGCTACACAGACACCTTCTAGGTCATGTGTCCGCGGACCCCCAGGGGTCCGTGACACATTCCCAAGGGGTCCTCAGGCAGCAATTTTAAAAGCACAACAAAGTTCCTTGTAGAATTAGCAGTTTTCCAGCAACAATAAAAGTGTCAAGATAACGTCAGTGATTAATATACCTGCTGGAGAGAGATGAGAGTTTTGTCCAGTGGCAGCTTTGACTTATCCTAATGTAGCACAGAGGGTTAATATGCCTACTGCAAAGAACATGTACCATTTTTTTTTTAAAAACAGTGTTTTATGTGCATGGGTTAGTGGGTTACTGCTTTTGTCACAGAGATTCTTTTGTTGCTGTGCAGTTCATAAGTGACAATCGTAATCTAGCACAGTGACCTATTAACTGTCATCATAGAGGTGCTTGCAAACTGCATGATACAAGTTAGAAACATATGTTTTTTCTAAGTCTTTCATTATGCTGATGCTGCTAAAAAGGTTTATTTGGGTGGAAATACATCTTTATTATTAAAGTCAATGCTAACCACTGTGTTATGTTCTGAATCCTGAGTTTGTGCTGCACCAGACAAAGCACTCTTTAAAAATGCTTACCAGCATGAATGACATGTGAATCCTACACCTTGTAGTCACATTTGCCTTATGTAACATTTTCTATACACTGATTTGAAAGTATGAATCATTGTCTATATGGGGCAGATTTACAAAGAAAGTGACTCAGTGTGTGCCGCAAGCCATTTGGCTGCGCCGCACTGAGTCACTTTCAAAGCACAGGGATATGACCTATTTACAACATGTTGCATCTCTGTGCTTCCCCCTGTGCTGGTGCACTAACTGCTGCCATGCGCCTGCACAGGCACCCTTGCACCATGGTACAAGGATGCCTGCGTCGTGGGAAGATTGTTTGTATGCAGGAAGGGTTCCCTTCCTGCACATAAACAATTAGAAATGGCGTTTCCCAACTTCTAAGTGTGCTGCATTAGCACACATAGAACTTGCAAAACGTCATTATTTGACTGATTATTGTCTATGTACAGGAAGGTGTCCCGGCACATAAACAATCACCAGAGGTGATTTCCTTTTTCTATGCGTGCTGCAGAATACAACACTCCTAAAAAGAGGGAAAAAACGAGGAGAAATAAATACATTTCTACTTGTGCCGCCACTGGTGTGGAGTAGCATACAGACATTTCCAGATTTACGATTTCTAGTAAATCAGGAAATGTGTCTGGTTTCATGGGTGTTGCATGGAAACACCCACAGAACAACCACCACTGGGTCTGGGCTCCCAACAGCACAGCTTGCCACATGCTAGTAATGAACAAACAGAGGTGCACGTGCCGCTACTCACTTAACCTCGAATGTTTTTTTAAAACATCCGAATGAAAAGCTATGTTTTGTGTTTTTATTATCAATGTTTTCTTTAATACTCTTTTATTTGGTATTTTAATTTTCCAAATTTGCATTTGTTAAGACCTTATGTACACAACAAAAAAGAATCACAACATTCCTATTTACAATAACAGAAATACATTTCAAATATACAGTTCAAAAATCGTCATTCAAGCCATCAATCATCCCTCTCTCATACTATTACAAACAACACAAAATATGAAATTTAAATGAGTGCTGGAATAAAATTATTCACAACAAAGCCATCAACAATTGTTAAGTTCCAATTTGTGTAACCTTCCCCTGTTTTGGGCTTTTAAACAGTCTAAACAGTCTACGCATTTCGAACTCGCGTTATTTGGGAGTTCTCATCAGGACCATAGTCTCTCTCTCATCAGAGTACAGAGGAAGGTGAATTATTCCCGACGTGTACACAAATTTATTTACATTTGCCAGTGTCCTGCTTGCTCTTTCCACTGCCTGGCTCTCACCCCACTTGGAGGGGGGCTCAGGCGTCTGTGTATACACCTCGCGTGCCTCCGCCTTAAGGGGTCGGGGGTACGGTGCTTCAAAAGGTCTCCTTGTTAATCGAAAACGCCGCGTCTCAATCGCGCGGACTCCCGGGTCCGCAAAGGATCAAGGGAAAACATTCCAGGTTAAGTGAGTAGCGCCATGTGCACCTCTTTTGGTGGGAACACCCACAGCAACATCCATGGAACGCCCCTTTCACGCAAAGTGCTGTGTGCAAATGGGCCATATTTACAAGACCAGGAAAAGTCACACAGGGTGGCTTTTCCTGTCCTTGGAAATAGGGGGCACTAAAATGCGCCACAGGTGCGTCACTTTTTATGACATACCTGTGGCGCAAGGGGCTTGTAAATCTGCCCCTATATGTGTGCAATGTAAAGTGCTCTGACATCCTGCAATGGTATGAGAGATGCTATAAAACAAATTAAATACATGTGAAAGAGGGGCTGTGGAGAGATGAGAGGCACTGTTGGAGGATGATAATAAGGGAATCATTGAAGAACCCCAACAAACATGGTCATATTCTGGTGCATAGTAAGGTCATCATTTACTATTCTTTAAAAGCTGATACAATTAAATGTATAATGATAAATTTGTTGTAGAATGCACAATTGTTTCCTAAACTTTCTTGGGGGGAGAGCCTCCCAAAGCCCCCTTTATAGTGGTCAGGCTCACTCACTGCACTTGGTGTGCACTGTATGGGGACTGGTCTGAAAACATTTGCCAGGGCTGCTTTAGGTTTCTAGTCTTGCCCTGGCAGGAGCCTTGTACTGCAAAATAAAACAAACCATTTAAAAGTTAGTCACGGAAATGCAGCACCAACCTTCTTGTTTTTTGCAAATTCTTTCACTATAAAATACTGAAACTCTTAGTAATTAGAGTATTTGTTTTGAGTGCACACATGTTTATTGTTTTCGAATTACTGTTTTAATGTTTGAAATTTAAAATCATACAAATTTCTTGTGGGTCCCCGGCTTCCAGTGGTGACTCAATGGGGGTCCTCAGGAGCCAAAGGTTTGGGAACCACTGTTCTAGGTAATCACGTCCTATACAGATACCTTCTAGGTAACCACGCACTATACAGACACCTTCTAGGTAACCACGCCCTATACAGAAACCTTCTAGGTAACCACGCGCTATACAGACACCTTCTAGGTTACCAAACACTACACAGACACCTTCTAATTGTAGTCTCAGAGCGTTCCCTCTGAAGCCAGTTGGATTCTATATACAGGCAGACCAGGCCAGGCACTTCCTGGTTTTTCCCAGGACTCGGCAGTGATTCACGTACATTTGACTGTCACAGAAGGAAGAATAGACACTGGCCTTGACTATCTCCACAAACAATGCAGCAAGGTAGAGGTTAGAGAAAACTGAGGAACGGGTGCCCCCGAGGTATTGCCACAGTCTAGAGTTCAACTTTCTGATACAAACACACTTTTACTCGGTGCTAGTTTGTTAAAAAGAATCTGATCATGCGAAACCATACCAAGAGGTCCATTGGGGCCTGTCTCCCCCCAACCGACGGCATTATTACAAACAAAGGCAGTTTTGGTCAGCTGGAAAATCTGATTGATTTGTGATGGAGTGTAATGGTTGAAAGATTCTAGTATTTGATGGACAGTTTTTGGAGTATTTCAGCAAGGACTGAAAGGCATGCGATGGGCTTGTAATGACTGGGTTCTAAGGGCTGAAGCGCACCCCGTCCATCTCCGAGAGGGAAAGGCAGGTACCCGTGTCAGGAGGAGGTGTCGAGGAATTCCGCTACCAAGGAGGTGAACAGGAGTGCACACTCTTTATCCAACGGAGCGTCGACGGGCGTACATGTATGTGGGCTCAAGTTGAGTAAGAAGAGAGGAGGGGACTGGAAGGAGGGGCACACGATCCATCACAAAAAGGAAGAAACAATACATTTGTCCAGGGCTCCCCTTTTGCAGTCGTGACCTCCTTTATTTTATCAATAGTTTTCTAAATAAGGAAATCCTTAGGTATACCATAAAAAAACAGTAGAATGAAAGTATTTGTACGGAAAAATTGTTCGAGTAGCGGATTCACCTCATACTTTGCCCGAGATGTTCTCTGAGATGACCAATCAACAAGTCAGCTTTAGGTCAAACCAGATAGATGGAATCGTGCACTCTGTGAATACGATTTGTAAACAGACATCTAAAATTGACCACAAAAAATGAATATTGTATGCTTCTACCACCAATCTATTTCTGGTACAACTTGGATTTTACGGAACAAGAAAGAACCTAGGTTTTAGCCTAAACTCAATCTAACTGGAGCTACACATATGATTGATGTTAGGAGGCCTCCAGCCTCTCCTCCCTCCTCCTATTCCATCGTCTCCTCTTGCCTGATATCAGGACACGATCCTATGTTCCCCAACTTATTCCAGATTCCACATCCTACCTCAGCAATCCATTCAATCTCTACTGCCAGCTCTCACCCACAAACTGTCTGGGATCCTTTCCGCTAACCCTACCCCTGCTTTTCCTTCGGTCCCCCCTCCTATCAGCAAGGGTATTACATTCAGAGCCCATCCCAGGCCCCCTTATAATATCCTCCAATCTCCCGTTTTCCCTCCAGGATCCCTAGCCACTCACCACACCTGTACTACAGCCAGTTTCATGCCATTCTACACCAAGGGCACCCCTCTTACCGGAAGAGACGTCAGGTTGTTACAGGACAGGTCCAAGATGGTGGCCTTCGGGAGGGCGGCCTGCAAACAGAAAGTCAAGAGTCAAAAGTTTGGTACGGTGAGCTTTCAAAGCTAGAGTTAATCTGTATGGGGAATAGAAGAATATAATGAGGGTGCCAAGATGTCTGGATAAACATACAGTGAGTATGCACGCCCGCCCCAAGCACACTATTGTGTCATGAATGGGAATTAGATTAAAAACACATTCGTTTTCAGGAGTTGCCTGCAGTCATCACATCAGTCATTGAAAAAGTCACACCCTCCCATATTCCCATTTCTTTGTAACTAGAAGATAATCTGTAAGTCTGACAATCATCTGACTGTCATGAGAACATTATATCATTGTATTTTAACCGGGAGATTTGTCCAAAAAAAGTAACACCACCCACAAGCTTATATTTGAAATTAATTTGGACCAATAGCATATTGAGGATAATCAGTTTGGTTTAACATGGGCGTGTCTGGATGGCAGCGGTGTCTGGATCTTCAAGAAGTCACCAATAAGTGCCTTGTGTATACAAGAGCCCTGCAGCTCTGGCTCGGGCCACGAGATACATTTGCTGTAAGAATTTCTCAACAAGGGCAAAAAGCTCCAGAGCAAGAGCCTGGATTTGACTCCCTGTTTCATATGGCCTTGGCTTACTATTATCCGACTGAAGTCAGGAACACATTCTCGGGTTTGAGATCACGTGGGCTGTCACCGAATAGTCAAAGGTCATTAGCAGACTCCTCTAGCTGCGGTCTCTGCCCATGGCCGGGGATAGTACATGTGGTGTTCGATCCGTCGTGATAATCAATACCCTAACAGCCCCAGCAGCTGAGGAACGCCGCTGCTCCTAGGGCAAGTGTGATGGCGTGACTGCAGGTTTGAATGCCCTAGTAGACATTACCAGGTCTAGAGCCTGCAGCGCGCTGCTCTCACCAAACCCCAAACCCACTGGGGGGTGGGGGAAATTAGGACAAGGGACTAAACATTCTGGAAGAGTTGCTAGAAAATGAATACGATGAATGGGAGCTTGCCATTGTTGTGGCTAGACAGTGGATGGTTTAGAATGGTGACTAGGCAGTGGATGGTCTGGTGCGGCGGCTAAGCGGGGAATGGTCTGGGGTGGCAGCTAAGCCGTGGATGGTTTGGGACAGCGGCTAAGCAGGGGATGGTCTGGGGTGGCGGCTAAGCAGGGGATGGTCTGGGGTGGCGGCTAAGCAGGGAATGGTCTGGGGTGGTGGCTAAGCAGGGGATGGTCTGGGGTAGCGGCTAAGCAGGGGATGGTCTGGGGTGGCGGCTAAGCAGGGGATGGTCTGGGGTGGCGGCTAAGCAGGGGATGGTCTGGGGTAGCGGCTAAGCAGGGGATGGTCTGGGGTGGCGGCTAAGCAGGGGATGGTCTGGGGTGGCGGCTAAGCAGGGAATGGTCTGGGGTGGCGGCTAGGCAGTGGATTGTCTAGGGTGGCGGTTAGGCAGCGGATGGTCTGGGGTGGCGACTAGCCAGGAGATGGTCTGGGGTGGCGGACATTCAACGGATGGTCTGGGTCGGCGGCTAAACAACGGATGGTCTGGGGTGGCGGCAAGGCAGCGGATGGGTTGGGGTGGCGGCCAGGCAGCAGATGGTCTGAGGTGGCGGCTAAGCAGGAAATGGTCTGGGGACATGGCTAAGCAGGGGATGGTCTGGGGACATGGCTAAGCAGGGGATGGTCTGGGGACATGGCTAAGCAGGGGATGGTCTGGGGTCATGGCTAAGCAGGGGTTGGTCTAGGGTGGTGGCTTAGCAGTGGATGGTCTGGGGTGATGGCTAAGCAGTGGATGGTCTGGGGTGGTGGCTAAACAGGGGATTGTTTGGGGTGATGACTAAGCAGGGGATGGTCTGGGGTGGTGGCTGTTAAATTTGGGGGTCTCTAGTTGGCACAGGTAGGTACTTGTGACAAATAGGGACCCTTGCCTCTAGTCAGGGTAAGGGGGTACACTCTTAAAATAACCCCTGCTCAACCAGTGGTAGCTTGGCACGAGTAGACAGGCTTATCTCAGAGGCAGAGTGTAAAGCATTTGTGAACACATACAGTAATCAAGTGACAACACTACAGATGGACACAACATAAGTTGTATATTAAAAATAAGTATTCTTTATATAGATTTAACACAAGACCACAAACGACAAAAATCCACAATACTATATTTAAAATGGTAGATTTAGCTTAGTTCTCTTTAGATTTTAAAATGCGACACTTTGAGTCAATGTACCTTAAGATGCGTAACGCTTCCACAACGAAAGTGTTGCAGAGATGGTGATGCGGTAGTTCCTTACACGCAAAGGCGATGATGCGTTGAAGATCCAATGCAAAGAAACAAAGATGGCGTCATCTTCTTGATGCGGCACGCTCCTCCGATGTTGCGAGATGTCTTAACGTGACAGCTGCAGCGGTGACACCCTTATTCCGTGATGCGACAACATCGGCTTTGGCGGCCAAACTCTTCTCCGACGATGCGAGACGCTTCCGCTCGATGCTACAACTGCAGCGGTGACACCCTTGTTCAGTGATGCGACGACAGTAGCTGCAACGGCGGCACACTTCTGCGTGGATGGAAGGCGCTTCTGCTGTGCAATGCGACAGCTACACCCTTGCTCAGTGATGCGACGGCAGCGGCTGCGACACACTCCGATGTTGCGAGACGTTTCTTGTGATGCGGTGCAATGTGACAGCTACAGCAGCAACACCCTTGTTTAGTAATACGACGGCGACACGCTTCTTCGCGAGTCTCGCTTCCAGCTTCTTGCGACACACAGTCTCTCAGAATGCCCAAAACAGCTGCAAGCACTGCCAAAGAGTTCTTGGGGAGCTGGTGGTTGAAGTCTGTTGTCCCTGGGACTTCAGCAGGAGGCAAGCTCTTCTCTCAAGCCCTTGGAGATCCTTCACAAGTTGAATAAAGCACACAAAGGTAATTTTTCCTTCCTTTGGCAGACAGGCAACCAGTGCAGGCCAATATCCCAAGCAGCACTTCAGCTTAGGTATAGTCTCTCCTCAATTTCTTCCGGTTCCTCTCCTCAGCAAAGGTTTCTTCAAAGTGATGTAAAGTTCCTGGGTTTGGGTCCCAATATTTATACTACTTTTCTCTTTGTTCTCTGAAGGCAAAGAGGCCTTTGCCTAGTCCAAACTAGTTCTGGTCAGTCCTGGAGCACTCTGTTGATATGACTCCTTCTGTCCTTTCACAGTGCAGGGCAGAGACATCCGACGCACCAAAGGAGGTGGAGCCAGCATTGTGGCGGGAAGGCACAGTCCTATTCAGGTCCCATGTGCAACGCAACCCTCCCATCTAGATGCAGATCTCTCTATTCACCACTAGGCTGACCCACCCTGTCTCCTGGAATCCCCCAGCACCTGTCACTCAAACTCCAGACAAGGAATACTCAACCTAGCAGAGGCAGGCTTGGATAGTTAGACAAGAAAATAAATACTTTCTAAAAGTGGCATTTTCAAACACTGAATGTTAAAAACCAACTTCATCAAAATATGTATTTTATCATTCTGAGTTCAGGCATACTAAACTCCAATTTCTACCTAGTTCCCTGAGTCAGTTAGGATCATAAGATGTAGTAATCTAACTGTCCATTCTGGCCTATGGGGAAAGGTAGCCTTGCAATAGTGAAAAACGATAATGGCTGTAATTCACTATTAGGACATGCCACACACAGCAGGGCTTGTCCTACCGCATACTTACAATGCACCCTGCCCTTGGGCCTACCTTAGGGATGTCTGATATGAAGAAAAGGGAAGGTTTGGGGACTGGCAAGTGGGTGCACGTGACCAGTTAACATGGCAGTACCAGACTGCACACAGGCTCTGCAATGGCAGACCTGAGACACACGTTTACAGGCTGCTGCTATGGGTGGCACAACCAGTGCTGCTAGCCCACTAGCAGCATTTGGTTTACAAGCCCTGGCACACTGAGTGCACTGTACTAGGGTCTGACCAGTAAACCAAATCAGCCAATCATGGAATCACTGTTCCATACATCAATTTACAATAGGGAGCACTTGCACTGTAGCACTTGACACCAGTGGCCACGTACTCAAAGCATCTAACACCAGCAAAAACCCATGAGGCAACAGCAAAAATGGAAGGGAGACCCACACCAAGGTGCCAGGTCTAACAGTGGCTAAGCAGGGGATGATCTGGGTTGGTATCTAGCCAGGGGATGATCTGGGTTGGTGGCTAGGCAGGGGGTGATCTGGGCTGGCTACGCAGTGAATCTTCTGGGGCGGTGGTTCGACTTTGAATGGTCTAGTAGAGGCTAGGTAGTGACTAGTCTGGGGGCGGCAATGCAGAGAATGGTCTGGGGTGGTGGCTTCCCAGTGGATTCTTTGGAATAGTGGCTATTCAGTAGTTGGTTTGGAATGATGGTTAGCCAGTGGAAGGTTTAGGATGGCGGCTAGCCAGTAGCTGGTTTAAAGGTGGTGAGTCGATTAGTGAATCTTTGGAGTGGTGATCAAGTAAGGAATGCTCAGGGGAGAGGTCGGAGGGGGGGGGTAGGGTTTGCCAGGGTGGTTTGTCTAGGGTGGTGGCTGAGCAGTAGATGGTATGAAGGAGTGGCCAAACCACTGGATGGTTTGGGGTAGTGGCTAGGCACTGGGTGGTTTGAGGTGGTGAATAGGCAGTGAATGGTTTGGGATGGTGAGTTGGTAAGAGTATATTTGGGTGTGGTGGCTTGGCCGGTGAACTGTTTTGAATTATGAACAGTGAGCGGATAGCAGAATTGTGTCTAGAAAGTGAACAATGTGAGATGTGTAGCTGCAAGCTTGTATGTATATGGACTGATATGGTGGTTAGGAAGTTAATGTGCCATTATCAGCTTTAGCAGTGGGTGTGTTGGTGGTTGTGGCTGGTCAACCTATGGCTCGGGATAGCAGACAAGCACTGGATGGTCTTGGTGGTGGCTAAGTAGTGAATAGTCCAAGGAGGTGGATCAAGTCAATAAATGATCTGGAGTGGTAGCTAGGCAGAACATGATTTTGGACAGCACCTAGAAGTATGGATGTAGGGATGAAGGCTCAGATGAGAGTTGGTAGCTAGGCAGAAGACGTACTGTTTGTGGACAAACAGTGGATGTGTAGGTGTTGATTAGACAGCGGATGCGATGGTGGTGGCTAGGCAGCAGTATTGACAGGAGAGTCTAAAAAGTGGAGAATTTAAGGGGGTGCAGGCTATGAAATATGCTGGATCAGGAGGTGTAGGACTGGAAGCGGATGGGTTGGGGTAGTGGATGGTTAGGGAAAGGGGGGTGGACAGTAAGATGTTTAGGAAAGTAGCCAGATAGTAGATCATATAGGGCCCGATGTCAGAGCCCTAATGCCGGTCGGAAACGGCCAAATTCGGCCGTTTCCGACCGGTATTACGGTTTTCTTATGTAGTGGGCTACATAAGTACAGATTCGGTAATTTTACCGATTCTGTACATTTACCGATTCGGTAAAATACCGAATCGGTAAATGTACAGAATCGGTAAATAGAGATGTAGGTGGCACTCTGAAGAGTGCCACAGGCCTTCAGGAGTCAGTATTTTACCACCCAATCCAACTGGGTGGTAAAATACCGAATCCAGGTGTGCATGCACATCTGTGCATGCACACCTGTGCCATGTGACACACAGACATGCCCTTAGGGCATGTATGTGTGCCATATGGCACACAAGCCTGTAATTGGGGTGCTAGAGGGTGTCAAAGTGACACCCCCTGCACCCTTGCAAGAATAGGTAATTACCGAATCGGTAAATACCGATTCGGTATTCCACATTGATTCCTATGGGCTTCAAGGCCCATAGGAATCAATGGGGGATACCGATTCAGTATTTACAGAATCGGTAAACACCGAATCTTACAGATTCAGTATTTACCGAATCAGAATTACCTACATTTCCCCCCCTCTAATTTACCACTTCTTAAATACCGAATCGGTATGATTCGGTATTTTAGAAGTGGTAAATTAGATTTACCTACATCGGGCCCTTAGAGAGGAAGCTCACACAGTGGATCTTTCAGGGTAGTGGCTACTCAGTGGCGATGGTGGCGTGACAGGGAAAAGCTTGGGATAGTAGCTAAGCAGTGGGCAATTGGCAGCTATGCGGTTAATAAGTTTGAGTCATGAGGAACAGAATAGGTTAGGAGAATAGTTAGAGGTGGTGTTTATGAAGACGATGGGATGGGGTGGCTTTTAGGTAATGGGTGGTTTTGAATTTTATGGGGCAGACCAGGCTAGACAATGGATAATGTGGGATTTTGCGGGACAGTGTATCGTTCAGCAGGTGACTGGGCCGGGAGAAGCTTGAGGAAGTGGTTAGGCATCGAATTGAGAAACAGATACTGAATGGTTTGGGATTGTGGACACACAATGGATAAAGAGTGGTAGGGCAGATCAGGCAGAGGATGATCAGTGGTGGTGTTCGTGGAGGTCAGTGGTGGAGGCCGGTGGTCGTGGCGGTCAGGGGTGGTGGTCGTGGAGTAGCTGTTTTGGGTTTGTGGCCTTATTGCAGTCATGACCACCTTTATCAAGATTTTTTTTTAAAATTGTGAAATCTTTAGAAGAAAAAAATAATTAGGGCATCTCTAGGACGTTGAGTGTTTGAGTAGCAGAATCACGTAATACTTTGCCTAAGACGTTATCTGAGATGACCAATCAACAAATCAACTTTAGGTCAGACCAGAGAGATGGAACAGTGCAGTCTGACCATACAATTTGTAAACTGCTATTTACAATGGACTATACAAATGGAGTTTTGTATCCTTTTATCACCAACTTATTTCCAATAGAACTTGAATTTTAAAGAAAAAAAGCATGAAAAACCTACCTTTTAGCCCAAATGTAACGTAATTGAAGCTATATGTATGATTGGTGTTATAACGCATCTAGTCTTGCCTTCATTCTCATATTCCCTTGTCTCCTCTTACCTGATCCAATTATATAGATTAGGGCTGTGGGTAGGCAATGGGTGCTTGTGAACAGTGGCGAGGCAAGTGCAAGGTTTGAAGTGGTTGTTTGACAGTGAATGGTTTGGAGTGGTGGTTAACCAGTGAGTAAATTGAAATGAGAGATATGCAGTGGGGGGTTAGCAGTGAGGACTATGCAGTGGGCAGTTTGGGGTGAGGGATAAGCAATGGAAGGTTTGGAGTGGTGGTGGTGGCAGTGGGTGGCAATGAAGGTTTAGGTTGAGGGCTAGACAGTTGGTGGTCTGGATAGTGGCAAAGCTGTGTATGCATAGTAAGGCGACTACTTAGTGCATGGTTGTTGGGATCAAGACCAGCATTTCATGTTTTGGCCTGGTGTTTATGAAAAGGATAGTTTGGAATGGTGGACAGGCAGTGGACGCTTTGTGAGTGGTGGCAATGCAAGTGGATGGTTTGGTGGTAACTTATATTGGATTTTTTGTAGCGGTCACTCAACAGCAGATTGTTTAGGGTGGTGGTTAGGCAGTGGATAGTTTTGAACCAGACCTAAGCAGCAAAAGGTTTGGCGCGAGGGGGGGTACATGGAGCTTTGGGATAGTAGCAAGGCTTGTTAGGTTTTGCCTGGCGAAAAGATGCGCTCCGTGCCTCTTTTTCGCGCAGGCGAAAACCTATTGAGATATGTACGGGAGACAGGAACGGCCTCCGTCTTTCATTGGCTAGCTCCATAAATGGAGGCTAGCCATTGGAAGACGGGCCTGTCCGTCAATGCCGGACTAGATTCGGGGGGGGGGGTTCCCGAGAATTTTTGGCTTTTGGCTACGTCACGCGACGTCAGCTAAAAGCCGGGAACGCCCCCGAATCTGGTCCGGCATTGAGCCGGCACCCGCCTTCCTGTGCCCAGTTCCCACCCCCCTACCGCTGCCTCGGCTCCCGTTCCCGCCCCCCTACCGCTGCCTCGCTCTCCGTGTCTAGTTTTTATATTTGTTATTTTGTGGAACCGAATCATTCACGGTGTTATCGTCGTTTGTACCTGAAGTGCTCTTGGTTGTGAATAAACTACAAAAACAAACGCAGCATAAAGGGCTTTGTTTTCACCGGCGCTGCTATGTGCAGTGTTTGCACCAGTATTATCACCAGGGAAAGGACTGGCCACATCAGGGCAGCTCACTTATTGTCTCAATCCCCGCAACAACCTTTGAAATAACGCAGAATAACCTGTTGCTGACAATGCTTGGCCCCACTCACAACTGCGGCAAAACAAAGGCCTCAATATATCGATTTACACTCAGAGGTTATAGATAAATCAGTCCGTGCTTGATAATCGCGTCAAAGAGGGTTCACATCCCGTTGACGCCGTCGCTGTGTCTGCAGCACCGGCTGGAGATGTGAATCTACCCGTGAGAGTGACGACAGGACAAGGACGTGGAATCTACTCCGTGATTCACGTGTCCACGAGATGAGGGGTGGAAGCCACGCATGTGAAGCGGAGGTTTACGCCTCGGGGAACACCCGTGGGCACCTCGGCTCTGTCTCTGAAGGCTCTGACTGTGCAAAGACCGCTGCCAACCTGGGGAAGAGAAACGAGGCTTCAAGCCCGGACTCCACGGACCCTGTGACGATCAAACACCCCCGCGCGTACGCGGACAGTGGAACAGACCACGCATCATCAGGAGCCCGGCTCGAGGAGCTGTGAAGCGGAACTGGTCAGAGACGCGAAAACAGAGTTAGGCTTCACCTATAGAATATGTAGATTACATACATTCGTGTCAAATGCGAACATATGAAATATAAAATAACAAAAGTATATCTATAGTAAGAATGACACGACGCTCACCAATATTATTACTAGAGTAATAGCATCATTAGCAATACAATTGCATTTTGTTGATGATTTTAATATGGGTAATTTTTATTTCATGTTTATTATTTTTTAATAGTAGCAATACTACAGATTCACAATACCAACACTGGCGGTCTATATATATATATATATATATTTATATACGCGCAGAGATAGATATGTAGATCCACAAGTATCTATAACTTTTGTGTGTGTATATATATATATTTATTACATATTTATTTAATACAAACATAACACACATACGTACATACAATTAGGGCATTGACAAAGTCACCACAAATAACAAATAGCCGTTGTGAGATGGACATTACAGGAGTCGGAGACAGCCCCATAAAGGTGCAGCCAGCACAGCGCAGTTTTGCCTCTGCTCTGAAGCCTCCCGGCGCAAGCTCGAGGTCGCGGAATCCCCGTGTTTTCTTGTTCCCACACCCGTGCGTCTCCGTCCGGGAGCACTCTGCAGACACGGGCCTTGGGCTGCAGTCCCCGGGGAGCAGTCGCTGCTGAACGGTTTGTTATTTCTAAATGTTTCCGAGACAAGGTGGCGTGGATTTTAAACACGGTAATCCCGGGGTCGGTTGGGAATTTTACAATAAGCCAACGCACACAAGATTGCGAGCCTTTTCGGAGGATAATCGAAAATCCCATGTTTTCCCGACAGGAGGGTCTAGTAAATTTCTTGTAAAATGTCATAATTGTGGAACAAGAATTGTTTGTCGACAGTGCGAAACATTTAGCAGTATATATATATATATATATATATATATATAATATATATATATATATATAATTTGCAGGTGCACAGCCACACATGGAATTATAAAAAAAAGCACCTTTATGTTAATAATTAATGCCCATAAGAACCCGCGGACTCCCCGCTCATGAGTTAAACACAAATGCTGGAGGTCTGAAGAAGAGCCCTCAATCTCATCACATCCTGGAGAGGCCGCCTTCGTGTTCGCCATCTCAAAAGGACACCGACCGTCCCTTACGCCCTCACTGTGACTAGGGTAGGTAGCATTGTACAATTTCTCGAAGCGCCTCTTCTCACAAACACGTGTTTTTCTTCATCTTTCCCGCGTAACCTCCGTCTGACATGACATAACATGCTACATGTAAAGCGCACGGTCACTCGCGGATTCTTGGCGCTATATAATTGTAAAGTTACCTAGCTCAGAGACACTCACTTTCTTCACCTCGGGAAGATGAAGGGCTAGTAGTGGGCTCCTGGGGTCTGAGGAAGTGAACATAGGTTAAACACAAGTTCCAGCAGTGGGTACATTCCCCACTGAGGCA
Organism: Lissotriton vulgaris; assembly: GCF_964263255.1. NCBI lineage: Eukaryota > Metazoa > Chordata > Amphibia > Caudata > Salamandridae > Lissotriton > Lissotriton vulgaris. The sequence continues at coordinate 632,014,482 of NC_141695.1, forward strand.
TTAGACATGTCTGTTTCAGCTGCGGCACAGGGAAAAAAACAACTATTGGCCGCAGATGATGTCACACATACTGAAGGTAAAACAATACCTAAGAATGGATTACAGATGGAGGGAGAGGGGGAGGGGGGGGGGGGGGGGGGGGTCTGGGCACTGGTGCACTTCTCTTCATTTCAAGAATCTATATATCGGGGTCAAAGGTTGAGCTGGACTCTGGCAGGTATGTGTTGCAGTGTTCATACGGGCACCGGAGTAGCAGCTGCACTCAGGTGCAAGGTGTGATCTTTGTCGCCGAGGTGTGGATCTGACCGGAATATCCCAGTTTAGCCGGTAGGGCCGGGGCAGATTGAATGAATGAAATACTTTGCAGCCGGCCCATGTGTTGAGAACGAAAACAAAACCCAATCGAAAGTTTTAATTAGAGGTATACAACACCGTAAAACACGTTTATCGTTTTTCTATTGAAATATACACAAATATCCTGAAGTTTTGGGTGAACATAGCGCCACCAAAAAATCCCGATTTTCTTGCATTTTGCAATCTGGCATCCCTTTTACTCTTGTATATATAGTCACTGCGAGGAAAACACAACGCATGCCTATCCACTCATAGAAAATCGAACTATTACACTCACAATACATATAATGTATATACATCATATATATATATATATATATATATATATATATATATATATATATATATATATAGTTAGCTCTTGAAATATAAAGAAGTATAGATAGAAACACGCACATACAATATTATTAATAACCTAAGCAAATCTACATTTTCATAATCAAACTGTTGATAGTCCTTCAGTGACAGGATTCGGACAGGGTATTTTAATTACAGGTATTTTGTTCAGGCTGTTGACGAAATTTACACTGGAGTTTAATTTAAGTACCCAAACTGAAGCGGTAATAATGTCATTTACATACCGTTTGTTCGTGTAGCACATTTTTGGTAATATCGCTATGTGTTATGGAGAAATTGAGTAAAAATATAGTTCTGTTTGAGACAAAATAGTTATAATAAAAAAAACATCTGAGGAATGAGGGAGAAACGCCTACCTCCGCGATGGGGGCACCCCTGGTGTGGGAGGGGGGGGGGGGGGGGGGGGGGGGGGGGTCAGCCTGCAGGTGACGCACTCCTTGCCCACTCTGTGTGCACAGCACACACGGCCGGGTCACCTCGTGCACGGAGGACAAAGGGTCACCTTTGTCCGCGCAGACGGGTCCGAGCTGCATACAATGCCCCTGGGGTTGAAGTTGAGGGCATCTGGCGAGTGGCCGGTCCCCGAGAGCCCTGTGACCCACAGAACGCACACTCCAGGGCAGTGATTGACAGGCCTAACACAACGGACAGGTGGGTGATTTACAGCCCAGGTGGGGGCGCTGCCCGGGCTCCCGGCAACGCGGCCACGCGGGACTCCCAAGGCCCGGCATCCACGGGGCGCAGGGCAACGGTGCGAGAGCACCCACCCACCGGGCTTTGGGGCACCGGGTGGGGGCACAAGGCAGGGTCAGTTCAATATAAACTTCACACTTTCAAATGCGACGTGAGCGGTTTATGGGGGCTCAAAGAAAGAACAGCAAACAGCCTGATGTCCCCAGCAGGCGATTAAAGACAGGACATTGTAAGGCAAATGGTATTACAGCGCTATGTACATCTAACTTAACATAGCATAACATGACATAGAACATAACATACCGTAACGTACCGTAGCATAACAAACATATCATGCCAATCCATACCATAAGACAACATAACACAAGAAGGTAACAGACCGTAACATATCGTATCGCAACATAACACACTTATCATACCATAACATGACATAGCGTAACATAACATAGGAACATAACATATCATACCATACAGTAACATAATAAACATATCAAGTCAATTCAAAAGATACTTTACTTCGGCCTTAAAAGCACATATGAAACAATTACAAATTCATTACGATTTATCAATATAAAATGTTTGTATACTCATGAGAAAATATAAAAACTTCCAAAAAGTTAAAAAAGATAAAATATTAAATTGCTTGGTAGGCATTAAGTATCTTCATCATAAAATACAAAGTCGAGAAAGATCACACTAATTAAAATGCGGTGTCCTGGAAAGTGCAGAGGGTGGGCAGTTTAAACTTGTACATTCATTAGAACTGCGCAACGAGCACACAGGCACGGCCCGTGCAGGGCGTTATACCGGGACGGTGACGTCAGGCAGGGGAGGGTCAGGGTGGGGGGGTTGTAAAATGCGGGATATGGACCATTAGAGGTAAGTACCGAAAAATTAAAATAAAACGAATTTCGTTGCCCACGCTGCATCACATTTGGCGATGCAGCGTGGGCAACAAAATTCGTTTTAATTATTTTTTTCCTGTACTTACCTGTAATGGTCCATATCCCACATTTTACAACCCTCCACCCTGACCCTCCCCTGCCTGACGTCACCGCCCCGGTATAACGCCCTGCACGGGCCGTGCCTGCGAGCACACCACATTGAGAACACGAACACGTAACGGGAGACAGAATAAACAATTGGCATGCCACTATCATATTTCAGGATTCTATAGGTCCGTAGGCAATGGAAAGTTCCAAGGTTCCTACAAAGCTGTTTTAACCAACGAGACTCCTTTCCTTTGTAAAAAGAACATTTTGACAGCTTGTATCATCTTTGTGTAGTAGTCACTTTGGGATGGCGACTCCTTTATCTTTGCTGGTCAGCCAACATGTTTAATTAAATCTTTGGCTGCCGTTGCACTGCAGCTTCATCAGAGCTGTAGGGCTTAGTATTAGATACACTGCTAAAAATTGGATTAGTATATGCATAATAATGCAGGGATGATGTCTAGATGAGCTTATCACAATGTCACATGTTTTTTGATTTTGTTCACCTCCCTGGGGTATTTATAATATACAGAATGATATTGGTATCACTAAGGATATCTTGAAGGTGCTTTATCATACCCTTAAGTGTGCCCCCGTTGCCTGCTTGTGCCTCCGTGTGCCCCGGTTGCCTGTTTGTGCCTCCGTGTGCCCCTGTTGCCTGCTTGTGCCTCTGTGTGCCCCTGTTGCCTGCTTGTGCTGTGTGGGTGTGTGTGGAGGGCTCTGTGTGGCTGTGTGTGTGGGAAGCTTTGTGTGGCTGTGTGTGTGGAAAGCTTTGTGTGGCTGTGTGTGTGGAAAGCTTTGTGTGGCTGTGTGTGTGTGGGGGGCTCTGTGTGGCTGTGTGTGTGGGGGGCTCTGTGTGGGTGTGTGTGGGGGGGCTCTGTGTGTGTTTGTGTGTGTCATTTGCGAGAGATAAAGCTAGTGGCATTGTAAATGACAATGCCATTTATTTATGTTAAAAAAAACATAAATAAAAATAATGTCAAGAGCAATGCCAATAGCTCTAACTTTAACAAAGGCAAAACCATTGCATTGTAAATGCTTGTTTTCTGTGAATTGGCTAGACAGTGGATGGTCTTGACATCATGCAAAGACAATGGATGGACTTTGTATGCGTTATCCAATGGATGGTTTGGAACAGGGGTTACATAGTGGATGGTTTAAGATGATGATTAAGCAGTGAATGTGTTGGCAATGAAGACAATGAACAGGTGAATTGGAATTGTGAGGTGCTGCATAAGGATATAGGCGAGGGATGTTTTGGGGTTAAAAGCTAGAAGACTGTGCTGCAGGTGTGGGAGATAGGAGATTGGTGGCTTTAGATTGAGTGGGAGGTAGGTTGGGGTATATAGTTCAGGATGAGGACATGAGCTGAGGCAGCAGGTTAAAAAGTCCCGACCCTCACCCAGCTCCCTCAACTTGGGTTGTACATAAAAAACACCTAAGCAACCACTCAAATGCGAATAGTAGACAAAATATTAAGGGGGCCTGCAGTGGGGATGCGGAGGCAGTGAGTCAAAGCAATGTAGGAAGGCAAGCCACTGCTACTAACCAGCTCCTTGACTGGAACTTCATTCAGGTCACTCAGGCTAAGGTCCAGCTCATTGCCATCCAGTTTATCCCTCAGGTTGATGCTTTTTCCTGCTGCTTTTGCCATGCTTCTGTAAAGAAAAGAAACAAAAGTAATCAATGAGTTTGAAAACTAACCATTGAGATAGAAGAGTTACGAGGCACTGGCCAACCAGTAACCATACAGCGATAGTTTTCATGACACTGAATTTTGTGTTAGAAGTAAGAGACACTAAGAGAAGTCTTAACTTCCACATGGGGTTTTGACAGGACATTTACCCATCCACCCACAGTCGGTTGTCCCCCTTGCCGCTGGTTCTCGTCCTAGTTCCAGTTTGTTGTTCTTTGCCTTTAAGTGTTTTTTTCCTAATAAGCTTTACCACCATTAAGGTTCACCCTCCATAGCCTATAGTTAACCGCTAAATAAATGCTACAAGTTGAAATACCACGGCACACCTCAGCCAGTAACAGTAAAAAAAAAAAGATTCTAGCATCTCTCCCTTGTAACCGGAACAAATCGAAATGATTATTCACACCCACATCAGACATAAAATGCAATGATGATTTTTCTATAGTGAAAAGATGTTTAGTGCACCACATGGGCAACAGCATTGCTGCCCTCCTCCACACAGAGAGCAGGTAGAGCCTAGGAAGAACCAGTTCGCATTTCTAATACAAAACATGTACAGCACAGGTACCGTAGTACAAGCAAGCCTTTAAGTGGACCGGGTCTCACTGGTGCTGAGCACCAGCAGTTTTTTAGGTCTCGTGAGCCAACGCGGATTGCCTACAGTGCATGTGTGCGTGCATGTGCAATCTCCGCACTCATGCTGGTTTGCTTGCAGCCGGCCATCAGACTTCAAACACTTCAAAGGAATGTGCTCCCCCGCTGTTTCTGCAGCTGCACCCTACTGGCACAAGGGCCCTTTCCTGCAGTCATTCTAGAAGATCCCAGTGTAAGGTTATTGTTTAAAATCCTCTTTGTCCTGCAGTTTAATATTGATTGGCACAGTGTTCACTAGTTCTCCTTCCTTTCCGGTTTACACCGGCTTGTTCACAAAAGTTCCCCCCAGATACCAGAAGATGCTAACACCTGCCCTTTTCAAACTTCAATATCTATGTGGCAACTCTTGTTGAGCTTCACTCAGCACTCACACAGCTCATGGGTGAATGTTTGCAAAATAATGGTGCTCTATTCTTTGTAAATGTCCCATGACCTCAACACAAGCAGAAATGTTTTGTTAAGTGGCGTTGCGGATTGGCAACAGAGATGGTGGTATCTTGATGGGCTGAACTGGCGTGGTGCCGAGCAGAGTGCATATGCTGCGCTGAGTGAATTTGTGTGACCCAATATTTCTTGGAGATAGGGCTTTATTTTCAAATTGAACAGCTTGGAAATAGCGAGCACAGGTTTGTCTCATTTTCCTTCAGAGCTGTGGTGTGTGAAAATATAGTTCTACCTGAGAAATATTGTGTAAAGGAAGGCCCATAAAAGAATGACTGCTTCCCTTTTAATTTGGAAACTGCTTTTGTTTGTCATAATCTCATGATGATAATTTGTGTTTGTAACAGACTTTCTCCACAAAGAGGGGCAAAATATGCCCAGGCACGCGTCAGAGCCATATCTCCACCACTCTCTCTAGCGTTGTGTGTGCCAGCCCGGGCCGAGACAGCTTCCTGGGCTGGCGACCATCTGATTGAAGCTGCACCCGAGTACTTCAAAGGTCGGTGAAAGACCATTCAGTTGTTAACGAGGCTTCGCAGTGTTGCCACCCCTTTTTTGAGCCCCTGCATCTCCGTTCTGAGGGGAGCGTTAAGCCGCGTTTGATTCTCGGGCCCTGGGGCCAACATTCTCGGGGCTCTCGTCAGGAGCAATTACACCTACTTAATGCATATGGAAATTCCACTTGCAAATTTTGTATAGCGCAAACTTCACCAGAAGGTAGCTTTGGCAACTATTTTATTAAGGCATCACGTGCACTCTGGTGCTTACTTTAAACCGGTGACTAAAGGAACGCAGGGATATTTAAAAGCATTTCAAATGCTGCAGCAGCACGTTTCCTTTGAGATTTGCAGCCAAAAGATTTATGTGCACACAGAACCACTTTAAAGTATGTTTTTGATGGAAATTTAAACATGTATTTCAAATAGAAGCGCGCGCCTCGCACGGCAAGAAAAAATGCATTTAGGATTTCCTGCAGCCAAATACTGAAACATGATAATCGGGTCTTGGTTATTAATACAGTAGCCCTTTCCACCAAAATCGACTACAAATGTCACTCGAGAACCCTTGATGAGCAACAGGACGCTGCAAGTGCCTTCAATCAACCTTCGCTTTCCTTAAAGTTCTTTCCCCTTTATCCTTCCTTTAGTAAGTCCACTTGTGTTTAAATCCGACCTATGCAATGCTTAATTCGTGTAAATTCACTGGAAGGTTGCCTGCCCAGAGGAAGTTGTAAAAGTCACATACTTCACTATTCGTCGCTTCCCTCTGCCCCCTGCGTCACTCCGCCCTCCCAAGATGAAAAGAAGCTGACATTTATTTAGAGCTTGTAAATTCAGAACCAATAGGCCTTCGGCCTGAATGTGAAGGGGGCTTCATAAGATCTGCTTGTAGGCCTTCGTCTGGAGTGTGCTGCGTTTTAACACCTCAATACAGTTCAGGGAGCCTCTTCTACTGCAAGCTGTCCCGGTGGCTCAGATCAAACCGGGATAGCTAGATCAGAGGGATTTTAAAACAAAACAACAACAAAAACTCCCCAATCCACTTAGAAGGGCTCTCAAAGGCTCAATGGCCAGGTCTGGTGAGATGCCACCCTAATTACAGCAGATAAAGTGCAAGGGCAGCAGATTCTGTCTTTAGTAGTCAGATGATTGCATACCTTGTTTTATTTTTTTACATGTAATAAATGTGCACGTGAATGCAAGCAGCAGCTTTCTCTGAATATTCTAATTAACAGCACTCTTGTGCCTCTGAGAGGTGGATGTGCATATACATGATACACAGCGGGGCCTATATACAAAGGCATTTTGGAGCACATGCAATAGGACTCCAGAAATTCTCTTGAACATACTATCACATGCTTCCGTTAATTGGCTTCTATCACCTGAAATGGGAACCTTCAGGGAATAGTCGTATAAAATATCCTAGAATAGAAAGGACTGTGTCCAATAGGAGCTGAGACTAATAGGAAGTTGCATGTTCTGGGGCAGATGAGAGTGCATACCAGAGTACTCCTTACTGTACTTATAAATATTTTTGCGCTCAGTGTATTTGAAATAGTAAAAATATTATTCTGGCGAGTAACTACATCATCTGTTACCGTTTCCTATATATCAAGCCCTTGATATAAGCCTCTACCAAGCATGATCGAGAACAGGTTTCGCCTGAAGCCCGTTCACTAGTCTCTGCTTAACATACAAGCAGTAAAAGCCCGGCAAACCTAAGGATCTCTTTTTCGCAGAGGCGCAGAACTTTATGTAATATGGTCTGACGTTTATGAAATACCGCAGGTGGGCGCAATCTTCCAATGGAAGATTAAAGTGAAATAAAGAAAGCGTTTAAAGAACATGCTTAGCATCCAGTAGCTAGAATTGAAAGAACATGGGGCTTTTGCGCATTGTTTAATGGAGCACAACGTTGTACGTAATTAAAGTTTTGGTTACACAGAGATATAAAAATGCTTTAATGAATACGTCGGTAATTTGTGAGCTGCAATGAATGCTTCCATAAAATGGGAATGTGTCCTGCAGAAAAGGAGGAAAAGAGAAACACACAACAACACGCACAACCACACACACCACACAAAACCACACACACACACAAACCACAACCACACACACAACCATACACACAACCACAACCACACCCAAACACACACATACAACCACACACAAAATACACAACCACACCCACACAACCACATCCACACAACCAACACACAACCACAAAACCACACACACAACCACAAAACCACACACACAACCACAAAACCACACACAGCCACACACACACACAGCCACACACACACAGCCACACACACACAGCCACACACACACACAGCCACACACAGCCACAGCCACAGCCACACACACAGCCACACACACAGCCACAGCCACACACACAGCCACAGCCACACACACAGCCACACACACACAGCTACACACACACAGCCACACACACACAGCCACACACACACAGCCACACACACACAGCCACACACACACAGCCACACACACACAGCAACACACACAGCCACTCCGTCAGGGCATACTTTCCCCAGGCACAGACACCATCAGTCGTCAGTGCACACACTCACTGGGAACAAACACCACCATCTATCAGTGCACGCTTTCACCAGGCACAAACACCACCAGCCGTCGGTGCACGCTTTCACCAAGCACACACCGCCAGCCTTCAGTGCACCCTTCCACCAGGCATACACACCACCAGCCAGCAGTGCACACTTCCACCAGGCACACACACCACCAGCCATCAGCACAATTTCTACAGGCACACACACCACCAGCCATCAGTGCTCACATCAATTGTTAACGCATCCACAATTAAATGTTGTAGCAATCGCAGTATGGCACACTTTACTTTTAAACATATTCATCTAACGCGCAGCATGACACCATTGCTACAAAAATAAATACACTTTTTTGGCCTACAATTTATAGACTTTTGTTGCAATTGGTGTTGCAATATTTAGCAATGACAATAGCTCAAACTTAAAAAATGCGAGACATATTGCATTGTAAATGCTTGTTTAAAGGGGTCCTCGAAACAGGTCTCTATCAGGCTCTGTTTTGTGCCCAATCACAGGCGGTCCGTTTTTTTCTGGACTGCCGTGACAGCAGGCACATCGATTTGCGCTGCTCACACTGCTCACTTCTCACTAGTGGAGAAGTTACGGCATGACGTCATGCCAGGGGGGCGTTGTAGGAGAAGGGAAATCTTTAAAGAGAGTAATTTTATCTCTAGATTGATTTCCCTTCTCAAAACTCAGGACCAGTTACATAGCCGTGGTGTCACCAGGGCTTAAAGTGGAAGCTTTTTCAATAATATTTACAAGCCAAAGTTGCTGCTTATTTATCTTATGCAACTAACAACCATTGACAAAGCCAATAGTCCTGACTTGTTGTAGGTATGATGTTACTTGTTTTTATCATATATCTGGATGCAATGACAAACTGTAAAATACAAGTCGGGTAGCACACTATGCTAACTAAGCACAGATTCTTAACTAAGGTGTAAGCCACGCCCTTAATTACATTGGCCACGCCCCTTTGAGAGACCCCCAGTTTTTTCATCCCACTTAAACCCCGGAGTACAAGCTTTCCTGAAATAAAGAAAGGATAGTACGAACGCAGCAATACAGAAACAGATCTTACATGCTAAAAAGCCTCTGAGCAAAAATCTGATTTGTATTTATTGTTTCATCCGAGAATGCAGGGGGTCACCATTCATGTTAGGAATAAAAGATTGCAATACTAGGTGCAGAGGGCATTGTTTATCAAGCTACCGAAACAGACATCATGCTGGAAATAGAGTGGACTGTTTTGTAAAATTGGAAAATATAAAATGTTTCATAATTATTTCCCCCTCTAGAGCCAGCCTTAACTTGATCAACTAACTGAGACATGGACCGTCTTCACCTTTGGCACAAATATGCTCCGTGGTACGGAATACTTTGCGACTGTGATCGAGAAAAGATAGTTATTACCTGGGGCAACAGAATTACATACTGAGGGTGCCATGATGTCAGAATAATCATACAGCACAGACTTGCTCATGCGCCAACATAGGCCGTGTTTAAAAAAAAAAAACACTGGCCGCTGCTGCTGGGTATGCCCTATAGCACTGCTAAGGAGCGTGTAAACTAGTCACCATTTGGCAAATGGCCAATGCATCCATGGAGAGAGGTTAGCACTCTGTTTCTTTAATAAAATAGGGCTCTGCAGTTACAGTATCACGAGCAGGAGGAAATTGGCATGACTCACAACACAGGCCTTGAAAAATCATACAAATGTTCATAGGCTTGCAGGTCTAGTGACTTGAATAAACCACTGGACCTAACTGTAATGCACTTGACCAATAAACAGTCCAAATTGTGTGATCCTAGGCAAATATTTTATTTCACAGAATCGCCTTTTATTCATTAAAATATATAAGGGTACCTTCAAATATGTGAGTTCAGCATGTCTGATGTACAAAAACTCTTATGTTTAATTTAATAGACTAAACTTTTGCACCATGTATAACAAAAATCTAGCCACATTAAAAGATACACAAGACCCCTCACTTGCCTCTTGGTTCATCAATAGCATTGTTATCAGGGTATGGGCAGGAATATTTTTGAGTTCATATTTTAGAACTCTCACTTTTAATAGATATATTACTAAATCATGATGCAGTGTAATTTAAAGACAGCACATTTCCATTGAAATAGCCGCAAACTTTCATGGTGACATGCAGTTTTACTGATAATCATAGCGCATACAGAAGATCATGGGGAAACTGGGTATCAGCAAATATTTATTATTTGCACATCACTAAGTAAAGTGTTCTGATTTGTTCTGATCCAATTAAAATATTCTGATCCAATTAAAATATTTGTTTCTATAACCCATCGTTAAAAAAAATACTTTCCTCACTACTAAATATATTTCGAAATATTTGTACAGTTCATTAACAAGGTATTTCATTTGTTTGTTTTTGTTTAGAAAGAAACTACATCCTACGGTCTTTCATTACACTCAGCATGACTGCCAGACAGTTCCCTACTTTTCTTTCTCTGGCTGCAAAGTTAGAGGATTTTGCAATGGTGATCTCTAGGATAAAATAAGGAACAATATGTAAGAAGACATAAGCTGACATCTGACCTCTGTCTTTGACCACACAGCAAATGTAACATCATTTAAAGACAACTTTATTGTTCTTCACTCCCTTAACACCTGTTCTTTGTCAGCTGAAGTTTCTCCCCAGACTGGGTCAGTAGTCCCTAAAAATAACTTGCCCCGCATGTGGCGATTTCTTGAGGCCTGGGACAGGCAAAGCCTGTGCTCTGCTTGGTGCTAAAAAGGGTAGACACTTTTATGCCAAACAGGCAGCAATCTCAAACAGATAGAACCCAGAGGGATGCGTATGCGTGTCCCTGGGGACCTCAGCCTCTTGCAGTGCTTCTAACGGCAGGGGCGTAGGTCCAGGGGAGGGGTGAGGGGGGGCGTGTGGAAGCCCCCTAACAAATGTATTTTGTGATAAATAATTGGGTACATGTACTTTCAGTCAGATACGGGGAGGTGTCTGTCTGATTTCACCAGGAATTTCTATACATACAGACACAAACATGTACACTCTCTCCCTCTCTCTGCTTAAAAACTGTTCAAAATGTTGGTTATTTCACAAAATAATGTATTTTCTCGGACTCTGTATTCCTACCAATTCGCATTCCTGTCATATAATGTATTTTAACATCATGTGCCGGCGTGATTGTTGGAAAATCCGAGGTTCACACCCCCTCAATCTTACTGACAAAGCTATGTCTAACTAAATGTCTGGTGAACGTGGGAGCTGGCAGAGAGGCAGATACAGCACTTTAAGTGTCTTTCACAAACCAGCTCCCAAATCCAGTTTGGGATTGAAAACAAAAAAAAAAGTGCCTTGTGGTTAAGTGTGTATTCACACCACAAGAAGGATGCAGTCAGCTTCACTCATATGCTTAAATGGAGGTGGCCCTTCGTCAGTTCATCTAAACAGGCTGTAAACCTCGAATAAGTCTATTTTATCTCCTGGTTACCAATAAGTTTTGTGCAGAATCTCAGGATCAGCCATTGAGTAGTTTTCAATGGTTCATATGGGATGCAAGGCTATGTTTTAAAACCCATTTAGGTGAAGGTGTTTTACTAGTTTCTTAATAAGCCTTTCCTATGCTTGCCTCTTCAACTGCAATTCGGTTAATCGTTTGAGAGAGATCGTTAAATACTGCTGAAGCAAAGTCCATGACGATTTAGTACTTTTGTAAATATTCTGTCTTTTTCTATTTCTACATTTTATGAAGTAGTCAGAGATACAATTCCACAACGAGCCACAGGGAAGGGCCTTATTCAAAATGATTCAAGCGCTTTAAATCAATTTCTCAATTTCACAGCGATTGATCCTTTGATGCAATAACTACAATAACAGGATCCAGGATACATTCTATTATTCTCAGGGCAGTTGACTGAAAGAATTTTTTGTTTGTTTACAAATCCTAAAAATAGGCCTGAGCAGCGATAACAGAGGCTATAAAGGATAACGTCCCAGACCTCTATGAGATGATCACAAGAAGACACAAAAGCAAGGAGACAAACCTGCGACAAAATACTACTGGCAATAAACCACCAGCTATCTACTGCAGGGTTACTGCTGCAATAGATGGCAACATGCAGATCTATCAGTCCATCCTATTGTGTTGGCACCACGGAAGACACACCTTTAGTGCGATAGTCACAATATTTTAAAATGTATAATTTCAGTAACCTATGTTTTAATTCTCTCACATTTATCAATTCAATTGTTTCAAGACATAAATAAATTCACTGCATCAATTTCAGAAGCTCAAAATAATTGTATTTTAAGAAGATTACTTTATACAGTGAAATCTGTTTAATCACTCTGCATCTCTTAGTAAACACTTCTTCAGGAGTAAATCAATTCCACATTTCGTACAAATAAATTGATTTACATTTACATGTGTTTACATCCTCGTTGCAACTTCAGAAACAATACACATTAAGAAACAGCTTCACTACACACTGTAATTTTGCTTCAGACCTCTAACGCTATGTACCCTTGTTCTGACCAACTAACAGTATATTGATCAATTTGCTGACATTCGTATCCGCTTATCAGTCGTTGTTGGGGTCTCACAATAATGGTATTTCAGCTTTGTTCTGTATACATCAGTCAAAATCACATCCTACCTGAATTCACTCAGTAGCCTTTTCAGTTTATTTTTAAGTTCTTTCTTAAAGTAAGTAAAGCACTTAGCTGAAACTAATGAAATCTTGAAATTCATTCCCACCTTTTAGTTACAGCTATCAGGATTTCTAGGCAGTAGTTACTATCTTGTGCTAAATATTGCCTCCAATTTACAGCTCTGGTTAGTTCTGGTACATTCTCCTGTATCTCAAATGTTAATTGCTTTAAATCATGGCTATATTTAAATGTGCCTATCTTTGCCAGATAGGATATAGGAACAGTGTGTTCCAATTTTAATTGGTCAAGAGGAACCTCTGTTTTTCCACACAATCATATTTTCCTATCTTATGCTATGTATGCAAAGGCACAATCACTAAAGATCTGCATAATGACACAAGCAACCACTCAGTTCTGCTTTCAATCCTAATAAATAAAACATCTGAGCTATTATGTGGCTCAGGCAAATTTGCCTAACAAGTACAAAGCATCTAATTGAGGACTTAAGTACCATTTTCAGCATTCTATTACAAAAATTATGGACTAGTATTATGTGATGTCATTGATTTGTTGGCATCAGCTAAAACGGAGCAAACACGGGGGGCACAGAACCAAGTGCCTATATACACTGAAGCAGGTAAAAGAGTACCAGAGGTTCAAATAACGAATACAAATCATAATCCTACTCTGAGAAATATCTTTTGCTAGGAGACTTCACCATCCTATGCAAAAAAAACTTCAGCAACTACCAAAATAGGAACATATGATTTAACTAGAAAGGAAAAAGCCTTTTTAAAATGAAATCTGCATTTGTCAAAACCTGCTCCTTTGCCACTGGACAAGCAAGGCATATTGAGCTACAACACTGGGGATTGGGATCTTTTACCAAGGATGTCCAGAGGCCTGACCTACTATGGCTTCCATCTTTATATATTTTTACCAGGGATATCCAAAATGGATCGTACTGATCTCTGCAGCCTCACAATCACAAACAATATTGAGTCCTGCTACCAGACAACAAACACACACATACATCTTTAATGTAAATGTAAATGTAAATGTAGTAGTACTTGTATAGCGCACGAATCACCCATGAGGCATCTTGGCGCTTCTACGCATATCGCTGTGGAACCCTTCCTGGCTTTTCCCAGTGAAGTGCCCACTCCTGGGCACCCCAAGGTGAAGCCAGGCATTCTAGCGTTTTTGGGGCTGTTGTGGAGATTAAGCAAGCTATTGCCCAGAGTTGCAGAGTGGGAACCATGAATTAGAATAGGCACCGAGGCGAGAGAATTATCAGGTCCGAGGAAATTGAGCCCAAGACCCGCCGAGGTGGGAATAGACCTCTGCATCAGGGTCTGCCGCTATAACCATTGGGCCACACTTCTCCACTTAGGGATGTCAGTGCAGGTTCTGGAAACTGCGTTCAACTGAATACTTTACAGGTGTGGACCCTGCAGGCACTACACATATCTCTGACTGGAAAGAAAGGTCTGGTCAGGACTATCATTCAGAGAAACGTAATGGAGGCACCCAAACAATGTATACGCCCTTAACATGGACAGAATTCTGATGTCAACTAGACAGCTTGCCAAGTACTCCCTTCCAGACCACAGAGCTAGGCGCTTGGTCTCAGAGTCATGGCGAATACCCTAGGTCTCAGACCGCATGCATGATTGTCATGTGTGCTATGCCAAAAAAATATCAAGAACAGCAGATAACTAAATACACTATTAAGGCAAGTGTCCTCAACTTGTACCGTTAACTAAGATCTAAAATTGGCAGAACCCACAGGCAACTACGACGTTTTCCCCAAAATATAGAGCTGCTACAATCATTACATAGGGACAAAAAAGGCCTTTAAAAGAGAAGTGTGGGCCTTATGGAGAAACAGACAAGAAACCTTATGGACTAAGCTCCTATATGCATCAAAGCAAAAAAACTCGAGTAAGTTTTGGAAACAAGTTTACAAACTCGACAAAGGCACAAGGGAAGCAAACAACGCTAAGATCAGCAAGGATACCTGGATAGAGTACCTGAAGTCACACCTTGCAGGATGCTCGACAGGCCTAGCCTTCCTAGAGCCACCCTTGGAACACTCCCAGGTGGCGAGCACTGTCTCTGATCCACTGAAGTACTCGGTCTCAGCGATAACCAAGATCATTGAGAACTTATGACCTCACTGTGCTCCCGGACCAAATGGAATCCCTCAAGCTCTCTTCAAACAAAATACTTCTGTATGGGCACGCATCCTGGCAAAGATGTTCAAGACCATCCAGGCAGTTGGAGAGGCTCAATTATCCACCCACTCTTCAAAGGAGGATCGGCCTAGTCTCCATGTATCTACTATCTAGTAGCATGGTTGGACGAAAACCTCAAATATTTCTCATCACTGCTGCTTCAAGATCTTGCGGCATGGGTGGAAGTAACAGGCAGGCAGCCCCGAATCCAGAAGGGATGCTCTCAAATCTGATGTCTTAGGTCTAATTTTGAAAAGAGCTAATGACACCCACACATCACTGTATTTGTGCTTCATCGACTTCAAAGCAACATTTGATCGCATCCAGTGAGAAAAGCTGTGGAAAAAGATCAAGCTTTGGGGGATCCCGCACAACCTCTTGAGGGCAATTAGGCTGCTCTATGCAAACACTTGGGTTAAGAACAAGGTTGAAAATGGAACCCATCTGTCGAGGGAGGTGAGAACATCGATCAGCCTAAAACAGGGATGTCTCCACATCCCCCTTTGATTCATGAGCAAAAGGCTGACAAATCTTAACAGGCCGCAGCAAATCTACTTGCTTACTTCCTATGGCGTGTCGGATATTTGGGCAATATATATTTAAGGCTAACTCGTCCCTTTTGGCAAACTGACAGACAAAAGGTGTTCTGTTAACTCACAAAATGAAGGAGCATAAAAGATGCCTTTAAATCATGTGTTTATCTTGTCACATTTATTCTGTGTTTAGAGACAGAGGTCAAAAGTCAATTTACATCTACAATTACTTTTCTTTCTCTGTCTGCAAACTTCAAATATTTTTTAAAGTGAACTGCCTGACAAACACGCTGTACATAAAGTGTGAAATGAAAGGCTGTAGGATGTCATGTTTTATTTTAACAGACATTTAAATAGTTAAAAGTGAACTGTGCACACATTTCAGAATAAATGTCAGTAGTTATGAAAGCCCTTATTTTATAATTCTGTGTGATGAATGAAATATCTAAACAGGCTGAAAGGAAATCAGAACTCTTTACTTGGTGATGATCAAATGATAAATATGTTTTCTGAAACCCAATTTTCACAGATTGTTTCAACTCTACTTACTTGTATAAGTAAAACTGCATGTTAGTGGGAAAGTTGTTGGGAAATTCAATGGACAAGTGTGCTTTCTGTAAATTATAGTGCATTACTACCTCATGCTTTAGGAATATATTTATTATAAGTGAGTTTTTAAAGATGAAGTGAGAAACATTCCTGCCCCTATCCTCATGGAAATGCTATAACTAAGGGCACGATTATGATGTTGGGCGCTGTCTGTGGCGGTCTGAACGACATATCAGGCTGCGGTCCGACTGTTGCATAATGATGCGGTCGGTCGCAGCGGGCGGAGGGTCTGACCAATGCCTCCGACAGGCTGCTGGAGCCTGTCAGAGCGTCAGTCCGACAGAGATCCCTACAATGGGGCGGGGCCTGCTGAGGCACCACCATAGGGATTACGATGTCCCTTTCCAATTGCCTTTTCATGGTGGTCCGACTGCCATGAAAAAGCAGCCAGCAAGGGACTTTTGAGGCCTCCGTACCTTGTAAGCCTTTGCTATGGGTCCAGGGGTGCACATGTGGTGCCTCCCCAAACATCCATACTCCGTGTGCCTTGCACTGCATGGTGCCTGGCACACTGTGCATGGATGTTTGCAAAATGCCATTTTCCATTTCGGATTGTGCTGCAGCCCTTTTACAGGACACAGCGCAAGCCGCAATAGTAAAAGGCATTTTTCCAACTGCCTACATAGCGGTCACACTGTAATTAGGCGGGTGTAACTGCAGACTTGGGAGGTTCCATTTCTGCGGCGATGGAGTTGGATGCCCGCCATCATAATCAGGCCCTCAGAGGCAGGTCAGGGGTCATGTGTACCCTATATGTGGGCTAGATTCTTATTATGCATGGAGCAAACGTTTAGTCTATTAAATCAAAACAAATAGGTTTCTTTGTACGACCACAATTCAGAACTCACATATTAGAATGTGCCCAATATGTGATAATGAAGAAAAATGTGGTTTTGCAAAATAAAATATTTGCCTAGGATGACATAATGAGACCAGTTTATGCGTCAAGTAGATTACAGTTAGGTTGAGTAGATTATTTAAATTACTGGACCTGCAGGCCTAGCAACATTTTTATATAATTCGAGGCCAGCTTAATCTAGTACATATTATGTATTTGTGCCAAATTGACAGGACTCAAAATGTATGCCTCCGATATACGTGCTGGCATTACTATCCATGAAGAATGATGAAAAACTAACACAGATGTTCCATTATTTATAACTATCAGAAATCCCAAAAGAGCCAACTTTTGATTTGCTGCATAGTGGAATTAAAAAATTGGGGTTAAAATAAGCTACAAATACACAGAATACTGCATTAACATCATGTTTCTTAGTGGAAGCACTCTACCGGCAAACTTAAGAAAGATCACCAGACAAACCATGGTAACACTAAGAGCGGTCAAATCAACCTAAAAAAAAGTATGGGAACTATGACAATGAGTCCAATGGGGGAGGGATCAGTGAATGCGGTGTGGGATCCAATATATTGCTAAAAAGAACAAAATATTCTGTAACTATTTGATGGTCTTTCACCTTCAAGTAACTACATATAAAATAACACACACCTTAATTGAAAAATAAAAGCATGTTAAACTAATCCGTGAGAGATGTAATATATTACGCTGTAAAGTTCCTATTGGTTGCAATCACTGCAGATATCTGTGTGTGTACCCAGAGAGGCACAGAATTGAATGCTAGTAGGTGCAGTGAGGAATAGTGACTTTTGTGTATTTGGTGTAATGAGGTCTCAGCCTGTGACAGAAACACTGGGAATATGTATGTCATTATTTTAAACTTGCAATACACACAATATAAGATAGGCTGTCACACTGAGCACAAAAAGATCTAGGTTTAAGATAAAAAAAAGTGCATACAAACTATAGATCTGACTAATATGCAGATTCCACCTAGTGTAATTGTTTTATAGCTGTCAGTTACAAGCAAGCTCTCCACAGCTCATCAGGTCACCTTATAATACCTCTCAAAAAGAAAAATCCTCAAGTGCCTCTATCAATTAAAGAGAATACCGGCTTCCAAACAGCCTTTACATTTACACATTAACTAAGTGCACACATTTACGTTTCTTTCAAGCAGCAGACACCTTGGCGAGATGGCTTGTTTCTTGTTCAGTTGTCTGTCTCTCCCTCTGCACCAAAGACAAGAGACTCTCTCTAACTCTCCCTTCAGCTGAAGCATTTCAAAAGACTGAATTAACCGTCCAGGGACGGTTGGCTTTTAACATAAATTAGGGGAACTGTTTATGTTAAACTTAAGAAAGTATGGGTACGTTGTGCTCCTCAGATCCCGCCCACTTCGTCCTCTGGATACGAACGAGGCTGCAATGACAAAGTTTGGTCAGCATAGGTAGACCTAATGGGCTTAAACGAGCCTATACATTGATAGCATGTATTTATGTGGTATTGAAAGGGCACGCGCATAGCCAAAAGGCAGCTTGCCTCTGTACTGGATCAAAGGCACAGGGAAGAAAGCTTGAGGCCAAGAGTAAATCTGGTGTGCAGAATGGGTCTTTCTAAAGTTTGGAGGGCCTGCACATCTCGTTGTGCGTAGGTAATGATTTAAATTATTCTGTGACGTTGAAGGGTTGCAGCAGGTTTCTAATCTAGAAGTTCTTAAAGCCCTATGCATCCATCACCTTAGTTACTTCTGAGCAATGTACATTATCGGGTTAGAAAAAACAATCTGGAGTTTGGTGGGTAGTATTGCAGTGTGTATATATATATATATATATATATATATATATATATATATATATATATATATATAGTGCATAGTAATACACAAGCACAGATTTTCGATTAGCCTATATGAAAATAATCTTGCACAAGCCCTGCTCACTATTTCTTGCTTTTAGATCCAGAAAATAACTATGTCTCGCGGTTTATTAATAGGATTCACCAAGAAGGACCCCACCATGTTACACAGTGCCTTCCTCTTTTCAGGGTGTAGCTACTAAACCACTTCACAGGGTGGGTCACTGTGTCTCCTTATGTGTGAACATATGTAGACTCCCTTTCAAAGACTGACACCCTATCTTCTTCTCAGTGCGTACACCCCCACCGTCGTTTCGGGTGAGCCCCACTCTTGGGGATGCCTCTCCACTTCTGTTCCACCCAGCTCTCTCCTCCTCACCTCTCTTGTCTGCGCTCGCGGCCGGTTCCTGATCCACGTCACGCTTTCCTTCTCCAGCGTCAGCGATACAGTGCGATAGAGGGGCAAAGGAGCATCGAGAGGAGCGCTGGACTAGAGTGACACCACGAATGTTGGGAAACTAGAGCGGCACCTGCAGGCTGTGAGCAAAAATGAAACAAAGGGAGGATACAGCGGCATCAGTAAAGCCAGGCTGCCATCTAGGGGTTCGTATGGAAAAATATCTAAATATCTAATTGACAGCTGAAACTAAGTCCCGCGCCTTTCAAAATAATAAGCAAGGCAACTGTTGTGTAGGAACAGAAAGAGAAACGTTTAGGCAAAAAAACAAAAAAACCCAGACAATGTTTTTACTTACATTGTTGAAGAGGATTTTTAAAATCTAAACTAAAGCAAATTTCCTACCACTCGATCGTTTATACCAGTCTTTTATGGTCTTCAGCTGTTGCACTTTTCTCGTGGCCTTAAGACTGGCTGTCAGCAGGAGTCTGGTCAGAGACCTGTTTTCCTGTGAGTGGTACTGAGACCTGTGAAAACTTTAGCAACATTTCCAGCAATCCCAGGTGTAATAGTTTTTTAGGTCTCGGCTAGTAACGCGCTGAAAGCGCGTTCTCGCCAGAGAACTATTGTCGGCGTCTCAGCAGTCTGAGAACACCGAAGTGAGACAAGACCTGGCCACGCGCAGCGTTTTCCCATAGGATAACGTTGTGTGCACGGCCAGGTGTTGTCTGCACGGCATTGCATGACAGTGCACGTCGCGCCACTGACTCGCTCAGAAGAGGTCGCTCCCCATGCTCCCAAGGCTTTGTGGTATTGTAGCGCTTTGAAGCTGATTTGTGGTATCGTAGCGCTTTCAAGCTGACTTAGACCACCGCGTCTGCGCTCCGCTCGCTCTGCTGCCATTATCATTAGCGCTATAATACCCCTGCATTGCTGCCATTGCCTGTATTGCCAGATTGCCATTTGTACTGCTACATATTATACTGCTCGCATTGCTCTGATCGCATTGTTTTTAAAAGTTATTTATGCCCGATTGTGCCTCTGATTGTGCCCCAGTCTCGCCCTGTTTCGCTTTCTGTTTGTTGCTGCCATTTTGTTGTTGTTGTGCCTCTTAGCCCGTCTCTCCACCCCGCTCCCGCCTCCCAGCTGCTCCTCCCTCCCACAGATAGTTGTAGATCGGCCCGTCCATCCCCGCGCTGTGACTCTCCTGACTCGCTCAGAAGAGGTCGCTCCCCACGCTCCCAAGGCTTTGTGGTATTGTAGCGCTTTGAAGCTGATTTGTGGTATCGTAGCGCTTTCAAGCTGACTTAGACCACCGCGTCTGCGCTCTGCTCGCTCTGCTGCCATTATCATTAGCGCTATAATACCCCTGCCTTGCTGCCATTGCCTGTATTGTCAGATTGCCATTTGTACTGCTACATATTATACTGCTCGCATTGCCCTGATCGCATTGTTTTTAAAAGTTATTTATGCCCGATTGTGCCTCTGATTGTGCCCCAGTCTCGCCCTGTTTCGCTTTCTGTTTGTTGCAGCCATTTTGTTGTTGTTGTGCCTCTTAGCCCGTCTCTCCACCCCGCTCCCGCCTCCCAGCTGCTCCTCCCTCACCCCACCCTCCTCCACTATCCACTTATGACAGATGCTTCTGCGCGCAGCGGACGCGCCCCATGCGCGCCGAAGGTGCGCCAAAGGTAAGCCCGTCTACGCCCGTCCGCGCCCAGCGCCAGACCCCATGGCCCCCGCAAACTCCTCTCCACCCGCATAACGTACGACTCCGCTACCCTCTCAGCCCTCAACCCCGGCCGCCCACCCAACTGCTACCAAGCCGTCCCAGGACACACCCATGGACCCTTCACCTTCCACTCCTGCAAGTTCGACTGCATCAGGACCCACACCAAATCCACAAACTCCAAACAGAGCTCCGACACTAACCACCTAAAGTGCATCCTGATCAACACCCGCTCGGTCCACAGACACGCCATTGAACTCTGGAACCTACTCGACACTACATCGTCGGATGTCGCCTTCCTTACAGAAACCTGGATGAACACCTCATCAGCGCCCGACATCGCCATAGCCATCCCGGACGGCTACAAGGTCATCCGAAAGGACCGCACCAACCAAACAGGAGGAGGCATCGCCATCGTCCATAAGAACACCATCCACATCACGACCAGTTCCGACGATTACCTCGCAACTGTCGACAATTTCACTTCCAGATCCACACCGACCCCAAGACCACACTCAGAGGCACCCTCATCTACAGACCACCAGGACCCCTCACACAATTTAGCGAAGACATCACCGACTTCATCAGCCCACACGCCCTCCCCTCCAAGGACTACATTCTACTGGGAGACCTCAACTTCCACCTGGAAAAGAAAAACAACAGCAACACTACCACCCTTCTGGCCAACCTGGCCAACCTCGGACTCGAACAACTTGTCAATACCCCCACCCACTATGCCGGACACATGCTCGACCCAATCTTCACCTCCAGCAAGCACATCTCCTTCAATCACACCACAGCTCTCCACTGGACTGACCACAGCTGCGTTCATTTCAACTACAAAAAGACCACGATCCAAAACCCCCCACAACCTATTCCCCGAAGAAACTGGAACAAAATTACCACCGACCAGCTCTTCACATCGCTTCACCAAAACCCCCCCACCAAATCATCGGACCCAAACCAAGCAGCCACCAACTTCACACAATGGATCACCCACAGCGCTGACGAACTAGCACCCTTGAAAAACCATCAAATCAAGCAAGGTAGCAAAAAAGCCCCCTGGTTCAACGATGAACTTAAGAAATCCAAGAAGTTCTGTCGTACCCTCGAGAAAGCCTGGAGAAAAAAACCCAACCTCTAACAACATGACCACCTTCAAGAACGCCACCCGCAAACGCCACCAACTGATCCGATCCACCAAGAAATCAGCATTCAAAGATCGCCTTGACAACAACGCCCAAAACAGCAAGGAACTATTCAACATCGTCAAAGAATTTACCAAACCCACCGCCGGCACCAGCGACATCACTCCCTCCCAAGACCTCTGCGACTCCCTAGCCTCATTCTTCCACAACAAAATCGCCGACATACATAACAGCTTTGGAAAACAGTCCAAAGACCAGTCCACTCGACCCACCTCCGAACCAAAACCGCCCTCTTACATCCTTTGCAACTGGAACCCAATCACCACTGAAGACACCATGCGCCTGATGAACTCCATCCACTCGGGATCGCCAACCGACCCATGCCCCCACCACATTTTCAACAAAGCAGACTCCATTATCGCACCCAATCTTCGTGACGTCATCAACTGCTCCTTCAACTCCGCACCCTCCCGGAAAGCTGGAAACATGCCGAACTCAGCGCCCTTCTAAAGAAACCCACAGCAGACCCCACTGAACTTAAGAACTACCGCCCCATTTCGCTCCTCCCATTCCCTGCCAAAGTCATTGAGAAAGCCGTCAACAGTCAGCTCGCCGCCTTCCTCGAATCCAACAAATCCCTCTACCCCTCACAATCCGGCTTCCGAGCCAAACACAGCACCGAAACCGCCCTCATCGCAGCAACAGACGACATTCGAACTCTACTGGACAATGGAGAAACAGCTGCCCTCATCCTACTTGACCTCTCCGCAGCCTTCGACACAGTCTGTCATAGCACCCTCATACAACGCCTTAGCAACGTCGGAATTAAAGGAAAAGCATTGAACTGGATCATCTCGTTCCTCGCCGGAAGAACTCAGAGAGTCCGCCTCCCCCCTTTTAGATCAGAGGCCACCGAAGTCATCTGCGGCATACCACAAGGATCATCACTCAGTCCCACCCTCTTCAACATATACATGAGTCCCCTCGCATCCATCGCATGC
Organism: Lissotriton vulgaris; assembly: GCF_964263255.1. Lineage (NCBI taxonomy): Eukaryota > Metazoa > Chordata > Amphibia > Caudata > Salamandridae > Lissotriton > Lissotriton vulgaris. The sequence continues at coordinate 632,037,770 of NC_141695.1, forward strand.
CAACACAACCTCAACATCATCTCTTAAACAGACGACACCCAGCTGATCCTATCCCTCACCAAAGACCCAAACACCGCCAAAACCAACTTACACGAAGGAATGAAAGAAGTAGCCGAGTGGATGAAGAACAGCCGTTTAAAACTGAACTCGGACAAAACGGAAGTCCTCAACTTAGGTTCATCCCCCGCTGCCTGGGACGACTCATGGTGGCCACCGGCCCTGGGAACCGCACCCATACCTACGGACCACGCACGTAACCTGGGCTTCATCCTGGACTCCTCCCTCTCGATGACCAGACAAGTCAACGCCGTCTCATCATCATGCTTCAACATCCTACGCATGCTCAAAAAAATCTTCCGCTAGGATCCCCACCGAAACAAGAAAGACGGTCACCCACGCACTGGTCACAAGCCTGTTCTTGTGCCTAGCACTTATTGCAGTATTATACCTCAAATTATACTCTGTTTTCTCTTATAACTGCACACTTGTCACTTTTCCTCTTGTGCACTTTTGACTACCTCATGTATTTTTAGTTGTTCACAATTTTTACTACCTCAAGTATTTTGTTTGCTCACAATTGTCACTATTACCTTTACTACCTCATGTATTTTTGGTTGCTCACAATTTTTACTACCTCAAGTATTTTGTTTGCTCACAATTGTCATTATTACCTTTACTACCTCATGTATTTTTGGTTGCTCACAATTTTTACTACCTCATGTTTTTTGTTTGCTCACAATTGTCACTATTACCTTATGTAAGTAACGTATGTTTTAGTAATCTGCTCTTCTGTAATGTTTCTCATTATGTTTCATTTCTGTTCCTAATGTGAAGCGCTCTGACGCCTTCGGGTAAAGTCCGCGCTATATAAAAATGCATAAATAAATAAAATAAAATAAACAAGCCGGCTGGATTACGGAAACACTCTTTACGCCGGAACCACAGCCAAACTACAGAAAAAACTCCAACGCATCCAAAAAGCCTCAGCCAGACTCATACTTGACATACCCCGTCAAGCTCACATTTCCGGACACCTAAAAGACCTCCACTGGCTCCCTGTCAACAAGAGAATAACGTTCCGTCTCCTCACCCACGCACACAAAGCCCTCTACGACCTAGGACCCGAATGCCTCAACACGCGACTGTCCTTCTACACCCCCACCGCCAACTACGATCGTCCAACCAAGCCCTCGCCGCAATTCCGCGCATCCATAAAACCACCATGGGGGGAAGATCCTTCTCCTACTTAGCAGCCAAGACCTGGAATTCCCTCCCCACCCACCTCCGCCTTACACAGAACCACCTCTCCTTCAGAAAGCAACTAAAAACTTGGATATTCGATAAGTAAAGTACCCCCCTCCCCAAGCACCTTGAGACCCTCTGGGTGAGTAGTGCGCTATACAAAATTTCGAACTTGAACTTGAACTTGAACTCTCTGGAATGCAGGGGGAGTCTGCAGAGAGGCGCGCGGCGCTGATAACAGCTTCCCTGACTGGCCCCTCCTTCCTGTTGCTGGAGCAGCTCTAGTTTGCAATTTTGTTTCAATGTGGCTGGCGGAGAGGAGCCGAGCGTCGGCGCCCGCGCCGGAGGCATTGCTAAGCGCAGCGTTTTACACAAGGACCGGTGTGTCAGAGTGGGAAAGAGGCGGCTTGAAGGCACTCAATCTGTGGCTTTCTGTGGCCCTGACGGTGTCTGTCAGTGAGCGTCTGCTAGGGCTTGTCTCTAGCTGCATATCAGAGCCTCTCTGTCGGTTTCTATCAGAGCCTTTTAGTGCCTGTCCATGTCTGTCGCTTTTTGCAGTCCTCCTGTGCCTACTTCTGGTGTTTGTAAGTGATTCTGGCGGGATTCGGTGCGCTGGCCACCCGCTTTGAAAGTGAATATGTCAGCTCCTCACTACGGTTGTCAGTCAGCATGAGTTTGGCTGTGCCTGTTGCCAATCTTTGTCTGCCCCTCCTCTTCCCTCAGCGCTCAGTGCCTGTCTGACTAAGTTCTCGTGACGGATCGTACTAGACCGGCTGAGGGACGCTGTGAAAGACTACCAGGACCCAGGAGCAGGGAGGCCGATTGCACATTGAAAGCACGAACTCTGTTATCCACAAGGAGGTGCCCTGAAATCAGAATATTGAAGAAATTGCATCAGGCAGCATATTTTTAATGGGTCATTGAAGACACCCAAAACGGAAAATACGGTGGCTCCTCCTGGTAGTCCATGACCAAGCGTATAAAGTGTGAAAACAAGTGATAATATATCAAACAGAATCTGAAAATAAGCCCACGAATCAGATGGCAACAAGGTTCTGAACGGAAATACTATCCGGTGGGGGAATCCACTCCACCTGATTTAAGAATCTGTCCTGAAGAAGGTAGACATACAAGAAACCGAAACGCCGCGTCGACTTGTGATTCTTTGTTTTTAAATGTTTTTTATGCAATGTATTAACATGTTTTCTTAAATAATTGTATACTCTGTAATGATGAATTTTTATATTTGAATGTGTAATAAATGTGCAACAGAGAAACTCATGGTGTGGTAAACTTTCTTTTTTAACAATAATTCTTGTGTATGCTATGCCAATCATGAAATACTGTAGATCTTAATGTGAATGTATAAACTGAATATACAGTTAGGCAATAGGCTTTCTCCTAAAGACTTGGCATCTGTAGAGATATAAAAAACAAATATACATAGTTCTTCTCTAATCTCAACATAAACTGATAGAAATTGAGTTTTAAAATTGCTGTAACTTTAACTTTCCCGCCGTATTATTGGCATGCTATATATTTTCTTGGAAATGCAATATTCACCCTAGAGTCCACTCACTAGGTGTGAAACACAGTCCCAGACTGTCCTTTTGTGGGGACACCCCTGTCTCTTTTTTAATGTCTGACTCCATCTCCTCTTCCTCGGCCTTACCTTTTACCACCTAGTGTTTCTGTTTATCTGTGATTCAACATGTCCCCCCCAGCCATTCCATCAACTAGAGCCCTCAGACGCCTGCCCCTTTTCCTCGCTGGCTCAGCCTGTGTGTGCCTCTCTCTTCCTACCGCCCCTGGCTCTCCTCAGCTCTGTCTTTACCCGCCTCTGTCACATGCTGTTTCCTGCCATCGGCCAATTCCTGATTTAAACCGTCCTGCCCATACTGCCTCTCTGGGTGTTCTGTCTGTCAGTGTCTCTCTGTTAAACCCTGCCCTTCTCCAGCGACCCTCCAATGGTATCCCGCCTGTCCATAGTCGCTCTCTTCCCCCATCCGGGTCTGTCTGTTCACGTCCCAACTGAGTCAGTCTATCCACGTCCCTCCCTCCGCAGCAATTTCCACCCTCCTGTTCAAATCGTATGTCAGACCCTTCCCCTCTATAAATATCTGAGTAGCAATCCTAGCACCCTTTCCCAAAATTCTTGTCAGCCCATGCTTGCCCCTCCCCCCTCCACTGTCTCGGTCGGACACTGGACCCCTCCATCTGAGGGGATCTGTCTACCACAGTAGACTATGCTCCTGCCCATGGACTCCCTCCGCCAGGTTTGCCCCGGGCTGCCCACCGCCAACATCCGCTCCCACCCTCTTTGTCTCCTGCCCTCCAGTGGTCGCTGTCATTTCAGATATTTTCGGTTGAGGAGCGGCATATTTGATATGGAATTCAGGTCAGACTAATGGCTATCAGTGTGAGTGTGCATGTGTTGGGGGAGGAGGGACGTTTCAAAGGAGATGGAGGAGTGGAAGTGCATACCTCAAAACAAAGGGCTAGCATTTTGACAGCAGAGAGGGGCGAACTGACCACGGCTGCTGCCCATTCCTGGCCCCTCCCGCTTTATTACCCCAACCTCTGTCTATCACCAGGAGAGCTCAGCCTTACCTTGTTCAGCAGCAAGGTTGCACTTGAGTCAGAAAAAGACATAGAAGGCGCCGGGAAACCCCGAGTCGAGGAGTCACAGGCTTTTCCACAGCACACCTCCCACTCCCTTCACAACCCATGCTTCCCTCCTCACTCACAGCTTACCCCACACTTCTGACAGCTCTGCTCCCTCCCCACATTTCACCACCTATCCACTCTACCCTCTCTCACCCACCCGTCCACAAGGCGTGCCACTGCTGCCTACAGGCAGACCCCCCCCCTCACAGACCCCCAAACTCAACACCCCACTATTCTCACAGTTCTATCCCCTACCTTTCTCAGAAACCACCCTCCTCACATACCACCCCCATTTCCACAGGCAGCTCTAAACTCCACTTTCCTCACTTTCTACCCCCACCCTCCTCACTCACGGCTCACCCTCCTCTCCAGTCAACTCCCATCTTCACCCCCACCACCCATAGGTCAACTCAGCACCCCACATCTCACCCTTTCCATTCAACCCCCCGCCGCCCTTCTCTCTGCCTGCGCGTGCTTCTTCCAGAAACGGACTCCTTGGACTCTAAGTGCTCTCTAATCACATTGACGTCTGGTTAAGTTAGTGGGATCAAGCAGGATGGATAATAGGTGTGCGTGTGTGGGTGGCTTTGTGTGTGTGTGGCTGTGTGTGGGTGCAAATGTAAAAGGTCTCGCATTTGCGAGCAATTAAGCTATTGGCATTGTAAATGACAATGTCATTTATTTATGTTTTAAAACAAAAACATAAATAAAAATAATGTCATGAGCAATGCCAATAGGTCTAAGTTTAACAATGCCGAGGCCATTGCATTGTAAATGCTTGTTGTTCTCTACTGATGAAATCCAGAAACACGTGTTTAGAGATGTACAGTACTATTAGCACCAACTTTGGTGAAAAACTACAGGTAATATTGAAGTAAGCGCTAGGTGTGTATTGCATTTACCATAATGCAATGGGGCGAACTGTGCTGGAATGTGAGGCAGTGTGCTCCCAACCCCACTTCCGTTTAAAAGGCTCTCTTGAGCCAGCAAGCTGATGAGCTTTGGAGATGCACCTGTGTGTCCATGAGTGGTACTGAGACCTGTGAAGACTTTGGCAGCATTTCCAGCAACCCCAGATGAAATCATTTAATGTTCTCTACTGATGAAAAATGAAATCCAGAAACACTTGTGTCTACAGATGTACAGCACTATCTGCACCAACTCTGGTGATCAACTGCAGTTAATATTGAAATAAGTGCTAATTGTGAACTGTATTTACCATAATGCAAAGGTGCGAACTGTGCTGACATGTGAGGCAGTGTGCTCCCAACCCCTTTCTGGTCAGAGATGTCTGAGTCTAGCAGAGGCTACAGAAGAGCAGCAAGGTTGCCCAGCCATGTGTAAGCGTGGGTTCCCGGAGATGGCTCCCGTGAGGGTGTTCACCCAGGGATGCTTTGGGAAAATGATGTAGTCCCAGCACAAGGGTGAAAATGATTAGCCATGTCAGGGGTGGGAGTTGGGATTTCTTAGTGGCAGTTACGGGTCACATGTCAAAGGGGCACTTTTAAAGTGAGCTGTGGTCCTTCAGGTAGAATAGGGCCTGTTGTTTTCAGTGGGATATTGTGGAAGAATAAGGGGGGGGGGGTCAAGATTATGAAAGAAGAGAGTGAGGCGGTTTGGGAGGTATTTAGAGTCCTGTGCGCCACTGGCAGAGATGACTCGATAAAGCCTTAGATTTTGTTCCAGATGTGGGTCGGCGTCACCAGCTCACCAGAACTAAAAGGGAAGCAGGGCGTCAGATAGTGAGAACTGGTTATGTGAATAATTGATGGCTGTGTTAACCAAAAGTTAACAAACAGCCATGTACCGTTTATCATAATTTTGCATTATTGTAAGGTCAGCGTTTCACAGTCAATCGGATTTTGTTAAACTTTGGAAGGATTACATATTATGCTGCACAGATGCTTATTTTGGCCAGTGCAGGTAAGTAGTATAATTATTTTCTATGTTATAAGGAATTTAAAGTTATTGAAATCTGTGTGGGGGTATTTTGCAGTACTGCCCCAGTACATTGTGATCACAAGTCATGAGCTGATTGGCTAATCGTTTGGTTTACAAAAGCTAAAGACAACTGTGATGTTTATAGTTGCACTTTACCCATGTTCTGTGTTACGCGATACGATGTCTCTAAATGTTAGGCATGGTATTTTTCCACTAACTATTACCACTTTAGTAAAGTGGTAATAGGTAGAGTAAACTATTAGTACGTTTTTATATATATACATTTTTTTAAATACGGAGTAGCGCTGTACTATCACGGTATCACAAAAAGATTTCGTAAGGTTAACATTTTTGTTTATAAATTTCCATAAATTGTAGTTCCAGTGTACAGTGAAGTGCATTTTTTTTAAAGTAGCAAGTTAATTTTAACTAATTAACATGCTAATCTATGCACTTTTTTGTGCATATTTAAATATGTAGAAAACCAAAAATACACTTTCTCACACTGTATTTATAAAATATACTGTCTTATAGTCTTTAAGTCTCAGAAACATTTACAAAACACTTTCACTCGCTGGATGATGCTGTAAGTGATGTTATCAGGGATGTCATCAGTAATATCACTGACCATGTCATGAGTGATGTAATATGTGAGGTCATAAGCAGTGCATTGCAAGGGCTTAAATTATAGTTAGCTCAACTAACTATAACTGCTGAATTTCCCTGGTTTTGTACAAGTGAAATCTGAGCCTAACTATAACGTCCCTGTAACCTTTGGTTTTTTCAGTGAATTTCTACGTCTTTTTAAAATTCCATTTCCTAACTATAAGGTCCCTGTAACCTTTGTTTTTTCAGTGAATCTCTAAGGTTTTTCAAATTGAATTTCAAAAATATTATATCTCTCTAATGTTTACTTTTTTAGTTAACCGCTTCCGTGCGGCGCGAATTCCCCGCCCATGCTGACTCCGCCTTGCGCGGGCGGAGTCATGACGGAACGGTTCCGTCATCTGCACAGCTCACCCGACGTGCATGATGGAACCGTTCCGTCAACAGCATCAAAGGGGTTAATTTGCAGTGTTTATTTTTTAATACTAAGTGTATTATAATTTTCTATTACTTTTTTATACTGTAGATATTCTTTTTTTACAACTAATCTTTTCATGTTTTAAAATATAAAAATCACGTATGTACTTAATGTAAAGTAAAAAAGTATTTTTAAATGTAATTAAACAAATGTTATTTATTTATTAAAAATAATTTTGAGGTACCGCAGTACCTTTGCTGGTCTGGAAATGTAGACGGGCTGCTACTTTATGTTTTTTACTCCCAATTACATGATCTCAAGTCTGAATCCGCGGAGTCAATGAAAATTTTACAAATTACTGTGCACATGTACAGCCCTCCATTGTCAATAATAACTTCAGGGTGCACATATTTAAAAGTATATACAAACCACCTTATATCAGTTTATCAAAAAAATTACCTATTTACCAGTTTAGCAAATTTATGAACCAGAGCCGCAAATTCATCCGAAAAAACACCCAACCTTTGTCTTCTGACTGGGCGCATTAGGACCCCACTCTTCCACATGGAAAATGGCACCTAAAAGCAGTTACTTGTCCATTGAAGTAAAGGAGGATTGAGAACCAGCATTGTTGTGCTTTTAGACAATGGCTGAAGCTACATCGTCTGTCCAAGATGAGGATTCACAACCTCTAGAGGATGAAGAAGAAGACACACCACCTTGCAGAAAAGAAAGTGTTATGTGGAAGCACTTTACTATACCGTCTGGGGAAAATAAGGTATCAGCAAAATATGTCAAGTGCACAATTTGTGGCACACACTTATCCAGAGGCACTGCAAAGAAGTATTTACATGAGACAAGTTCTATGTGGAAGCATCTAAAACAATTCATGAGCGGGTCTACAACCAGATGATGCAAGAGAAAGCAGGTGTAACAGGATAGCCAATCTCTACAGCAGCCTTGGGGGGAACCATCTTGAGCTGCCTTCTTACAATACCAGCTGCCTGTGAGGAATTAAGTGACATGGTTATTCATTGCATGAAAGGCCACCTGCTAGTCACTATAAAAATTTCTTCGGTGGGTGCATTCTTGGATACAATGAAGAAGCATAGCTGTTAGTTTTTTTTGGGGATCCAAAGACTACATAATGTTTGTTTAAGAGTGAAGCCAGTTGTTTCTTTGCATTGCTCCATCCTTAACCATTTTACTCCCTTGTTCAATTTATGTTTGAAAAAGGCCAAAATTAAAACACTGTTAATAAACCCTTCTAGAAAAAAAAATGGTTCTTGTTAGAGACACCATCTACTCAAAGAGCTAACTCTGTGTTTTTAATGTGTCAGTGACTGTATCGTTGTGAGAGTGAGTGTGTCAGTACGTGCATGAGTGTATACCTAGGTGTGCTAGTGTATGCATTAGTGAGTGCTGTGGTATTTTAGTGTATGCATCAGTATGTGCCTCAGTTTCTTAGCTTATGCATCAGTGTATGACTGGGTGTGTTATTGTATGCATTAATGTTTGGCTGGCTGTGTCAGTGTCTGCATTACTGTATGCCTGGGAGTGGCAGTGTCTCTACTGGTAGGTCCCTCTGTGTGGCAGTGTATGCCAGGGTGTGTCATTGGATGTATTAATGTTTTGCCAGTTGTGTCAGTGTCTGCATTTCTGTATGTCTGGGTGTGTCAGTGGCTGCATTGGTACATCTCTGGGTGTGTATGCATCAGTGTATGCCTGGGTATCTTATTGGATGTATTAGTGTTTGGATGTTTGTCGGTGTCTCCATTGCTGTATGGCTGGGTGTATCAGTGTCTGCATTGGTAAGTCTCTGGATGTCTCAGTGTGCACATCAGTGTGTGCCTGGGTGTCTTGTTATATAAATAATCTTTATTACATAAATAGATACATAAATTAAAACAATTTCTTATTCATTAAAAGCATAAATCATCTTAAAGCAACTCAAAAATAACATTACGATTATTGTCTACATGTCTCTATTCATAAAACACTTCTCCATCTTGGGCATATCTGGTTTTCCAAGATCTTACCATTACTCTTAGAAAGTGTGTAACCATGAATAAAGTGTGTTTGTTCTGCAGAAGTTGCATATGCAAAAGTGTATTTCGAGCCTGTCTAAACCCCATGTCTTTTAAATAGGGTTAAAGATAAAAATGCCTGAGATATGTTAAATATTTTCCTAAAAAAAGAAAATGTCAAATATCCTGTGGAGACCTATTGACGCAGCCACAGGTCCCTTTATCCTCAGTTTGTGCCACAAAATCAAGCACATAGGCCACTAAATGATGAAACAGGTTAAATCTAAAAGGAGTTATTAAAAAACGATCATAGGCACTGGTTAAAATAATAAGGCAATGCTCTATTCCCAATACGGATGTGAACAGGACATGTGCTCTAACTTTCGGCGTAGTCAATTCCTTTCCTTCTTGTTCTGCACTTACTTTCTTGGAGAATAGATAATTTATTAGTTTTTTGTCCTCTTTCTTCACTGTTCTATAATTTGTAAATATATCTATTCTACCTAGGCTACTGTTGGACGTGGCCCTTTTTGCAGGGTCATCCCTGAACTTTTTGACTTCCTCCTATATTTTTTCTGACCTGTTGTTGGCTGTTTTATGACGCAGGGCACTTTACCTCTGCTGATCAGTGCTAAAGTGCATATGCACTCCATATTGTAAATTAATGTATTAATTTGTGATTCAATGATTGGCTGATTTGGTTTACTTGTCAGACCCTAGTACAGTGCACCAGGAGTGCTCAGGGCTTGTAAACCAAATGCTGCTGGAGGGCTTGCAGCACTGGTTGTGCCACCACCAGAAGCAGCCTTGTAAAAAGTGTCTAAGGCCTGCCATTGCAGGGCCTGTGTGCAGTCTGGTACTGCCGTTTGACTGAGCACGTGCACCCACTTGCCAGTCCCTAAACCTTCCTTTTTCTTCATATCAGACACCCCTATGGTAGGCCCAAGGACAGGGTGCATTGTAAGTATAAGGTAGGACAAGCCCTGATGTGTGTGGCATGTCCTAATAGTGAATTACAGCCATTTTCGTTTTTCACTATTGCAAGACTACCTGTTCTTCATAGGCCAGAATGGGCAGTTGGATTATTACAATTCCTAACTGACACAATAGAAATTCAATTTTAATACGCCTGGACTCAGGATGATAAAATACATCTTTTAATGAAGCTGGTTTTAACATTCTGTGTTTGAAAATACCACTTTTAGAAAGTAGGTATTTTCTTGTCTAACTATCCAGGCCTGCCTCTGCTTGGTTGTTTATTCCTTGTCTGGAGTTTGAGTGACAGGGCTGGGGGATTCCAGGAGACAGAATAAGTTAGCCCAGTGGTGAATAGAGAGATCTGCATCTAGATGGGAGGGAGGAGTTGCACCTGGGAACTGAATAGGACTGTGCCTGCCCCCACAGTGCTGGTTCCACTCCTTTGGTGCATTTGATGTTTCTGCCCTGCACTGTGAAAGGAAAGAAGGAGTCATGTCAACAGAGTGCTCCAGAACTGGTTTGGACTGGGTAAAGGCCCCTATGTCCTCAGAGGACAAAGGATATTGGGGTATAAATATTGGGACCCTGATTTCAAGAAATTAGATCACTTTTGGACAAACAAGAAGAAACCTTTACCGAAGAGAGGAACCTGAAGAAACTGAGGAGAGACTATCCCTAAGCTGAAGTGCTGCTTGTGGGATTGGCCTGCAGTGGTTGCCTGACTGCCAAAGGAAGGAGAAAGGAACTTTGTGTTCTTTATTTCTAACTTGTAAGGATCTCCAAGGGCTTGGAACAGAGCTTGCCTCCTGCTGATGTCTCAGGGACAAAAGATTTCAACCCCCAGCTCCCCAGAGTTCTTTGGAAGTGCATGCTGCTGTTTTGGGGGACTGCGTTTCGCAAGGAGCTCGAAGGGCGACTCAAGAGGAAGAAGCGTGTCGCCGTCGCAGCCGCCGCAACTCCGAAGGAGGTTGTCGCTGCTGTAGCTACCGTATTGCACCACATCAAGAGAAGCATCTTGCAACGCAGAAGAAGCGTGTCGCTGCTGCTGCCGTCGCAACTCCGAAGGAGGGTGTCATCGCTGTAGCTGTTGTATTGCACCACCTCTAGAGAAGTGTCTCGCAATGAGGAAGAAGCGTGTGGCTGTCGCTGCTGCTGCCGTCGTATCGTGGATGTTGCCGCTGTAGCTGTCGTAGTGCACCGCATCAAGAAAAAGTGGCTCGCATCCACGGAGAAGCGCGCCACCGTCGGAGCTGCTGCCGTCGCATCTGGATGTCGCCACTGTAGTTTTCGCATTGTGCGGAAGCCTATAGCAAGGTCGAAGAAAAGTGCCACAGCCAAGGCTGTTGCTGTCGCATCGCTGAACAAGGGTGTCGCCGCTGACGCATCGAACCGAGACTCCTCGCATCCTCGGAGAGGTGTGCTGCATCTGGAAGATCTTTACGTCTTTACTTCTTTGCACCTGAACTTTGCCGCATTTCCATCGCTGCAACATTACTTGTTGTGCAGGGGTGTGGAATTTATTAAAATATCTACTTGTCCATGGGGCAAGTTGCTTCATAAATCTACTTGTCCTTTAACAAAATCTACTTGTCCCTTTGGTGCCATGTGGTTCGGCGACAAATTATGGCAGCAATCTCATTATAATTTCTTTTTTTTAAATAAGAGCTTATATAGCCTCTCTGATTATGCCAGTGCTCATACCATAGTGGTTCTTGAATGCTGGCAATCCCTTTATGTTGCCACATTTCTATAGATCTACATACTGGGAATGATGGTAGTGGTAAGCAATGGTTCCAGGGTTGGAATGCCCTTTACGTCTGTGCAAATCTACTAACTTGCATGTTTTAAGGGTTTTCAACAACTCTTCTCTAATGTTTTCCAATACTGAGAAATTTTGGAAATGTACTCCTGACAATGGCAGACATAAACCTTCTTCCAGAGTTGGGAAAAAAGTGGTTGATGGGAAAATGACCTTGCAAACACCCGAGTTTTCGCATGAGTAAATCTACACATGCATATTTGGTCATGATAAACTGCAGTTCACAAATATTTTCCAGGATTACATTTCTTACCCTACTTCTATAAATTCTTCTAAATTCACAAAAGCCATATAGCTGCACTTAATGCAAGGACATATACCAAGGGTGCACTTTGAGACTTTCTTTAATAATAGGGCCGCTAAATTGGTCTGGCGTTAACCACAGCCTTTTGTGTTTATTAAAATTCTCCCTCTCTCTGTATCAGCTGGCTTCACTGTGAGTGACGACATTAAGCTCTTTCACATGGAGTATATTGGTACATAAAGTAGTTTTGTTCAGTGGCAGTAACTAATGTGGCAGTGTATGCTTTTTTAGACCAATTTTTTTGTTACTTTTGCCAATGGTTGTTATAATGGTGTGGGCCCGGCAGCTCTCACATCAAGAAGGCTTTACAAAAATCATGGCAAAACAAGTCACGTATTGGCAAAATTAAAAATCTGACACTAATTTCAGACCTACTGGCTTTGCCAATGCTTGTATATTTTTATGTTTCTCATAATCTTATTGAAACTGGTTACACTGATTTTCCAATATGAATATTTTTGCGAGATACTAGCATGCATCAACACATTTTACTAAATGATGCTGCAAAGAAACGGTACCTGAAATTTCACAGTAGTTTAGCAAAATGTTTTTTTTCCTACTTTAATTTTTTTAGGATCATTTTATATTGAAAGCAAAGAGTCATTAATCTTGTTTTAAAGTTTCTGCAAATATTTGCATCTAATCAGAGAGCATTCTGGGAGCATTATGCATAGCCTCATATTGCTAAACTTTGAAACCGTGAGTACACATTTTTATACAGTAACCACTGTCAGTAGTGCAGTCAAAACTTATATTTACTTAGAGCGCTCACCCTAATAATAAAGGCTTTCAATTAATGAACCATAAATACAATTTTGAACAGCATTAACATAGGCACACAAATAATAACCTGACTTCAGGCTGTGCCCTTCCCTGGCCCTTAATGTGCTACTACAAACTGGCAGCCAAAGGGTTTTTGCTGCAGGGGGTTGGGCCTACTTGTCCCAAGGACAAAATGTACATTAAAACTTGTTGCCCTTGACCCCAAACAATATGTCCTGGGCGTCGGGCTATAGGAATTCCACATCCCTGTTGTGGAAGCGCAACGAATCGTAAGGTACATTGACGCAAAGTGTCGCATCTGATGAATTGAACTGACCTAAGCTAAAACTACCATTTTTAAGTATAGTATTGTGGATTTCTGTTGTTTAATGGTCTTGTGTTAAGTCTATATAAAGAATACTTATTTTTAATATACAACTGTGTGGTGTCCATCTGTAGTGTTGTCACAGGGTTACTGTATGTGGTCACAAATGCTTAACACACTGCCTCTGAGATAAGCCTGCCTGCTCGTGCCAAGCTACCAAGGAGGTGAGCAGGGGTTATTTTAGGAGGGTACCCCCTTACTCTGACTAGAGGCAAGGGTCCCTATTTGTCACAAGTACCTACCTGTGCCAACTAGAGACCCCCAAATCTAACAGCTACTAAGTGTTTCTTTAATATATCTCAGCCAGGGTATTTTAAGGGCATGATCCAGTGAGAGGCTGTTTAAAATTACAGCTTGGTTAAAGGAAGCCTTCTCATTGGACCAAATATTCACCCAACAAAGCAGAAGCTTGACTGCGACTAAGTCGGACACATAACTCACCCCAAGTTCTTCATCAACTGCGTAAGCTGGGGTGCCCTGTGGAACTTTTAACACCTGTCTCAAATATTTGTTGTGCATTGTCTGCAGTTTGACCACTTCTTTGTGCCCCTAGATCTCACTCCCATACATGGCCTTGGATATACAAATTGATTGATATAATTTTTTAATCACTCCAGGCGACCATGTACCTAATCTGTGTGCAAAGTTTGCAATGGCTCCCATTGCTTTTTTCGTGTCCATCACCTTCTCTTCTCTCAGAGTGTTCCAGTTTAGTTTAGCATAAAAAATGACCCCAAGATATTTAAAAGCTGGAACTTTGGCTATACAAAAAAGAGCCTGCCTTATAGGTTTTTGTACTGTTCCCTCGACTGCCCACTTATATCACAAACGACTTGGCATAATTTGGGTACAAGGCCAGCCCATTCATAAAGGTGACAACCCCATTGATCAAGACTTGTCATGGGGTGAGTTTTATAAGCACTGCGTTGTCTGCGTACTGCAGTACAGGGGTCGGTCTAGTGCCTATTCTCGGAGTATGGGTCTGCAAAGATATCAAGGCAGCTTCCATAATAATAAATAGAGGCTAGAATAAAGCCTTGGCGCAACCCTCTTGAACAGTTAAAACTATCTGTGAGATCCCCCTCTTGTGTAAAGTGTACCACAGCTAAGGTGTGGGCATATAAAGACATCAAAGCATTTAATATTGATCACTCTACTCCTAGTTCATTTAACAGAGCTCACAATTTACTGCGGTTCACCCTATCAAAAGCTACAGTGAGATCCATGAAACCTAAATAAATGGATCTTGCTTTGGCGATTGTGTATTTTGTTATCGGTAAATAGAGGTTCAAGCATTGGCCCACTGTGGATTTTCCTATTCGGAAGCCGTATTGGACCTCCGAGATAATTTGATTTGTATCTGCTCACTCCACTAACTTATTTAGTATGACCCACCCGATAACCTTACCGGTCGAGTCTATCAGCGATATGGGTCGGTAACAATTGGGGTTATCCCTATCCCACTTCTTATATACAGGAACGATAGTTGCCGTAGACGAAGACTGGGGCATGTCAGTTAACACTGCTGCATTCAGAACCCTAGTTAAAATTGGGGCCCACACCTCAATGTTGCTTCTAAATAAGTTAGGGGGAATCCCGTCTGGACCCGTAGCCTTATTATTAGTCAATCCCTCTATACCTGTTATCACCTCTTCTAACTGAAATTTAATATGGTTATCACATTGTAGGGGCTCCCAGGCATTATTACAGTAATCTCCCTCCCTATAGTTATAAACCTCCTGGAACTGATTCTTCCATTGGTCCTGTGTAATATGATGGCATATGGGTGGTTTGTCAGGTTCCAAGAAACAAGGTCTATTAATGACTTTACAGAATAGGGCACTATCTTTCAGTGCACTAGCCTCCACCAGTTCATGCCAAGCCTGTTTTTGCAATGCGGCCCTCCGGTTTTTTAATGCTTTTTTATAGTTCGTGCGGCATCTGGCTACATGGGTCTATTGCGTGGAGTCTCTTTCAAAGCCATTTTTAGTTTCCTCAGTGCCTGAGAACACTCCCTATTGAACCACCTTGGGCTATCTGATTGGGCAGTGACCACTGCTACAATTAAAAGAGCACTCATTGCCTCAGCTATGACATCAAAGGATCTAAGTACCTCCTCCTCTGATGGTGAGATATCCAGGCACTTCAGAATCTCCTATTGTCTCTCTCTAAAAAGAGATGAATAAAAAACGAGACCACCGCAGGCACCTCCCCTGGTCAGTTGGCCTTGATATCCCTGCCGTTCTGCTACTTTGAGCTAGCTTCGGTCCCTGTGCCCACAAACCCAGAATTGAAGGGTTATGATCGCTAAAGAGGCTTTCTGTGGTCCTGAAGAACGATATGAAGTGAGCCAGTGCTGAGAACACAAAATAAAATCAATGGTGGTCGCACAGCCCCTTCCTTTATAGGTCGGGGATAGAGACTATTGGGCGGCTTTACTGCATTTTGTAAGGTAAACATTAGGTCATAGGTGTTTAAAAGAGCATTTAATTCATGACCATCTATAGAATGTTCCATGTGTTATTCTTCTACTATCATTCATGAGGAAGTAGCCCTAGTGCTTTGTCCAATATCTGCACATAAATAGCAGTTAAAATCCCCAGACTTAGAAAATGGGGAGAATGGAACGCATTTAGGGGAGATAGTTGTACATCACCAACAGAAGATATGGCATTTCGCAGAGGAACAGAACAGTAAACTCCCAGCCGCCTAATTTATGTAGCATATGATTATTGATGCATTGTAACTCATTATTTGACATGATATTGCATTGATGACTCTGTGATTTAACTTCAATAAAAACTGTTATATAAAAAAAATCCCCTGACAAAATAAGATTACCCAATGATTAGTCGTCCCCTTGTGACAGATCAAAGAGACCGGCTAGCTCCTTCAAACTTGTTGAGCACAAATTACTATTTTTGGCATTATAAAAATTAATTGTTGTGAGCCATTTCGTACTACCTATCACCAGCTTTACACCTTGTTACACTTAAGAGTTCCAATTCAATTGCTTTGCTGATCCACACAGCTCAAGGTCAATAAATATAATTAAACCCCCTTTAGCTCTTCCATACATCAAATCTTCTGCTGGGATAAAGAACAACTTATAGCCCTCCAAAAAGAAAGTGTTTTCCACCGCCCAAATCTCCTGCTGGCAAATTATATTATAAGATGTTATGGATTGAATCCATCTTTCATCATCATATTTTGAGGCTAGTCCTGCCACATTCCAGGAGATCAAACTGACCTCACTCCCTGCCTGGATACTGGCTGAAATAGGCTTATCACCTTGATGACCTATCTGGTGGTTCAGATTATTGTGATCAATAGAGTTGTCAACGTTATCTCTCTGCTGTTCTCCCCTAGACATAACAACCTGCTTTTGGGGGTCAGTCACTGTTGCTTGTCCTAAGCTGTGTTCAATACCCACTGCCTATCAATCCAAGTCATTGAGATCCAACAAAGTGGCATAGGAATTCGATGCCAGCTCCAGTCCCTCCCACCTCTCCAGCTTCCTGGCATTATAAATTACTTGGGTAATAAAACCCTGCCTATAGAAAAAACCTAATGGCAATTGTTAGATTTGTGAGGCATAACATGGGAACTCAGCCGAGTGTCTCAATATGTTATATGCAATTTCCGGGGATCTGAAAGTGACAATCATGGCATCGCCCTTAAAGGATTTCTTGGATTTTCCAATCCAAGAGGAACTTCTTGCCATCAGGATATTAGATTGGTCCCTTATGTTAAATCTGCTGTATTTCCCTAACCAGTGAGACACTTTATTAATGAGATTGTCTGTGGCTTCCTCCATACCAGATCCCAGAATGTGCACCCCACAAGGACTACAGTATAGGGGTAACATGCCGGGGGCAGAACAATTACTGGTAGACCTGGTCTTTATGTGTTTTTTGGTCTTGGCCCCCTCCCCCCATTCTCAGGCTCCCGTGATAGGGAGTGTCGGTTTCTTACGCCCGTCTCCTCTCTCCATCCCACGTGTTTGAGACTTAAACCTGTTACCAATCTCCTTCTCCTGGGTCCCTAATTCACTCAGGGCCTATTCCCCAGTGGGCTATCAGAGTTTGGTGGTCGGTTTCCTGGTTTGTGTTGCCCTTGCAAACTAGTATAAGCTGCCTGTGGATGGGCCTTTCTCGGGGGCGAATCATTAATAACATTAGTGACATTAGAAATAGATTTCAGCATGTTCTCCACTTTTCCTATTGTCTCTATGGAATCTGCTAAACCCTTTTCCAATTTGTCCAAGAGCTTAGAGAACAGGTCAGTCATTAGGTTTGTGAGGCTTCCGCCCCTGTGCTGGTAGCCTGTATGCTATCCGTCATACTAACCGGGGGACTCGTAATAGTTGCTTCTGCTGCTTCAACCCGCAAAATAGCAGGCACTAGGGGACCAGCAAAGCCCATAGATAGTCTCCTCTCCGCCTTATCAATCTCCTGGGAGATGGCCCCAGCCACCGTGGCTAAATAAGAGTCAATAGTAGCCCTTTTGTTGTTAGACAACTGGTCGGGATTATCGGCTTTTCTCTTCCCCATGATCAATAAATTCTAAGCGCCATTAGTACTTGTAAGAGCCTAGGGCTTCCACGATTGAATCAATAATACAATTCACACGTGCTTACTGCACTACTGGGCTTCCTCAAGCTTAACTCAAGAAGGTTCCGGCTCAGATGTGGGAAACTCTGGTCTGCTGTATCATGTGGCTGCCTCTAGTCCAAAAGCGACCGGCCAAGGGGATGGGCCCCGACCAGCATCATTTAGCCGTAGACGGGCCCACCCTTAGCCCGGGCTTTGCCCAGACACGGCCCAGGCATGCCCACTTGTGTCCTGTGGGGTCCGCCCACTGGTTTTATGCACCTCTTGGTGCAGAGTAGAGGCAGTATCGGCCGCAGGGACTGATGGGGCTCGAAGTCCTGTCTGCCTCCTCCTCCGTGACACAAAACACTGAGCTCCCGCACTGCGGGGCCTGCCCATTAGTTTTATGCGCCTCCGGCGTAGGGTAGAGGCGGCAACGGCCACAGGGACTGCTCGGGTACGAAGTCCTGGCTGCCCCCTCCTCTGCGACACAAAACACAGGCTCCTGCGCTGCGGGCCCATGCACTAGTTTTCTGTGCCTCCTGGCGCAGAGTAAAGGCGGCAACAGCCGCAGGGACTATTCGCACGCAAAGTCCTGGCTGCCCCCTCCACTGCCACGCAAAACAGGGGTTCCCTCACTGCAGGGCTCGTTCGCTAGTTTTATGCATCCCTGGGCGCAGAGTAGAGGCGGCAACAGCCACAGGGACTGCTAGTGCGCAAAGTCCTAGCTGTCCCCTCCTCCGCCATTCAAAACACGGGCTCCCCCGAGTCTTGTTGGATGCATTAGTATTTTGCTGGCTGTCAGTGTCTGCATTTCTGTATGGCTCTGTGTGTCAGTGTCTGCATTGGTAAGTCTCTAGGTGTCTCAGTGTGTGCATCAGTGTGTGTCTGGTTGGGTTATTGGATTCATCACTGATTGGCTGGGTGAGTCAGTGTCTGCATTGTTGTATGCCTGTATATGTTAGTGTCTGCATTGGTAAGTTACTGTGAGTATCAGTGTGTGCATTAGTGTGTGCCTAGATGTGTTATTCAACACATTAGTATTTGACTAACTGCGTCAGTGTCTGCATTTCTGTATGGCTGGGTGTGTCAGTATCGGCAGTGGTACGTTTCTGGGTATCACAGTGTGTGCATCAGTGTGTCGCTGGGTATGTTATTGGATATATTAGTGTTTTGCTGGATGTGTCAGTGTCAGCATTGCTGTATGCTTGGGTATGTGAGTGTCTGCACTAGTAAGTCTCTGTGTGTGTCAGTGTGTGCCTGGTTGTGTTATTGGATGCATTAGTGTTTGGATGGATGGGCCAGTACCTGTATGGGTGTGTAGTTGGGTGTGTCAGTGACTGTATCAATGTGTGTCTATGTGTGCCAGTGGCTGTATCAGTGTGAGCATGTGTGTGAGTACATCATCCTGTGTTAAGATGGGTGTGTGCGTTGCTTTACTGATGTGTGCCTAGGTGTGTTAGTAACAATACCAATCTGTCCTTGGGTGTGCATCCTCAAAATGGAACAGTGCAATAACTATTAACTAATGTACATTACCCCAATAGATGGTGCCATATTGATGGTGCCATCAATATGCAAAAAAAGGAAGAATTTGAATATTTATTAGTTTTGAAATTAATACAATTACAAAGGTACCTTACAATTTCAATAATGCATACTCACATAACTAGACATTTCTCATACTGTAAAGGTATGTATAAATAAGCATGTCATTTTCTTTTTTACTGTTCTCAGATTATTTACTCATACAACATAATCAATGTACTTTTTAAGCAGACATCATTAAACAGTGGGGAAAAAACAATAATAAAGATTGTAGAAAAAAATATCCAAATCTGCACACTTATGTGGATTGCACTCACTACAAATAAACATAGCACAACTTAGTTTCCTATGTACAAATATTGTTCTCTACACAATCATTTCAAACACATACATATATATCTCTTCAGCAGCACAAAAGAAAGTGATGTTTAAAGGCTCTTTATCATACCTTTGAGGGAAAAGAGGGTAACAGCTAAGGTTAGGCAGAAAACTCCGCTCTGCCAGCGCAGTGGATAAAGCCAGCCACCCCTGCTCCCCGGGCCAGTGTCTGCTTCCCGAAAGCAGCCAGGCTGGGGAGAGCCTCCCCGGACCCCAGTGGACCCCCATCCCCAGTGCCCAGACCCTCGGCTGGCTTGGAGGACGGGGGGCTCCTGCACCCCGGGGCCCACCGGATGCAGCACAAGCCCTGGGCCCGGTCCCAGCTTCCGAACACTAGCCAGGCTGGGGAGATCCTCCCCGGGCTCCGGCGGACTCCCCATCACCAGCACCCGGACCCTCTGATGGCTTGCAGGATGGGAGGCACACGCACCACGGGGCCCGCCGGACGGAGCTCAAGCGTCGGGCCCGGTCCTAGCTTCCGAACCCTAGCCAGGCCAGGGAGAGCCTCCCTGGGCCCCGATGAACGCCCGGACCCTTGGCTGGCTTGCAGGAAAGGGGAGGCTCCAGAAACCCCATGGCCCGCCGGATAGAGATCAAGTTCCGGGCCCGGTCCCTGCTTCCGAACCCTAGCCAGGCTGGTGAGAGCCTCCCCGGGACCCGGTGGACCCCCGTTCCCAGCGCCCGGACCCTCTGATGGCTTGCAGGATGGGAGGCTCACGCACCACAGGGCCCGCTGGACAGAGCTCAAGCCCCGGGCCTGGTCCCAGCTTTCGAACC